>NC_090923.1:1086523084-1087167042 GCF_040938575.1 Ambystoma mexicanum
TTGCTTTGGCCAACCCTCCACGCCACTATTTTTTAGCCCGTCTGTGCCATTGCCAAAGGGGTCCAGCCATATGCAAATCAGTCAGGCACTGCCACCAATGGGAGCAGCCCTGTCCGAACTGCCAGGCCAGGTCCCCACTGTTTCGACCTTGTTGGGCCTCCTAGAGACCCAAGCTACTCCTCACTGATGAGGCCCAACAAGGCCGAAACATGTTTGGGGATGCTGTGGTCTTGTGCAAAAGGAATGTGACCAAGCAGTTGGGGCTGGACTGCCCCTTTTGGGGTGGGACCAAGCCTGATTTGCATATGGTCTTTCCCCTTTTGTAATGGCTTGGCTGGCGAAGAACGATGGTCTGGAGGGTTGCCCAGAGCAATGCCAGTGGTTAAGATTCATTCTAAACCTTCCAGCCATCATCTCTTTTGTTTTGCTGTGCAATACTAACTGGCAGCAAGACTTACCAGAAAGATGCTTCACATGACAGTTGGTGCTGCTCACTGTTGCTCGCAGTCGATTGCAGAGGACTGCACTCCACCTCGCACTCACCCGCATTGCTCTGCTCTGTGAAGGCCTTTTTATGAATGGCACCTCGTGTAATACAGTCCTCCTGGCGTAGTGTGCTCAGTGCAGCGGGCTGCACGCCGCCTCGCACTCACGTCCAGTGCTCTGCGCTGTGAAGGCCTTTTTATGAACGGCATCACGTGTAATAAAGTCCTGCCGGCAACACAACTCAAAGAGAAAAGGATTCGTAGTCTGCTCCCTGTTCACTGCAGTGGACGACACCCTGCCTCGCACTCAGCCGCCATGCACGTCTTTTTGCCAGTGGCTATCAGCCTGGGTCAGGGATTATCATGCTTTGTGTGCCTGTGCATCACTGGCTGCATGCCTAGGTCAGGGAACATCATGCCCTGCGTGTCTATCCACTGCTGACTCCATGCTTGGGTCAAGTACCCTCAAGGCTTTTAAAGGGCCGGGCCTAGCCGGGGAAGAACCCTGACAGTCTCCAAAAAGCTCTCCCCAGCCAGGGCTCTACTGGGCTCCCCAGATTAACCGTAGACTCGCCAACCCCCTTGTGCAACCCTTTCACTCCACAGAGCAGCATGGTTAAAAGGGCTGCCTGCAGGGATTGGCACTTCTGATTTTTTTTTTAAAAAAAGGAGAGATGGAAGCACCAAAAGCAATGATAACAATGCGCCCGCCTCGCTTTTTGTTTCTTATTCAGAGGTGCCACTCCATTAAAAGGCTGCCTGGGGAGTTGATGCCCCTCCTGAAGAAACAAAATCAGAGACATGATGCACTGTGATCATCGCTTTTGGTGTACTCCCCTCTCCTTTGGTTTTACAAGCTCCAGGTCCAGCTGGCAGCCTGTAGGTGGTGATTGGTGCCTATGATTAAGAAACAAAAGGAGAGGGCAGCACAAAGAAATTATAGCATAGCCTCCCCCCACCCCTTCTCTCCTGCTTGGCTAGCACTGCCAAGCTATTTCGCCCGGCTCGCCGCACTTAGGCCACGCCCCCTTAATTGAGCACGTCCCCCTCGAATCCTCCTCCCACTTAAAGCACTGGTGACCCTCACGGCTTTCGTGGCTGCTCCACCGACAATGACATCCTTGATTGAATGTCTAGTATGGCGCCTCCAAGCGCATATCTATGGAGCCTTTCTTATCCACTGCGTCACTGCCTCCATCCCGTGTCTGCCCCCTGCCTCTATTTTTAAGGGGATTTGATAATAGTGTGACTATCCAGAGAGCAGTGGCAGGTGGATATCGACCACAAGGCGCTATATAAGGAGCAGTATGGGATATAAGGTCCAGGTGAGGTCAGAACACACCAATGAGGGACAGGAGAGTCTTGGGGGCAATACTAGACAGCTCGATCTCGATGACAGGTGTCGTTTACAGTACATATGTGAGGGCGATAAAGGGATGTGCTCAGACACTCTCAACAAAGCGCCCGAGTCATAGCTTGAACCCAGGGCTCCACAGAAAAGCCTCAGCAATGTAGCCACTAGACCACGTCATCTTCCTTGCATCCCTCAAGTGTCTATCATCTGTAAACATCTCCTGCGCGCCGCCCCCACTCTCTCTACCCCTCACATTCCGCTAGCCCCTCTATGTTGCTGATACCCCCCTTCCAGCAGCACCCTGTCTACCATTTTTACAATCCAACCCTCATGTCTCTTCCTCCTGTAATACCCTGTTCTTTCACTTCTCTTCCTCTCTCCCGCTCTTTCGCTGTCCTCCTCACTCTCTCTCCAACTCGAGGCATCCTGTCTCTTGCCCCTCCAGTACCTTTCACTCTCCACTGCCACCTATTCTCTCCTGTCTCTTGTCTCTCCATTACCTTTTCCTCTCCTTTGACATTCCTTCTCACCTGTCGCCTCTCCCTGCTTCCGTCCCATGATATGATACGATAGGTTATTTATAACGCGCTTAATACCCAGAGGTTTCTAAGCACGGACCCGGGGATCAAACCTGTCTTGCTTCTAAGACGAGCACGTTGCCTCTGAGCTATCCTCCCTGTCTCTCCATTATCTCTCCCTCTCCTCTGGAACTCCATTTCGCCTGTCTCTTGCCCCTCCTGTACCTTTCACTCTCCACTGCCACCTATTCTCTCCTGTCTCTTGTCTCTCCATTACCTTTTCCTCTCCTTTGACACTCCTTCTCACCTGTCGCCTTTCCCTACAGTACCCCTCCTTCTCCTCTAGCACTCCTTTCTCGCGTGTCTCTTGTTTCTCCATATACCTCTCCTCTTTCAGCTCCTTCTTTCTTGCCTCTTGCCCTCTTGCCTCTCCAGTGCATCTGCCTCTCCTCTCCTGCTAATATGAACGAAAAGATTGAATCTGAAATGGCCGAACAGAGGTTGCAGGTGTAGCCCCCACTGACATTAAAGGCAGTGTAGGAGGGTGATATCCCAAAATATTAAATTACAAAATACGGGCAAGTGGGCTCTGCGATTTTGTAAACCGATTTTTTGGGATACCATTTTTTTTATGTACATGCCCTCTGCCACCCCCAACAAAGCTACCTATTGCCTCTCCAGTGCCTCTCCCTCTCCTCTGTCACTCCTCTCCTGCCTCTTGCCCCTCCAATAGCATCTCCCTCCACACCTGTCTACAGATGCTAAAGAAAAACCCAGAGGATGATGTCTTTGGCCACCCCGCCCCTTTTTCCCAGAGACTCCGCCCAACTTTGCTGCCCGCTTTAAAAAAACAATATCAAATGACACCAATCTGAGCAGGATTTACGCTCATCTGCCCATACCTCGATGTGATTGGCTACTATAGGTTTGTTTGTAGCCAATCACATTGAGGTGTCAGCAGAATTACTCCACTCTCTTCCCCAGAGACCCAGAGAAGAGCGTAAAAACTCAGTCTACGAGATAAACCCAGAGACTAGGCAGGTATGTCTCCCTCTGCCATCCCATATCTCCTGTCTCTTGCCCCTCCAGTGCCTCCACTTCTTCTCTGCCCCCTCCGTCACTCCTGTTTCCTTCCCCTCCAGTTCTACCCTCCCACCACCAACTCGCCTGTGACTCTTGCAGGTCTAGTGCCCCTTATTCCCTTCTGCCACTTCCGTCTGTCCTGTTTCTCTCGCTCTTCCTTTCCTCTGCCGCTCCTTCTCTCCTGTCTCTTTTCCCTCCACTGCCTCTAACTGTCCTATTTTGCTTGTTTTTCCTTTATCGGCTTGATTTTGTGCCGAGCGGGAAGGGTGTTTTTTTCTTTAAACCGTCTATCGGCTCTGGAAAATTCCCCGCTCCGTGCAGATTGGGAAAATTATGTTAGAGCTCCTCTTTCTTCTTCTTGTCGATGGATTTTATTCATCAGCAGTGATTTTTGGATACCGAACCTTGAGCCCCATTACTCCATCTTCTCGGGTTGAGTGTGTAGTCATGGGTTAGGTTTCTTCTTGGTCTGTGTGGACTTGTCACAATAGGGGAAGATGCTAGGGCTTTTTATAGGGACAAAAATGCACGCGGGCAATTGCACCTGGGGTGATCATTCGCTTACACCGCAGGTCCCCCAACCTGTTCAGTTGGTGGCCTCCTTTTGCCTCTTATTTTGTTCCTTTGTTCCTCTTTCCTTTTGACATGTACGTGTCACCGGGGACACATTAGCCCCTCCCTTCTGCCTGCCTACCCGAAGCTAGCTAGCTAGCACTGAGGTGTTAGTGGGAAGAGGAGGGCGCCCATGCCCGCACTCTACCGCGGGGCCCCCAACTCCCCTACCTGTCACACCGGCTTAATCCCGGGGACCTTTAGCTTCAGGGCCTGCTGCCCTTGCGGGTCCCAGGGCACTCTCCCGTCTCTCTTCCCTCCAGTACCTGTGACTGTCCTCTGCCCCCCCCCCCCACCTCGGCTGTCTCTTCCCCTCCTCTCGCATCCCTTCCAGCCCTCTTTCCTCTGCAGTCCCGCTCCCTTCCCTTGGATTCTCTCCATCAGAGGCTGTCCAGGTGCTTCTGGTGCCTTCCCAGGCGCCTGCAGCTCGCCTCCTCTGCTAGCTGTGGGGGCGTCAGCCGGCTGACAGCACAGACAGCCCGGAGATTGACGCGCCGCTGTCATGTTCAAAGCCCCCCGGAGAGACAAGCCCATCCCCGGGAAAGCGGCCCGGCCTCGGGCCCTTACAAAGTAGCGATCCGACAGGTAGAATGGCACCAGTGGGGGCGGCACAGAGCCTCTGTCCAAGGCATCCTGGCAGCATGGCATAGGAGTCTGCATCGCCTCCCTGTAGCCCTGTCAATGCCTTCTTTCCAGGCCCTTTCAAGTCTACCCGTAATGTACTATTGTACCCTATAACTGTAATCCCCTCCTCCCTGCACAGCACTGCACAAAACCTAAGATGTACATGATCATACGACTATAGAAATACCCACTCAGTGAAAAACATACACATTTACATGCAGATGTTCACACCGAAATGCCTCGAGATTACCCATTGTCCACTAACAATTTCACCCTGTGCATACACCTCTCAAACTCTAACCAAACACAACCACACGCCTACAACACAACAATCTGCACAAACTTCACTACACTGCAACAACAAAGCAAACCACACATAGACTCGCACAACAGCACTGGACGGCTACCAACCGTAAAACGCCCCAAGCCCAGCCAACGGGCTTCCGGGCTAAGGCTGCCAACAGCACATCACTGCTCTCTTGCACTTTTCCAGCTTATTCCCACTAACTCACCCCCAACCCTCTCTTTTTCAGAACCGCCAGGGGACCACGCCGGTGGTGGTAGTGCGCTGTATCCTTTAACATTAACATTAACGCCAAACTCTTTGAGGGCATTGAATGTGTTGACTTGGATGTCTGCTGGGGGCTGCCATTGTAATGAATGTACATGAATGTCACACAAATGTCGAGAAACCCAGCAAAAACCTTCAAATAATCTGTGAAGTCCTGACTCACCCAGACTCTGGGGACTGCTTGGGGCTGGGGATCTCTCTCCAAAGACTACACGTACACAGGCCAGGGCTAGACAAACACGTCTTTATTGCACACTAGTGTACGGCTAACTGACCCCTCTCTTGGAAACCCCTGCCTAACCCAACGTCATTTCCCTCTGTCCTGGCCCAAACGTGGGCCTTCCCCTCACAACGATGAGGGAGGGCTGCACGCCCTAATCAACAACATGACACATACTACATACCTCTACCGCTACAAAACATTATGCCATCACAAACCACTACGGACTACACACAACACCAAACAGGGCCTTAAACCAACCACACAAACTGCTCACACATCCGCACACTAATCACAATATTACAACCACCAAATAACTCAAACCAGCACAGTCACCAGTTTTTTTCCGAACTGAAGCTACCAACAGCACATCAAAGCTTGTTTGCGCTTTTTCCCCGCTCGACCCTCTAAGACAGATGCACCCGCCCTCCTTCCAGAGAGCCAAGAGAGCACGGAAGTGGCAGCAGTACGCGGTACAAGACCCCATACCACAACATAACACGCCACCTGCAATGCACACTCACACACTCCACGCACATATCCATTCCTAGCACAGACTGCGCTCTGACTGGGATATGCGAGAGCATAGCTATGTACACGTAGAAGCATAGAATGCATTTACTACTGACAACCATCACACCAAGGACGCAGAAACACGGCGTGCCAGTGCTATATACCACACAATGAGAGATGAGCCGTTCGAGGACAGCAAAAAATATAATCAGAAGAGCCCGCTGGGCTACAGAGAGAGCGTCCCCCCCCCCCCACATGGCGGCACCGAGCGGCCTCTCAGGGTGCTTTCCCAGCTGACAGAGTAATGGGGACCCCCCCTTCAGCTTCAGGAGCAACCGGTAGAGAGAGGCTTTCACCCCTACAAAAGTACAGATGTACCCCACAACTTGCAGGGGGGGTCCCCCACCCCCACCACAGGCTGGGACACCATGGGTGCCAACCTTTCATTTTCACTAAAGGGGCAAAATTCCTCCCCCTCCCCTGAATAAGAGCAAGCAACCCATGTTGACCCTTTCCCAGGTGGAAACGGCACAATCGATGGAATTTGAAAAATACTAAAGGATGTATTGGTTGATCTCCACACACTATCTCAGCAACATTCACCTAACCTGCTGTGCTGCCTGCTCTGAGCACTGTCACTCAACTTGAAAGAATTGCTCATTGCAGTGAATCCTTGCTACTGCTCAGAGTCACTGCATTAGCAACCGTGCAGCTCATGCGCATGGCTTTAAGGCAGTGGTGTTTAATCTCCAGCAGCCTTCACAACACGGGCAGTCTCATTTGGGGAGCACTGCCGGCAGCTGAAAGGGGATCTATGTGATCACTGCACACCCCAAAATGTTATTGTTGACAATGAAGGCATGAAGTCATCACGCAGATCACAATTGCCGGCATGCCACATAGCCCCCACCTCTCTACGCATGTATTCGTCTTGCCGGCACGCTCGTCTTCGTTCCTGTGCCTCGTCTCGCCCGTCTCGATCCGACGTCAGTTCCGTATCCCTACAGTGGGGTGGAACTTCCTCTGCAAAGTCCGTTTTCTCTTTCACTTTATTCTCTGCTGCACATCTTGTATTGGAAGTGGGGGACACCCCCGCAAACCCTGAACCCATTCTACTGTTGAAGGGCAGCGGGGGACACCCCTGCAGCCCCTGCTCCCCTTGTTCGGTATAATGGAGTTCGGCATTTTCATAACTGCCGAATGCGTGGTAAACGTGCTTTCGGCATGTTTTTTTCACGTAACTCTCGCACAATCCCGATGAAAAGTGTCCACCTCTCTATGTGGGCAAAGTGTGTTTCCTGCCGCTGTTGCTACAAAGTAAGGGGGCAGTTGACTCCTTTGGCCCCCCTGTACTTGGCGCCTATGCATGACACCACCCCATGGCGTTCTACGGTGGGGCAATAGGTCAAGATGCAGAGCAGTTGCTTCCTATCTGTGAAGTGTACATGGCTCACAAGCATCTGCATGTTCACCCCAACCGCATGCCCCATGCATGACAGTCTTCACAGTCAAGCTGTGAGACCAGCCGCCTCCCGCCCCATGAACAGAGTCTGGGCACCCACAGCCGCCGCCTATCCCGAGACACCTACAGGCGTGTGGAGTGCACACAACTCATAGGTTCAGCACAGATGGAAAAACACACAGACCAGGCCATGGAAGAGATGCTGAAGGAAAGAGATTGAAGAATTCCACGATTCGGGAATGTAATTACAACACCCACCCACCCCATATGCACACACCTACATGAAGAGCCTGCATACTCCCACAAGGCACGCAGTGGTACCCAGTAACCCTATAAAGCCTCCTTCACCCGTAGGGTCCTGTCACATGGATGGGTAGCTTGTGGGCAGTGCCCACGCTTGGGGGCGGACAGGATCAGAGAAAGCCATTTGACCAGAAAAAAAAGCACCCTGAAGCCAGAACAGTGTTTGTGGCACTTCCCGACACTTGACAGTTCTGAACGTGTGCCAGGCTGGGTGGCCACTACTGAGGAGGAGGAGGTCTGGGGCTCTCCTGCCCTTTCTGCCAAACCTCTAAAAGAACTCCCTGAACCGGTAGCTGCCAGCAATGTGCCACAGGACATGCCCGTCCTGGGGACAAATGAGCCAAATTATATGCACGCAATGGGAGTTCCCCAGAGCGAACTATTCAGAAGCATTTTTAAATGCAATTTATTTATAGTGGTCGGCCCCTATTTTGGCTCAACCATGACTTCAATTGCTGATTAGATCGTGACAACCGGCACACATGAACATTGTATAAAACAATCAATTACTTCATAGCGCGGAGACCTTTCATTCATACCGCTCCACATCTAAAAAGGCAATCTTGCCAAAATCAATTAAAAAATACATGATTAATCATGATAACTCACTGGTTAACACAACCCGTCTACATGTACACAGCTATATGATGTAACGTCTCTAATATGACATTTTGAAAATAAAGAGACCCAACGCCGTTCCCAAATTCACATGCAGTGCAAATAATTGTGCATCAACCTCTCCATGTGTTCAGTTATGTTAAGCAAACACATAGATAAACATCTGGGCATAATAAAAGGAAATAGGATCCCAAAAGATTCAATTGGATCGGTTCCATACATAGCAAACACCTATCCTATTCTGTCACTGTCTAACCATATATAGCAGGTGACATCTTTAGCCATGTCCTATGAATGCCCAGTACGATCTGAACACACATCCCTGCCTGCCGAACAACCATGCCAAGTGCCCACTTGTCTGTCAAGGGGACTTCAAGCACAAGAGTCTCAGAGACCAGAAGCAACTCCCTGAGACAGCTACAGCTCCCCACCTTCTGTGCCCATCGCAAGAGTCGCCGAAAACCTTTACTGGCCTGTGGTAGTCAGTGCCCAAAGGTGGGACCTGGAAAGTCAACCGCAACGCTAACTCGTGGAAGGAGTTGGACCCTGAAAGGTTTCTCGCTAGGAAGTACCTGCGGCGACTCCTTGCCTCCGACTAACCTTCACGCTCTTCTCTGCTCGTTTTTTGAGCTTCTGGATTTAATGTCAAAGTATGGTAGCCAAGAGACCCTCAGGACAGGCCACAGAGCCCACTGACAGCCCTGCACCTCAGCCTGGCTTGTCCCTGGATCTTTGGGCCAGCCTTTTAGATGAACCAATGGGAGCCACCCAGTTAATGGGATTTCCTTACCTTCCGGAAGATTCCTGTGACCCCCCCCCCCAAGTGATCTTGATCAGTTGTCCTATGTTTTGGGGGAGATTTAGGATCCCAGATAAGAGGAGTTAGCGCCCATTGATGGTTTTAATATAGTCATATTGAAATACAGCATAGTTGTGTAAACTATAGCTAGGCAGCAGGATAGTCCATTATGTCAGGAGGTTGGAATCAGTGCCCCAACCCTTCAGCACCACAGCGGGGCACATCTAGAGCAGCCAACCAATCAGCAGAGGGTGCAAGCGCAGGAGTTCAGTAATGCCGAGTTCAGTAGTACATGCCAAGCCTCTGGTGTTTCCTTCGGTGCCCCCTGTCTGCTCGGGGCTCTAAAACACCCCCAAACGTTCCACTAATTCGCGCTGGCAGAGCAGGATAGGATATTTATAAAGCGCTTAATACCCAGAGGTTTCTAGGCGGGATCGAACCTGTGCTGCTCAGTGTAGCACGTTGCCGCTGAGCTATGATCCCGGGAGGGAGGAACTCTTTCTCCTGTAATAACGTGTTCTTTCTCTTCTCTTCCTCTCGCCCCCTCTTTCGCTGTCCTCTCCAACTCGAGGCATCCTGTCTCTTGCCCCTCCAGTACCTTTCACTCTCCACTGCCACCTATTCTCTCCTGTCTCTCCATTACCTTTTCCTCTCCTTTGACACTCCTTCTCATCTGTCGCCTCTCCCTGCTTCCATCCCATGATATGATAGGTCATTTATAATGCGCTTAATACCCAGAGGTTTCTAAGCGTGGACCCGGGGATCGAACCTGTGTTGTTCAATGTAGTCTTGCTTCCCAGGCGAGCACGTTGCCGCTGAGCTATGCTCCCGACATGGAGGATAACTCAGCGTGTTTCAGAATATGAGACACTGCGAGAGAGCGAAGCACAAGCCCAGGACAGTAGCTTCTATTGGAACATTAACAGTGCATGCAATCAAGCGCCTCGGAGTGCTCACACCGACACCGAAACCTCCACTCTTTAACAGTACAGGCACAGGTCCAATTCAGCAGGCAGCTGCTGTGCTGTGCTCATGTCCCAAGCGCCCTCCGTAGTCAGCAGATACGCAGCTCTCCATTAACTATAAATGGACTTATGTGCAGTAACTTTTCCAGCTCTTGTGGAACATTTGCTGCTAGCATAGTTTGCATCTGAGGCTCAGCCAATGATGCGATTTCAGAGAAATTCGAGGGCAACGGGAAAAGATATGGATTTTGGCTTCTCTTGGAGATGTGGGAAGGTTTTTTAAGGTTGCCCGGCCCTTGCCCTGTGTGGTCTGGCAGGCACGCCGGCCATCTCCTGCACATCCTGGAACACTGTGTCCTGGGGTTGCACTGCCTTGTCCAGCACAGGCCCGGTGACTCTGGGCTGTCATTCCCCATATTTACGTGCATAGATGACGCTGACTCCACTGAAGCACCTCTCCTTGTCTGAAGGTAGGAACATCTGCTGTGGCACCTCCCCCCCCCACCCCCACACCCCCGGGCACTCCCTCAGCCCCATTGGAAGCCCCTGTGCAGGCAGTGGTCCTGTCCCAGGATGGTAGCACTGTAAACAATAGATGGCGTAAAATCGCAGCAGTGAACGCACAACCCTTGGATCTACCTTAGCTTAGCATGGTGGTAACGAGCGACTGTGCAAATTATCGGTTGGCTACTGATGAGCCACTGACCCATACCGAAACATCTTTCCTGCCCTTTGCATGTGCATCTCTGAGAGACGACGCCTGTCCTCTGGGGTCCCCCAGAATGTTTTCACTTTTGGGGAATTTTCTGCACACTGATATCCCCTCCCCCTTCGAAGGCCAAGCCTCCGCACTTGACTCTGCTCCCTTTGTGTGTAAGTAGAATGGCAATGCCTGACACTAAGCCCTGTGCAATGTGCACCTGACGTGTGCTATGATGTGAGTGGGCAGGTTTCGGGTTAATAACTGGCAGTGGGCTTGCAGCCCTCCTGTAGTGAGCTACCTGGGTGCTTGAGCAGCTATGTTTTCTCCTCCTAGATTGCACTGTTTGGGTGGCGTGAGACAGCTCCACCGATCCCCAGGAGACATGCATTGTAGAATAATGGCACCTCTTTATGTTCCTGCTTGCATCAGTTACAAATGACATTTTCGGAAGGATTATGGCATGTTATGTTACTTGGCATTTATATAGCGCTGTATATATCATTGGTATGACCTCAAAGCGCTGGTAGGTTGAACGCCCTCGGGAACCGTAGTTCAGGTCAGTGGAGAGAGAGGTGTCGTAGGGTGTGTGGGTGCACCAGTTATGTGTGCAGCTGGTGTAATTGCCGGATGGTGGCTGCTTCCTAGCGATAGGTGTGGTGCTGGAGACATCAGTTGGATGTGTGCAGTCTGGTGAATGGACACCCAAGGTGGGTTTGGCTGCCTTAGGCCTGAAGGACGCTTATGTGAGCAGCTAGGCCGGAATGTCATGGGAAAGCTGCGTGTTATTAGGGTGATGGGGTGTGCATGGTGTAGTGTTCGTATGTGAACAGCTAGGCCGAACTTATCAGGGGTATAGCTGGGTGTGTGATGGTGCATAGTCGAGAGTAGGCATAGTGATCTGGTTCATCTTTAAAGCACCTGTGACCAGGCATGAGCACAGGATGGCAGGGAGACAGCGACGGTGGGTTGGTTTTACGGTGACAGGAGGGGGCATATGGCTATGTAGCGACAGCATGGGGGATAATAGGAAACTATCCAGGATATGATTAGTCCCTACTTTCTTCAGAAGTATAGTTTGGTTAAAATCATGAACTCCTCCTAACACATATATCCAGCTGTTGCTTTCTGTGCTTAGGTCTGAGTAGCTGCCCTGATGGGGCATCCAGGCTTTTGATGGGCCACTGCCAGGGTTGGCACACTTCTCTTTAGGAAGTTTGCCCTGTTTGGAGGGAGGGGACTGGAGACTACAGAGAGTAATGGCTGGGGGCTACGGAGATTCCGTGCTTGGTAGAAGCTGTGCCAGGCATGACTGTGAACCGTGTGCCAAGGGTCACCTCCCTCTGTGAGGGGCAGTTCTGAAGGCCCCCCCTAAAGCTGGAACTTGCAATAGTACAATCTGGAGGAGGGTTAGGTAATGGCTCTACAGGGATGGAGAGGGTTACATTTCAGCATCAGACCTCCCCAACCCCCCCAAGATCAGCAACTAGGATGGCCATTATCTAGGATGGGCTCGAAGCGTTGCTAGGGGGTGCTTGGGGGACTATAGCCTGGGTCTTCTGGTTGTAGTCCCAGATAGACGCTCAGGGGCTAGAAGCAAAAGGCTGGCTAGCCCGAGTCCCGACTGTCCCAACATTAGCATAGCCCCGGATCTCTTCCAGACCTAGCAACACCCCAGTGTCTCCCCACTCTGAGCTCTAGTACACGCAGACTGAAGGGGATCTGGCATGTGTAGGATTCTTTCATTTGGACAATGCGGCAGACATTACCCAAACAGCCCTGATTCTGCTGGTTTGCTGCCTACATTGACTTTTTGCCTTAAAGCAGCTGACTTTGAAAAGGACCAGGGAAGGCATCAGGGCCTTTCAACCCCTTCAAATGAAAGTGGCCTCCAGCAACTGCCACTCATCAGTCTAATGACACGGAAATATATTCCACTATATATTACTTATGTTCTGGGGCTTACAGTGTGTGCTTTGCAGCCCTTGCCTTACAAGCTGTGTTACGTCTGGCCATCACTTTCCTTGAAGTGTTATCACTGTGTTGCCTTTCAACACTGGTTCTTCCACATCAGCCACTTGCTTACAAAGAAACATTCATAGCTATTCAGGGGGCATTCAGTGTTTCAGCTCTCTGCTGGCTCACAGTCTCATGATAATTGGCGGCTATTAACCTTATCTTTATCTCCATTATAATGTATGTCCCCCACGGGTGCCTCAGATTCCATTCCGCTCTAAGCAAAGGGGGCACGCTACCATCATGTTGAAATAGGCCCCCACAAATCTTCAGCCGGGTCTGCAAAGGACTGTCTCCCTGCTGGCCCCTAAACTGCTTATCATGGCTGGAGAAGGGACCACACTGACCCCCGGGCACATTGGGATAGAAACTAACTGTTGAGTAGTCTGCCTCGCTGGGAATGTTTTGCCAAGAGCCTCATTGGGTGGGTGTGGGAGCCAAGTGCTCCAGATGAATTTGGGTCCAGTGACAGTGTGCAGTGTCTACAAGAGTCAGAACCACTGAGTCGGCCATAGCATGGTCCCCCATAAACAGGGGAAGTTCACCAGCCAAGAACTAATGCCCCTACACCCAGTGAAGGAGAAAAACCACTGAGCAGCAAAGCAGACTGGTGCCGTGTGCACTAATTCATCATGAAAATATGAACTGATCAATGGACATCTGCTGGGCTGCATCACTGCATGTAGCCCTTGATGTACTCAACCTTTGGACTTACCCTGTTCATCAGGGAAGGATGAACTGTTCAGTGGACATCTGCTGGCTCCAGCACCGTAGAGAGCCCTGGGTGGACCCCGCCTTTGGACTTACCCTGTTCATCAGGGAAGGATGATCTGATCTGTGGTCATCTGCTGGCTATCCTTCTTCCCCAGGTCTATGCATTTGTCGTGCTGTGAGCATAGGAAAATGTGTGTGGATTAGCCCCACACATTTTCTGAGGTTGGTCTGCCATCATTCCATTTAATTAAACATTTAAAAAAAAGCTCAGGCGTGCGCACACCCACCGTGCGGATGGTCGAATTCCTCAGATACCATTGGGGTCTCTTGGTTTGCCTTTTCAAGAATCTTTCCCCCAAAAAGGGTGATTTCTTGGGTCTCCCCACTAGTTTCCATGTTCACATGAAGGGATGGTCTCCTGAGAGAATGGCTCCTGGCTGTGCAATGGGCACTGTACAAAAAGAAGGGGCAGTTGAGATATGTTCTACTGCACGTTTACTACACCGAGACCTTGGACTTCCTTTAAGGGCTGGGTGAATGTTATATGACAGGAGCTAGATTTGTTGTATGGCTGTTGAGTGGCCCTCTAACTGGGATCCCCTGACTTTTTTTGTTTTGCAACATGTCCAACAGTAACAAAAAAAGGTACCTCTGCACCTGTGCCCAGCTTGTGACATTAATGCACACTGCCCATGCCCCTCTTGGACGCAGTGTACCAGACATGCGTATAACCTCTCTGCTTAGTGAATGACCAACTCGAGGGTCTATGCAGTCTAATCACTAAAGGAATAGCTAGTTAGAACTAGAGCCAGAAGGATTTAGCACGTTGGTCTTCCAAGCTTCGTTGTCCATACAAATTGGATACATCTGTTTTTAAGTATAAATGGTGATAATCAAGGTTTCACCTTCGCTTGAAAGTGACTGTAAAATGGATGAGTAGGCCAGGAACGTCCAGCCTGATCTGATCCAGAATGGACCACAAAGGATTTCTGCTCCAGATGGTTATGGGTTTTGTGTGCGCGGAAGAAAATGGATATTGCTCATGTTTTGAGAGGGAGGACTAGAAGATGGCATCTCACCCCTCCTTCTTCCCTCTTCTTGGAGACCCATTCCTTGCTTCATTTCAGGTGTTGTCTAACTTCCATGAACCCTGCCTGCAGCTCCGTTCCCTCACCTATTGGTAGCGGTGTTCGCGCGATCTCGGCCCAGCCTTCCAGACAGGAAGTGGTGGACACGATACGAAATAGCATTGTTATTAATTTGAATAAAAATAGACAGTTACACACAGGAATTCCTTGCATTCCTTACATCTGCTTTAAAGACTGTGCATAGAACGTGTACGGTGCAAGGCAATCTTTATGCACAGGAAGCCTTGTGCTTCTCAGGTGCTCATTCCTTACATGCTAACCATGAAGTTACTGTGGCCAGGGTCTGACTGGTGCATAGATTTCTCTCGGGCACCAATTAAAAAGTGCCCTAGAGTTGCAAATGGCAATTAGTTCCTTAGATGATAGGATGTTTGAGTAGTACCCAAGTGGGAGCTTTTGATAAAATATGCCGCAAATGGTGCATTCGTTTTATGTGTCCAGTAACATTGTTCAAAACTAGCAGCCGCGCAATGAAGTAACTGATCAGACTGGCCCACTTTTGTAAAAAAAAAACGGTGTCACTTTGACCAAAAAAAAGGGCCTGCACTATCATATTGGTCCTAAAAGGCAAGTCTGTGCCTGAGAGTCCCCCGCGAGGTCAAGGTGGGTTGGTTACTTCATGATAACCCAAACAATGTGCATGCAGAGTCAGTCTAGTGGCAATAGTTGTCGATGTCAAGATGATGATGTCCTGAGTGTACATGAGTGCCGAGGTGTGGAGGACTCCTTTCTAGTGCAGCAGAAAAAGCGGTGCATGCTGTCCCAGCTGTGTGGAACAGAATGTGCGTGCAGGAGTGGCAGAGTCAGTCGTGGCAGTCTGCCCGGGCCTGCAGGCTTTGGTCCCACTAGTGGCAATAGTTGTCGACGTCAAGATGTTGATGTAGTCCTGAGTGTTCATGGGTATGGAGGTATGGAGGACTCCTTCCTAGTGCAGCGGCAAATGCATGCTGTCCCAGCTGTGTGGAACAGAATGTGCGTGCAGGAGTGGCAGAGTCAGTCGTGGCAGTCTGCCCAGGCCTGCAGGCTTTGGTCCCACTAGTGGCAATACAATAGTTGTCGACGTCAAGATGTTGATGTAGTCCTGAGTGTTCATGGGTATGGAGGTATGGAGGACTCCTTCCTAGTGCAGCGGCAAATGCAGGCGGTCCCAGCTGTGTGCCACAGAATGTGCGTGCAGGAGTGGCAGAGTCAGTCGTGGCAGTCTGCCCAGTCCTGCAGGCTTTGGTCCCACTAGTGGCAATAGTTGTCGACGTCAAGATGTTGATGTAGTCCTGAGTGTTCATGGGTATGGAGGTATGGAGGACTCCTTCCTAGTGCAGCGGCAAATGCAGGCGGTCCCAGCTGTGTGCCACAGAATGTGCGTGCAGGAGTGGCAGAGTCAGTCGTGGCAGTCTGCCCGGGCCTGCAGGCTTTGGTCCCACTAGTGGCAATAGTTGTCGACGTCAAGATGTTGATGTAGTCCTGAGTGTTCATGGGTATGGAGGTATGGAGGACTCCTTCCTAGTGCAGCGGCAAATGCAGGCGGTCCGAGCTGTGTGCCACAGAATGTGCGTGCAGGAGTGGCAGAGTCAGTCGTGGCAGTCTGCCCGGGCCTGCAGGCTTTGGTCCCACTAGTGGCAATAGTTGTCGACGTCAAGATGATGATGTCCTGAGTGTACATAAGTGCCGAGGTGTGGAGGACTCCTTTCTAGTGCAGCGGCAAATGCAGGCGGTCCCAGATGTGCGCCACAGAATGTGCATGCACTCAAGCTGAGGGCCAGAAGCAAGGCAGTGACACACGGATGTGTCCCCGAGGAGATGAGGACACTGGTCCTTGCAGGCCCTTACGCTAGGCCAGACTCTGGAGCTGCAGGCCGAAAACGCTCCGTTTTGTAGCATCTGGGGGCACGTTCTCTCGCCTCTTCATCTTTGGGGTCATTGCACACGAAGTTCGGGGCTTGCAGCAAGGCAAAGGGGGTGCTCCAGTTTTGGTCTCACCCGAGCAGATGGGAAGGCCGGGCAGAGCTTTCCTGTCAGAAAAGTCGTGAGGAGTTGCAGGCTTCAGCAGGAATTCTTCTCACATCTAGTCTCCAGTCGGCATCGTCGTCCTTTTTCACCTCTTCTTTGAGTAACCCCTCGGTTTTTTTATGTGTAATTGCAGTTGGAGGCAGCGAACTGATGCTCCAAGAGTTTCATGCATTGTAACAGTTTGACGACCACCCAATCGGCGGCCTCCGCAGTCCACTTTCCCAGCAAAGCTCTCAGGTGTGGTTTCTCTTCTGATAGCCGGACAGTCCATTCACACAGGTCTCACTCTCTGCAGCTGCTGGACTGCAACAGCAGCCGGAAGCCCCCATCCCAGTCTTGGACCAGCAGCCCCTGTGAAGAGCCTCATCAGAACCGCCATTGGAGGAGGCGGGCCAGGTGACCAGGCGGAGACTCCAGCGCTACATGAACCTCTGCGGTGAACCCTCCTTTGTCTCCTCTTAGCCTGCCTCATTGACATGAGTTCCCTCAACACCTGTGCTCCGAGGGAGCACGGAGGCCGCAAGCAGGCCTATTAGATGGGTGTGTGATGGGTTGGAGATGTTCTCAAGCATGAGATCTCTCATGTATTTTCTCTCCCCGTCTCCCTGTGCACCTCTCCATCTCCCTACATGAGCAGCACCCCCCCTCCTCTCCCTCATCTCGGATCCCAGTCGTCTACTTCCCTCCACCTGCCGCTCACACTCCCCATCTCCCTCTCCAGCACCCTCCCTCCTCCCCCAGTCCCACAGTGATGTGCTTTTAGTCTGACAGGGTAATAATCACACTGTTGACTGCGGAGCAGAGTTTCTGCACACTCTCCTGGCTGTTGTGAGTTTGCTTTGAATAAGCGCCTGTCCATCTTGGCGCCTCCCTGCGGGCTTGGGCGAGCAAGCACTTTGCTTCTAGCCACCCCCTCTTCCTTCTGCAGCCCTCCGGCTTATCTTGTAACAGCGCTTAGAACAGACTATGGGCCTCATGAGTGTGGCAGTCTGGAAACAAGGGTGCCGGTGGCAATGTACCAGAACCTTTTCAGGATCGCCACACTCCGACTCTTTGGATGGGGGCCGTTATGCCCGGCAGGTCTGACATGCCAGGTGCAACGGCCTCTGCCCAAAGGGTTATCACAGAAGAACGGGCACCGGTGCCGGTGCTTCCGTGAACCCATTCCAGTGGAGTCGAATGGGATTCCACGGGAATGGGGACTTACCATATCCGTAGCCTGACATCCCGCTCCGCCGGGACTTGTCCCGGGGGCACCAGGAAGTCAGGCGGCAGGTTCGATGTTACGAGGACAGCGGCAACCCGCCGGTAGCACTAGCGTTGTACCGCCGTCCTCGTAATAAGGCCCAACGTGCCTCTATACAAAGGCATTTCATGGCACCCCTATGTCTCTGCTTGCTTTGTTTGTACATCTGTCTCAGTGCTACTGTGTCTCTCTCTGAGTCCCAAAGTACATTTATTTTTATTGTGCATTTTACAGTCAATATTCATATAAAACTTTTAATCCATTTCCATGCTACAGTCTTATTTACTTCTATTATTTACAATTCATCAATAATTGGTGATCCTTAAAATTGCCTCAATGATTTTCCAGAATTTCATCAAGTGGTAAATACATGTTTCATCATCTCCAATCATGAGGACCTTCCAAATGCTGTCATAGTTATATATGTTTTATTTATTTAACATTTGTAGAGCACGCCAAACCCGTGGGTATCTGGGCGCTAGACAGCGGGTAATGCACATTACAAGGGTTACCACTGGAAACAATAAAAGACATAGGCTTGACATATATTAAACATATTTACAGACATGTGATATTTACGGATACATTGATACCGTAGTACAATAGATACAGTAATAATCAGTAGTATTTACAAGTGCAATCTTATTCACATAAGTAATTTACAGATGCAGTAGCAGGTGTACTTACGGAAGCAGTAATATTGTATAGTGATGATACTGTAAGCATTGAGGCAATGTGTGAAGAGAACTCTCACTGAAGGAGGGCTACAAATTGGATGTGACGAACCAGGCCTTGAGTTTTCTACGAAATGAGGCATGGGACGGGTTGGCTCTGATGTCTAGGGGTAGGGCGTTCCAGCCTTTGGCTGCCACAACTGGGAAGCTGCGCCCCCCAGCCTTAGTTCTTTTGAATTGAGGAATTGTAGGAAGGAAGGCTTAAGATTCCCAATTACCCCATGTCATGAGGTACCCTCTCCTGGTGCTGTTCGGAGCAGAGCAGCTTAACAATAGATGTTTTGCAGTCTCAACTTTATTATCACCACATTGTCTGCACAATCTGTCTTCCCTTGAAGTTCCTAAATAAGCTGCAAACGGCTCGAGAGTTTGTACCCCATTGAATTTGACTTTTAGATATGTCCAGACGAGGTGATTGCCCAAAAAGTGTTCTATGTACAATGGGGCACCTTTTCGTCCGAGCAAGTACTTTAGTGCAGCAGAGGATTTACTTGTGAGGTCCACATGTTTTTAATCCCTGCTTTGTTCGCAGAGTATATCCCGTATTCTGTTCCTAAATCCTATGTAGGAAAGTTTCAGTACATCTCGAGGGAGTACTTATTTGTCCAGAGCCCAGCACTGTTGGATATTTTATAGACCGTGCTGGTTTTCATGAGAGCAACCTTAGTAAGTAGTACAACCCTGAGTTAGCCATTGCAGTGAGCTGCATTCTTTATTGTCCTATACATGCATGCACAACAGTGCTAAATGTGGTGGCAATGTACATTATATGGAATTCCAGGTAGATGAACTCTGCTGGAGTACTCCTGTAGGAGCCTGTGCAGTGTGCACCTTTCCAGCAATTCCAGTTTGGAGATCGTTGTTTACCCCTAAGAGCTCAACCCCATATGTTATCATCAGCAAGACCTTAGTCTGATACAACTTCACAATAGTTCCAACCGAGTATCCCCCTGCTTTATATGTCAGGCACTTGATACCTGTCAACTCAGCGGTCTTAAGCTGTAGCTGTTGCAGGTGTAGTTTCCCATCCAATTTTGGCTCAAGGCTCACCCCCAAATATGTATAGGAGCTCACCACCTCAATGGATTCTCCATTAAGTGCCCAGCTCCAATTTCTAATCCCCGTCTTATTTCTATTCTTTGGGATCAACACCATCACTTTGGTCTTGCTGCTATTGATCTTCAGGAAGTTATGTGCTGCCTATTCTTGTAGCTGATTCAAAAGCTCTTATAACCCTCTCGGTGTTAGGTCCAGCCAGGCCAAGTAGTCGGCATAGGTAAGCCACTGTATGCCGACACTACCCATTTTCGGAGGGATTGAGACAGAGTTCTTAATACCATCACCCGAATGTGCCAGGTATACCTTGAAAAGTGTGGGGGCAAGGGTACATCCCTGTTTTAATCCTGGACACGTGTCTATCCATTGTGTCATGGCCCCCAGACGGTTCATCCAAACTCTTTCTTTGGTGTGGTCGTGCAGTGAAAAGATCATTTTGAGCAAGCCCCCTGAGCAGTTCCATTCAATCAGCTTTGACCATAGCCTGCTCCTGTCCATGGTATTGAAGGCAGCACTATAGTCCACAAAGGCTTCATCTCCAGATCATTTCCGAATGAGCCAAGCTTGTTCTGTGCTCGATCCCTGTCTAAACCCAGTCTGGTTAAGGGACATGATGTTATTTTGCATGATCCAAATATTTAGATATTTTAATATCACTTGAGCAGATATTTCTGCAGGGGCATTGAGAATATCCAGTAGTAAGTAATTACATAGATCTTGTATCACACCTTTAAAAAACAGAGCCAGTGACGAGCACCTGCCCACACCTGCGGTTCGTTCTTGGTAAGCTGATTGCATGTGCCATCAAGGCCAGGTGCTCTAGAGGAGTTACACGTTCCAGCATGCTTGGCTATTTCAGCAAGCTCCATACAATATTCCCATCATGCTTTGACAGTTTTGGTACTTGGTGCCACCGTGGAGGAGATAACACCCAGGGTTGCCTCTTAAACCAGTCAACCTCAGGTACCTCATATACAACTGTGCTATAATCCGGAGTAGCGTTAATTATCCTCCAAAAGGTTTTGGTGTCATTTGTAATACTACTGTACACTAATCTACAGCATTTTTCACGTTCCTGTTGATATTTGTGCTTCTTCAGCCAAGTTCTAGATTGCGCACAATATTTTCTTATAAGTAGGGAGTGTGTCTTTGATTCAGGTTGTTCACGTGCAATCGCTCTCAGTTCAGATCTTCATTCTCTTTTTTTTTCTTTTCCTGAAGGCGATGTCAAGTTGCACTAGCCTAATCTCACCGTCACCTTGATTAAATAACCTTCTCTTACTTGCCATAACTCTTGAGCTGATAACCTTCACACAGCTCTCATATTTATCAATGCCATTTTTTGCCCTTTCAGTAGTCAGCAGATTAATATGTTGTAGGTCATACTCTGAAGTAAGTTTCACGAGTAAGTCTTAAGCTACCCGACCTGCCCTTTCCAGGTTGTTAGCTGTCCAAGAAATACGATTGTTCTGTGGGTTGCCTGCGCGCACGCGCTTCTCTCCCTAGAGCTAAAGGTAGAGGACCATGTGAAGTGAGGGGGAGTATCAGAGGAGTAACTATCATTCACCATAGTTAATCCTGAGGAGTACAAAATGCTCACCCAAGTCATTCCTCATTTACAGACTTGCTCTAGTCTTCCGTTAGTACACGGGCAGGAACTCTACTTGATATCAGGATCCTTGGTCACAGAGTATTTAGGGATCCTAGCGTTAAAAATCACCACATACAATTACTTGTGTAGGCCCCCTTACGGATTGAAGAAGAGGTCCCATCTCCCTGATGATATCACAGTGTTCTATTACAGAGGGCGAATCAAAGACCCTGGTAATAAAAAGCTCTGTCTTATGCTGCCCATCATCTTGTTTTCCGGCCATAGTTATTATTCCTGCCAGTAGATAGTTAGAATGGGTGACTATTTCTGTCAATTTTAGGGGATGGTTGACTCCCAAGGCAAGTCCACCCTAGTCTTCCTCTTGTGCCCTTGGTGGCCAATTTGGAAATACATTTCCAGCCGTCCACAACAATCGGTTTCAATAGCCAAGTTTCTTGTAAGGCGATTATTCCGGAGGCCTCCAATAATCCCCCTTGTACAAATAGGTGTTTATGTCCCCTGGTGTTCCAAGATATCACAAAGTAGGCTCGTTATGAACCAGGGAATAATTCCTACCAATGAGTATCTAGCAGCCATTCCCAACCACTCTCGTCCCTTATTTTATGATAGACACGATCATCCTGTTGATTTTGTTCAACCGCGGTCAACTGTGTGGCTTCACGGCACTCTGTACCAACTAGGTTTCTTTCACATTTCTCCCTATCAAATGTTAATCTTTTCTCCTCCTTAGTCACTTCTCCCTGCCTACTTAGCATTAATGTTGGATAACGGCCAGTTGTCATGAGGCCGTCCGCCGCTACACCAAGCATTCATACCCCAGTTTGAGAATATGCGTTGCATATTGCGTAATGTAATCTAGATTGTCTAGTACTTTAAAGTGAATATTTCAGGTGGCCATTTTTGCATCATCCCGAATATCCACTCATTGTATATCACTATTACTAATGCAACATAACGGGATAACCCTGTGTTCCAATTTCAAGAACCTTGTTCTGTTGATCTATTGATCCTCTTCAGTGCCGAACAAGCAGCTTACTTTGATCACACAACTTTTCCTAGCGGCGTTCTGATTGGTATGTGGGTCTACATTCGTTACTATGATCATGAGGGACAGTTTGAGAAGAAGCGTCAATATTTTTGTCAATAGCCTCTGTATAATTTCTTTGAAACAGTGCCTCAAGGCCAATACCTGTCTGATCCCACAGTCTATATTTTCTGAGGACTTCTTTTGTTCATTAACAATATTTATGCCATTTGTTTGTGCCTTGGTATATACTCACGAATATCCTTCATTTTTTAAGCCGCTTTAAGAAATGTATCGGCCCTATTGACTGTTACGCGGCTATCACTAGGCTTTCTATCTTACCCTTTTTTCAATTGTTACCTTAGGACTCATTTGGGCAGCCCTCTTTGTTATCCTCACATCCTTCTTCAATTGGAAATGAGATATTAATTGCACTACAAGCCACTTCAGATACCTTTATAGCACATACATTGGTTTGGGTGTGAGATAGATTCATCATCTATGGTGCTTTTGGTTGTCTGTGCACTCATTGGGGGTCATTACAACCCAGGCGCTAATTGCGCCAACTTTACCACCTTGGTGTAAACTATGTTTACACCATGGTGGATGGCGGATTTACCGCCCCATTCCAAGGTGAGTGGGGCGGTAAATCCCCATTTCCCATTTTCCCTTCCCCATTCCCATTTTTGCCCCATAGGGCATAATGGGAGTGGGGAAGGCGCTAATTACGCCACCGTAAATTACGCTGGCGTAATTAGCATCATGGCAGGTTAGCGCCATGGATTTTAACGGCTGCTAAAAGCAGCCGTTAAAATCAGAATAGGCGTTAAGGGTTAACGACGGAGTTAACCCTTAACGCCTGGGTCGTAATGAGGCCCATTGTCCCTCCTAAACATGCAGGTGACTTCGGTTTGTTCGTATTGGCATTCCCATACATAACAGCCTGCCTTGTGACCTTTTTTGTCTTTCATTTATGCCTTTTCTTCTCAGCGACCGATGCCACGTTTCTCTCTTTTTCTGCGTGACTAATTACATTATGTCTCACAGAGGTTTCTAAGCGCGGACCCGGGGATCGAACCTGTGTTGCTCCGTGTCATCTTGCTTCCAAGGCAAGCACGTTGCCCCACCCTGGGACATTACGTTTTCCCTGCAACGTTCTCGTTTTGATCAATGTAAAACACATCATTGTTTGGGGGCGCATGTTTTTCAAGCATGCTAGTGTGATTATCGCATTTATTGTTGATTAAGTCACAGCGTTGCCCTAGCTCTTGTATCAACTCTGTCTGCCATTCCAGATTCTCAGTCATTTTGTCACATTTTTCCACCAGTGTGTTCAATACATTTTCAAATATGTTATGTTATGTTATGTTATGTTATGTTACTTGGCATTTATATAGCGCCTTATGTATCATTGGTATGATCTCAAAGCACTGGTAGGTTGAACGCCCTCGAGAACCGTAGTTCAAGTCAGTAGAGAGAGAGAATGTGGTATGGTGCTTGGGCAAACCGATATGTGTGCAGCTGGTGTGGTTGTTGCATGATAGCTGCTTCATAGCGGTAGGTGTGGTGCTGAGGAAATCAGTTGGATGTGTTCAGTCTGGAGGGTGGACACTCAGACTGAGTTCTGGCTGCATTAGGCCTGAGGAGACGCCTAAAGTTAGCCGAAATGTGCTCAACTAGCTGTGTTTTATTAGGATGATGAGGTGTTTGTGGGGTCATGTTAGTATGAGAAAAGCTAGGCCGAATGTGTCATAGCATAGCTGTGTTCTAGTTGGATGAGGGTGTATAGGAGAGAGTAAGCGTAGTAGTGTGATATGGTGGTTTATCAATGAAGCGCTAGCAGTCAGGCACGAGAGCAGGATGGGGGCGGACATAGCGGGGTACGTATATAAAGCTACAGGATGGATAGGGTAATATGGGGATACAGGTACATATCATCCAATTCATCCATCCCATCCACTTCATCCGTTCCATCCACTTCATTCATTAAATCTACTTCATCCACTTCATCCACTTCATCCGTTCCATCCGTTCCATCCATTTCATCCATTCCAAACATGTCATCCATTCCATCTACTTCATCCATTCTGTCCACTCTTTCCATTTGATCTGCTCCATCAACTCCATCCAACCATTCCATCCAACCAACTATCCACTCCATCCATCGATCTATCTATCTACTTCATCCATGCATCTATCCACGCGTTCCACCAACTTCGCCTGTTGCATCCACTTCATCCGTTCCATCCACTTCATCACTTCTGTCTACTTGATCACTTCCGTCCACTTCATCACATCTGTTCCATCTACTTCATCCATTCTGTCCACTCTGTCCATTTGATCTGTTCCATCCACTCCATCCAACCATTCCATCCATCCAACTATCCACTCCATCCATCCATCTATCTGCTTCATCCATGCATCTATCCACCTGTTCCATCCACTTCATCCGTTCCATCCACTTCATCCATTCCATCCACTTCGTCACTTCCATCCACTTCATCATTTCCATCCACTTCCTCACTTCCATCCACTTCATCACTTCCATCCACTTCATCACTTCCATCCACTTCGTCTGTTCATCCACTTCATCACTTCCATCCACTTCATCACTTCCATCCACTTTGTCTGTTCATTCTCTTCATCACTTCCATCCACTTCGTCTGTTCATTCTCTTCGTCAGTTCCATTCTCTTTGTCAGTTCATTCTCTTTGTCAGTTCATTCTCTTTGTCCGTTCAATTCACTCTATCAGTTACATCCGCTCTGTGCGTACCATCCACTCTATCCGTACCATCCATTCAATCTGTACCATCCACTGTATCCGTAACATCTACTCTATCCGTAACATCCACTCTATCCCGAACCATCCACTCTACCCGTACCATCCACTCTATCTGTACCATCCACTCTATCTCTTCCAGCCACCTCATTCATTCCATCCCCTACATCCATTCTATTTACTTCATCTGTTCCATCCTCCGCCTCATCCAGTCATACCATGGATGAGCAGCTAACATTGCCTAAAGTGCTTGCACAGCTAATATCAAACGTGGCAGCAAGTTCCCCACCCCTCCATGTACTCCCATGTATTTTACCATCCCCCAAGACCTAGGCTGTGGCCGAGCTGACAGTACACTATGAGTGGTGAGGAAGTAAGATGTATCGGTGAATGAGATGTAGCTCCACAGTGTACATTTCTATACCCGTCTGCCTCTACGCCTCGGTGTCTCCGTTCCCCTGGCCTGCCTATTGCTGAGTCCTCCTACCTGTGAGTTTCATGATCTCGCTTCACCTGCGCATTTAATGTTGTCCTTGCAGCTGTGCACGACTCACTGTCCATGGACATGTTCGTTTCTCTGCATCTCCACAGCTGGCTGTTTCTCTCTGTCCATGTATCTATGCAAGTCATAGGGCCTCATTACAGGTCAGGCGGTCCGGAAATAACGGTGACGGTAAACCCGCCGCCACCGTTGTTTCCGGACCGCCTGACCCCGACTCCTGCAGGCGGGAGGTGTTGTTCACGCCAGGTTTGACCTGGCGGGTTTAACACCGCCCGCCTGCAGGCGAACAAGGAAACACCGGCAGCATTACGAGATGCTGCCAGTGTTTCCATGATCCCCATTCCCATTGAGTCCTAGAGGACTCAATGGGAATGGGGATTTACACCATTCTGCCTCCGTGATTCCCGGAAAACCGGGGTTGTAATGCCCCGGTAATTCCGGGAATCACAGAGGCGGAATGGTAATACGAGTCCGGCGGTTACCAGCCGGTTTTACCGCCTCGGTTACCACCGGACTCGTAATGAGGCCTATAGTGTCCCTGTACGTGGGGTTGTCTCATTGGGCCTGTGCATTTTCCTGTCATTGCACATGTTGTAGTGTTCCTTTACCCCTCTCTATTATCTTGTACCTGAGTGATCGTCTCACTTTGTGTGGTTCTTGCTCTGCCATAATTGGTAAGGTTGGATTAGGATCAAGGAACTACTACCACAGAGTCCAGCGAATAGAGGGAACAATGACCTGTAAAGAGACCCTGGCTCTGAAATTTTCAGCAGGTCGAGAACAAAGCTCAAGTAAGCAAGTCATGCACTTTAAGTAGTGTCAAAATAGGAAAGCGGCCAGAGGCTTACCCGATCCCCATTAAGCTCCCCCAATGACAGCCATTTGCAAAAACAAGGAGGCCAAAGTCTTCCTTGTGTATCCTCTGGTCTCCTACAAGGCTATGGTGTAGTAGATTTGTAACAAATCAAATTCTGGGGGGACCAGTGGAACCATCAATCAGCCCCCCACCTCTAGTACACCAGAAGGGATCCAAACATATTGGAACACAAGTCAATTATAAACATCCTTGTCCAATGTTGGTAACGTGGACAGAATGGCATGCTCGTGGATCGTTGGTTAGTTTCAACACAGCGAAAATACAATTATTATCCAATGATAAAAGGGACTTTCCAGTGACGGTTGTATAAACATATCTACTTTATTATTATCACAACAGACAGTTCTAGCACACTACAAAGTACAACCCACCCTGCAAAAGGAATGCAGAGGACAGACAGTTTCAAGAAGGAAAGGGAAGGCACTCTGGATACTGAAAGGATGGTAGTCAGTAAAGTGATTAATCACGATAGTTCAGGGATACTTGGTTTCAGCACAAAGGGAGCAATGTGTCTTAAAATGTCACAATGCTAAGGGGACATAACCACAATGTACCTCGTGCTTGTAGAAGTTCTTGGTGCTCGACAGGGTTGAGTCGGTTCCAGGGCGCTTTGCAGCTCCTGTGACAGAGTTCAAGATGGAGACAGCTGTGGGTATCAGGCGGCAGGCAGTTCGGCGAGCGAGGCTGGACGGATGGCTGCAGGCTGGCCTACACGGCGGCTCTGAGTCAAGAATTGTTGTCTGTGTGCTGGTTGTTTATTTATTAAAACTTCTTGTAACATCGCGCCACATGCCCGTGGGCCTCAGGGCACGCACACATAACAAGTATAACAAACATACAAGAGCACAAAAAGCATTGAAACGATACGAAAGAGATGAGCCAGGGAAGAAACTCAGAGTCCGAAATGGAGGATTTAAATGAGTGTAATAAACCTAACCAGGTGGCAGATTAAAAATAAATGTTTTGAGCTCTTTCTTAAATTTAGCCGAAGTCTCAGCAGCTCTTAAATTGAGAGGCAGTGCATTCCACAAATTGGGGCCTTGCACATTGAAGCTCGACCAATTTAAGAATGTATTGAGACCTTAGAGACTGGGAGGGAACATGTGGTTGAAGGCATGCTGTGAGATACTGGGGTGCTGTGTTCGTCACACATTTGCGCGTTAGGATTTTATGCCTAATTCTTGATTTAATGGGCAACCAATATAAGCCCCGCCTAGCCACGGAGATGTAGGCTCGTCTGGGCGTGCCACTTTGGTCATGCACTGGTCTGCTGCAGTGGTCCTGCACCTGGTTGGCGTAGAAACCTATGCCTGTGTATTACATTTGTCCTGTACATGGGTGCTTCAGTGGCCCAGTACCGGTGTGTCATGGCACCCCTGTAGCAGTGCCCTGGCCTGTACCTGCTCATGTCTTTGTGTTTGCTCACACCGAAGCAGTATTTTACCTCTCGGGATAATGGCCCTGCCTTTGTGTGTATGGGAATAGAAAACCCCTTTCACAATAGCGTCGTATCCCTTTCAATTAGCGCCATTAAACCGAATATTGCTCTCGCTGCTCAGCTCTTCTCAATGGCTCTGTTGTGGCAGGAATAATGGGCTGTAATAGAGTTTATTTTTAAACCTGGAATCTGACAAAGATCATTAGAAATTTAATATAAATACCTTCATCAGTAGAAGTATCGGAATTAAATGCTTCCTTCCCTGATGCTGTGCTGCAGAGAGGCAGGTGCTGCTGTGGCTGTCTGTGTGTGTGTGTGAGCATGTCTGTGTGTGTCTGTGCGTGTAAATGGGTGTGTTCACACACAGGAACAGCCTGTCTTGCTGCTCACCCACGCCTGGACTTGATAGATCTGTGCACGTGTTTCCTCGGCCTACAGGCCAGGAGGACCCGCAATAACATACGCAAGTCCTAATATGGGCGTAGTAGGCCCAGGTAGGCTTATGGTACCTGACCATGTAAAACAAGATGGCTGCTTCTATGCTGAAGTACAGTGCAGGTAAGAGACCTCGCCATGTGACTGCAAGAAATGATCACAATGTAAGAGAAGATATTCCAAGCCTGGGCGCTCCATATGATTACCGCTTGGGATTGTGGTGGGAAAGGCTGCATGGCAGTGGATGGTGCCATGGTCTATGCCCATGGTCTCGTAAGGTTTATAAGAAGAAGACACAGAGTGTAGAACTAACCTCGTGGTAGAGCATCACCCAGGAAGCAATGCTCCTCAGAGGAGAATCTGTTTAGGTGCTTAGGAGAGGATTCGCTGGACTAGATTAGCAGAGCAGAAGCCAGACTCCTCCCACACAGCCAGAAGGGGACAGTCTAGAATGAGGAGAGCTAGAAGGGGAAGGGGAAGGGTTGGAGTTGAGCGTGGAGTGGAGATGTGGCAGATTTAAAGGTCCAGACTAGAATAAGAAGAAAAGAGCCGCAGAGCAGACCGCTGATGGGGGAATCCCCAGCAGAAGTCTCAAAAGAGGTATAAAATGTGGACCACCCCAGAAAAAAGCAGGGGTCTGTGGCATGGTCCATAGGAAGGCGAGCTTTCTGAAGGCACAGTTGCGTACTAAGCAACCGAGCTGACAAATTCACTCGTCAACCTAGAGCAGTGCGATTCAAACTGCCCGGCTGCCACCCGCTAGGTAGGGTGGCCAACTTTTTGATATCCTTTTGCGGGACACTTGCCCACAAGGCGGTGATGATGTCACAGCGTCATTCACGTTTGGCCCGCCCCATTTGTAATCTAAGTGTGTTGATGGCTCTTAACACCTGGCTTAATTGCAATGCAAATGGTTTGTCCTTTGGGGTGATGGTCACGCTTTTTAACTGCAAACATGACCATCAGGACGCCAGGAACAAAGCATTAGCATGAGAATGAGGACAGGTGTCAGAGCGTGAGCTGCTCGGCCTGCAGGTTCAAAAGGAGCAGGAGCCGCCCAGAGAAAGAAAGCAGCAGGCGGCAGCGCCGTGGTGTGTAGACCGCCACTTCAGTTTGCAGAGTGACTGTGCTGGATGCAGGTTGTCCCGACTTGCTGTCTCCCGAGAGTCATACTCCAGGGAACAAAGCAAGTCGGGACAACCTGCGTCCCGCACAGCCACTCTGCAAACTGCGGGACAGAGTCCCCAATTACGGGACAATCCTGCAAAATACAGGACAGTTGGCCACTCTACCCCTAGGGGACCCACAGGATGTCCGGGGGAGCCCCAGACTCTTAAAAAAGGGATTCAGATGTCCTTTTGTAATATTAAAACACAAGATATAAGCAGAAGTAAATGTGTGTATCTATTAAAGAGCCTGGGCATCCTTTGGGTCCCTTAGGGGACCTAGGTGGGGGGCTAGAAACAACATTTTTATTCATCTCTTCATCCTCTCCCTCCATCGCAGAGCTTTCTCCCACTGCTTAGATTATACATCCCTTTGGCGTCCGTATGCCTCCAGGCCACTTTGGCAGCACCTTACAAATAAATAAAGTTAAGGAGCACATGTAGTATGGAGAGTGTGTTTCTGTGGGGCAGACCTCTTTGGAGCTCCCTGGCCTGGGAGTCTTTCATCAGTGGCCATCATTCTGTGGCCTAGGCCAGCCCTGCATCCTCTCCCTCCATCGTGGAGTGTTCAGAGTGTGGAGAATGTATTTCTGTGGGGCAGACCTCGTTGAAGCTCCCTGACCCGGAAGCCTTTCATCAGTGGCCATCATTCTGTGGCCCAGTCCAGCCCTACGTCCTCTCCCTCCATCACTGAGCGTGAAGAGTGTGGAGAGTGTATTTCTGTGAGGCACACCTGGTTCGTCAGAGCGCCCTGTCCTGGGAGTCTTTCATCAGTGGCCATCATTCGGTGGCCGAGCCCTACATCATCTCCCTCCATCTTGCAGAGTGTGAAGAGTGTGTTTTTGTGTTTGGACATTTGCGCGGATCAGCGGTTGCTGGTTCTGAGACCTCAGCTCCTGGCCCGTGTTCGTCGCGACTTCAGAATCCTTTGTTTCGGATGGTCGCCTGATGGAATCCTATCTGGTCGCCGTGGCATCTACCCTCGCCATCTTCCCAAGTAAGGCCCTCGTTACAACTTTACTTAGTATTTGCACCTGTCGCGCTGTGTGTGACGCATGCCTCACTACTGCCCCCTTCTCTGGAGGCTCTGGCACCCGTGTGTGCTCTTTCCACCTCCCTTCAGCAGTCGGCATACTTGCATTCTGGTGTCACCATGTTTTACCGACCGCCGCACCAGCGTTGGGGTGTTCAATTAGGTGTGTTTACACCTTGCCCTTGTGTGGGCCCCCACACCCCTGCCCACACCCGTGTGTTTGCGCCATGCCTTTGCTGCCTCCATCTTGCCTGAAACGTGGTGTCGGCATTCTCCACCGTCCACCGCACCAGCGTTGGGGTTCTCATTAAGGCGTGTTTCCACCTTGGCCCTGTGTTGGGTCCCTCACGCCCATTCCTACTCTGGTGTATGCTGGGATCTGCATCCACTTTTCTCTATGTGGGCTTCTGTTCTCCCTACCGTCTGCTGCACCAGCCTTGTGGCTTAAAGCAAGATATGCTTACCTTGGCCTTGTGTGGGGCCCTCACATGCACATGCCTGAACCCACGTGTTCGGCTTTTTCTTTGTTTGTAGGCATCTCACTTACAACTTGTGGAGGCCTTTCTTCACCGACTGGAGCACCAGTTTTGTTCATTAAAGCTAATAATGCCACCCTCACCAGCTTCATCAGCACCAGTACTTTGTGCACAAAGGAATGAATTTAACTCAACTGTGACTTTTGGGCCCTATTTACCCAATGCCTACGGCCACATTCTTTTTTTTTCGGCCTCTCCTTATTGCTGCTTTACTTGTTTCCCCTTGGAGTCGCTCTGTCAGTCCCTGCTTCCCTTCCCCCTGCCTTCTGCTACATGTGCCCGATCTCACTGTATTCAGTTTTTTGGGCGTACTGTGCGGCTGCCCGTGCTGCCTGCTTAACTTGGCATTTTCCCTCACCAGTGGACTATTTGGTCACTTTCCAATCAATATGGCTTAATATACTTTATGAATTGGCCACTACTGTCAAAGCCTCACAGAGGCCTTCACTGGAGAGGATACCTACCCACCTATTTCCAGCATTGACCTTTAGTTCCTAAGGAACAAGTTACTTACCTGTAACTGTTGTTCTCCAGCGTGGGTCTGGCATGGATTCACATGCTCATGAATATTCCCCGTCGTCAGGCTGGGAATCCTCGGTAAAGAAAAAATCAGTATCAGTTTCGTTTCTGATCTGTCTTTCTTAGTAGTAACCAATCACTGATCTCTGGGTCATACTGCCTCCAGCCAATGACTGCCCTCTCCCTAAGCCCCGCCCCTGGCAGCCATCCTCAGATTTGGTAGCACGCCAAGTGGCAGTATGACCAAGTGAAGAGCCGCAGAGGGGTAGATGGGAGGGTTCGCATGTGAATCCATGCCAGACCCATGCTGGAGAACAACAGTTACAGGTAAGTAACTTGTTCCTTCTCAGCATGAGGTCTTGCATGGATTCACATGCTCATGAATAAAAGAATACATAGCAGCACACACATGCACAACCACGGGAGGTGGCAACAGGCTCAACATTAAGCAATACAACAACTCAACATTAAGCATCCCTTACCTCCTCACCAGGCTCACCTTAAGCGAACAGGTTGCGCAGCACTGCTTGGCCGACCCTGGACTCCTCCCTGGAGTCCCGATCGACCCAGTAGAATCTTGTGAAGGTGTGTGTCGACCTCCACGTAGCAGCCCTGCAGATGTCCAGCAGGGGCACACCAGACAGGAACGCCGTGGTAGCAGCGATCGCTGTGGTCGAATGGGCTCTCGAACGGCCGGGCAGCGGTCGGTTTGCCAACCGGTGACAATGCATGATGCAGCCGGAGAGCCATCTGGAAATGGAAGTCTTCGAGAGAGCCTTCCCTTGATTCACAGACCCAAAGTTCACAAACAGTTGTGACGTCTTCCGAAAACTCTTCGTGCGGTCCACGTAGAACTTCAGCGCTCTAGCTACATCTAGCGAGTGCAAAGTCCTCTCGGCCGGCGTCGAAGGCGACGGGAAGAAAACTGGTAACACCAAGGGCTCGTTGAGATGGAAGTCCGATGGCACCTTGGGCATGAAGGAGGGGTGCATTCTCAGCACCACCCTTGTGTCATGAAAAGTGAAGTATGGAGGCTTGCAAGATAGGGCCTGAATCTCTCCCACTTGTCGTGCAGAGGTGATGGCCACGAGGAACGCTGTCTTCCATGACAGGAACTTCAAAGGCGCCAAATGCATAGACTCGAATGGGGCTCCCATGATCCTGATCAGCACCACATTAAGCTTCCACGCCGGGGCAGGAACCTTCACCGGCGGGAATGATCAGAATAGTCCCTTCATAAATTCTTTCACCAGGCGATGAGACCACAAGGACGCCCGTCCCATAGTCCTGGTATATCGGGAGATGGCAGCCAGATGTATTTTGATGGAGGCGTGAGCCAGTCCAGCCTTGGCCAGCGACAGCAGGTACGGCAGCACTTGAGGGGCCGTAATTCGCAGAGGGTTAATCTTCTGTGCACGGCACCAGACAGAGAACCTCTTCCATTTATGACCGTAACACTTGAGAGTTGAGGACGCCCTGGCCTTTGCAAGAACCTCTCTGCAATCACCCGGGATATCATACCCTCCAAACTCTAGTGCTGCAGGAGCCAGGCCTGCAAGTTCAGCGACTGTGGGTCGTGGTGGAGAATGGCGCCTCCTTCTCTGGAGAGAAGATCCGCGTCCGCCGGCAGCCTGACTGGTGGGGACGTTGACAAGTCCAGAAGGTCCGGGAACCAGACCTGCCTCGGCCACGCCGGTGCGACGAGGATCATCCTGCACCTGGACTTCTTGAGCTGGTTGATGAGGCGGAGCAGCAACGGCAAAGGAGGGAACGCGTATAGAAACAGGCCGTCCCTAGGGAACAAGAAAGCATCGCCCATGCTCCTCGGCTGTGGGAACCTGCTGGCGAACCTCTGGCACTTGGAGTTCGTTGCCGTCGCGAACAGGTTGATCTGGGGTTTGCCCCATCGTCGGAAGAGTCGATCCACTTGATCCTGGTGCAGTTCCCACTCGTGGCACGAGCGCAGCTCCCTGCTGAGTGAGTCGGCGATGGTGTTTTTTATTCCTGCCAGGTGGAAGGGAACCAGAAACATCCCCTGGGCGACGGCCCAGTACCACAGATCCTGGGCCTCCTTGGATAGGGCTGGGGATCTGGTGCCTCCCTGCTTCCGTATGTAGAACATTGTGGTGGTGTTGTCGGTGAAGATCCTCACCACTTTGTCCTTGAGGGACGGGAGGAACGACTTGAGCGCCCAGAACACTGCTCGGAGCTCCAAGATGTTGATGTGAAGAGACCTCTCCTCGGGGAGCCAAAGGCCTCTTGCGTGGAGATCTCCGGTGTGGGCCCCCCAACCCTCCGTCTCCTGAAACGCCGGGGTTTGAAAGTCCGTGCCCGTCGTGAGGTGAGCCCGGGTGCCCCACCATAGGATCGCCCGACGGAACTCCTCGTCGAGGGGGATCCTGTCCTCGAAGCAGCCCCTCGCCTGAAGCCAGCGGGCACCGAGGAACTCCTGTAGCGGATGCATCCGAAGTCTGCAAAGGGGCACAAGGTAGATGCATGAGGACATCATCCCGAGCAGGGACTTGATGGACCTCACCCTGGCCATGTCCGTGGCTAACAGGCGCTGCACCTTGCCCAGGATGGTCTTGGTCCTCTCCTCTGAAGGGGAGACCAATTGCTCCACTGTATCGAGCTTCGCCCCCAAAAACAGTGCTACTTGCGACGGAACCAGGTGGGATTTGGGGTAGTTGATGGCGAACCCCAGCTCCGTGAGCAACCGGACGGTCCTCGCCGTATGATCGACGGCGAGTTCCCTTGACCTTGCCCGGATTAGCCAGTCGTCCAGGTAGGGGTAGACGTGGATCCCCTGCAGGCGCAGCCGCGCCGCCACTGGTGCCAGGCACTTGTTGAAAACCCTGGGTGCCGACTTTAATCCGAACGGTAGGGCTCTGAATTGGTAGTGGCATCCCTGAACCACGAACCTGAGGAACTTCCTGTGCCTTTTTAGATTGGGGATGTGGAAGTAAGCATCCTCCAGGTCCAATGACGATAGGAAGTCACCTTCCTCCGCTGTCCCAGCACGTGCTAGAGGGTGACCATCCTGAATTTCTGCGCCTTGATGTATTTGTTTAACCGACGCAGGTCCAGGATGGGGCGCCAACCGCCTGTCTTCTTTCTGACGAGGAAGTACCTTGAGTACACTCCGGAGCCCCGGAGCCTCCTGGGGACGAGCTCGATGGCACCTTTCCTGAGCATCGCCTTTACTTCCAACAGCAGTTGAGGGACGTGATTCTCCTTCCTGGCCACGGGAGGAATGCAAGGGCACTTCTTTAGGAATTCCAGCGAGTGCCCGTTGGCCAGGGTGTCCAACACCCAACGATCGGTGGAGATGGACTCCCACACTCTGACGAACTTTGTCAGCCGGCCTCCCACCGGGGTGCTTCGGTGGGGGCCCGACAACCCAGCCGGGTCAGTCTTGCTTGGAAGCGGCTTTGCCGCCTTGGCCTCCTTGGCGACGACGGCGGGAACCCCCTTGCTTGCCGCGACCTCTGTAGGCCTCCTGGGAAGAGGAGCGGGCCACCTGGCGGTAAGTGGAGGAGCCACCGCTGGATCCTTTGGAGGCACCCTGTCTGCCTGCGGTGCTCCGAAAGGGCTGTCACTGCTGCAGCACCCCAAGGGCCCGGGCCGTCTCCGAGTCAGTCATGATGGCCTGTAGAGACTCATCCATCGCCTTACCAAAGAGGTTGTTGCCGTCGAACGGCATGTCCAACACTCTGGTCTGGACGTCCTGGCGAAGGTCTGTCGCCTTGAGCCACCCTCGTCGTCGGAGGCAAACTCTGTTGCCCAGTTGGCGAAATCCGGTATCGGCAATGTCCGTCGCCACCGTTATGGCGTGATCCGACGCCACCTCGCCCTCCTGCAGAATTTCTAGGGCCTCTGCCCTTTTATCATCAGGCAGGAAATCTAGCAGGGGAGCTATCCTGAACCAGAGCTCCCTGTCGTAGCGGGCCACGATAGCTAAGGCATTGGCCGCCTTAATCGTCGTCGCCGCCGACGAGATGACTCGTCGTCCCATAGAGTCCAACTTCTTGCCCTCGCTGTCCGGCGGGGAAGTGGAAGTCAAGGCCGCCGCGCCCGCTGCCTTCTTCTTAGCCGCTGCCGAGACGACTGAGACCGGCGTGGGCTGGGCCCTGAGGCACAAGGGGGCGGCATCGGGGACTCGGTACTTCTTCTCGTACCTGTCCCTCTTGGCGGGTGTCGTGGCAGGGTTCTTGAGGACAGCAAGCCCCTCGTCCCAGATGTCATCGAGGAAAGGCACCGCAAGGACCGTCTTCCTCTTAGCCTCTCGTCGTTGGTACAGAAACCCCTCCTTTTTCTGTTCATCAGGGCAGAGCTGGAAGAGCTTGGATGCCCTGGTTATCATGGCGTGGAAAGAGCCAACATCGTCGGCTGGGGACGCCCGCGGGGGAGTGGGGGGGTGACGACGGGATGTCCGCTGTGTCATTGCCACCGTCATCGTCCGTCCCTGTCGCCGTAACCGTCGCCATATCCTCTCCCGGCGAGGGGGATGAGGGGTCCACCGGTCTTGCAGGCACGAAGGGCAGAGCGGGGTGGACTCTCCTCCGCTTGTTCGGAGGGCTTCCCGACGGGCCTGGTTCTGGCTCCTCCGTCGGGGTGCGTGGCAATCTCGTCCTTATCTCGGTACATAATGATTGGATTGCCAACAAAATGGCCGCCGAGCTATCCTGGGGCTCGAGCAATGGCCGCGGCGGACAGGATGGCTACTCCACTGGGCCCTGTTCGTCGTCGCTATCTTCGATCACATCAGCAGGGACGGTCCCCTGGGATCGAACCTTCTCGAACCTCTCGGTGAGGTTTATGAACCTCTCGTTGAGGCCTATGGACCTTTCATTGAGGCCCTTCTCGGTCTCCACCAGTTCCTCCTCAGGGGCTGATTCCGAGTCTGTAACGCCAACCGGCACCCCACCTCTTTTTCAGTCGGGGGCTTCACGGGGGTCTTAGCGACGGGCTGGAAAGAGGATTCCCTCTGCGGCGGCAGGGATACTCTGGGCCCAGAGGCCGTTTCCATTGGCGTAGTCTCAGCCGGCTCCGCCAGGGCTGCAGCGACCACTTCGGTAGAGGCCTTAGCCGGGTGGATCAAAGCCCTCACCACCTTAGGTGCATCCTGGGCCTTCGCCTTGGGGGGAGGGTCAGCGCCTCGCTCCCCCTTCGAGATCGACTGGGACCGCTCCAGCGGCCTACCCGGGTTCTCGGACTTCCTCTTCCCCGAACCAGAGCGTTGGCTCGTGGTCGAACGTGCTGGGGAAGTAGCGCCTTGCTTGGCAACCGAAGAGCCCGACCTTTCGGCGCTCCCGGAGCGCGCAGACTCGCGGTGCTTGACCTTCTGTTGGGCCCCCGTCGCCGGGGCGCCCTCAAAGGACTTAGAAGCCCGCTCAGACTTCTTCTTCGCCTTGTCACTTGCTGTGCCCTTCTCCAGCCAGGTGGCAAGGCGGGAACGACGATCTTGTTTGGTCCGTTCCGAAAGGTTCTTGCAGAACGCACAGTCCTTCTCCACGTGCGTCTTGTCCCCATGGAGGCAGTAGAGACATTGCGGATGCTCGTCCTCCTTGAAAACATTATATAATCTGCATCTAGGGCAGTTCCTGAACAGCTTGGATACGGGCGTCGACCTCCCCTTGTCCTGGGCCATGTCCGTTGAGGTAGGCCGCAGATCTTCCGGAATCCTCCAAGAAGTGTGAACTCGACGAAAACTTCACCCTTGAGGGGCGTAGAAGAATTCCGAAACGGGTCCCCATTATCGGAAGTAGAAACGGTGGAGCTTGAGGCTCGATTAAACCGAAAAAATTAGAAAATCTCCTGAAAAAGTGCGAAAACGCAGCAAAAACTCGAGAGATAAAGCACGAGAACTCCCAACACTTGAGCGTGCGGTAAAAATCTGAGGATGGCTGCCAGGGGCGGGGTTTAGGGAGAGGGCAGTCATTGGCTGGGGGCAGTATGACCCAGAGATCAGTGATTGGTTACTACTAGGAAAGACGGATCAGAACAAAACTGATACTGATTTTCTCTTTACCAAGGATTCCCAGCCTGACGACGGGGAATATTCATGCGCATGTGAATCCATGCCAGACCCCATGCTGGAGAATGTCCTTAGCTGTTGCATCTGTGCTTCTGCTTTATGTGGAAGGAGGGCTGGTGGGCCGGCTGGCCCTGAAGAGTACGAAAAAGTCAACTGTCTGCTTCTTTCTTACATCATCTGTCTACTACTAAGCCGCCTAGTGAGTTCATTGGGCATGTGCAGCTCTCCGCTCCCCCCTCTCTCCTTCTCTCTCTCTGCTCCCTCCCCCATCCATGGCTCTCTCCTTCTCACCTATCTACTCTAACTGCTACTCAATCTCCTCCTATCCCACCTCCCTTCTGAAGCGTGGAAGGAAAAAGTTCAAAAGGACTCTCCTGGTCTCAAACCCAGGCCTACCCATTTCTAACACCTACATCAACGCCTCTTCCAGGTAGACGGTCACAGACATCCTCTTTGTCACTCCCTCCCTGGACCTATGGACTCCACATATGGTCTCTCTCCTTTCTCCTTGTCTCCCATTAATGGAGGCACCAGATGGGAAGTACTCTTGGCAGGTTTCTCATCCTCTAGGTGCATCATTAATGTCTATTGCAATGACACTGTCATGGCCCAGGGCTCTCAGTCCAACCTTCTCCTTCTTGACAGGTGTCTTCCTTCTCTCATCAACTGCCTCCCTTCTCCCGCCACACCTCCGGCTGCCTCTCCCTTCCCCTTCTCCACCTCCGATGGGCATACCACATTCCTGTACCCACCTTCAGAAGACCTTCAAAGGTGGTAACCAGGTCCACCTTGCAACCCTCAACTCTTGCTCTGCTGTAAAAAACACTTCTGATATCAGTCTCCTCGAAGACCTAGACCTCTGTTTTCTCGCCTTCACTGAGACGTGGTTCACTGCCAGCTCTTTCACTGCTTTTGACACACTCGTTCCTAAGGGTTTTAAGATCCTCACCAAGCACAGGCCTAACCAGTCTCGAGGTGGAGTGGCCTTGATCTTCCCTGGCTGAATTCCTGCCACTATCAGTCCTACTCCTCCTTTGAATGCAGGCTCAGCATCTCTTCAACCCTCTTGTTGACGCTCGTTGGCAACTTCAATTTTCACCTAGACTCTTGCGGAGTGGCCACTAGTACCTTTCGCAGACTCTGCAATGCTCTTTCCCTCACCATCCATCCCTCAGGTCTGACACATTCTGCCAGGCATACCCTGGATGCTCTCATTCCTCTGACATTCCTATATTCAACCTTCTCACTACTTCTCTCTCCTGGTCTGACCACTTCCTCCTGTTTTCTCATCTTGATCTCTTAGGTCCCCCTACTATGCTTCTACCATCACTGTCTGTCTCCTTCTCTGTCATTTGAACGATGAAGGCAGTGTCAGTGGCTGCCTTTGATACTACCTTCATTCCCCCTCTGTCTCCTCCCATGGATGCCCACACCGACTCTGTTTTTGATAATCTTCACTTTTCTATCACCAACATTCTGGATATCCCTACCCCTGTCATGAGGATCCGAATGAAGCCTCCCTCCAAGCGTAACACCTGGTACAACTCTGACCTAACCCCTCTGAAATGCAAATGCAGAATACCAGAGTGGAAGGGGCAGGCTTCAGACGCATCCTCTGACAAATTGGCCTGTCGCCGGCTCCAAAGGCAATACAGATTTCCCATTGGCTCTAAGAAGAGGGCTCACATCAAAGCCCAAATCTCTGGGTCCTCTAAAAATTCTAGTGAACTGTTCAAAATCTGCAAGGAACTCGCCAATCCTTCTGCAGTCACTACATCTCCCAGAGGCGCTGCTGAGGGAGGGGCTGAGGGGGCTATAGCCCCGGGTCTTTTGGTTGTAGCCCCGGATAGAATCTCAGGGACTACAACCAAAAGGCTATAGCTAGCCCCAAATCCTGTGCATCCTAACATTAGCTTAGCCACTGATCTTTTCCAGACCTAGCAACACCCCTGACATCTCCCCTTCCATCTCTGACCCTCTGTACCTCTCTGGTCTCCCACTTCCTTTCCAAAACCCAGGACATTCTGTCCCCACTCTCCTCTACCCTCTGTCTCCTCTGTCCCCAGCTATCATGCCTTCCTTAACCACCTGCCCCCTTCCTTACCCCTCTCCTCCTTCTCTCCCATAGCACCATATGAAGTCTCCAGACTAGTCCTTTCCATGAACGTCTCTTCCAAACAGGTGCTCCCCTGCTCCTTTAGAACTATAAAAGACAACATTGCCTCCTTTGTGCCTTCCCTGACAAATTTCTGTAACCACTCCTTTGCCTTGGAGTCCTTCCTCAACCCCTCAAGCACTCCTGTGTGCATACCCTCCTTAAAAATCCCTCTTCAGACCCTTCCTGCCTTTCTAACTATCACCTTTTCTTCATCACCCCGTTCCCGGGCAAACTCCTCCAGAGGATTGCGATCTCCCAATTGACTCAACACTCTGACTGTCGGCTGTCTTCATGACCATCAGTCTGGCTTCAAAGTTGCTAGAGGCATGGAGACTGCTCTACTGTACACCTGTGACAACCTACTCTTTAATCTTGGCTCTAACTCTCCTTCCGTTCTTATCCACCTTGATCTTTCCTCCGCCTTTGACATGGTCAATCATTCCACCCTGATAAATCAGCTCTGTGACGCCTTTGGCATCACAAGTCTGGCTCTGACTGGTTGACCTCCTTTCTCGTCAGCAGACCCTCCGAGGTTCAATTGGGCCCTTGTCTCTCTGCTATCACATTCTCCCCCTGCGGCGTCCCTCAAGGCTCTATCCTCTCACTGTGGCTTTTCAATATCTACCTTGCCCCCTTGGCCCATCTGATCTCCTCTTTCTCCCCTCATATCCAGTGTTATGTAGACAACACACAGCTCTCCTTCTAACTTCCCTTTCCTTCCTCCTCTTCCTCCTCTCTCATCCCTGACTGCCATTCAGTCCTGGTGTGCTGCCTTAATGCCAGCAAGACTGAGATGCTTTCCATTGGGACCCCTGCTCCCACCTTCCTTCCCTCCCTCTGGATGCCCTTCATGGGCCCCTTCCCCTCACCCTCCTGTGAGGCAAAAAGCCATGGTGTCATCTTTGTTTCTTCTCTCCTCACATCGCGGACCTCACCAAGGAAGCCCACTATCAACTACACCTCCTCAGAGGCATTCTCCCTTTCCTAACCTTCCCGCAGAAACTCAATGTCTCCAGAGCTCTGGTCCTTTCTAGGCTCGACTACTATAACAGCCTCTACCTTATTCTTCCTTCTTCTTCCCTTCCTCCCCTTCAACCTATCCAGAACAGGACTCCAAAACTTATCCTTGGCCTCAAGCCCAGGGACCACATCTCTCCAGCGCTAATTTCTCTCCAATGGCTCCCCATTGCTGCTCAGATTAAATTCAAGACTCTCTGCATCATCCACAGGGCTTTCTGGGGCCTGGAATCCCGCTACATCCACCTCTCGCTCCCTAAATACCTCCCTACTAGAGAACTTCGGTCTGCTAGCTCCAACTCTCTGCAAATCCGTCGCCTCTCCAAGCAAAGCATGGGGGTAGATGTCTCTTCCTTTTGTCCTCCTCCTTGCTCCCCCTCCCCTGTTAACTCCTTCCTCCTCCTCTATGACTGACTTTCTAGTTCCTTCAGAGTATTACTGGGTCCCAGGTCCCCTTCTGCTTAGTCATGCTCCCACACTCCCTCTTCCCCTCTGCTTACCTGCTTTCCTTGGCACTTGTCGTCTGACCTCCCCCCAACTCCTGCATACCCCCTTGCCCGTGCTTACCTAATTTCCATGGCACTTGCCCTTTGGCCTCCCTGTAACACCTGCACTTCCCCCATCACCTTTCCCTTCCCTCGTTAGCACTTCATTGGGTTCAGACCTGCATATCCCCCCCTCTTCCCTCTTTTTTCCCCTCGCACTTCTTGTTCTGCAGATGCATGTTCCGAACGTCACAAGGCCTAGTAGGACCGTTATTGTATCTTTCTCCCTTGTTCCCCTCCCCCTTTATCTTGTGGCACCTTGTAACACCACTTGTTGTATAGGCGCCTTACAAATATCCAATAAATAAATAAAGGGGGCGCTCGGTATAAAAAGGTTTGAATACCACTGATGGAGAGGTTCATACTGAAGAATACATTGAGATAATCTCAAATTGTCGGCAAAGAGAGGACCCGCAAACAAACATTCTCATGTCCCGCATCCACCCTCTGGAACTCGATAGCGGTATCAGCTCGGAATGCCCCCACAATTTCGCTAATCTCTCAAAGCATGCTTTTTCAACAACACCTGACCAAAGACTAATCCCAATGGACACATAGACTGATGCACAAACCACAACTCACACTACTGCACCGCTGTTAAAGGATGCCAACCCAAACGCTGGCTACCCATGCCCTTTACAACGCTCTGCTGCTCCCGATCTAGTTCCCTGCTTTAAATAATAAAAAAATAAAAATAAGATTAATTCAAAAATGTGGGAGACACTGGGACAGGGGTGAAAGAGTCTACAGACCCACAAAGGACGAGTTTGTGGCAGCACACCGTCCAGAAGAAAGGGCAGTGAGTTCCTAAATATGGAGAACTTTAACATCCGAAGAGAAGCATCCAAATACCTTTGAAGATGCTCTTGATTTGGTATTGTTACAAATGTAATGGTTTATCAGATAGTAAAAGTAGAGGTTCATTGGGACGGATCTCTTCGGAGATGAAAACGTTCACCTACTGTGTCAGGAGTTTGCCAGGCTGGTGTTGCAAAGGGGATCCAGGCATTACTTGCCGGGAACCATGCAAGGTCCCTTCCCAAATCATTGGTCCAGGCCTGCCTCCAGGCAAGTACGGCTGTGCTGAGCTTTCCTCTGTTCTGCAATGGCACAGTAGCAGGGACTAAGAGGCCACTCAGTGGTCCAGGCCTGCTTAAGGCAAGTACGGCTGTGCTGAGCTTTCCTCTGTTCTGCAATGGCACAGTAGCAGGGACTAAGATGTAACTCAGTGGTCCAGGCCACTCTACAGGCAAGTACCGCTGGGCGAAGCGTTACTCTGTTCTGCAATAGCACAGTAGCAGGGACTAAGAGGCAACTCAGTGGTCCAGGCCTGCTTACAGGCAAGTACGGCTGGGTGGAGCTTTCCTCTGTCTGCAATGGCACATTATGTTTGTTTGTTTGTTTGTTTTTTTATTTGTATGGTGCACCAAACCCTGGGGTAATTGGGCACAAGCAGTACCAGGCACTAGGAGGAAACTCAGTGGTCCAGGCTTGCTTAAGGCAAGTACGGCTGGGCTGAACTTTCCTCTGATCTGCAATGGCACAGTAGCAGGGACTAAGAGGCAACTCAGTGGTCCAGGCCTGCTTACAGGCAAGTACAGCAGGGCTCAGTTTTCCTCTGTTCTGCAATGGCACAGTAGCAGGGACTAAGAGGCAAGAGCCAGCTTACAGGATAAGGTGGTGAGCGACATGGTCTACAGTACACACTTTGATGACACCTGCAAGAATACAGTAACATTGTCCAGAAACAGATTATTCATTCATACATAGGCAGTAGGGTTTGGTTTGAGGCAAACCTCACCCAATAAGCAGCTTTCGTAATACTAAATACAGCACACAAGTCATTACATAGGACAAGAAAACCATAACAAGAAAATATAAAACATATCCAAGATAAATATTATTTTAGATAAAATGACTTAAATTGAAAAAGGTATGGGGGTGTATGGCATTCAAGTAAACTCATATGTACTTCCTCCATCTAGTGTGATTGGGCAGTTTGTATTTGTATGTGATTTATAGAGTACAACAATCACACCAGGGTCTCAAAGCACGGACACATAGAACGTTATGGATGCTAAGGGCCAATCTAGTTTGGAAAAATACAAAATATGAGTGCTAGCTGAAGCGCCAGAACAGAAAAGCCAGACCCACCCTTCCTTCCAAATAAGGGAACCTGAGGGTGCAGGCATCTAAGATACAGGGATTGCTCTGGTCAAGTCATGAAGCGATGAATGCTGCGACTAGGATGAGCAAAACCTTAAACACAATGCTTGGTAGCAGGGTTTAGTGACCGAGTCAATTTGGCGATGCAATGACAGGGACTGGCCAAGTTTAAAGGCAAGGTTTTTAACACAGGTAACGGAGGCAGGGCAATTGCCCATCACCGAAATCCAAAGGGCTGCATTTCAGCTGGTCAGACCTCCTCCCACTATCATGAACTCTGTGTTCTCTGAATAAGCTATAGATTCCTACACATCGAAGTATCTAAAGCTGTGAGGCGCGATAAGACGTTTTCTACACATCATCCCTATCCAACAAAAGCCAAATTTGTGCGTCATCAGCATGAGAATGCAAACGTAGACCAAAGGAATGACTAAGGGGTGCCAGACGACCCATATAGATACAGAACCCTGGGGTACCCCACGGGATATCTAGTCAGAGTACATATAAAGAGAGCAATAATTACACGGGGCCTCATCACGAGTTTGGCCTGAGCCCTTAAATGCAGCGATAAGGGTATTACCGGTGCATTTAAGTGCTGGCCAAATCACGAGTTGGGCGGAAAATGGAATTTTACCTTCAGCATTTAGCATTTTAATACCAGTAATAGCGCTCCCCAACCCCATTGCGTCCCAACGGGGATTTACCACCTCCCGCACGTGATCCACTGAAAATTGCGACAGAACGAGTTGCGATAGCGCTATTAGTGTTGGGCGGTATCCCAACAGTATTATGGCCGGGATACCGCCCAACTCGTGATGAGGCCCATAGTGAAATATGCTTGTAATGCCCTATCTCGCAGTCTTCTCAGCAGAACCAGGAGAGAGATATTTTGCTAGGAATTCAACCATCCTCACGATTGATGTGCGCTCGCCTGGGTTTTTGGAAATTTTAAAAAGGAATAGAATGATGGTAGATGAACCTACAGGAAATGTTTGGGGCTAATTTGCACACATTTTCATATGCTCACTGCATGACCATACACATGACTTGTCTACTATGGGTGGACAAAGCCTACAGGCGTGTCCCCTCTGTCATATTTAGTTGGGCTGTGACATCCAAGAGTACATCAAGCCATTTCAGAAGTGGGGCTGGGGGGGGCAAAACCTTCCTCCTGCCATGGCCAGCCGAATTAACTACCAAAGGCACAATGGATCCACCATGTACTTTTGTTAGCTGCTGGTGGCAGCTTCGCATACTAATCAAAGTTAATTCAAACAGGCTCACAGGGGGCTGGGTCGTAGGACTAACAAAAGAGACAGGGAACCCCAACAAACTTTGATATGCCTGTGCCAACCTGAAGCCAGCTCCCACCTCTCAGTATCAAAGGCAGTGACCTGTCATATCTGGGAATATGTGTTTACAGTAGGCAACCTCGGAGGAAGTCTATTCCCACCGCAGCTTCAAGGGAGACCTTCCGCTTTAATCAGGTACCACAGAGAGCTCAATTAACCAGAGAGGCCCTTTCATTCACAATAGACAGGAAGATTGGTGGGACTTAGTAATACATGCTTTCACCTATTTACCTTTTCTGTTGCAAAGCACTCTGGTTCTGACCTCATGCATGCAGGAGATTATTGGTGGGGGCCCAGGATTGGTCCATTAAGGTAGGCTTAGCCTACACCAATCACTGTGGCCCATTTGCTTTAAAAGCCCCTCTTTTGGGCAGATCATCTGAAGACTTTGCAAGGAGTAACAAGAAGAGCTCAGCATTGGACCCTGGCTAAAGGTACAGTCTGCCTTACCTCTTCCACCAGTGAAGGAAGGCCAGGATTTCCAAAGAGGGAATCAAGAGCCCTTCCCTAAACTTCTCCCAGGGAACAGAGGGAGATACTGAATTCAGAGAACCCTCCAGCAGCTCTAGAACTGGGACCCATCCAGCACACAGTGTGCCCTGCTAGGCTCTGCAAGCAAGCTTCCTAGGTTGGAAGTGCCAGAGAGTCTCTGAACCAAACTGAGGACAAGGCTGTTGTCTGTAACACTCTATTCAGCTTTGGGCCGTCCATCTTAAAGGACAACACAAGCCCAGTAAAGAGGCTAGGAGGAGTGCATTGACAAGCATCAAGCAGCATCTGCCTTAAAGGACATTTTTGAGCCAGTCGAGCCCCTCATGCTTCAACCGACTGCACCACTGACTTTTGTTACGCAGCATTCGCCAACGTCATCCGAGAAACCTCGACCAGTGCTTCAGACCCACCAACCAGCACAGAGACAATGATTCCTGACCCTGGAGACGTCTGTCCAGCCTCACTTGCCGAACTTCCTGCCGCCAGATACGCGCAGCTGTCTCCCATCTTGAACTCTGTCGCAGAAACTGCAAAGTGCCCTGAAACTGACTCTACACTGTTGAGCACCAAGAACTTCTACAAGCACAAGGTACATTGTGGTTCTGTCTCCCTGGTCCTCCTCCGAAGGCCCCTTGTGACATTGTATGACCCATTGCTCGATTTGTGCTGAAACCAAGTGTCCTTGAACTATTGAGATTAATTACTTTACCGACTACCCTCCCGTCAGTATCCAGAGTGCATCCCTTTTGCACTGTAGCATCTCCTCTTTGCTAGTTACATGGTGTGCCGGTGTACAGACAGGATTCTGGAACTGTAGTGTCTCCTCGTTGTTTTTTACATGGTGCGCTTGTGTACTGACAAGATTTTGGACTGTAGCGTCTCCTCTTTAATGTTTACATGGTGTACCTGTGTACAGACAAGATTCTGAGTGTAGCGTCTCCTCTTTGCTATTTACATGGTGTCCCTGTGTACAGACAGGATTCTGAGTGTAGCGTCTTCTCTTTGCTATTTACATGGTGTCCCTGTGTACAGACAGGATTCTGGACTGTAGTGTCTCCTATTTTCTATTTGCATGGTGTCCCTGTGTACAGACATGATTGTGGATTGTAGTGTCTCCTCTTTGCTTTTTGCATTGTGTCCCTGTGTACAGACAGGATTCTGGACTGTAGTGTCTCCTATTTTCTATTTGCATGGTGTCCCTGTGTACAGACATGATTGTGGACTGTAGTGTCTCCTCTTTGCTTTTTGCATTGTGTCCCTGTGTACAGACATGATTGTGGACTGTAGTGTCTCCTATTTTCTATTTGCATGGTGTCCCTGTGTACAGACATGATTGTGGACTGTAGTGTCTCCTCTTTGCTTTTTGCATTGTGTCCCTGTGTACAGACAGGATTCGGGACTGTAGTGTCTCCTATTTTCTATTTGCATGGTGTCCCTGTGTACAGACATGATTGTGGACTGTAGTGTCTCCTCTTTGCTTTTTGCATTGTGTCCCTGTGTACAGACAGGATTCGGGACTGTAGTGTCTCCTATTTTCTATTTGCATGGTGTCCCTGTGTACAGACATGATTGTGGACTGTAGTGTCTCCTCTTTGCTTTTTGCATTGTGTCCCTGTGTACAGACAGGATTCGGGACTGTAGTGTCTCCTATTTTCTATTTTCATGGTGTCCCTGTGTACAGACATGATTGTGGACTGTAGTGTCTCCTCTTTGCTTTTTGCATTGTGTCCCTGTGTACAGACAGGATTCGGGACTGTAGTGTCTCCTATTTTCTATTTGCATGGTGTCCCTGTGTACAGACATGATTGTGGACTGTAGTGTCTCCTCTTTGCTTTTTGCATTGTGTCCCTGTGTACAGACAGGATTCGGGAGTGCTGTGCTTCCTTCCTAGCATTCATCTGTCACAGGCAGAGTGCTAGAGAGCCATGCCTTACTACTTGCATTCACGCTAAGTCCCTTGGCATATCAGACTAGGGGCCCCTTCCTGGAATTCACACAGGAATAGTCCACCCCCGCGGCCCCACGGCCAGCATTTCACAGTAATCCCCATAAAGAAAAGTCAGTATATGCACCCACCGCTGTGCCTACTGGCACATCTGCGTGCCCTTTTGGTAGGAAAGTGGGGGATCCCTGTGTGTTGAAATTGACTCTCAGGGGAGGCGGCCAGTAGTAGGCTGTGTTTAGTTATTGGGGTGAGTGCAGGGGTGTAACCTGTATCGTGTCTCCATTGGTATTCACCCATGCACTTGGTGCCTCCTTTACCTCGCCCCATTTTCCTGCCTTCCCACAATGCATTGTTTGAAGTGTACGCTCTTTGGTGGATCTTCGAATGGGGGCATAAAGAGGCCATCAAGCTGAGACCATTGTTTTGCCATCTGGAATCTTGGCTTTTCCGATGTGTTCTTTTCCCATGTGGCAACTGGGAGTGATCAGGGGATGCATATATTATGTTCCAGGTTCATCAGTTCTCATGGCACCCGAAGTGTCCAAAGCGGACATATTGACTTGTCGCTGGACAGCAAAGAGCTCCTCACCTGGACTGCCTCCTCCAAACTCTAGGAGGGCAGATCTTAGTTACCCTGTCCTGGCAGGGATCCATGTGACGTGCCATTTCTTCTTGTTACATGACGATTTCTGTGATTCGCAATGTGATATCCATTCATGCGCACAAAATGGTGGGGGGTGTCGCGCTGTCGACTGGTTCGCCAATGTCTACTTCGCCGCCCGCTTAAAACAGAGAGAGCAGGCACGTCGACATTCTCATCCTTTCCTCCTGTTACCTAGCAACCAGATTTTTTTTGGCACCTGTGAATCCATTAGTCATTAAACCTAACGAAGCGGCTGTGTGCTGGCGCCAGCATTGACTTCCATTACCTGCGTGTTGGGTCAAGCTGCGCCAACAGTCAGAATGCTTTCACCTCAACCTCTCGACCTGGGGCTCGGGATACAGCAGCCTTCAGCTCTAAAGCACTCTCGGTCCATCTGGGGGTGTGCTGTGTCCATCTAAGCTGGGCACCATGCAATTAAAAGGCTGTAATCTCAAGGCAAATTGCAGGTGCTGTCCACTGACCATGGCAATCTCCTGTTCGCCTCCAATGTGATCAACATGCTGTTCCAAATCCTCACCCACAGCCAGTGGCGTTGCTAGGGGGGAGCTGAGGGGGCTATAGCCCCGGGTCTTTTGGTTGTAGCCCTGGATAGAAGCTTAGGGGCTACAACCAACAGGCTAGCTAGCCCCGGGTCCCAACAGTCCCGACATAAGCAGATCTTTTCCAGACCTAGCAACACTCTCTCCACAGCAGACATTGCTGAATGTGAATTCCTGTTCGAATCTCTCTTTCTTGGGGGCATTTCTTGTCACTGTTCCCGGGTCCATCTTTACTTGCGGCTTTGCATTAACCTGCAATCGAGTAAATGGATGAAAGGGAATAAATCACAAGAATGAGAATGGGCCTAACACTAGTATAAACACAGCTCTGTTCCTTCAGCTCATGGGGTGGCTAACTTTCTGAAATCATTTTGCAGGACACTTGCACACAAGGTGGAAATTATGTCAATGCATCACTCACCTTTGGCCCACCCCTAATTGTTATTTAAACAACTGGTGAATGGCTACTAACGTTCTAACACCTGTCTTAATTGCAATGCTAACGCTTTGTCCTTAGAAGGTGATAATCACGTTTTTAAACTGCAAACTTGACCATCACAACCCCACCAGCATTGTAATAAAGTCTGGTGTCAGAGCGTTAACAGCACAACTGGAAGGGCCGCGACAGCAGCTAGATCTGCAGGCAAAAAACAGGCGGCCTGGGTCGAGACCCTGCACGGTACAGGGTCTTCCAAAACGGGACAGTCCCGCAAAATACGGGACAGTTGGCCACCCTGACTGTTCTCAGACTCAAGCCTGAAGGCTGTTGGTTGGCTTGGCAAGATCTTCTCCTTATGCTGCTGGCTGAGGTGATGCAGTACGCACAGTGAGAGCTGAATCCTGGCTTTTGGTGTCAGCAGTGGGATGAGCTAAGATTGCCTGATTCAGTATCGGAAGTCCTTACCTGCTGGGAGGGGAGATGTGTTGAGTGATGTTGAGAACTGAGGTTCTCCCTTGAGCAGTGAGGTAAGTGTTCGGTTGAAAGTATGACAGATAAGAACATTGATGAGGCTGAAGAATACCAGATAAGAACATTAACGAGGCTGAGGAATGCAGAGGAGCTGCTCCGCGAGCTCAGTGCGGAGGATGGAGCACAGCCTGTAAGCGGGCAGTGGGATTCCAGGCTTCTCTCTCAGGTGATATTCCAGACCCAGGCTGTGCAGTGTACTCTGTGAGAGCAGAACCACCGCACGGCCATTTTGTGGCCGCTGTCCAGTTCTCCTGTTACCGCTCCTACCGGCCAAATCAGACCGTTGTGCCAGTGTCATCTGGAGATAATTAGCATTTCACACTTCATTAGAGCTAACCAGGCACCAAGGGAATGTATATAGAGCAGTCAATGGATAGTCCATTTTTAGGTTTCATGGCATGTGCTTGAGACAAAGCCAATCCTGCGAATGGTTCGCCCTCTTCCAATGAGCGTGCAGGTGAGGGAGTGCAGTGTGTGGGTGCAGGGCTGGCAGTGCCCCGAATGCTCGTGGAATGCAATGTCACAGCCGCTGCTAGACCTGTGGGGTGTTTGTTCTTAATGGATCTTGTCAGAGATCCTGAATGGGAAACGCGCTTCAGCAGTCACAGCCATGTGGGACCTTGATGAAGATGGAGGCTCTCCTACTGGTTCCTTCTCTCTAAGCAACGTGCTCCCTCACCCGCAACCCGGAACTTGCACCGAGGGGCCTCGTTGATGGCAGAATATAGTCTCTGCCTTCCCTCATTCATAACACGCAACACCCCTCTCTCTCCCTCCTGCTCACTGCCTCTCTCTCTCTCCCACTCTATTGCTCTCTCGCACTGTCTCCTTCTCTCTTCCCACTCCTCGCTCTCTCTCCCTCCCTCCACGCCTATCTCTCTCTTGCTCTATAGTTCTCTCGGTATCCTCTCTTGATCTACCTCTCTCTCTTCCTCCTTCTTACTCTCTAAGTCCCTCTCTCTCCCTGCTGTACTCTCACCCAATCCCTCTCTCTCTCTGCCTCACTCTTTCCCAGCCTTACTCTTTCCTGATCCCTCTCTCTCTTCCCACTCTTTCTCTCTCTCCCTGTCTCCTTTTCTTACTGTGCCTCTGTCATCCCCTCCTCTCTCCCTCCCTCTCACTCTCTCATTCCACCTTTCTCACACTCTCTCAATCCCTTTCCCTCTCCCTCTTTCTGGCTCTATGGGCCTCATTACACGTTATGCTGTAAACCATGGTGCTATTAGCACTTATGTTGTTGTGTGGATTTGACCATTCTGGGGGAGAGAAGCACACCCAGACGTGGCTCTCCCATGGGAACCCGGCTCAGAGTTGAGGCCCATTTTTCATTTGCCACCTTAATGATGGGAGAAGTGGCCTGATTGGGGGCACGCCCCAGCTGATAGCTGCCTGATTAGGTATGTAGGTACCAGGCCAGAAGTAGGGCCTGGACACTGCAGTGCCAGGTTGGATAGGAACCTTGAGAGGCGGTAGTTTAATGAAGGGCGGGCTTCTCTCAGGGAGCATCTCAGATGCCACTGTAGTTAGACTGGAGCGGCTGCATGAGATCTGAGGTGCCACTGTGGCGGCAGCTGCCTCTGCAGTAAATGATGCGCCGGCACTAGAGACAGTGCCACTCATTGCTGGTGAGCAAGCTGGGCCTGGATCCAGACCCACTGGAGTTCATCTGGATCTGCATATGCGGTCTGGATCCACATTTGAAGGACCGTGGAGAAGCATCCCTTGAGGGCCTCATTGAGGCACTCTGCCTCGTGCCGCTCTGGCATTGTCCTTGGTAGACTAACGGGCTTGGGGAGCCAGCCTCCTGACTTGTAACCCCTTGAACAGTGGGGCGGTTAGGGCTATACATGTATCTGCTTTGCTGTTGTGTGCTCAGAGTCTCGCAGACCTGCAAGGGAAGTCCCTCAGATGTTGAGGATCAAGAAGGATTTTGGCATGTTCACAATAGACGTCTCTGGGAGGAGACTGGCACAAAAGCTCATAAAAGTGGAAGGCCGTGGTATTGAAGGGAGGTACCCAGAATAGAGAAAGAGCTGGACATTAGCACCAGAAACCTGTTGCATTGAAGTTCTCCCAACTGGCGGCTGAGTTTCAATAAGCTCTGTCTAGGTGGTACCAAGAACTGGGAGAAGCTAAGTCTGCACAAGTCTCATTTGAGGGATAGAGAAACATTTAATCCTGAAGGGGACGTTGTTCTTCTGCATTACAGATCTGATTCAGGACTAGCCACACCCAGAAACCAGCAAGATACACCAATGTTCCCTAATGCTTCTGGCCTGTGTGAGGATTCAAACCAGCGGGCCGTTCAGGCAACCCCACTGAGTTGCTGGTCCTTTAGCATGTTGCTGTTTTTAGTGGAAATGTTGGTATCTAGTGACATAGAGGGTGACACGATATTTTTTTAAAGGCACTATCCACCACTTTCCCCAAATAATCTAGGACTGGAGTTTGTTTATATAATTACACCCATCCTAAAATATGTTGAGGAGGGTGTTTAGTGCCTTTAAAATAAAATATCGAGTCACCCTCAGTGTTATTTCCAGCGATGATATCACATACAACCAAAATGTTGTGGGAAAGTGTGTTCCAATGTGATCATAATTGCTTTCCTTTATGGAGCTCTTTTCCTAAGCCACTATGCGGAGTCACAGAAAGTGTTTTTAGATCCAGTGTGTTAGTTTGTGTGCACATAATATTGCCTTCAATTCATGTATTATAGTCTTTTGATGGCACCACTGGTGGCAATTTGCGTGTTTTTTTTTCAGACATCAAAGCCTGCATGTGACACATAGCCTGAGTCTAAAGGTGTTGCACATGTCATCCTGCATTACTGCGAAACACAGATGACGCGTATTTGCGGCCGATCGGTGCAAGGCTTGTTATAGAATGTGCACTTAAGTCGCGCATGGCAATCTAAAGACTTACCTCTGTCAGCTCCGCCATAGGGTGCAGAAACCCCCACAGGAAGGAGCCAGGGGTCAGAACAGTGCAAGTGCCCAGAAAGACCAAGAAGGGAAATAAGAGAACGCGAGATATAACGATGGGAAAAAACCTGGATCAACATAGCCTCATGTATTAGTTTCTTTTTTGAAAGTTCTCTCTACATGTACTGTTGTCTCCCATTCCAGCAGATTTTGACCTGACCACGTTTGGCAACTGCTGGGGTGACCAGACGTCCCGGTTTTGCCGGGACTGTCCCCGTTACTGATGCTCTGTCCCCCCTTTTCAAGATCATGTTACCATTGGAAACTGCAGTGGTCCCAGTTTTTGGTAGTCGGTCTTTGTAGCTGACAGGCAGGAATGCACAATCTGGCACAGCAGAAATGCTGCATTTTACAAGTTAACATAGCGTTAGTTTGTGATAAATGAATTATAATGTGTTTTTTTGGACAGTAACACTTAACCCCCCTTCTCCTCCAACCTCTACTGGAGTGTAGTGCTGTGACAGCCACTTTCAAGAGTTAGTCCTACTTTTATGTTAGTTGCTCTGTCCCGGTTTTTTACTTTTAAAATCTGGCTACCCTGGGCAACTGCCAATTTTATTTCAGAGTATCATAGTCTGGAAAGAGTGTGGAATCCGGAAGCTGTTAGTGGTGGGCCCCGGGTGCTTCAAGGTGTGATGTAGGAGTTCAAGGCCTCGACCTAGTGGCTGCTTCCATTATCCTATGGAGTTCCTCACAGCTGAACACAATGCCGGAACAATAAGCTAGGTCCCAACAATACCATGCACACAAACAGTGGGTAATGAAGCCGAAAGAGAACCCCCACCCCGCCCCAACCTGAAAACCCTCCTGCAGACAGTAAAGACATGCTCCATTACCCGGATGTAAACTATCTATCAAAATGTATAGTCTGAATAATTGATGTATTTATTTGGAATATAATTACGGCCAAAATCGGCTTTGTATATACACATCACATATCAAGTCATCACACTTCGCTTTAAATCTATAACATCCACATAGAAAAAACCCAATAAATAACATCCGTAGGAATTCATAGAGGGAGAGTCGTCATTCCCATCAATCTAAAATACGCTGCGAAAGATCACGTGAAAGGCCCATAGACACCATATTAAATGTTACCATATGATACTTAAAGTGAACATCATTTCCTTCTAACAAAGCGCGCCATAAAACCGTCGGGTCATGAAGAGGAGTCCTATTCCCATGACATTTCATGACCTTATTCCTGTTGTTTTCCAGGCTGACACATGCATTCAATGTTCCGTGGAGTCGATAATGGCCTGGCCACATAATCTGTAGGGACGTTCTTTTCTGAGGATTCCAAATCTTGCACCCTCAATCTCCAAAGAGGATCAGTGATCGAAGTGAGCGGAACGGTCGGCAGTGGTGTTCCACTACTTTTATTTTCGGTTTACCATTCCTCAGCTTTTTACGACCATATTCACCATTCTATATAGAGGATTCGTCCATTCATGTCCCTGTGCAGGTGTAAAGTTGTAATAGGAGCCTTAGTTACTAGTCACTTAGACCATTGCAACCCACTGGCAGCAAGTTCTTGTCATATGTTGCACTAGGCTTCCGCCTACCCTCTCCTTTGCCGAGAGCATAGTTCCACTACTTTTTTCGGTACACTTCTACCACTGAAGAGGACGTATCATTCAATGTAATCAATGAATACTGCCTTGCAACGTGGCTGTTTGAAAAAGCGTCCATATCTTGGGAAGTTGTAACATATACAAGATAAAGGGTCCACTGTTGACAGGTGACGCCATGTCGGCATCATAGCTATACTGCCTTCACCTCCGCTTCACGGCTCTCTTTAGGCCTTTGTTTGTAGGCCCATTTGGACGGGGTACCTGTCATGGCTGCCATTTCTTGTGGATTCCCAGCAGTTTCCCTAGACATTCAAACAATTCACAATCACTCATCCCCTGAAAAGTTAGAAAAACTTGTACCGTTATTGTATCAATAACCAATTTCATTTGCTGCTCATAACACATGTACCTCTGCGGATGGACTCATCAGGTCAAACTCCAAACGCACATATTCTGAGGGTAAAGATTTAGGCCTTCTTAACCGAAGACGTAAAATGTAACCTTATGGTTTTACCGGTTTGGGTCGAAATGACCGAAAAAAAAGGTCGAAACGACCAAAAGTTCTAAAAATGCTACCACCAAAGGATCGAACACCAAAAGTTGGATCCTCTGGTGGTAGCATTAAAAAAAAAACGGGGGCTGCTGGGGTGTCCCCCGCATTGCCCCGCTCACTATACTTTATGCTATAGTGAGCGGGGGACATCCCTGCAGCCGTCCGTGAAAACAAAAAAAACAACAAAAAAAAACAAGAAAAGAAAAGGACCCTGCAGCGCCAGTCCCCAATCACAGAAGTGAAAGGGAACTGGCGATGCAGGAACCAGCGTGAAGGTGAAGGTAAGTGGGGTTTCTTTATGTTGGTGCTGTGGGTGGGGGTATGCTGGGGGTGTGGGTGGGGGGGTGATACGGGTGTGTTGTGTTTGTGTGTGTGCGTGAGAGAATGTGTGTTTTAACAAATTATCGGGGCTGAAATGTCCGAAAACAAAGTGTTCGAACTTTTGGTCATTCGAGCACTTTGTTTTCGGATATTTCAGCCTCGATAATTTTTCATTCAGTCAAATCACTTGGATTCGGTTTTACCAGAGCGTTCTTAAGTTGTGCCCGATACCTCTACGCCATATAGCATACAAGATACGATTCTAGAGCTGTATGACAGCAATGCCGTCTTGATGGAATAGCCTCCCTGTCTGTCAATTGACTCCGAACTCTAGTTTGCCTCATGCATTTAGCGTATGTGGTCTGAAGAATGGGGAGGGGGCAAGGATGGGGTCAGTCTGGGCAAGTCAGTCAGGGTTAGTCGGATTTCCAGAGTACCCGACAGATGGAGTACTGGGATGCCTGGCACTGCCGCTGGGCTCGATGGTACCCAAGCCTTCTAATTTCGCAGCCCACTGGAGCAATACTACGTCTGCACCTTGAATGGGGCAAGCAAGTGTTCTCTGTAAGTATCCCCATTGTATCTCTTGCCCTGCTTTTCACAGCGCAACCCATGGCAGACTTTTGAAGTTTTCATGCCCGTTCTTATAATTTTGTACATGCTAGAGGTTGACAGGGATTATGTACTGTGTCCAAGTTTCTCTCTTCGGATCTTCTTTTGACACTTGTTGACCACAGCCAACGTAGACGGGCCATTGTACAAATATCAAGAAAGGTGTCATGAAGGTTCACCAATGGCCAGCTCATGGCATCCCTCAAGATAGCCTTGCATACGCTAGGCACCTTTATGCACACGAATTGGGAATGCCCAAAGATACAGTCCTTCTGGGGATCAATTCTGAACACTATGTCTGGGACACTTGGGTCTCCTATACCAGGATGCATGCCCCAAAGTAGGGCTCTTTTACATCTGGGGGGGGCACAGACTTCAAATCCAAAGAAAAGAGCCTGATTAAAACTGGACTGATGGTGGGTAAAAGGGATATGGTGTCTGGATGGGGCAGCCCGATTGCGCCAAGCATTACAAAATGGTGGGAAGGGATGGACCAACGCTGTGAATTAGAAGGGAGAATATTTTGGGGCAGAGGTTGTCCCCCAGAAACACCACAACATACGGGGTTGGTGGCTCGAGATGGCATAAAAAGCAAACACACATGGATCTCAAGGGGTGCTTTTAGGAACATTGGGAGCGGGGTACATGTAGAAGGGTCGACTGGCAGATGGGGCATGAAGGAGAGGGAAGGAACGGCTGCCGTACTACTGGGCCAGAATGGGAGACACGAATGTAGTGGTTTGCTAACGGAATCGTACCGTTTGCTTGTCCTTTCAGTTTGCTTGTTTTCTTATTCCAAGTTGTATTATACCTATAAACTTAATGCAAATACTAAATTTGTTTTATAAAAAGGTAGCCTTGCATTGGGGTTCTCCTTCCCGTTACAGACATTGACCCTCTTTGTTGCCAGCTAGGGGGAAATCTGGCTGGTCTCCTGGGAGCTGGCAAGGCAGATAGCTGGCACCCTGTGCAGAAATATGCCACGCTGCAGGAGTGGCATCCTCTAATTGGTGACGATTGCTACAGAGGTAACAGGCTGTCCCCCAATCGTCACTCAGCTGTGAAGTCCCCCGATCCATTCTGTCATTCAGTCTGGCAAGAGGGGTCAGCTTTGGATCCAAGTCATTGTCCCATACTCAGTCTCACCAGCTATTAGGTTATTACTGGACTAATGCTGGGCTCACCATAAAATAGGGAACTATCGAGGGGCAAAACACCCAATCAGAAGCACCTTGTCCCCACGGTTAATCAAGTCTGGTTGGCGCACAAAGAATAACGGGGGCCAATTTACCTCCACTCTCTCTACCCTACCGTTCACACTCACAGGGGGGTGTCCCCTCTTCCATCGTTACTTCCCTATCCTCCCCAGTATAGAACATATGATTGGAGCACCATGTCCCCACTTCCCTCCTGGTTCCCAGTGGAGCCTGACTTGACCCCACTTCATTCCTTATGCATTTGTATTGAATATAAATTCTAAAGCACGAACATAGCACTAAAGAGCATCTGAAGACTGTACAATAATGAACATACATGTAAAGTATGGCCAAATGAAACATCTACAATGTCCGTAACCGGAGTATCGAAGGGACGGCTCATGAGATGCGGCTCATCATGGCTTTCCCCAGCAGGCCACCATCTCCGGGCATCTGCTTCTCCTGTACGTAGGCCACCAGACGACTTGCCAACTTGGCACAGCACCTCTGAACATGGAATATCACCTGCCTGGGTCCTTTAGAACACACACACAAACATACTCCACCATGGACAGTAACCTGGCAACTACCTGCACTAATTGGATATCAAATCTGCAGGCTGCCTAAACTCATCCAGAGGTACAGCTAGTGCTCAGACAATATAAATAATGCACACTGCTGTCGTGCTTGGATTACGCTTTCCGTAAAGCTAAGCCAGGGGTGTGGGGGGCGCGGGGTCCCTTGAGGTCTTTGCCTATCGTATGAGGGAATACAGGTGGGATAAGCTTCGGGATGTGTCATTGTTCAATTCTGGGTTCCCTACGGCCTACAAAGAAGCACACGCAATGTCATCAGGCTTTCCACTTTAGGAGAAGAGTCTTTATTGGCCCTGTGGTGAGAGTAGGAGAATTAGCCGTCTTGTACAGTACACTGCCCGGGAACCTCTTGCCGTGCCTACCCGGTTGCATGGAAAGCCGATTTTCCGCCTTTATCTCAATCGATACAATTTCTTCTACCACCGGAAATATTCACTGCAGCTATGTTGGCGGAGTTGGTTATGTTCAGGCTTCGCTGCGCAGGGTCCAGCTCGCATTGTGTTGTGTTCCAAGATAGAGTGGATATCTCTGATTTTTCCACAGCAGAAAGTGAAGCGGCATCACGCTGGCCAACAGCGTTTTTGAGACAAGTCGATAGTTCCAGAGCTCTGAGGGAATGGGGGTGTACTAGGCAGGATTACCGGCGGTACGTCTGACAGTCAGTGGGGCTGAGCATAAAGCTGTGTTACAGCAGCAGTGATGCGTGGGCACTGCCTGTGGGATGGATTCCTGCCAGATTCATCTCTGGGGCAACTAAGACACCAAAGCCAGCAAGCTATCTGGGTACCTTCTTGTCAACTGGGACATGTCATGTGTTAGGGAAAATGTTCAGTTTCTCTGCTAATTAATCTGGGACCTTTTTGATTTTAACCTCCTGAGTGAGTGGGCCTTTTAGCCACCCACTCGTGCCTTTTCCCGCTAAGATTTTGTGTTCCTTATGTTTTAATGTAGTCTGGTAAACTCCATAGGCATCTCCGTTTTATATAGTGACACACAACACCCTTTGTGCAGTGCCACTGGGGAGTCCCTTTGACTCCTCTAAATGTTTAAATACATTTTCTTGTGTGAACTACAGTTGCCAGGAATAGTAGGACAACTTTGTCTTACTTACCTTTTTCCTTTGTGGGTCCAGCACACACCACCTTATGTGGAGTGATGGGGGGTACATAGTAACTCCTTATCCCACTTCTCATGTAGCTTTTAGTTACACTTGCTAATTTGAATGGCTGGTGGTAATGGTTTCTTTTTACTACCTTCTGTGCAATGTATCTCCAGGCCGATTTCTCAGCTGCAGTACAGAACCCAAAGGTGACCATTTTACCAAAATGGCCCCTGTCTTCCTTGTTCGCCATTTCTTGTTTGTTCGTACCTTCTGGGGTTTTACTCTGTTGATTGGATCAGGTTTGAGTCCATTGTGTATTTTGCCTTTGGCAGGCTACAGCCCTGAAGCCTGCCCAGGCTCTAGTTTGTCTGGGAAGGCAGGAAGTGAGGGAGGAGCCCGGAACTTCAATGGCCTTTGTTTGTAGGCATGCCTGGCCAAACCCAATTCCAACTGGGTGGGTGGCTGTCCTAAAGGACAACCCCTGCCTGTGTGATTGACAGCTTAGTGCTGTTAATTAATGGGATTTTGCATACAAGGTGAGGGTTTTGGGACTACAGGAAGAGTTGACCACTGGTACCTCAAATTCATAGAAGACACAGAGAGGAGCCTGCAGCACGTTCCAGGAGCACGAAAGCACCAGTGAAGACCTGCAGTTGTGTTGACCCCTTTTTCCCATCAACAGGGAAGCTCCGCCAATGACAACTTCCTCCCATAGGCTACCAACTTGCGTCAAGACTTGCTTCGTTGTGGTCCAACCCTGTGTCGCTGCAACCTTTCTGGGCTGCAATTTCCCAATCACCGGGGTACCTGGACCACCAACAGGTGCAATGTCTTCCGAAGGACGAATCCGGCTGAAACTTTCAGGCATCTGTGTGAATCTACAGAAGCAAATAATCTTTGTCCAGAGTTGCCTTACGGAGTTCAGGACCGAGGAGCCAAGGAAATTCCAACCAGAAATATTTGTTCATCTTTGGTGCTGAGAAAAATGTGCCAAAACCATAAAGGGCTGCTGAAATGAGTGGAATCCATTGCTGCAGAGTCCCTCTCAAGAGTGCTGCCACAGAAGCCTGACAGATGCCCTTCCTTTCATCACCACGACCAAGGTCCAGGAACAAGGGTCTGCATCACTCCATCAAGAAAGAAGTCAGCTGGAACATCTGCTTCAATTCTAAGGTACTGTGGGCCTTTGAAATTAACCGACTTTAGCCAAATCTAGTGCTTCCTAGTTTGGGGAGTGCTCCTTTCTATCCTTTTGAATTACTGCAATTCACTTGTGCAGGCCTAACAGCTTGTGCACCTTAGGTAGGCAGTCTTGAGCTCCTGGATTTTTCTTCAATGAACTACTGACTGGCCCCATGCACTTGCACATTCTGAATGTCACTGGGCCTAGTAAGATCATTGTTTTTGTTCTCCCTTGTCCCCCCTCCCTTGCATTGTCGCACTCTGAAACACTTGTGTACGAGCACGATACAAATAAAATATCAACATCAATATCAACTAACCTTTTCTAAGAAGATTGCATCAGAACTAGAAATGTCCTCTAGACTTTGGCTGTCCTGGCTGCCTACAGGCTACCCTTATGAACCCTACTGGTTTTGGCATTGCTTGTTCCCTTTAAAGGTTGTAATTGTTTGACACTCTTATTGTTGGGGAAAATAATTCCTACATCCCACTGGGAAAAAATACTATTGTTACAGTGCTAAAGTGTTCTATTCTACTCTAACACTTTTTCCCTCCAAACTCAATATTGTATGGTGAACCATGAGTGCTACTACTGACCTTCATTGATGTCACTCTGTGTGCTGGAAATGTTTTAGTACAAAAAGAATGTACTCACCTGCATTATTGCTGCTTGAATAGCTTGATTGTGAAATTCTACTTGATGTTACTATTAGTTGCTGCATATCTAGTGAGATTCATCTGCTTTGTGTATAGATTCATACATAATGTTAATATACCTTTTACGGGTGTGTTTACTTGAATTTTTGTATTTACTGATTTCATTGTACTGCTCTACAGATCAGGGCTGAAAGCCTGAGACGGAAATGTTCGAGTGAGAAAAGACCAAAAATGATTTTTCCAAAATAACTTTCAGTCTTTTATCCCTGAACATTTCCGACTTGGCCCCTGCCCCATCCCACACCCCCACCCCCCTACTTACCTTGCTGCCGACTTGCTGTGTCCCTGCAAAGCCTATTCCCTTTTACTTCCGTGATAGAGAACCGACGCCACAGGGTCCTTTCCATTTTTTTTTCCAGGACCTGCTGTGGGGGACACCCCTGCAAACCCCACTCACAATATAGTGAGCAAGGGTGCAGGGCACACCCCAGCCGCCCCATCCACCGAATGGGGGATTTGGTCTAACTTTTCTGGCGTTCGATATTTTCGAACGGCCAACATTCTGCCAAATCTCCCATTCGGTCTTTTAATCTCAGTCTTTTTGGCTGTTTCCCTGCTCTGCAGCTCACAGTACCCCTTCTAATATAAGCCTGGCTGCTCAGCCAATCTACTGACTTGTGAAGTGCAGGCCTATGGTAAAAGTTGGGTCACTAATACCAAGCAGATAAGTCCCACACTAGTTGGACTCTACAAAATCTTACCTAACATCATGTAATTAATGGATTTATTCCTGATAAGAGACTGAGGAGTAGTGCTTCTACCAGAAATACTTTATAATAGTAATCAGAGTGGAGCAATCCCATCGAAGGGTCCTTTGCAACAGTAGGGGTAATAGGTGTTAATGCAAAGGGGAACAGGTGAAGGAAGGGAATAGAATTGGGATAACACAGATGAGCAGATAACTTGCTGATCATAAATTCAGATCAATGTACATTATTTACAGAGATATGCAATGGAAGCAGTGGATGGGTGCATGGTGTAGAGATTCAGGGTGGTGCACATTCCAGGTCAAGAAGGTGTCATCTCAAGTACACAGATCTTACATTTCTCAACCCTGGCAATGATTTTAATTTCTTGGGGGAAAGGGTTCAGCAGAAAGGAGCCAGGAGTAAAAAAAGAAGTGGAAACAGGAGACGGCACATTGTAGATTTGTAGATGGAGGACACTTAGGTTGAGTAGTGCTGCGAAGCAAAGAGCACAAGTGGGAGTGGGGGGGGGTGAGAGATGCTATTACCCAGATATGGGCGGTCATTCCAAAGAGGGATTGATTAGACATTCCCAGCGATCCAGCATGAAAGAGGGGGAGAGGATCAGGTGAGGTCAAGGAGGCTACAATGAGCAAAGTGCTCCACCAGGGAAGGCCCAAGAACAGTCTAGGGCAGTAGTCATGTGAGCTGAGCATAGGTACACAGAACTAGAGCTAAGCGTTCAGTTGAGTGAGACGGTGAGGTGTGCATGGGTTTTCTTGATGTTACAGTGGCTCATCTGAGTCGCTGTGGCATTTGAGGGGGTAGAAGTGAAGAAGCTTGAGGTTGCTGTCAAAGAGAGCTCTAAGTTTGAGGGACTTGGAATTGCGTGAGGCGACCATAGGAAAGGGTAGGGGGGCTGTGGGGAGGGACAGGGGAGGTGATGCAAGGAGGTAGAATGCCTCAATCTTTCGGGATGTCAGCATGTGGGACTGAAGTGCTATTTGGTGATGGATATCAAATAGGCAATGTTTAGGCTGCACAATAATAGTTCAGGTGACGGTCAGACAGGAGAAGTCGATTAAGGTGTAACTTCAAAAAGGTTAGGTTCATTCATATACTTCTATGTGACCTTCTTTTAGATCCAAATCACCACCCAACTCCAGTTAAACTCGACCAAGGTCTTACACGTTCATCTGTTCAGCAATGCATCCTGAACCAGAGACCAATTCATCCATTAGCCCCTATTTCACTCAGAGAAAAAATCATCCACTTTCCTCTATGTAAACTCACCCAGGATGTAATGTATGCATCTTTATGCATGCAGCGTTAGCCAAAGTTCCATTACTCTTTCTTTCGTCATCCAAATTCAACCCAATTCATAAATCTCCCTTCATGTAGTCTCACCCTGGGGGAACATTTATTTGTCTCACAATAACCTGAACTAGAGTCCAATATATCCACCCAGCTCCATATAACTTGAGCCAAAGTGCCATTTAACTATTAGCCTCAGCCACAGTCTAATTACCTATCGTGTTACGTCAACCAGAACTCAATTCATTTAACTACCTCTGTGCAATATCACCAAGAGTGCAATCCTTCCATCTATTTAATGTAATCTCAGCCAGTGCCAGATCCAAATATGTATCTCCATCTAAAGCAATACCAAGCCCAATGCAAAGTATCTGCAGCAATGCAATGTCATCCAGAGTGAATTTCACCCATCTGCCTCAATATAGTCTTGCCCAGAGTTCAATTACTTCATCTACCGTCATATGATCCTATCCATGTTCCCATAAATTCATTTGCCTTCATGTAATCAAATCCAGAGTCCAATTCATTCAGCTACCATCATGTAATGCCGCCCGGGGGCCAATTAATTCATGGCCCTCCATATAATCCCACCCAGAGTCCCATTATTTCGGTACCGCCCCTTTACTTAGCCTTGGAAAACGTCCCCTACACTTACTAAGTCTCTCCTTCAATCGCCAGGCATTAACTTTGTCATACATTGACTTTTTCTGTGCCTTTACTTCTTCTGCTTCTTCCCAGACAATGCACGTGGTTAAGGTTAGCTAAAGGTTAGGGATGGCAGTGGGTTATGATAGCTATCCCCATGTAACCTCGAGCAGGCTCCCTCCCATTCATTCATCTGTCTCCATGTAACCTCGAGCAGGCTCCCTCCCATTCATTCATCTGTCTCCATGTAACCTCGAGCAGGCTCCCTCCCATTCATTCATCTGTCTCCATGTAACCTCGAGCAGGCTCCCTCCCATTCATTCATCTGTTTTCATGTAACCTCGAGCAGGCTCCCTCCCATTCATTCACCTGTTTTCATGTAACCTTAAGCAGGCCCCCTCCCATTCATTCACCTGTCTCCATGTAACCTCGAGCAGGCTCCCTCCCATTCATTCATCTGTTTTCATGTAACCTCGAGCAGGCTCCCTCCCATTCATTCACCTGTCTTCATGTAACCTCAAGCAGGCTCCCTCCCATTCATTCATTTAGCTTCATGTAACCTTAAGCAGGCTCCCTCCCATTCATTCATCTGTCTTCATGTAACCTCAAGCAGGCTCCCTCCCATACATTCACCTGTCTCCATGTAACCTCGAGCAGGCTCCCTCGCATTCATTCATCTGTCTTCAGGTAACCTCGAGCAGGCTCCCTCCCATTCATTCACCTGTCTTCATGTAACCTCAAGCGCGCTCCCTCCCATTCATTCATCTAGCTTCATGTAACCTTAAGCAGGCTCCCTCCCATTAATTCATCTGTCTTCATGTAACCTCAAGAAGGGTTCCCTCCCATTCATTCACCTGTCTCCATGTAACCTCGAGCAGGCTCCCTCCCATTCATTCATCTGTCTTCATGTAACCTCGAGCAGGCTCCCTCCCATTCATTCACCTGTCTTCATGTAACCTCAAGCAGGCTCCCTCCCATTCATTCATCTAGCTTCATGTAACCTTAAGCAGGCTCCCTCCCATTCATTCATCTGTCTTCATGTAACCTCAAGCAGGCTCCCTCCCATTCATTCACCTTTCTTCATGTAACCTCAAGCAGGCTCCCTCCCATTCATCTGTCTTCATGTAAACTTGAGCAGGCTCCCTCGCATTCATTCACCTATCTTCATGTAACCTCAAGCACGCTCCCTCCCATTCATTCATCTAGCTTCATGTAACCTTAAGCAGGCTCCCTCCCATTCATTCATCTGTCTTCATGTAACCTCAAGCAGGCTCCCTCCCATTCATTCACCTGTCTTCATGTAACCTCAAGCAGGCTCCCTCCCATTCATCTGTCGTCATGTAACCTTGAGCAGGCTCCCTCCCATTCATTCACCTGTCTCCATGTAACCTCGAGCAGGCTCCCTCCCATTCATTCATCTGTCTTCATGTAACCTCGAGCAGGCTCCCTCCCATTCATTCACCTGTCTTCATGTAACTTTAAGCAGGCTCCCTCCCATTCAATCATCTAGCTTCATGTAACCTTAAGCAGGCTCCTTCCCATTCATTCATCTGTCTTCATGTAACCTCAAGTAGGCTCCCTCCCATTCATTCACCTGTCTTCATGTAACCTCAAGCAGGCTCCCTCCCATTTATCTGTCTTCATGTAAACTTGAGCAGGCCCCCTCCCATTCATTCATCTGTCTTCATGTAACCTCAAGCAGGTTCCCTCCCATTCATTCACCTGTCTTCATATAACCTCAAGCAGGCTCCCTCCCATTCATCTGTCATCATGTAACCTTGAGCAGGCTCCCTCCCATTCATTCACCTGTCTCCATGTAACTTCGAGCAGGCTCCCTCCCATTCATTCATCTGTCTTCATGTAACCTCAAGCAGGCTCCCTCCCATTCATTCATCTAGCTTCATGTAACCTTAAGCAGGCTCCCTAGCATTCATTCACCTGCCTTCATGTAACCTCAAGCAGGCTCCCTCCCATTCATTCACCTGTCTTCATGTAACCTCAAGCAGGCTCCCTCCCATTCATCTGTCTTAATGTAAACTTGAGCAGGCTCCCTCCCATTCATTCACCTGTCTTCATGTAACCTCAAGCAGGCTCCCTCCCATTCATTCATCTAGCTTCATGTAACCTTAAGCAGGCTCCCTCCCATTCATTCATCTGTCTTCATGTAACCTCAAGCAGGCTCCCTCCCATTCATTCACCTGTCTTCATGTAACCTCAAGCAGGCTCCCTCCCATTCATCTGTCTTCATGTAAACTTGAGCAGGCTCCCTCCCATTCATTCATCTGTCTTCATGTAACCTCAAGCAGGCTCCCTCCCATTCATTCACCTGTCTTCATGTAACCTCAAGCAGGCTCCCTCCCATTCATCTGTCGTCATGTAACCTTGAGCAGGCTCCCTCCCATTCATTCACCTGTCTTCATGTAACATCGAGCAGGCTCCCTCCCATTCATTCATTCATCTAGCTTCATGTAACCTTAAGCAGGCTCCCTCCCATTCATTCATCTGTCTTCATGTAACCTCAAGCAGGCTCCCTCCCATTCATTCACCTGTCTTCATGTAACCTCAAGCAGGCTCCCTCCCATTCATTCACCTGTCTTCATGTAACCTCAAGCAGGCTCCCTCCCATTCATCTGTCTTCATGTAAACTTGAGCAGGCTCCAGCCCATTCATTCACCTGTCTTCATGTAACCTCAAGCAGTCTCCCTCCCATTCATCTGTCTTCATGTAACCTCAAGCAGTCTCCCTCCCATTCATCGGTCTTCATGTAACCTTGAGCAGGCTCCCTCCCATTAATCTGTCTTAATGTAACCTTGAGCAGGCTCCCTCCCATTCATCTGTCTTCATGTAACCTTAAGCAGGCTCCCTCCCATTCATTCATCTGTCTTCATGTAACCTTGAGCAGGCTCCCTCCCATTCATTCATCTGTCTTCATGTAACCTCAAGCAGGCTCCCTCCCATTCATTCACCTGTCTTCATGTAACCTCAAGCAGGCTCCCTCCCATTCATCTGTCGTCATGTAACCTTGAGCAGGCTCCCTCCCATTCATTCACCTGTCTTCATGTAACATCGAGCAGGCTCCCTCCCATTCATTCATCTAGCTTCATGTAACCTTAAGCAGGCTCCGTCCCATTCATTCATCTGTCTTCATGTAACCTCAAGCAGGCTCCCTCCCATTCCTTCACCTGTCTTCATGTAACCTCAAGCAGGCTCCCTCCCATTCATTCACCTGTCTTCATGTAACCTCAAGCAGGCTCCCTCCCATTCATCTGTCTTCATGTAAACTTGAGCAGGCTCCAGCCCATTCATTCACCTGTCTTCATGTAACCTCAAGCAGTCTCCCTCCCATTCATCTGTCTTCATGTAACCTCAAGCAGTCTCCCTCCCATTCATCGGTCTTCATGTAACCTTGAGCAGGCTCCCTCCCATTCATCTGTCTTCATGTAACCTTGAGCAGGCTCCTTCCCATTCATCTATCTTCATGTAACCTTAAGCAGGCTCCCTCCCATTCATTCATCTGTCTTCATGTAACCTTGAGCAGGCTCCCTCCCATTCATTCATCTGTCTTCATGTAACCTCAAGCAGGCTCCCTCCCATTCATTCACCTTTCTTCATGTAACCTCAAGCAGGCTCCCTCCCATTCATCTGTCGTCATGTAACCTTGAGCAGGCTCCCTCCCGTTCATTCACCTGTCTTCATGTAACATCGAGCAGGCTCCCTCCCATTCATTCATCTAGCTTCATGTAACCTTAAGCAGGCTCCGTCCCATTCATTCATCTGTCTTCATGTAACCTCAAGCAGGCTCCCTCCCCTTCATTCACCTGTCTTCATGTAACCTCAAGCAGGCTCCCTCCCATTCATTCACCTGTCTTCATGTAACCTCAAGCAGGCTCCCTCCCATTCATCTGTCTTCATGTAAACTTGAGCAGGCTCCCGCCCATTCATTCACCTGTCTTCATGTAACCTCAAGCAGTCTCCCTCCCATTCATCTGTCTTCATGTAACCTCAAGCAGTCTCCCTCCCATTCATCTGTCTTCATGTAACCTCGAGCAGTCTCCCTCCCATTCATCTGTCTTCATGTAACCTCGAGCAGTCTCCCTCCCATTCATCTGTCTTCATGTAACCTTGAGCAGGCTCCCTCCCATTCATCTGTCTTCATGTAACCTCAAGCAGTCTCCCCCCCATTCATCTGTCTTCATGTAACCTTGAGCAGGCTCCCTCCCATTCATCTGTCTTCATGTAACCTTAAGCAGGCTCCCTCCCATTCATCTGTCTTCATGTAACCTCAAGCAGTCTCCCTCCCATTCATCTGTCTTCATGTAACCTCAAGCAGTCTCCCTCCCATTCATCGGTCTTCATGTAACCTTGAGCAGGCTCCCTCCCATTCATCTGTCTTCATGTAACCTTAAGCAGGCTCCCTCCCATTCATTCATCTGTCTTCATGTAACCTCAAGCAGTCTCCCTCCCATTCATCTGTCTTCATGTAACCTTGAGCAGGCTCCCTCCCATTCATCTGTCTTCATGTAACCTTGAGCAGGCTCCCTCCCATTCATCTGTCTTCATGTAACCTCAAGCAGGCTCCCTCCCATTCATCTGTCTTCATGTAAACTTGAGCAGGCTCCCGCCCATTCATTCATCTGTCTTCATGTAACCTCAAGCAGTCTCCCTCCCATTCATCTGTCTTCATGTAACCTCAAGCAGTCTCCCTCCCATTCATCTGTCTTCATGTAACCTCAAGCAGTCTCCCTCCCATTCATCTGTCTTCATGTAACTTTGAGCAGGCTCCCTGCCATTCATCTGTCTTCATGTAACCTTAAGCAGGCTCCCTCCCATTCATCTGTCTTCATGTAACCTTAAGCAGGCTCCCTCCCATTCATCTGTCTTCATGTAACCTCAAGCAGTCTCCCTCCCATTCATCTGTCTTCATGTAACCTCAAGCAGTCTCCCTCCCATTCATAGGTCTTCATGTAACCTTGAGCAGGCTCCCTCCCATTCATCTGTCTTCATGTAACCTTAAGCAGGCTCCCTCCCATTCATTCATCTGTCTTCATGTAACCTCGAGCAGGCTCCCTCCCATTCATTCATCTATCTCCATGTAATCCCACCCAGAATAGTCATCTTCCTCTTTGTTATCCCATCCCGGCTCTCATGAATTCATCTACCAATGTGTAACCTTGGCCAGGCTCAAGTGAATCAGCAACCCCATGTGCATGCTCAAGTTCCAATTCATCCATTTATTTCCGTATAAGCCAATGAAAGTCGTCCGGCTCTATTTCAGCATAATAGCCCTTATTATTTCATATTTCATGTCATATTCATGGGCCGCCTGCACTCAGGGTTTAGGGCTAGTACCATCTAACTTCTCGAGGCCACCCATAGCCCCCTGAAATGTTCTCAATATCCAACATGCGGTAGCCCCTTTATGAGCGAGCTCTTGCCCCACACCCTATTTAACGCTCTACAATAAAAGTAACCCGCAAAATCCTGGACCTTGTGCCCTAGCTCCTCCACACCTTTCTTCTCCTTCACAGGATCCATGCCCCTTGTGCCCGCCTGTCCCTGTATACTTGTGCATGGCATATGCCACCCTGTGCCTTTAGTGTTCTGGCCCTTGTGCGTTTGTTTCTCGTGTGCCATGTGCTGCACTGAGTGGTGTGCCCTTGTATCTCTCTGCTCACTGTGACCTCACGCCAACCTATCATATATGCTCCTTTGTCCTCCTGCCGAGTCGTGGCTGATGGATGTTTTCCTTGGACGGGGATAAATATTATTCAGCAATGGGCGTGAGCGACTGGACATAGAGAGGGAGCCCCAACCAAGGAGAGTGCATGGGGGCACTCCCACATAGATTCTTTGTATAAATAGTGGGTTAAAATGGTGCATTTTACAGCATCCTCTTTGTGAAATAATGGCTAAAACCCCAAACAATGTACAATCAGATGTGTAGGGTAACACATCTCTGACAGTACACTGGAACATTTTCCAACACACGCTCTTTATTTCTTTGCCCACAATATATGACGGTTAAATGTTCACTCTGTTAATATGGCCCAGTGATGCCATGTAACAATGCACCCATGAAGCTTTGCCCATGATACTATTAGTGATACTTTAAGAATGCATGTCCGACCCGGCTGTGGCAAAGTATGCCAGTGTCATCATGTTGGATTTGCTCAATATGCACTAATAAGGCCAGTAAAATAAAGCATGCCCAGGCTGGCTGAGGGAATATATGCCAGTAGTCCTACCTAAGGAATACACTCATGTTGGCTTTTCCCATAATTCAGTAATGCTACTGTAGGCGAGCATATCAACGCTGGCAAGTATCTCCATGGAAGAATATACTTATGTTGAATCTGCCAATAATGTGCAATACTGTCAATGTACAACATGACCAGGCTGACTGTACCAATATGTGCAAGTAAACACACAGACGGCACCCAGGTTGATGTGCCCCATAATTCAGCCATAATAGCAGTGTAATGAACATGTTCAGGCTGCCTGTGTCTATATATGGCAGTCGTCTCAGCTAAACACACACTCAATCGTGTTGATTTTGCCCCTAATGCACTAGCGCTACAGAACTGCAAGAAGACACATCCATGTTGGCTCCCAAGTGTCAGTGTTCAGTGTCCCCCTGCTGCAATCATTAGCCCACTCTGCACCTGCCCATACACACATACATGAATTACATGCACACTTGACACACACACATACCAATGTGCACATCGCCTCTGTGTGCCCTTCTGTCTCCTGTAAGCCTGCCAGCGACAGGGGCCAGACTTCCAGTGTATTGCTCGCCTCTCAATATTGCCCTCTACTGATTCTGCCTGGAGCCCTTTAGACACCTTATGCCAAACAGCCACATGTGCATAGCTGCTGCAGAGGCGTGGACAGGGTAGGGCCTCAGCGGGCAAGGCTCACCCAAAATCTGTAAATAGCCACTCAGCAGCACTATGGGGGCATTTACAGATGTTCATGTCGCTGTGGTGGGCCCAACTACATTAGCTTCAGGCCACATTTGTTAGACAATCCTGGCTATGCCTCTCATAGCTGGGGTGCGCCGCTGCTCAGAGGCAAGCATCACAGTCCCGAACATCAGCATTATGTGGAGGCCCACTTGCTCCACATCAGGAGGACTATGTAAGTTTACAATTGTGATCTAAACTCGCATCCGTTCACCTGAAACAATGGATGGCACGCTTGCACTCAACACACCCTCTTTGCCCCTTTTTGGCCCCACACCCTCTGCCCATCTACTCGTCTACTCCTGCCTCTAGTGGCAATAATATGCTCCAGGTATTCGTTGATAAAGTGGCGTGGCTCTGATTCATGCAGCCCAGAGTTGGGTACTTACAGCTTGGGGATAGGTGAAGATTTAAATATTCACACCCGGTGGAGACTGCCTGACCAATCAGGGCCAGGAATACAGGTGGAATCCAACAGTAACTGCCCGCATTCGCTCAGCCACCCCGACACCTCCCTGGGGTGTCTGCCAGTTTCCTTTTCGTTCGCCAACCCATCCCTGCCCACCATTGCCCACTCTATTTCCACCCCACTAACAAATCCTGGATGCCACCCCCAACCACACAACTCTCCCCTTCCCGCTTACCTGGGTGCAGCACGGTCTCCTTCGCAGCCCCTCTCTGCTGCATGATCATAGCCATGGAAATGTTAAAGGAATGTACACTTGTCATTTTCTTCCATAGTGGCCACCTTTGCTTGTAGTTTTTTAAAGAAAAATTGGGTGCGTGCAATACGTGCAGAGCCCTTGTCTTAAAAAAAAAATACCATAGAGGTATTTGCATCTTAGACAAACCATGGGTTGCAAATAGCGATCACCTTAGCGACAGTGGTCGAAGTATATGAAAAGAAGTAGTGGAACTATGCTCCCAGCTGGTCCCATCGTTGCGCCCCCTCTCACACATAATCCAAACCAAACCCCCCAAAAAGCACACCTGTTATTTAAGGGAATTTTCAGTGTAGTGCACTGAAGTGTAAGCTTCAACTTCTTCCTACACTTTTATTTTAAAACTAAACCGTTCCAGAACGGTTTCTTTTTAAAATTAAAGCATAGGAACAGTGAAACTTAAAAATTAAAAGTACGGGAGCACCGTTCCCGACCGCGCCCGCCCACTTCGACCTCTGCCTAGCGATCAAGAGCGTCCAGGGCCGGTAACGGTCTTCAGCCCGGGCCTAAGGCTGGCCCTAAGGCAGGCCCAAGCAGACCTCAATCTGCTAACACACCTATGCAGAGAAATAGCGTGCAGATCACGTGGTTCAGTCCCAGTCAGATGAGATGGGGAGTGCAGCCACGTACGTACGTGCGTGCGTGCGGGTGGAGGCCACCGTTTCCGTTGTTAGTGGCACCTTTTATTCAGGCACCGAGGTACCGTGATGTAAGTGCGTGCATTATCAGCATTGGTTCGGTGGTGGGGGCGGCGTCCGCCGTGCTGCAGAAGCCTCCTGTGCTCCTTGGCCGCCCCTCCCCCTGCTGCGAGCCATTGGCGGCGGTGGCGGCCGCGGCAGCGCGCGCTTCCATCTGACCTACATACAGCTATATTCCCCCGCAGATGCCGAGTCCCCCCGCGGCGGCTCCTTGCAGAGGGGCCCCTATTGGCGGGCGGAGGAGGCTCGGCTGCTCCTGCCACTGTATTAACACGAGTGGAGCTTGTAAAAGGTCACAGCGGCGCTGCTGGGCGCATGCCTGCTAATGAATTGCGGGTCTTGGGGATGCGGCGGGGTACGCCAAGATGGGTGGGGTTTGGGGGATGCTGCATTGTGAAGGAGCCGCCCCCTCTGGGGCATTGATTCCACCTCACACCCACCCACCCCCTTCCCGGCCGTCGTTTATTCCAGTCCCCTGCTCCTTCGTTTCATTAGATCTCGCGTTTTGTTTAATCTTGGCATTGCAGGCCCCCCTTCGTGTTACTGGTGTATGCCCTCCTTTCTCGGTCACAGCTTTACCACCATCTGCCCCCCCCCCCCCACATGAACCCCTTTACACCCTGAAATCCCTATTCCATTCCGTGCACCCTTTCCCTTCCAATGCCCACTCCCGTCCTCCTTTCCACAGTCTCCACTCCTTTCTGTCCTATAAACCCCTTTCCCACCCTTCCTTCCTTAATCCACCCTGTGCAACCTCCCCTGTCCAATTCCCACTCCCCATCCTCGGTTCCACAGCCAGCCTCGCCCTTCTTTCTTGTTGCCTGTTTCTGTTTTTCTGTTCCATTCCCCTTCTTGTCGGCCTTAGTTTCTCGCCTATCGCCCTTTCTCAGCCATTTCCCTGCCCAGCCCTTCATTCTCATTTTCCCTGCCACGTGGTTTTCTTTCGTTCTCCCTCCACTCCCAGACCCGTGCCCTCGGCCCCCTTGTTTTCTTAATGCAGGTGTCGGTGCTCGAGGCCGCTATGTGTTGAGTGTCATCATATGATGAATTTCATATCCACCTGTGCAGGGGAGCTTGCCCACCTGGAGTTGGTGCTCTGTACCCACTTCACACCGCAGTCCATTCGGAGCTGCTTACCGCGGGTGCACTTCTTCCTGGCGGCCATTTCAGCCGCTGGAAGGATCACCAGATACTCTGAGAGGCAGCAGACCCCGGGTTTTCATTTCTCCAACAAGTGCCGTCTGGAGATTGGGGGGCAGGGGTGGTGGTGGTGTCTCTTCGAATGCAGTAACTCTAAAGTAAAGCCAAAGCTTAGGACTGGAGTAGCCCGAGAATATGTGGGACTAATCCGCACACATTTTCTAATGCTCGCCGCACAACAAACACATAGTCCAGTGTACTCTGGGGGACACAGCTTGCAGGCGCAGTCCTCCCTGTCACATTTATTTGACAGGTGACAACGAGGGGTGCATGAAAATATCCAGATGAGAAGAGCAACACCTTCCTCCTCCTGTGGCTGGCCTAATTAAATATCAAAGGCTCCATGGAACCGCCCTCTTCTATTGTCTAAGTTCTGTGTGGTGGCAGCGAATATTGATGAGTGTTAATTGAAGCAGGCCTGCGAATGAGCCTGGTCACAGAACTTAACAATGGGCAGGAAAACAAACACCTCTTTGATGTCTCAGGAGGATAGCTCAGGGGCAACGTGCTAGCCTTGGAAGCAAGACGACACGGAGCAACGCAGGTTTGGTCCCCTTGTCAGCACTTTGAAACCTATGGGTATTAAGCGTGTTATAAATAACATATCATATCATATGCAATGTGTCACCTTGAAGCTAACTCCCACCCCTCTGTATGAAGGACAGTGAAAGGCACTATTTACCATAGGCAACCCCTGCAGAGCAGACCCCTTTCATAGGGACGAAGTATGTGATTTGAGGGAGACAGAAGTCTGTTCTCACCACAAACTTCAAGGGAGACCTGCACTTTGACCAAGAGCCACGGAGGGCCTAGTTAACCAGAGAGACACTTTGATCTACAACAGACAGGAAGATGAGTGGGACTTAGGAGTGCATCTTGTCACCTCTTACCTTTCCTGTTGCAAAGCGCTGTGGTCCTGACCTCACACATAACAGAAGATTGTTGCTGGGGACCCCAGATTGGTTGTAAAGATAGGCTTAACCTGCACCAATCACTGGGGCCCATTTGGCTTTAAAAGAAGGCTGATCATCTGAAAGCTTCACCAGAAGCAGGAAAGAAGAATTCAGCATTGGACCCTGGCTTAAGGTACAGTCTACCTTACAACTTCTGCCAGTGAAGGAAGGCCAGGATTTCCAAGAGGGACGCAAGATCCCTCCCCTAAACATTGCCCAGGGAACAGAGAGAGATACTGGACTCAGAGGACCCGCCCGTAGCTCCAGAACTGCTACTCAGCCAGCACACAGTGTGCCCTGCTGGGTTCTGCCAGCAAACCTCCTAGATGAGAAGTGCCAGAGAGTCTCTGAACAAAGGACAAGGCTGTTGCCTGAAAACACTCTCCTCAGCTTTGGACCGTCCTCCTTGAAAGGACACCACAAGTCCTGTCAAGAAGCTAGGAGGAGTGCCACACAAGCATCAACCAGCGTCCAGCTTTTAAGGACATTTTAGAGGCAGTCGGACCCTCGAACCGCGACTGACTGCATCACTGACTGTTGTCATGCTGCATTCACTAAAGCTGTCCGAGACTCATTGACCAGCGTTCCACATCCGCCAACCAGCACAGAGACGATTTTTGACCATGAGCCGCTGTGTAGGCCAGCCTGCAGCCGTCCATCCAGCCTCATTTGCTGAACTGTTTGGCGCCTTATACCCTCAGCTGTCTCCCATCTTCAACACTGTCACAGGAGCTGCAAAGCGTCCTGGAACAGACTTGACACTGTCGAGCATCAATAACATCTTAAGCACCAGGTACATTGTGGTTTTGCCCCACTGGTCCTTCTCTGAAGGCCCCTATAGACAGTTACAACACTTTGCCCCTTGGTGCTGAAACCAAATAACCTTGAACAGTAATACTGATTTGTGAGGAATTCGGCCATCCGCACAGAGAGAATGCTCTCGCCTGGGCTATTTGATTGTTTGTTTATTTAAAAAGAATGAAAGATGGGAGATTAACCTCCAAAAATATGTGGGGCCATTCCTGCATATATTTCCATGCTCACTGCACAGCAGACAAATAGTTATGTACTCTGTGAGTACTATGTACTCCCAGTTTAACAGCATCGCCCTCCCCTGTCATGTGTAGCTGACACCTGACAGCTATGAGTACATCAAAAGCCGCTGGTCGTGGGCAGCCTGATTAGCATTTCAAAGCCCCATGGATTTGCATCTCCATTGTTACACCTTGATGGTGATGGCGAATACTGAAGAATGTTAATTAGCAGGCCTCTGGGAAGGCCTAGGAGCAGGAAGTGACAGTAGAGACTAGAGACTCACACCTTTTTGTAATGCAATGTGTCAACTTGGTACTAATAACCCTCCTTGGCAGGAAAGGTCAGTAAATGTCCTGTCTGGAACCACTCCTTTCAGAGCAGGGAAGTATGTGAATTTTAGGAGATGAAAGTCTGCCTGCAACCCCCTACTTCAGAGGAGGCCCATGTTGTGATCAAGCGCTGCATAAGGCTCAGTTAATTAGGGAGACACTTTGATGTACAGCAGACAGGAAAATGGGTGGGACTTCGAAGTATATGTTGTCATCCTTCCCCTGTCTGTTGTCAATTGCCCTGATTCTGAACTGAAGCATCACTGAAGATTGTTGGTGGAGATCCAGGATTGGTTCATTAAGGTGGGCTTAGCCTACAATGATTAATGGGGCCCGTTTGGCTTTAAAAGAAGGCTGAGCCCCCACTGATCAGATCATTTGAAGACTTTGCAAGGAGTAAGACGAAGGACTCATTTGGACCCGAGCTGAAGGTACTGTCTACCTTACATCTTCTGCCAGTGAAGGAAGGCCAGGATTTCCAAGAGGGAAGCAAGATCCCTCCCCTAAACATCTCCCAGGGAACAGAGGGAGATACTAGACTCAGAGGACCCGTCCAGCAGCTCCAGAACCAGTACCCAGCCAGCACACAGCATGCCCTGCTAGGTTTTAACAGCAAGCTTCCTAGGTGTTAAGTGCCAGAGAGCCTCTGGATAAAAGACAAGGCTGTTGCCTGCTAACACCCTCCTGAGTTTTGGGACATCTGCCTTGATAGGACGCAAGCCCTACGAAGAAGCTAAGAGGAGTGCCACCCAAGCATCATCCAGCGTCCATCTTTTTAAGGACAATTTCGAGACAGCCGAGTCCTCGAACTGCATCCGCCTGCCCCGCCCACTGTTGTCATGCCACAGTCACCAGAGCCGTCCGAGATGCCTTGACCAGCATTACAGATCCACCAACCAGCAAAGAGACAACGATTCATGGCCCAAGCCGCTTCTCCGGCCATCCTGCAGACGTCCATCCAGCCTTGCCTGCCGAATTGTCAGCCGCATTTTACCCACAACTGTCTCCCGCCAATAACTGTCTCACAGGCTGCGAAGCGCCCTGGAACTGTCTCGACACTGTCTAGCACCAAGAACCTCTTCAGCACCAGGTACATTGTTGTTCTGTCCCGCTGGTCCTTCTCTGAATGCCCCTAGAGACAGTTAACAACACTTTGCAGCCTTGGTGCTGAGACCAAATAATCTTGAACAGTAATTACTCTACCAACTACCCTCCTGTCAGTATCCAGTGTGCGTCCCTTTCCTTCGTGAAACTGTCTGTCCTCTGTGTTTCTTTACAGGATGGCTTGTATTTTGTAGTGTGCTAGACCTTTCTGTTGTAGTAATAATAAAGTAGATATTTTTATACAACCTTGACTGGACAGTCCCTTTTATCATTGGGTAATAATTGTATTTTCGCAGTGTTGCAACTAACCAATGATCCACGACCTTGCAGAGATAAGCCTGCCGTTCCGTCCACGTTACCAAAATTGGACACGGATGTTTATAATTTACTTGTGTTCCAATTTGTTTGGATCCCTTCTGCTTTACTAGAGGTGTGGGGCTGATTTATGGTTTAGAAACCGATATTTATCCCCGGATCACTGGTGCCCAGGAAGTTGATTTGTCACATGCAGATACAGGAGAACGATCACTGAGTACGCTCAGTGTGCAGTGTGCTCAGGGTGATGTCTAGGGTGCAGAAACAGGACGAGCCTGAGTGACAATACAGTCAGGGCGAGACAGGGGAGAGAAATATGAGTTCAAGTGTACACAAACATGATGAGGCGCATAATCCAGATGGGTCCAATGGATGTCAGAAGCAGGGGAAATGCTGCAATGATTGTGACCAAAGAGTGCCGCGGTTGCAGGCTGCAGAAAGAGTAAACCCCGGAGATGTCTTAATATCAAGCCCTCTCTGGCTAAACGCTTGCCATCTGGCCACCCTCTTGCCATCACTTACTTTCTTCTGTGGTACCAGGTCTGCCCTGATCCAGGCCATGTCCCATATTCCCCCCTCCTCCTTCACAGATGGAGGTGGCAGGGCTCGCGATGCTTCTCCGGCTGGCACAGTGTGCAGGCGGCTCCTCGGAGAGCCATGAATTTCCAGGCTACCTGTCAGTGCTGTAATAATGGGGCCTGCAGTGAATTTACAAGCCGTTCCTCTGCGGGTCATGTCCAGGGCAGCAGAAGAATAAATAGGGGGACAAGACAAAGCCGGCTGTGAGAGGGCATTAACATCTAGCGTCAGGCAGTGGGGGGCATTAACAATCACAACCAAGCAGTGAGGGGCATTCATTGGGAGAGCCGGGCAGTGAGGGGCAATAAGGGGAATTCATTGTGAGTGCCAGGCAGGGAAGGCATTAACTATCAGAATCAGGCAGTGAGCGGCATTAACTATCAGAACTAGGCAGTGAGGGGCATTGACTATCAGAATCAAACAGTGAGGGGCATTTATCGTGAGAGTCAGGCAGTGAGGGGCATTAACTATCAGAATCAGGAAGTGAGGGGCATTAATTGTGAGATCCAGGCAGTGAGGGCCATTAACTATCACAATCATGCAGTGAGGGGCATTCATTGTGAGATCCAGGCAGTGAGGGGCATTAACAATCACAATCATGCAGTGAAGGGCATTCCTTTTGAGAGCCAGGCAATGAGGGGCATTAACTATCAGAATCGGGAAGTGAGGGGCATTCATTGTGAGAGCTAGGCAGTTAGGGGGATATTCCGTCAGAACCAGACATTAAGATTGTGGGAACTCTTACAGCCAGCCTCTAAAGGGTATTAACATACTGATAAGCAGGCAGTGTGAGCAAACCCGAGTCAGTGAAGGGGCGCATTACACCATGTTCATACAGAGGGCAATAACACTGTGAGGGAGACTTTAATGATTGTACTCTAGGTTGTGTTTCCATTTTCTTGTTCTCCCCTTCTCCCCCCTCTCTCTCTCTCTCTCTCTCTCTCTCTCTCTCTCTCTCTCTCTCTCTCTTTTTCTCTTTCTGTCATTCTCTCTATTTGTACCTGTGTCTCTCTGTCTCCCTCTCCCTTTCTATGCCTCTCCCTGTCTCTCTCTCTACCTGTCTCTCTGTCCATCTCTCTCTCTCTCTCATCGCCTCCACCTCGCATTCTCTTTCGCAATCGACCCCTTGCTTTCTTGTTCTCCCATTCGCAGTCCCTCCTTTTGTAGGAGTCCATGTTTTCTTTCGGGAGGATTGGGGAGAAGGGGGGTGACAAATCACCTTCCGGGGCACCAGTTGTCCAGGGATAAATATCGGTTTCTAAACCATCAATCAGCCCCACACCTATAGTACACCAAAAGGGATCCAAACAGATTGGAAACACAAGCAAATTATAAACATCTTTGTCCAATTTTGGTAACGTGGATGGAACGGCAGGCTCATCTCTGCAAGGTCATGGATCATTGGTTATTTGCAACACAGCAAAAATACAATTATTACCCAATGATAAAAGGAGCTGCCCTTTCATGGTTGTCTAAAAATATCTACTTTATTAGTATCACAACAGACAGTTCTAGTACACTACAAAATACAACCCTCCCTATAAAGGAATGGAGAGGACAGACTGTTTCAAGAAGGAAAAGAGTTGCACTCTGGATACGGACAGGAGGATAGTTGGAATAGTAATTGATTGAAATGGTTCAAGGATACTTGGTTTCAACACAAAGGGAGCAATGGGTCGTAAAATGTCACCAGGAACCTTCGGAAAAAAAGGACCAGGGGGACAGAACCACAGTGTACCTTGTGCCATAGAATTTCTTGGTGCTCGACAGCGTCGAGTCGGTTTCAGGGCGCTTTGCAGCTTCTGTGACAGAGTTCAAGGCGGGAGACAGCAGCGGGTATCAGGTGGCAGGCAGTTCGGCGAGCGAGGCTGGACGATGGCTGCAGGCTGGCCTATACAGTGGTATGGGGTCAGGAATTGTTGTCTCAGTGCTGGTCTGTGGTTCTGAAGGACTGGTCGAGGCATCTCGGATGGCTATAGCGACTGCAATGGAACAACAATTATTGGTGCAGTCTGTTGCAGCTCGAAGGGCTCGACAGGCTCGAAAATGTCCTTTAAGGAGGACGTCAGTAGATGCTTGACAATGCACTCCTCCTTGCTTCTTCACTGGGCTTGTGTCATCTTTTAAGGTGGACGGCCCAAAGCTGAGGAGAGTGTTGCAGGCAGCTGCATTGCCCTTGGTTTATTCAGAGACTCTCTGGCACTTCCCACCTAGGAAGCTTGCTACCAAGCCTAGCAGGGCACGCTGTGCGCTGGCCGGGTACCAGTTCTGAAGCTGCTGGAGGGTCCTCTGGATTCAGTATCTCCCTCTGTTCCCTGGGAGAGGTTTAGGGGAGGGATCTGGCTTCCCTCTTGGCTGTCCTGGCCTTCCTTCACTGGCGGAAGCTCTAAGGAAGACTGTACCTTCAGCTAGGGTCCAATGCTAAGTTCTTCTTGTTACTCCTTGCAAAGTCTTCAGATGATCTGCCCAAAAGAGGAGCTCAGCCCTCTTTTAAAGTCAAATTGGGCACAGTGATTAGTGTAGGCTAAGCCTATCTTAATGAACCAATTCTGGGTCCCCACCAACAATCTCCTGTATGCATGAGGTCATAGCCAGAGTGCTTTGCAACAGAAAAGGAAAAGGGATGAAAACATGTAATTCAAAGTCCCACCCATCTTCCTGTCTGTTGTAGATCAAATGGTCTCTCTGAATAATTGAGCCCTCTGTGGCTCCTGATTAAAGTGGCAGGTTTCCCCTGGAGCTGCGGTGTGACCAGACGTTCTGTCTTCTTCAAACCACATTCTCGTACCTTCTGAATGGGATCCCCCTGCAGGGATGACTACTCTAAACAGCTGTCCCAGACATGACAGTTCACTGCCCTTGACACTGAGAGGCGGGACCTTACTTCAGGTTGACACAGTGCATATCAAAGGGTGTTGGGGTTTTCCTGTCTCCCTTGTTAGCCTCTGCAGCCAGGCCCCATGTGGGCCTGTGTGAATGAAACTCTGATAAGTATGCAAACTGCCACCAGCAGCAGAGGTAAACAAATGGACATGGGGGATCCATGGAGCCTTTTTTAGTTAATTCGGCTGGCCATAGCAGAGGGAAGATTTTGCCCTCCCCCTTCTGGGATGACAGAATGTAATCCTGGCCGTCATATCCCAACTACACATCACAGGGGGACGGCTCCTGCAGGCTGTGTCCACCCAGAGTACACGGGTCTAGGTGTATATTGTGCGCTGAACATAGGAAAATGTGTGCGGATTAGCCCCACACATTTTCTGGAGGTTGATCTACCATCATTCAATTTATTTCAAATGTCAAAAAAGCCCAGGCGATCGCACACCCACTGTGTGGATGGTAAAATTCCTCACAGGGGGAGAGGGTGAGGGGTCCTGACATAGTGCTTGATTCTTGGGACCTTACACACTGCAACTTCCTTTCATTACTTATAGGAGATGCAGTTGAGTAATGAAGACCCAAGCACTGAAATGGGACATTGCGTGGTTGTCAAGTCACCAAATGCAGCCAAACACAATGTTCCCAAGTCACCGAAGAGGCCTGTCCAGCCAGAAGAACTTACTCTATAAAAGGATCAGCTCTGCATCCAAAGCATTGCATTTATATACAGCAAAAATGAGTGTCGAAGGAGAAAAGTAGGTGCCACTCACCAAACCGTAGAGAGATTTTGATTTCAAACCGTGTACAGAGGTGTAAGCAGGGTAGGGCCTGAGGGGCAAGGCCCACCCAAAATCTGTAAATGCCCACTCAGCAGCGCTGTGTGGGCATTTACAGATATTTGTGTCAGTGCAGTGGGCCCAACTACATTAGCATCAGGCCCCATTTGCTAGACAATCCTGGCTACGCCTCTGACCGTGTATACAACAAAGCCAGGGGTGGTTTTTTCTTGGTTCTATGCCTCTTTTCTGAGGCAATAAGCTTGGGGGTGGTGACATTAGCCAAAGAGAACGCCAGCAATGGCAAAACGCACTTTAGTGATGCTTCCGGTGCCCACAGTTGGAGCTTTTCAACAGCCATTCGTTTCAGGGGGATTAGGAGCACAGCGTCTGGTGTTGTGGAACTTGCCACTGTGGTTTGCAGTGGCCTTCATTGGTCCATGAAGACGAATAAAGACCCATGGCTGGCGGCCAAAAAAGTCAGGACCCAGGTAAATTCATGGGGAAATATTGGAATAAGTCACAGGCACTCTGCAAGTTCCCAGATGTGCTGCGAGTTCCCAGGCGCGCTGTGAGTTCCCAGGCACGCTGCAAGTTCCCAGGCACGCTGCAAGTTCACAGGCGCGCTGCAAGTTCACAGGCGCGCTGCGAGATCACAGGTGTGCTGCAAGTTCACAGTAGAGCTGGGGGAGCCAGGGAAGTCTGGGGTAGGACCGAGCCAGGGTCACGCCTGGGAGTCTGCCTGGCTCCAGGGGCCCAACACGCCAAAGCCGCATGGTGGCTGGATTTGGGGTGGGGGGGTTGGCGATGGTGGCATGTGGGGGACCACGCCAGTGCAGGGATTTTTCAAAGAGCCCCCATGTTACACATTTTCAGCAAGCCCAACCCTTGTCCTATGGGAAAATTTGGAAATGCCACACAAAAGAGGCCCATTGTGCAGAGGCCTACTAGGAAATCTCCAGGGCTCCCTATGGGTCAGCACGCCCCTGGCCAAGGGAGGGGGGATTGTGGCGCTGGAGGTAATAAGGAGGGGGCGTTTGACAGGCAGAGGAGCTGGGACTGAAAACAAGGGGATGCTGGTGCTTGCGTGGCCGAGAAAAGACACAGGAGGCGTTTGGGAAGGGGCAGGAACAGCGTTGCTGTTTTGGGGATGGAAGGGGCGGGGAAAAGAGGATCTTGGACCATGGGGGAGGCAGGGAGAGCGTGGGTATTGTTTGGAAGGGTGGGGAGTCTGTAAGATGGCAAGGGAAACAAGCGCTGTAGGGGCAAGGCAGGCACTTAACTTTAAAGTCACTGCCTTCCGCTACTTCATTGTAACAGGAAATGCTCTGGCCCTGTTCCAGCCAATTAAGTGGCTGGGGTGGGACAGGAAGTCAGCCGCCTGGACAGGAAGTTAGCCTCCTGGCTCCTGTAAGCCTGTTTTATTTTTCATATATCTGTGTTAAGTGGGAGCAGGTGGGTCTCGTGGTCGGCCCCTGCTTTGTGCAGGCACTCTGGCCCGAGAAAGGGGCACGCCAGACCCCTAGTTTAGGCCTGGGCCCACCGAGTGTTGTATCCTGCACATGTATGAATGAGGTCTGAGTCAGTGAAAGAGCTGAGTGGAATGTTAGGGGAGCTTGGAGTGTTCAGGCTCTTGGGGATTCCAAGGGAGACGGTTAAGGACTTGGAGCTGGGCAGGGAACCAGAGTAGAAGCTACTTATGTTCTCTCTCTCCTATATTCTATACTGAAGCTATAACCAATACAATAAAGCGTGTTTCCTTCTATACATACCTGGGTCAGCCTGGTTCCTGCTCCTTGTTGTTACTGGCCATGGGCAGATCCTGCAGGAGGCAGGATACATCACCGAGCTTAACCGGGCTCGCCCAGCTCTAGTTCACAGGAGGCCCGCTAGTTCACTGGCGTGCTGCGATTTCAGAAGACACACGCCCACTGTCTCCAAAACTCCCCCGTTCTCACTCACCCTTGCCCTCGCTTTCACATTCCCCCATTGCCCTCTTCTCTTCCGCCCCCTTTTCCATTCACTCTATCCCGATATGTCTCTCGTTCTTTCCCCTTGCCCTCTTCTTTCCCAGTACTCAGCCAGGCAGATCTCGGGGGCAACCCAGGAGGCAGAGCCACTGCCCCTTACCAGGCTGCAGCCTTGAGGAGAAGGTGGGAGGGGTAAGATGGGCAGCCCCCAGAAACCCATCCCGCTCCCGTCGAGCAACCCTCCAGCCCCCACTTCAGCTGCCTGCCTCTGCTCACAAATTGGAATGTTTGGTCCTAACTGGACGAGGGAGGGCAAAGGTACCCAGGCAGGGAATGAGGGTGATTAGGCCGGGACGCCGAGGTGACTAGGAATGAGTCGCAGGTAGATTGGAAGGATGGGAGCAAAGATCACTCCTGACATGCTGCGAGGGGCCGTGCCCCGCAGCCAGCAGAGGGAGACGGTGACTGGCAGCTCCCTATTAAGGATTCGAGCCTGTCCCCGAGACGTGACCTTTCCTGAAGGCACGCTTTAAACACGAAAAGCAGAGCCGTTCTCCCATGCCTGCTGCGGAGGAGACGTGCTTAGTGTGAGGTGTGTGCATTAGGGCAGTGTGAAGATGTCAGAAATCAGTAAAGTGTCATAATAGAAATCTGAGGGTAGCATGAGGTTATAAATAATGCCTGCCGGTATAAATGGGGAACATTTGGGTGGGGTGACAGGGTGAACTTTGAAAGAGGTGAGGTTACCACAGGGACATTTGTCAGAAAGCCAATGCCAAGGCGAATGTGTCAGACTTGAGGGCAGGTCTTTAAGTGGAAGGGGGCTAGCCGGGTCTAGATCCCAGCAGTCTCCCAACCCCTCATCGAGACACTCCAGCAACAACAGCGTCAGCAGACACTTTTTTTATTTCCGTGCGGGGGATTCAAACCCATGCAGTGCTAGTGACTAGCCCATGTCACATTGCACTGTGCTATTCCGTAGATGTTGGATTTTGTTTATTTCATTCCATAGACTATGTGTCAAGCTGTGTATCGAATGAAACAAAAGAAATCCAGCACCAACGAAATCGTGCTATTTCGTAGGTGCTAGATTTCTTTTGTTTCATTCAATAGACTGCTTGACACATGTGCCACATTGTCTATTAAATAAAACAAAAGAAATGTTGCACCTACGGCATAGCACAGTGCAATGCAACACTGATTTGTCAGCAGCAGGGGTTGGGTTTGAGTGTGGGACAATAAAAAAAAGTTACTTGACGACTTTCTTTTTTATTTTCCCGTGCTGGGGACACTTCAGGCCACGCTCATCATTTAGGCCACACCCCATCATTGCAGCGCCCCCTCGATTTCTAACGCCACTTAAAGCACTGCTTGAAGGCATTGCCAGGTGAGATCCACACACTTAGGGAGTGGGCACATCCTCGGTTCTGATTCCACATCATTCAAAACAAAAGAGACCGGAGAAAGGTCGGCAGCTTCCCTGGGAGAACTGTAAGTAACGCAGGACAAAGTCGAGTCTTTAACTCCACCAGAGTTGCTGGCGGGAGCATGCATCAAACACGTGCAGTGCAATACAGGTCAGAGATTAAAAATCTAGTGAAAAGGCCAATGATGTGCTAGTGAGTGAGGAGGATAAATATAACTTTATTCATTTAATAACAATGAAAAGGAATCAAAATCCATCAAAAATATAACAGCTGGGGAAACAATGACGAAATTGTATTCACAACTGGCAAAAGGCAGAAGGAAAACTCATAAACAACCGTGCCATTGTACACAAGAGGGCCCAGTGAATTGGAGATCTGACCTAGGCCAGAAGAGGCTGGAGAGAAGTCAGGCAACGGAGGCTGGGGTGAAGTCAGGCAGCGGAGGCTGGGGTGAAGTCAGGCAGCGGAGGCTGGGGTGAAGTCAGACAGCAGAGGCTGGGGTGAAGTCAGGCAGCAGAGGCTGGAGAGAAGTCAGGCAGCAGAGGCTGGGGTGAAGTCAGACAGCGGAGGCTGGGGTGAAGTCAGGCAGCGGAGGCTGGGGTGAAGTCAGGCACTGGGGGCTGGGTGAAGTCAGGCAGCAGAGGCTGGGGTGAAGTCAGGCAGCGGAGGCTGGGGTGAAGTCAGGCAGCAGAGGCTGGGGTGAAGTCAGGCAGCAGAGGCTGGAGAGTAGTCGGGCAGCAGAGGCTGGGGTGAAGTCAGACAGCGGAGGCTGGGGTGAAGTCAGGCAGCGGAGGCTGGAGAGAAGTCAGGCAGCAGAGGCTGGGATGAAGTCAGGCAGCGGAGGCTGGGGTGAAGTCAGGCACTGGGGACTGGGTGAAGTTAGGCAGCAGAAGCTGGAGCTGATGGTGAAGATTACTTTGGTGGCTGCACTTACTTTTCTGTGTGATGGAGAGCTCACCCATTAAGGTAATGAAAGGCTATTCCATTCCAGAAGTGGACGTGATTAAAAACAAGTAATCTTCAAGTGTGGCACACTTATTTCCCCAGAAATCAGGCTTTTGCAGACTTAAATTCCAGTGACTGTGTGGAGGCTTCTCAACACTTAGAAAAACCACCAGGCTCTGCTCAGAGATGATGGGTTCCTTATGCAAAAATCGCTCGCGCCCAAAGCAGCCAGTGCTGAGGCACATCACTGCATGGATACCTCTCCCAGCCTCTAGGAGCTATTCTTATGTTCTCCCCCGAGAGACCCCTTGTGTGGTGGTGATGAGCCCTTCTGTCCTCTCTTGTCTTGATGGGCGGAGTCCCTCAGCCACAAAACTCTTCCAACAGGACTTCCAGGGATGTAACCACACAAGAGCATGGTCAAATCAGGTTTTCCAACACAAGCACACAGAATCCCACCTACACTTCCCCAAGCACTGGAATCATATTCTCAGTTCATCAAGCACACAGAACCCCGGGTACGCTTTCCCTAACACTGGAGTCTTATTCTCATTCATCAAGCACACAGAATCCTGCATACACGTTCCCAAACTCTGGAATCATCTCAGTTTATCAAACCCAGATAATCCTACCTACACTTTCCCGAGCACTCGAATCATATTCCCAGTTTATCAAGCACATATAATCATGCCTACACTTTCCTGAGCAGTGGTATCATATTCTCAGTTTACTAAACACACATAATCCCTCCACACTTTCCTGAGCGCTGGTGTTTTATTCTCAGTTTGTCAAGCAAACCGAATCCCACCTCACTTTCCTGAGCGCTCGTATCATAGCCTCAGTTTCTAAGCACACATAATCCCACCTCACTTTCCTGAGCACTGGAATTATAGTCTCAGTTTACTAAACACACATAATCCCACCTCACTTTCCTGAGTGCTGGTATCATATTCTCAGTTTACTAAACACACATAATCCCTCCTCACTTTCCTGAGCGCTGGTGTTTTATTCTCAGTTTGTCAAGCAAACCGAATCCCACCTCACTTTCCTGAGCGCTGGTATCATAGCCTCAGTTTACTAAGCACACATAATCCCACCTCACTTTCCTGAGTGCTGGTATCATATTCTCAGTTTACTAAGCACACATAATCCCACCTCACTTTCCTGAGCACTGGAATTATAGTCTCAGTTTACTAAACACACATAATCCCACCTCACTTTCCTGAGCGCTGGTGTTTTATTCTCAGTTTGTCAAGCAAACCGAACCCCACCTCACTTTCCTGAGCGCTGGTATCATAGCCTCAGTTTACTAAGCACACATAATCCCACCTCACTTTCCTGAGTGCTGGTATCATATTCTCAGTTTACTAAGCACACATAATCCCACCTCACTTTCCTGAGCACTGGAATTATAGTCTCAGTTTACTAAACACACATAATCCCACCTCGCTTTCCTGAGCGCTGGTATCATAGCCTCAGTTTACTAAACACACATAATCCCACCTCACTTTCCTGAGTGCTGGTATCATATTCTCAGTTTACTAAACACACATAATCCCACCTCACTTTCCTGAGCGCTGGTATCATAGCCTCAGTTTACTAAACACACATAATCCCACCTCACTTTCCTGAGTTCTGGTATCATATTCTCAGTTTACTAAGCACACATAATCCCACCTCACTTTCCTGAGCACTGGAATTATAGTCTCAGTTTACTAAACACACATAATCCCACCTCACTTTCCTGAGCGCTGGTGTTTTATTCTCAGTTTGTCAAGCAAACCGAATCCCACCTCACTTTCCTGAGCGCTGGTATCATATTCTCAGTTTACTAAGCACACATAATCCCACCTCACTTTCCTGAGTGCTGGTATCATATTCTCAGTTTACTAAACACACATAATCCCACCTCACTTTCCTGAGCGCTGGTATCATAGCCTCAGTTTACTAAACACACATAATCCCACCTCACTTTCCTGAGAGCTGGTATCATATTCTCAGTTTACTAAGCACACATAATCCCACCTCACTTTCCTGAGCGCTGGTATCATAGCCTCAGTTTACTAAACACACATAATCCCACCTCACTTTCCCGAGTGCTGGTATCATATTCTCAGTTTACTAAACACACATAATCCCACCTCACTTTCCTGAGCACTGGAATTATAGTTTCAGTTTACTAAACACACATAATCCCACCTCACTTTCCTGAGCACTGGAATTATAGTCTCAGTTTACTAAACACACATAATCCCACCTCACTTTCCTAAGCACTGGAATTATAGTCTCAGTTTACTAAGCACACATAATCCCACCTCACTTTCCTGAGCACTGGTATCATATTCTCAGTTTACTAAACACACATAATCCCACCTCACTTTCCTGAGCACTGGAATTATAGTCTCAGTTTACTAAACACACATAATCCCACCTCACTTTCCTGAGTGCTGGTATCATAGCCTCAGTTTACTAAGCACACATAATCCCACCTCACTTTCCTGAGTGCTGGTATCATATTCTCAGTTTACTAAACACACATAATCCCACCGCACTTTCCTGAGCGCTGGTATCATAGCCTCAGTTTACTAAAAACACATAATCCCACCTCACTTTCCTGAGTGCTGGTATCATATTCTCAGTTTACTAAGCACACATAATCCCACCTCACTTTCCTGAGCACTGGAATTATAGTCTCAGTTTACTAAGCACACATAATCCCACCTCACTTTCCTGAGCACTGGAATTATAGTCTCAGTTTACTAAGCACACATAATCCCACCTCACTTTCCTGAGCGCTGGTATCATGGCCTCAGTTGATGCGCATCATCAGTTTATCAAGCACACAGCATGCAGCATAGCTTTTCAGTTTGGCAGAGTGACTGGGCAACTTGAAAGGTAGCCATGAAAGGCGTTTCAAAATGGTGGCACAGTGGTTGGCATCATGTAGGGCAGTTCATTTTTGTGATTGGTGTAATTTCGAGACTAGCTTGCTAACCAGTGGCGGGTGTCTGTACTTCTCGGGTCAACTCATATTCTACTCAAGAGTAAGCATCAGAAGCTCTGGAGGCAGTTGTCCTGGGGCAGCTCCAGGCTCAGGTGGACGTATCTCTCTAAAGAAATGGTGATGACGAGTGTTCCTCTTAGAAAAAAAACCTTCTATTGTAGGGCTTCCAATCTCTAGGACTGAAGGAACTTGGCACCAAGATGCCCAGTACCCCAGAGGGGCTAGTGCCTACCAGTGGCATGTGTTGACACTGAAGTTGGGATCTGTGACAAATCAACTTGCGGGGCACCAGTGGTCCAGTGATGAATATAGATTTCTAAACCATCAATCAGCCCCACACCTCTAGTACACCAGAAGGGATCCGAACAGATTGCAATAACAAGCAATCTATAAACCTCCTTGTCCAATTTTGCTAACATTGACGGAACAGCAGGCTTATTTTCCGAAAGGTCATGGATCGTTGGTTCGATTCAACACAGTGAAAATACAATTATTACCCAATGGTAAAAGGAAATGTCCAGTCAGGGTTGTATCAACATATCTACTTTATTTATATCACAATAGACCATTCTAGCAACACTACAAAATACAACCCACACTGTAAAGGTCTTCAGAGGACAGACAGTTTTAAAAGAAGGAAAAGGATGCACTCTGGATACTGACAGGAGGGTAGTCTGTATGGTTGATAACAACAACCGTTTAAGGTTACTTGGCTTCAGCAATGGGTTTTAGAATTTCTCTAGGAGGGCTTCTGGGAAAGACCTGGGAGACAGAACCACAATGTGCCTTATGCTGTAGGTGTTCTTGGTGTCAACAGGGTCAAGTCGGCTTCAGGACACTTTGCAGGCTTCTGTGACAGAGTTCAAGATGGGAGTTAGCTGAGAGTATCAGGTGGCAAGACGGTTCGGCGAGTGAGCCCGGAAGAGTGGCTGCAGGCTGCCCTACACACCGGTTTGGGGTCAGGAATCGTTTTCTCAGTGCTGATCGGTGGTTCCGAAGCACTGGTCGAGAAGTCTCAGATGTCTTTAAGCGGCTGCGGCTTGACAACGGTCAGCGTTGCAGTTCGTGGGACTCGACTTGTTAATGCTTGTTGAGGCACTTCTCCCAGCTTCTTTAATGGGCTCTTGTTATCTTTTAAGGTGGATGGCCCACAGCTATGGCGTGTGTTGCAGGCAGCTGCCTTGTCCATGGTTGTAGGTTCGGACACCTTCTGGCACTTCCTATATAAGAAGCTTGCTGCAGAGCCTAGCAGGGCATGCTGTGTGCTGGCTGGGTATCAGTTCTGGGGCGTCTGGAGGGTCCTCTAAGTTCTTTATCTCCCTCTGTTTCCTATGAGATGTGTAGGGGAGGGATCTTGCACCCCTCTTTGGAAATCCTGGCTGCCCTTCACTGGAGGAAGATGTAAGGCAGACTGTACCTTCAGCCAGGGTCCAAGGTTGAGTTCATCTTTATTGCTTCAAGCAAAGTCTTCAGATGATCTGCCAAAAGAGGAGCTCAGCCCTCTTTTAAAGCTGAATGGGCCACAGTGATTGCGGTAGGCTAAGCATACTTTAACGAACCCCTCCTGGGCGCCCCACCAACAATCTCCTGTATGCATGAGGTAATTACCAGAGTGTTTTGCAAAAGGAAATGTAAAGGGGTGAAAACATGTGATTCTAAGTCCCTCCTATTTTCCTGTCTTTTTTTGATCAAAGAGTCTCTCTGGTTAATGGATCTCTCAGTGGTTCCTGATTAAAGCGGAAGGTCTCCCTTGAATCTGCGGTGAGACCAGACTCTCTTGCTTCTGTAAACCACATTCTCTTACCTGATGAATGGGATCCCCCTATCGGTGAGGCTTACTGTAAACACGCAGTCACAGAAATGACAGTTCACTGTCAATGACACTGAGGGTGGGAGCTGGCTTCAGTTTGACATAGTTACATATGAAAGGTTGTTGGGTTTCCTGTCTCATTTGTTAACCTATGCTGCCAGGCCCCATACAGGCCTTTTTGAAGTACACTCTATTAGTATGATCATCGATGCCACCAGAAGCAGTGCTCAACAAAGAGCAGGGTGGATCCATGGAGTCTTTGTTAGTTAATGAGGCTGGCCATGGCAGGGGGAAGGTTGGCCTTTCCCCTTTCTGGAGAGGATACAGTATTCTCCTGGCTGTCATATCTCAACTAAATATGATATGGTGTACTGTGCATTTAGGCTGTGTCCTGCCCAGCGTACACAGGTCGGCGCGTTTGTTGTGGTGTGAGCATAGGAAAATGTGTGCGGATTAGCCCCACATATTGTCCTGAGTTTGGTCTACCATCATTCCATTTAATAAAACATTTTAAAAAAGCCCAGGTGAGCGCTCACCCACCGTGCAGATGGTCGAATTCCTCACAGAATCCATTTCCGATTGCTAAGGGAGCAGTTAGTTCACCTTTGACAGAACAAAACAGTGCCAAGGCCCTAGTCGAACTCCCAGAGCACAGCTAAGTTCTTGTGGAGCTCTAAGTTGGAAGGGTGTACCACCTTCATGTCGGCTTTCCACAGCCCCCTGCGCCCTATCTCCCCGGGCCATTGGAAACAGCACCAGGCACAGACAGGTTAGAAATGGGTTGTGACTCCTTCCGTTTCTATGTAATTGCAATGTTTCCTATCGGGACTGGTTACAGGAACCACACAAGCCTCTCACTTTGCACCTCACAGGATTATGTTATCATGTAGCAATACCCCTAGTCCGTTTGGAATAAAGCACAGCAATGTGCAGTCTCTCTGCTGGATGCTGCCTATTACTTTGCGCAAGAAAAAAACCTTTTGGATGTAAGAGTTCTCGATGGCGCAAACCAACAGACCACAGTGGTAACCTGCGTCTTACCTTTGGTAACATGGGCCAAGCTCAAGGCTTACTCAGACAAGACATAAATAGAGGCAACCAGTTCAAAAACTCAAATAAAAAATACATTAAGAGACCTCACTATCCGAGTCCAGTTATAAACATAGTCAGTTACAATATCTAATAACCATGAGAAAAACAATAAAAGGGAACCCATAAAAAATATCGGAAACCATCCAATGACGTCAACAGGCTCACATTAAATATGGATTCCCATTTAGAGCAATACATGAGACAACAATGTCACAACATGAGAAAAAAATGACCAAGACTTTAGCATAAAGCAAAATGTCAACAGAGGGACAAGTCCAAAGGCTTTGTCCACCGAGGTCACCACAACGTCAGGCAGCTCTGTGTGTGCCTCGTGCCCGGCAATTCTTTTTGAGATGAAAACTCCCACACCAGCTCAAGTCTGTTTCAGTGCCCGCTGAGATCCCGACTTCATGGACAGGCTCAGGGGCTTTGGGTCGGCTCTCTGTCTATTCTGTTCAGCTATTTGGGGGTCTAATTAATTTTCACTCCATGGCACTTGTAAATGGGTACAGTACCAGTCAATGATCTCAGCTTCTAGGCACTGACTATGACTCACTGGTCCTGATTTATAGGCGCTGCTAACCACAGCCCTGGAGATTCTGGCTCATGGACCTTCCACGGCCCCCTGATGGGGGTCCTTGGCAGGCCTTCTCAGCCCGGCAGGCTGTCTCCATTCCACTGGAGTAGGTGGGCGGCATGGCTATTCTGACCTTGGTAACCATCCTACTGGCAAAGGAGGGAGACAGTCCACTTCAATCAGCCTCTTCCATGTACAGCTCCATCAACTGCACGTAAGCAGTCCTTCCGGGTCAGCTGAGAAGACATGGTCTTCCATGCCATCAAGTAATCCAAGAATGTGATTCCAAAGTTGGCCATCTTAATCAAAGTGAGCGGGATGCGTTGGGTGCGGTGTTCCACTACTTTTATTTTTTCCTGTTTACCATTCCTCTACTTTTTACATCCATATTGGCCATTCTATACAGAGGATTTGTCCATTTATGTCCCTGTGCAAGTGTAAAGTTGTAATAGAAGCCTTAGTTACTAGTCACTTAGACTATTGCAATGCCTCGGCCGCAACACATTGTCACATGTTGCACTGTGCTTCTGCCTACCCTCCCCCCGCCCTCCAGAGACCACAGTTCCACTACATTTTCGATACACTTCTACCACTGACTGCCCACCCTGTGCTAATTCTAAGGGCAGTAACCAGTCAAATATAACCCCTAGCTATTTTCCACTCACATTTTCCCAAATGAGGACCTCACTTCCCCTGCTTGGAGGAAAAATGCCACAGGCCTAATCCAAGATGGCTGTGGGCTTCAGCTAATGGAAGTAGGGCTTAATTTAATAGGAATGGTCTCCACCCTCTGGCTTCAATGTTCAATGCTGCGGGAGATAACCCTGGCTAAGTCTGGCATTCCTCGGGGCAAAGGCTGCCTCCCGAACTCTTCAATGTCCTTCTGATGGCCCTCTCTCTCCCATCCAGCCAGGCTTCAAAGACATGAAATGCCCACCAGGGCATCTGCTCTGACGTAATTACAGGAAGCTACTGGAAGGGGGCAGGTTGGGACTGCCACAGAACTCTAGGATCTTTATGTATGGTGTTTATTTTTCCATTTGTATAGCGCGCACAAGCCCGTCGGCGTCAGGGCGCTTTTACCAGTTACCTGGGGCCCAAGCTAGGGCGAGGGCTTAGGTGCATTCCGAATTATAGTTACAGAAGCAAGTATACATTGATAGATTACAGTTACAAAAGCACGTATGCAGGCGTTGCCGAAACAGCTTGCGAGCTCAGTGCGTTAGTAGGTGCTTATTGGCGAGAAATGGTTCGTGGGATCAAAATAGAATTTGACTCTAGATATTTTTTATCATCCCATGCACTGCCCGGAAATGGAATGTGTAACTCGCTGCTGGGCGGAGATTTAATGTAATAATTTCTCCCATTTGCTATGCACTGCTTACGGCACCCAAGGCCTGCAAGTGCTGACGGCACATGGCAGGCTACATTGCAGGCCTCTTCATTTCCACGCCTCTTAGGCCAGTCTCTGCAGGTGGAAACCTCAAGTGTGTGGCGGTATTTAGCATCAGCCTTCGGGTACACATTATGCCACTATACAGGCTTCTGGGGTCAGAGTCTCAGCCCCACGTTAATGTGTGCATTAAGATAGGGATTGTCACTTCAGAGTCCTGAAACGGAGGTGTGCCTTTTCTATGCCCCGCGAGTCTCCTGCGGGAGGGAGCACGGAGGGTCCATGGCACCTCTTACACGTAGGGGTAGTCACGGCCAGGGGCGTTGCTAGGGGGGGCTAAGGGGGCTATAGCCCCTGATCTTTTGGTTGTAGCCCCGGATAGAATCTCAGGAGCTACAGCCAAAAGACTAGATAGCCCCCAGTCCCAACAGTTCCGACATCAGCGTAGCCCCGGGTCTTTCCCAGACCTAGCAACTCCCCTGGGCACGGCGCACATGGTATCAAAGCAGAGCAGTCTTTACAGGAGCAGTGTCATGCCACTGGGCCCATGAGCCTCTAGGCACAAAACCCAGGGGCACACACCCTCAGCCGAGGGAAAAAAAGAGGGCCAGGATTCAGCAAGGATGTAATAGTGATCAGATGTGTGCACTTGGACCACCCGCGTGGCTGAGCCAAGGACAGCGCTGGGGGGGTCGGGGGATGCATGTTAAGGTTAGTCTCCGAGCTGAAGGCAGACTCAGACCCGAGGGCAGAGTCAGGGTGAATGTGTCCGGGCCGACAGCAGTGTCAGAGCACAGGGCAGTCAAGGTGGTTGTGCCCAGGCTGACAGCAGTGTCAGAGCAGAGGACATAATCATGGTGAATGTGTCCAGGCTTACAGCAGTGTCAGAGCAGAGGGCAGAGTCAAGGTGAATGTGTCTGGGCTGACAGCAGTGTCAGAGAAGTGGGCAGAATCATGGTGAATGTGTCCGGGCTGACAGCTGTGTCAGAGCAGAGTCAGAGTGACTGTGTCTTGTTTGACAGCAGTATCAGAGCAGAGGGCAGAGTCAGAGTGAATGTGTCTTGTTTGACAGCAGTGTCAGACCTGAGGACAGGGCCAGGGGTGAATATTTCCAAGCTTATGGCAGTGTCAGCGTTGAGGCCATGACTGGAGTCAGTGTGTCGGAGTTTACAGCAGTGTCAGAGTTGAAGGCAGACTGAAAGTAAATGTGCCATACCGGAGGGCAGCGTAATGGGCATGACTGATCCATTTTAAGTCAGTTTGACAAACCCACTACAACGAATTGAAAAAAATTACAGTTTGACGAATGGTTTCCTGACAACCTGCTCAGATGTCGTAATACAAAAGGGGTCAGGGAAAGGTGAGCGCAAAAGCCTGGTCGGAAAAGATAGGGGGAATGAAAGGCAGGAGAAAATACATCAGGAGAGGGACAGAGCGTCAGGTGGGAGAAGGTGGGCGTTTCACTGGCAGATGCCTCCAAATTGCAAACAAACCAGAGAAGCTAGTCTTTGCTCAAATTCACCGCAGAGAGCAAGTCGGTATTCTGACATTAAACTGTCTGAACCGATGTCAGTGTAAGGCTGACTGTTGGAGATCCGAGGGAAGGTTGCAGTGCTTGTGTCAGAGCTGAGGGCAGTGACAGGGTGTATGTGAGTAATTCGACAATGTGCACGATGGGTGTGCTCTCGCCTCAGCTTTTTTTATATTTTTGTAAGAAATTGAATGATGGGAGATCAACCTTGGAAAATGCGTGGGGCTAAACAGCACACATTTTCCTATGCCGACCGCACAACACATAGTCACGTGCACTCTGGGTGGACACAGCCTACTGGTGCAGTTCTCTTGTCATGTTCAGCTGGAATGTGACAGCCATGGGTACATCAAAGCATCACAGGAACGGGGAAGGCAACACCTTCCTCCTGCCATGGCCAGCCTAATTAAATATCAAAGGCTCCATGAATCCGCCCTGTCTATTGTCAAAGTTCTTCTGGTGGCAGTGCATACTGATGAGAGTTAATTGAAATAGACCTGCAAGAGGCCTGATTGCAGAACTGACAAAAGGGGACAAAAAACAAACACCTCTTTGATATGCAGTGTGTCAACTTGAAGATAGCTCCCATCCCTCTTTATGAAGGGCAGTAAATGTAATGTCTGAGACAACTGTTTACAGTAGGCAACCCCTGCAGGGGGGGACCCCTTTCAGTGGGAAGAAGTATGTGATTTGATTTAAACAGAAAGTCTATTCTCACCAAAAACTTCAAGGGAGACATGTGGATCAGGAGCCATGGAGAGCTCAAATAACCAGAAAGACACTTTGATCCACAACAGACAGGATGATGGGTGGGACTTAGTATTGGGGCCCATTTGGCTTTAAAAGAGGATTGAACCACTTTTTTGGCAGATCATCCAACGACTTTGAAAGGCGCAAGAAGGACTCATTTGGACCTTTGCTCACGGTACAGTCTGCCTTACAGCTTCCACCAGTGAAGGAAGGCCAGGATTTCCAAGAGGGAAGCAAGATCCCTCCCCTTAACATCTCCCAGGGAACAGAGGGAAATACCAAATTCAGAGGACCCATACAGCAGCTCCAGAAACAGGGTACCCAGCCAGCACACAGCGTGCCCTGCTAGGTTCTGCCAGCAAGCTTCCTAGGTAGGAAGTGCCAGAGAGTCTCTAACCAACGAGGCTGTTACCTGCAAGCACTCTCCTCAGCTTTGGGCCATCCGTCTTAAAGGACGACACATGCCCAGCAAAGAAGCTGAGGGGAAGGCCACAGCAAGCATCAACCAGCGTCCAGCATTTAAGGACATTTTCGAGGGCAGTTGAACCCTCAAACCGTGCCCGGCTGCACCACTGACTGTTTTTGTCATGATGCAGTCACTAAAGTCGTCCGAGACGCCTCGACCCGCGTTCCAAATCTGCCACCCAGCACAGAGACGATTCTTGACCCAGAGCCGCTGTGTAGGCCAGCCTGCAGCCGTCTGTCCAGCCTCGCTTGCCGACCTGCTTGACGCCTGATACCCTCAGCTGCCTCCCGTCTTGAACTCTGTCACAGGAACTGCAAAGCATCCTGGAACCGACTTGATGCTGTCGAGCATTAAGATCATCTCAAGCACCAGGTACATTGTGGTTCTGTCCCCCTGGTCCTTCTCCGAAGTCACCTAGTGACATTTACGACCCCTTGCTCCCTTGGTGCTGAAACCAAATAACCTTGATCAGTTAAAACTGATTGCTTTACCGATTACCCTCCTGTCAGTATCCGGAGTGCATCCCTTTCCTTTGTGAAACTGTCCTCTGTGTTCCTGTACAGGGTGGGTTGTATTTTGTAGTGTGCTAGAACTGTCTGTTGTAGTAATAAAGCATTAGATATTTCTATCCAACCTTGACTGGACAGTCCCTTTCAACAATGGGTAATAATTGTATTTTCGCTGTGTTGCAACTAACCAATGATCCACGACCTTGTGGAGATAAGCCTGCTGTAGCCTGCACATTACCAAAATTGGACAAGGAGGTTTATAATTTACTTGTGTTTCCAATCTGTCCGGATTCCTTCTGGTGTACTAGAGGTGTGGGGCTGATTGGTGGTTTAGAAACCGATATTCATCCCTGGACCACTGGTGCCCTGGAAGATGATTCGTCACTGTATAACACCAAATCGGAGGGCAGTGCTGGGTAGATGTTTGGAGCGGGGAGCAATGCATGGATGAGTGTTTCATTCCGCGGTGCTATGTCAGAGCTGAGGGAAATGACAAGGTGAAACCCCAGATGTGAGGCCAGTGAGTGCATCGCCTTAGTGCATGTCTAGGGGCTAAGGGCAGTGACAAGGTAAAACAGCAGGGCTGAGGGGGGGTGGGTTGTTTCGACTGAGGAAAATGTATGGATGAGTGTTTCCTTTCTGAGTGTATTGCCAGAGTGCATGTGTCAGAGCTAAGGGCAGTGCCGGGTAGATGTTTGGATCTGGGGGCAATGTATGGACGAGTGTTTGGTGCCTGAGTGCATTGCTTGAGTGAATGGGTCGGAGCTGAGACCAGTGTCCCCATGAACTCCAGATCTGAGGGCAGTGCAGGGTTGATGTTTGGAGCTGGGCAATGTAGATATGACTGTTTTTGTATTTTTATTTCTGAGTGCATTGCCTGAGTGCATGTGTAAGAGCTCAGGGCAGTGTCGGGTAGATGTTTGGATCTGGGGGCAATGTATGGACGAGTGTTTGGTGCCTGAGTGCATTGCTTGAGTGAATGGGTCGGAGCTGAGACCAGTGTCCCCATGAACTCCAGATCTGAGGGCAGTGCAGGGTTGATGTTTGGAGCTGGGGGCAATGTATTGATGAGTGTTTTATTTCTGAGTGCATTGTCTGAGTGCATGTGTCAGAGCTCAGGGCAGTGCCAGGTAGATGTTTGGATCTGGGAGCAATGTATGGACGAGTGTTTGGTGCCTGAGTGCATTGCTTGAGTGAATGGGTCGGAGCTGAGGGCAGTGTCCCCATGAAACACCAGATCTGAGGGCGGTGCAGGGTTGATGTCTGGAGCTGGGGGCATTGTATGGACGAGTGTTTGGTGCCTGAGTGCATGGCTTGAGTGCATGTGTCAGAGCTCAGGGCAGTACTGGGTAGATGTTTGGATCTGGAGGCAATTTATGGAGGAGTGTTTGGTACCTGCGTGTACTGCATGAGTGAATGGGCCGGAGCTGAGGGCAGTGTCCACATGAAACAACAGATCTGAGGGCAGTGCGGGGTTGATGTTTGAAGCTTGCAGCAATGTATGGACGATGTTTGGTGCCTGAGTGCATTGCTTGAGTGAATGGATCGGAGCTGAGGGCAGTGGCCCCATGAAACACCAGACCTGTAGGCAGTACGGGGTTGATGTTTGGAGCTGGGGGCAATGCATGGATGAGTGTTTTGTTTCTGAGTGCATGTGTCAGAGCTCAGGGCAGTACCGGGTAGATGTGCGGATCTGGGGGAAAGGTATGGACGAGTGTTTGGTGCCTGAGCACATTGCTTGAGTGAATGGATCGGAGCTGAGGCCAATGTTCCCATGAAACACCAGATCTGAAGGCAGTGCAAGGTTGATGTTTGGATCTGGGGGCAATGTATGGATGAGTGTTTTATTTCTGAGTGCATGGGTCGGAGCTGAGGGCAGTGTCGGGTAGATGTTTGGATCTGGGGGCAATGTATGGACGAGTGTTTGGTGCCTGAGTGCATTGCTTGAGTGAATGGGTCGGAGCTGAGGGCAGTGTCCCCATGAACTCCAGATCTGAGGGCAGTGCAGGGTTGATGTTTGGAGCTGGGGGCAATGTATGGATGAGTGTTTTATTTCTGAGTGCATTGTCTGAGTGCATGTGTCAGAGCTCAGGGCAGTGGCAGGTAGATGTTTGGATCTGGGAGCAATGTATGGACGAGTGTTTGGTGCCTGAGTGCATTGCTTGAGTGAATGGGTCAGTGAATGGGTCGGAGCTGAGGGCAGTGTCCCCATGAACTCCAGATCTGAGGGCAGTGCAGGGTTGATATTTGGAGCTGGGGGCATTGTATGGACGAGTGTTTGGTGCCTGAGTGCATGGTTTGAGTGCATGTGTCAGAGCTCAGGGCAGTACTGGGTAGATGTTTGGATCTGGAGGCAATTTATGGAGGAGTGTTTGGTACCTGCGTGTACTGCATGAGTGAATGGGCCGGAGCTGAGGGCAGTGTCCACATGAAACAACAGATCTGAGGGCAGTGCGGAGTTGATGTTTGAAGCTTGCAGCAATGTATGGACGATGTTTGGTGCCTGAGTGCATTGCTTGAGTGAATGGATCGGAGCTGAGGGCAGTGTCCCCATGAAACACCAGACCTGTAGGCAGTGCGGGGTTGATGTTTGGAGGTGGGGGCAATGCATGGATGAGTGTTTTGTTTCTGAGTGCATGTGTCAGAGCTCAGGACAGTACCAGGTAGATGTTTGGATCTGGGAGCAATGTATGGACGAGTGTTTGGTTCCTGAGTGCATTGCTTGAGTGAATGAGTCGGAGCTGAGGGCAGTGTCCCCATGAAACACCAGACCTGAGGGCAGTGCGAGGTTGATGTTTAGAGCTGGGGGCAATGCATGGATGGGTGTTTTATTTCTGAGTGCATGGGTCGGAGCTGAGGGCAGTGTCCGGTAGATGCTTGGATCTGGGGGCAATGTATGGATGAGTGTTTGCTGCCTGAGTGCATTGCTTGAGTGAATGAGTCGGAGCGGGGGGGGGGGGGGGGGGGTGGAGGGGTAGTCTTTGGGGTTTCCATGTCAGGGTATCGGGTTTCAGATGCTAATCTGCCTTATGGGAGACCACGGAAAGTCAACTTCCCCAAAGCCAGCCTTGTATTCTGTCATGATGCAGGACTAAAGATGCCTAAATGTCAACCTTTTGTGAAGTCGTCCCTGCTCGTCTTCTCTTTTATTAATTAATCTCTTCTATTAGGAAACGTAGGTTTATCCGCACACAGCCACTTCCTCCCCACTCACCCATCTACTTATCTTTCTTCCTCCTAAAAGGCTCTTCTCGTCCCCAACCTTAGCCCTGGCCTCATTCCTTATAGCAACAGACTTTTCCTCCTGGCTACATGTGGGTACCAAATCGCATCAGGGGTTGCAATGCACGGGCAGAAAACACAGCCTGGCTCTAGTGCTATGGCAAGGGCGAGCGAAGGGGCATTGTTCTGCAGATGTGTAAAAGGTCCATTGTTTATCAGTGCTCCCGTGGCCTCGTGCGCACACACGGTCTACACATAGCGTGCTGATAATGGCGGGCTGAGCAGGGGTCAGTAAGCACAGGCAAGCAACACACACCTCCACGCTCTTGCAAGAAAACATGTTTGCATTTATTACACACACACACACACACACAATGCCCAAAATGCAACGTGAAAACATTGTCTCGAACCCTTAGAAGAAATCTTTCCTACTAGGAAAAATGGAAGCATGACAAACAACAGTCTATACCATCAATGTCGCATAATCTCCGGAGGGTCCAGGAGGCGAGGGTGGTGGGATCACCGAGGAGGAGGCGATGCTGAGTCCACCCCTCCCCCCTAGACCACCCTCAAATAGCAGTGTTCCCACCGTTCACTCACTACCCAGAAAACCTGCAAAGCGTACCTGCCCACCCTTGCGCCCTCCCGGGCGCCACATTGGTCCATACTGGAATACTGGGAGGGCCAGCAGGCATGGGGGTGCAATTAGTACAAGGCACAGCGTTGCCTGAGCAGGCCCGCCCCACGCAACCCGATTGCCCCTCTAATTCGCAGAAATTAATTCTGTTAGTTTTACTAAAAAATGTTAGATCCAAGATGGCAACCAGACAAGTTCGGATATGAACAAAGCCACATCAATGTTTGGTTTGGAGGAGTAACCCTTGAAGAAGCCTTTGAGAAATGCGAAACATGTGCCAACTAACAGCAGAACAAACTTTCCTAATGCAATAGTGACGTATCTATTGAGTGAAAAGAACTTATCATGATAGGCCTGGCAAGAAAACGTATGGCGAGGGTTCAAAGGGCACAGGGTTATTGATATTATATGGAGGTAGGCTGACCGCTGGGTTGGTCATCTTATCCGAACTTCATAAAGGCCAGCCTCTTATCTTAAAGTCTGCCTTTGGATCCAGTGTCGTACCAGGGTAAATGTAGCAGATTCAGGGGCAGTGACAGTCCTGCCCAGGATTGAGGCCCGTCTCTGGCCCGCTTGCTTCCAGTGTCATTTGATGGCGGCCGGACCAGGGGGCCACATAAAGCCCTAGTAGGATAATATGCCAGCCCCTTGAAAAGAATGGGAGATGCTGCCATCTCACACCTCCCTTCCCCCTCTCCTTAATCAGTCCCCTTCCTGAATGGCATCCCTCCGCGAGATGATAATAGCCCGTGCTCATGGGCTTTGAGTACATCACTCTCGCCGGCAATGGGCAGGCCACAGAAAGCGCTTTATCTCGCCAGGCTTCAAAGAATAAAACAATATTGTAAAAGAGAGAAAAGAAAAATGGCCCGTGCACAATGACTGTCTCAAGCAAATGTGAGTCTGAGGCTGATTACCTGGTGATCAGGGTTCCTGCGGGTCATTAGAGCTGAGCGATGGCGGTGGCGCCACCGCTGAAGAGGACAATGTTATTGGCCTGGGTGGGGGCATCTCTGGAGAAGGATGGCGGCGTCTCCAACGGCAGGCCGCTCTCAGGCTCACCTTTCGTCGGCCATCTTTAGTTCCCAATTCCTCAAGGACTTCTACACCATAGGTACCAAAATCGCTGAGGCCCAACCTATCATTAGCCGGCCGTGCGTCCAGGGGTAGTGATCATCGACTTGGGGAGAATCCATGGCCAAGTCAGACGCATTCTGCATCAACCTTGTGCTGCAGCGCCCGCGCGAACATAACCTTCAAAAGTCAGCAAAATGCTGAAGCGAACAGAGATTCAGACGCAGGAACTCACGCCAGCAATCAGAGTTTAGATCCCTGGTATTCCACTCTGCTCAGAAGGATTCCTTCACCTGGGAACACCTATGGCAAGGTGCACTACAAATGGGTCAATCACCTATAGCAATGTGCACTAGAATTGGATGAATCACCTGGGATCACCTATTTTTTTTCAAACGTATTTTATTGGTGTTTGGTGAAAAAATACTTGCAATACAAACATGAAAGTTAAACAGTAATGCAAACAAAGGAGGAAATAGTGAGGAGGGGAGAACAGAAGAAGAGGGAAGGAACAACAAAAACAACAACAATCTTCTTGTAGTAGCAAACTTTTCGGTGGATAGATGGGTCGAGGCCAATGTTCTAGTGCTTCAGGAAGCAGGAGGGGTCGCATACAGGGTCCGTCGGTTCAGGCCAGGTGCAGGGAGTTAGTGTCGGTGTGATGCTATGGGTTATCAGGGGGGTTTGTAGTCAGCGCTGAAGCGTATGTCTCTCAGGAGGGCCTTCCAAGAGTCCAAGGTGCCGCTCTCTGTTTCGCCGCATGATGTGGTTCCTTCTTGCCAGGCTCTAGTTTCAGCTGCCATCCATCTCTCCATCTCTTTAAGCCAGCGTTCATGCCTGGGGCCCAATGGCGTCTTCCAAGCCATCGCGATGGTTCTCTTAGCCAGGATGCATGAGATGTCCATTAACCTAAAAGCATGTTTGAATTTGCTGGGTCTGGGGTAATTTCCCAGTAGGAACTCGCCGGGAGTCCATTCGTACCTCCGCATACCAGCGTCCATGCAAGTCTGTTTAGCTTTGGACCATAGTGTCATCGCCCTAGTACAAGTCCCGAACATGTGGATCATGTCCGCATTATCGTTCCCACACCATGGGCATGCTGGGGAGGATGTCGTGATGAAGGAGGCGACCCTGTGTGGGGTCATGTATGTCCTGTACAGGACGTTCAACTGAATCTGGCCGAATCTAGCGTTCCTTGACACTTTTTTGGGGAATATTAACACTCTTTCCCATTCTTTATCCGTGATTGGGGTCTCGAGGTCTACTTCCCATCTTGCCCTCAGAGCTTCGCCTTTAGGGTTGGGTTTGTCACATAGTCTGTTATAGAGCCTGGAGACTGGTCTCCAACCATCCGTGAGGTCGTGCATTTCTTGTAGTAGAGGGTCTGGGGAGGGCTCCTCTGGCCAGCTGTTCCATTGTTTCTTGGCGGTCTGCTTGAGGCGGTGGTACCAGAGAAACTGGCCTGGGGGTATTCCTTCAATGGCCTTTAGTGATTCAAAGTCCCTGAATTCCCCCTCCTCAAACATGTCACCCCATATGTATATGCCGGCTTCTTCCCACCTCCTTGCTGTGGATAGGTCTGCCTCCGTTCTACAAGTGTCTGCCAAGATAGGGTTATCCGGAGAGTACGGGTGTTTCACTCGCCTGATGTGAGAGGACCTTGCCCATATCTTCCTTCGTAGGTCATTTACCTGTGGGGTAACCATGGATTGCCATGTGAAGTGCCATAGGGTTTCCTTGGGGATTACGTTGTTCGAGGATTGCCTCAGTAGTTCCGATTCAGCCGAAGGTTCGTCCGAGAGCCATTTCGTTATGTGGCTTAACTGGGCAGCCAGGTAGTATAACTGGAGATCTGGTAGCTTTATTCCTCCCTCTTTATGTGGCAGGGATAGATGGATAGAGACAGTTTGTGTCTGTGAGGTCCCCACAGGAAGTCCTTGATTATTGCCTCCAGTTTCTTGAAGAAGGGCGGTCGGACATAGTGACAAATGTTCACGAAAAAGTATAGGAATCTGGGGAGTATGATCATCTTGACTATCGCTGCTCTGCCTACCATTGCCAGCGGGAGCTTGGACCAGAATTTTATAGAGCGTCAAAGACTCGTGGTTGCGACTTCTGTGTTGTGTTCATGCGTGAGTAGCGGGGTGTGGCTCACATGATCCCTAGGTACCGAAACTTGACCAGTTGCCACCCTATTCCTACGGCCGGGAGATCGTTTTCTGGTGTGCCGCGTAGGCCCGCCAGGGGGAACGCGGAGGACTTACTTCTGCTGAATCTGATCCTGGAGTATTTCGCATAATTGTCGAGTACCTCTAGCGCTGTTGGTGCGTTGACCGCGGGGTTTCTCAGGTATAGAAGAACGTCGTCCGCATATAGGGATATTATGTGGTGTACATTGCCCACTACATTGCCCACCTTGATCCCAGCGTCGAAGAGCTGTTGCCTAAAGTATAATGCGATCGGCTCCAGGCCCAGTATGTACAGCATGGGCGATAGCGGGCACCTCTGTCTCGTTCCCCTTTGTATTTCCCAGGCTGCTGATACCATTCTTCCTGTTTTCACTCTTGCCATTGGGGAATTATAGAGGACCTCAATCCACCTGATGAAGTCCCCTCCAAAGCCGAATCTCCTCAAGACCTCCCTAATCCATTCCCAATATATGGAGTCGAAGGCCTTGATAGCGTCAAGCGACAATACCGCCAGGTCTTCATCTCTTTCGTATGTTTCGGCCATTATGTGTTGTAGCCTCCTTAGGTTAGCTGTGGTGTTGCGCCCAGGCACAAATCCGTTCTGGTCCTCATGGATTATGGATCCCACCACTCTGGCCAATTTGCTGGCTAATATGGATGTGAGAATCTTAGCATCAAAGTTTAGCATGGCCAGGGGGCGATAGGATTCACAGTCGGTGGGTGATTTGTGTGGCTTGAGCATGGGAATGATTATGGTCTCTTTCATGGTGTTGGGAAGGACCCCGTTTGTGTATGCCTCCTGGTAGACTTCGTGGAGAACTGGGGTGAGAATGGGCTCGTACATTTTGTAGAACTCAGGTGGGAGGCTGTCACTGCCGGGGGCTTTGCTGGTAGAGAGGGACCTGATTGCCCCTTGAACGTCTTCAAGAGTGATCTCCATCTCCAGTTCTTCTCTCTGCTCGGCTGATATTCGGGGGAGATCTATCTCCTCAAGTGTTTCTATAATGTCCTCCGTGGGAATTTGTACCTCGTGGGCGTACAATTTGGAATAGAATTTGGCAAATGCGTCGTTGATCCCCAGTTGTGTCGTGTGGGATATCCCATCGGCGTCCCGTATTTCCGTTGGGAGGTGCTTGGGGTGTTCTCGCTTGCAGAGCCAGGCCAGTAATCTCCCCGGTTTGTCTGATTCCTTGTGGGATCTGGTAGTGTATGTGGTGAAATCGAATTTCTCCAGTCTTTCCTATGCTTGCTGACATTCTACGCGAGCTTCCTTCAATTTGCTCTCGACCTCTGTGGAGCTGTCGTGGGTGGAGTCTAGTCGGGAGATCTCTGCTTCTTGTGCTTCGAGTGTTGTCTTTAATTGCCTGCGAATTCCGCCGGCTTTCGATATAATTTCTCCTCTGGTCACCACCTTCATAGCTTCCCATAATGTGCTCCAGGAGGATACCGAACCCTTGTTGATTTCCAGATAATCTTCCAGTTTTCCGGCGAGGTCTTCCCTGATCTCAGGGTCTTCAAGTGCCGCATTCGGCATCATCTACATAGGGATCGGGGGTCTGGGTCCCTTTTGTTTCCATAACATGGTTAGTGGGGAATGGTTGGAGATCGTTCTCCCCAGATATTCTGTGGATGCGGCTCGTGGGGCAAGCTCCTTGTCGATGAACAGATAGTCAATTCTTGTATGGACTCCGTGCGGAGCTGAGTAGTGGGAGTAGGTCCCCTCGGTTGGGTGGTGTTCCCTCCAGATGTCCACCAAGTTGAGCTGCTCCAGAGTTTCCTTCAGGGCACCGGTTGTGAGGTTGCTCGGGTGGGGAGGAGGCAATGATCTGTCCATGCTTGCGTCAGCGACACAATTGAAGTCGCCGCCCCATATAAAGGTGCGATCCCGGTGTTGAGTCAGCTTTGCGATCATTGTGGTTAGGTACATCCGGTATTCTGTGATGTGGGAAGTATGAGTTGGCCAGGCAAACCGGGGTCTGTTCCATTGTGCCCCAAATCACTACATATCTCCCCTCTTTGTCTAGTTCACACCCCTCCATTTGGAAGGGCACTTCCGGGCTTATCCATGTTAGCACCCCTCTCGCGTATTTGGAATAGGGGGACCCTCTCACAGTCCCGGCCCGTCGGTCTGCAATCTTGGACATGGCCTCCGTCATAAGGTGGATTTCCTGCAGCAGTGCAATCGAGACTTTCTTCCTTTTGAGATAGGATTGTATGCGATTTCGTCTGAGGTATGAGCCCATGCCCCTCACATTCCATGTCATCACGGTAAGTTGTTCCACCATCGGGTCCGAGTTTCGGGTCTGGCACAGGACTCCGTCCCTAGGGTTTGGCTCTGCTTTAATCCGTAGTGAGCGGATTGCAGGGGAGACACCGCTGGTTCCTGAGCTCTTGGGTCAAGTCTTGGGCCCATCTTTATTGGCGAGAGAAATTTGAAGACTATGTAACTAATGAAACTGATAACAAAACTCAAACTGGTGCGCCCAGCGACTACAACATTGTCGCGGTGCTCAGGCGCTCTCGAGCCGTCGAAATCCATCCGGGAGTCAGGCGCGAGCTGGGTCAGGCGGGTGCCTGGCCCGACTGGATTCTACGCTGGGGGTAGGGCTAGGGCCTGCTGGCGGAGCCGAACGAGGCCGTTTCCGTGTGATAAACTGAGATTGGATTACCTTCTGGTTTCCAGCGTCTTATTTGCTGGTTCTTTACGGTTACATGTGGGTTACTTGTGAAATCTGAGGGAGTTAGGCCTCTGTCCGTGGATTGTCCTTGCCGTCGGCAAGATTATTGTCCTCTAGCCACATGTTGGCTGCGTCTGGATTGTCGAAGAATACCATTCTCTCCTTATAAATGACCCTGAGGCGCGACGGGTATAGTAGCCTGTATTTTAGGTTCAGTTGGTGGAGCCTAGCTTTTATCAGGACAAATTAATTTCTCTCTCTTTGCACCTTCTGCGTATAGTCTGGGTAAATGGAGATTTTGTATCCCCTCTTTTGATGGGGCCACCCTCCCTGGAGTGTCTTAAGATAGGTTCTCTGTCCTGAAAGTTCAGTATTTTAGCTATTATTGGTCTAGGGTGCGAGCCCGGGGGGGGGGGCGCTTCTGGAGGGACCTGTGGGCGCTTTCGACCGAGAATCCCTGTGTCAGCTTGCCGGCCCCAATTTCTTGCAGCAGAAGGGTTTAGACGAAGGATGTGGTGTTTGCCCCTTCGCTTCCCTGTGGGACACCTAGGATCCTAATGTTGCCCCGTCTGGCCCGGCCTTCGGCCTCTTCCGCCCTCTCTTCCAGGAAGGCTACTTTCCTCTTCAGGTGGGCGACTTCAGACTGTAGAGCTGTGGTGGCCCCAGATGTTTCCTCTGTTGATTGTTCAATGGTTGTTACCCTCTCAGCTAAGTTGCGTGCGTCCTGGCGAATGAGTTCGATGTCTATTTTGAATTCGTCGATCTTGGAGTCTATGTGCATTTTTAATAAAGCTATGGCTTCCAGTATTTGAGAGTGATTATCGGCGGCTACCCCTTAGCTTGTCTGGGCGGTTTCAGAGGGACCGGCCCTAGCTTGAGTGGGGGTCTTTACCTTGGTGGAAACAAAGGAGTCCATGGTGGCAGCTCTGGTTTTGTTCTTGGTGGCCATCCTGAGGTGGTGGTTGTGGATGCCCTGGGCCGCAGGAGCTAGGTAGCATGCAGGGATGTGATTGAGGCCCCCTTCCGATGCTGGGCTTGGGGCAGGGGGCCCAAGACGGTGTTTTGCTTGCCCTCTGTCTTAGGCATGCAGACTCCTCGGGGTAGATGTCAGAAGAATAGGGATATGCGGGGGTTCCCTTTCGCAGGTGTTGCGAGGTCTCACACACCTTGTCTTGTGGGTCCGTGCCGGTGGAGTGTCCCGCGGCGCGTCTGTCTTCTCCTCCTGTGCACCGGGGTGCTGGGCGATCCGTGCCAGAATCAGATCTGGCGCTGTCCCGGTGAGATGAGCCGCAGTGCAGTCGGTTGCGGCCCCGGGGAACCCAGGATTGGGTTTGTCGATGTGTCCTTGTCCACGATCGCCCAGCCGCAGAGGTGTTCGCCGTTCCGGAGCTTGGGTCACCTCAGTGGGCCGTGCGTAACTGTGGCGGGGCCCGCGTAGTGCGCTTATCTCAGCGCGTGTGATCCGGCCCGGGTGGCCCCGCACTGTGCGATGGGGGAGCGTCCAGGCTGCGGGCCTAGCGCTCGTGCCAGCTGGGCGGCCCCCGGGGGGGTCGCTCTCCTGTGTCGTGCCTCCACTTTGCCCCACCAGGCCTGGGAGTCCGTTGGGGGAGGGGTTCCCCTCAGAGGCTCCGCTATGCGGTATGAGGCGCCATCTTGGATTCAATCGGAGCGAAGGGGGGGAGAGCAGTCTTAGAGCTCCGGTAGTGTCTAGGAGGTCCGATTCAATGGGCCCACCGGTGGTTCGGGTACAGGTCCGCTTCCCACAACAGCGCGTTCTTCTCCGAGGGCTGGTGCTTCACATGAGCCGGAGAAAAGGATCAGGAAACGGCGTCTCGGCCGGAGCTCGGCAGATCAGCTACCGCTCGCCATCGGCGCCAAGCCACTCCCCCACCTGGGATCACCTATGGCAAGGTGCACTAGAAAAGGGTGAATAACTTAGCAACTCTTATAGCAAGGAGCCCTAGAATTGGTTGAATTACCTGGGAACACCTATGGCAAGGTCCACTAGAATTGTGTGAAAAACCAAGGAACACCTATAGCAAGGTATACTAGAATTTGGTGAATCACCTGGGAACCCCTATGTCAAGGTGCACTAGAATTGGATGAATCACCCGGGATCACCTATGGCAAGATACACTAGAATTGGGTGAATCATCTGGGAACACCTATGGCAAGGTGCACTAGAATTATTGGGTGAATAACCTAAGAACACATATAGAAAGGTGCACTCGAATTGGGTGAATCATTTGGGAACTCCTATTCCAAGGTGTACTAGAATTGGGCGAATAGCCTAGTAACACACCAATATCAAGGTGCACTAGAATTGGGCGAATCACCTCGAATCACCTATTCCAAGGTGCACTAGAATTGGGCGAATAGTCTAGGAACACCAATATCAAGGTGCACTAGAATTGTGTGAATCACCTGGTAACACCTATGGCAAGGTGCACTGCAAATGGGTGAATTATCTTGGAATACTTATGGCACAGTGTACTGCAGTTGGGTGAATCACCTAGGAATGCTTATGGCAAGGTGGACTACAGTCGGGTGAATCAAGTGCGAATGGTTATGGCAGGGTGCACTAGAACTGGGTGAATAGAAATGCCTTCAAGTTGGGTCATTAGCAAAAGAAAACAATACATTATTCAAAAGCAACCTGCAGCTAGGTCAATATATATGTGGTATGCATACATAGTGTAGGTATGTGTCACTGAGATTTCAGTAGAGGCTTTGTCGCAGGGCGCAGTGCATGCGTCTGCATGAATTGCTGTGCTCGGTTCCGCCCGAGGGCTTCCCGTGACACGAGACGTTGTCAGTGTGTATCAGGCAGGCTTGTCCTCCTGCATCTCTTCAAATGCCAGCAGTGACCTATTCTTCAACCGCAAGCTGGCTTCAGAGATGGAAGGCCATGCACAACCATCACCGCATCCCACGGATGGTGCAATGCAACGCTGCAAAGGTGCCATTCACTGTGGTGCTCACACCACCGCAGTGGGCCTGACAATGCACTGGACCATGTACTGGAGATGGCTAGGCCAATACACATCACTCTTGCCCCTGCCTCTGGTCAGGTTTGATGGGGACATACCTGGCGTCTATAGGGTGTGTTGCTGCTCTAGAAGTGCATAATGAAAGAATTACAACAAATATTGTTTTTCTGAATTAACTTTTGTAAGTGGTCCTAAACAAGAGGCTTGTTTGCCAAAGAGATTTTTGAGGCTTTCCATGAAATGTGCATTTGCAATAGTGTGGATGTGTGCATGCTAGATGAGCATTATTTTAGGGCTTTGTGGTGAATTGCGGTTCTGTGATCCCCACAAGACACTCACCCAGGAGTGCCTGGTGGTAGAAGCAGTGCTACCCACTGGAGTGGGATGGTAACCGAAGTGGTGCAGCTTCCGACACGTGGAGGAACAAGTGGGTATCCACCCCTTAGCATGCCTGTGCTGGAACGCCGGGAGTCAGGATGACGGAGTCCTCTACCCCAAGGGATGGAAATCAATGAGAGTGGATGACAGAGAAACACTGCAGGACCTCAGAGGAAAGGCCCTAGTATTTTTCTTCGACAGCACCAGGAGAGGTCCTGGATGTTTGGAACTCCATAGAGACTATGGGAGGACACGGTTTCAAATCGCCATAGAGAAACCTGGGGAAATATAAGAGGTACTTAAATTAACAAAATAAAAACCAGACCCCCAAGGATCGGAAAAATTATAATTAAAAGGAGTCCAGGATAAAACAGGAACACAAAAAGCAAATACAGTGAATTTACAATTGAAGTAATAGAAGCCCAACTGGCCAAGAGAAAGAGAGCCTAAACACAGGAGGACCAGAGTGCAAATGCCCTGCCAGCCAATCCTATAAGCAGGGCTTTCTAGTAATCAGCAGCCAACAGGATGAGGTGGAGTGTCGCTATAAAAGCAGAGCCAGCTCATTCTGAAATAGTCTCAGTCCCGGAAAGGTTTCCTGTACTTCTCTCCATGCGTTGCTTCATGCAGAGGAGCTGTATCCTGTAGGAGGAGTTGCGGCCTCGGGAAGGAGCTTAAACTACCCAGGAAGCTGCCCAAAGAGCCTGGAGGAAACTGATTGACCCAGGGGGAAGAAGCAGTGTACCCCTGAAGCCCACCTAAGCCAAAAGGGTGGCATATCTGCCCTTACTGAGAAGCCTAAAAAGAGGCTAAGGAGACTAGCTGACCCAGTGGGAAGTAGAGTACCCTTGCAGCCCACCTAAGCCAAATGGGTGGAAGAGCTGACTCGTCTGAGAAGCTTGGGAAGAGACTATGGCAACATTTTGCTAAGATCCTGGTAGAGAGAGTCCAGGACAGACCAGGACCCCTGAGGAGAAGAGGGGCAAAAGCACAAAAGCAGAGATCACCCGAAGAGAGGGGCAGGAATCCAGGTCCCGTGAGGATCTGAGGGGTAAAAGAAGAAAGAGAAAGACGGTAACGAAGATAGACTCCCGCAGGAAATAGGAGTCACACAGAGAGTCAGTGAGAGGGATGAAACACTCAAAGGGCGGAGATAGAGAACCAAAGCGCAGGACCCAGCCAATCCCTCGCCTAAGAGGCCCTGCACCTAGAAGGCAACTGGAGGTCCTAGTTCGATTGCTTCCCGTAAGCGGCCTGTTTCTAGATCTGAGGAACCCGTGAGAGAAAACCTCTTGAATGTTGGACTTTTGTTATTTAGGGAAAGACTTTAAGTTAGATATTCTACCCTCCATACATTTCACCCAAGGGAAGGAGGTTAAGTTTATATGCTTCACTGCACAATTTGATTTAGTTATTCTGACAACTCACTTTCAAGGAACTTTCGATTCAGGAAACCTGTATTTTAAGTTAAAGGATTCGTTGTGACAGGTGGGTTTACTTAAAGGGTTTTGGGCGTTTCGGGCACCTTTTTACTTCCTAGGTGAGGTACACCTTCAGTTGGTATTATTCACACAGGAATGGGCTTCTAATCATGTACATTTGAACATTTTGCTTTATTCTGTAAACCCTGTTTTGGTTACACCTGCTAAGTAATTTCTGTAAAAATACTCAAAGTCTGAGACCCTTCTGTTCGCCACATCGCCACCCTCGCCACAGTTTCCACTTGTTTCTGTGTGTGCTTCTATTGGAGCTGTGAACATAACTATTGGTGTCTGTCTGAGGCGGAGGTGGGCGGATGCTTGTACAGTCACCAATCAGAAAATTCCGTTGAGATCCCACCATTGTGACTGGACTATTGAGAAAAGAAATGTTGGAATAAGGAAATGGCACTGTATGGTATGAGACTTATAAAGTGCAAACATTCACCTTGAAAAGTCATCCTGGCCTCGAACAAGGAAGGAAACCACAATACCCAGAAACCATTGACCAAAATGGCCCTATCGAGGGAATAGGAACGTCTTCAGTTTTTATCTGAATTCCATAAAGTCTTTGGTCAGACGGAGACTAGCTGACAAGGAATTCCAGAGCCTTGAAGCCTGGACAGAAAAAGCCTGACAGCCACATACTGCTACTCTGCATTAAGGCACAGCCAGAAGCCCTGCTTATTCGGAGTGTAAATCTCTATAAGGAAGAGATATGCAAAACACACAGGAGCTGAGCTTGTAGCTAGCCTTGTGCACCAGGCATAAGGCTTTGAACTTGATACAAATATACTTTTAAATCAGGAAGGGGCACAAAAAAGGGGAAAAATATGGGTAAAGGATGGGAGAGTTGTACACGAGGAGAAGAGGAAGGGTGTGGAAGTGTTTAGGGGGAAAACCTCCATTAAAAAAAGGAAAAACATGTTTTAAAGAGAAAACGGACTAAAGAGACAATTGGATGTATGATGCATGGCCAGATGGATGGAAAGACCAGTGTACCCCCTAAGCTTCCTTTTTGCTTGGTACTGTCTAAAATGGCAGTTGACTCCCAGGCACTGGCCTGACACACGGCAGCTATATCAGAACACTTGTTTCCAAACAGTGGACTTTGGGGTTAGAAACACTCATCTAGCCTTGCTGTGTGGGTGGTGGCAACATGGACACTGTACGAGTTTATTGTAACATATTAAGAATTCATAGCATGTGTCCTTCATGAAGTGCCAGGGGCATACTTGGTTTTACCACTCTGTTCCCCACGTTGTGTGTGGCAAGGAGAAAGTCAAGCCAGGTCTCTGGTCTACAGAAGATAGCCTCCTTTATTCAAAGTCTGTAAAATTGGGTTGTTTTCAGCTAAACCCTGTCCCCAGGGCAAATTCCATTAGGCAGCCCATGTTGGGGCATGTTGCCCATAGAGAAACCAGGGTCTGCAAGTGGCAGATGAGGGGCACTGCAGACAACCTCGGGAAAGGGCCAACCCGACCACTCATCACTAGTTGGCACGTTATTTTTGCTGTGCCCTTCCTAAGTCCCTCAGCAAGAAAGTGGAGAATACGCATCCTGGCAACTATGTGCCTCATTACGAGGCTGGCGGTAGCCGTGCCTGTAGCTGCCGCCGGTATTCATTTTTTTCCGGCGCCCAGAAAAGGGCAACTAATGGGTCATTACGACCTCGCCGGATCCAGTAATTGCCCTTTTCAGGGCGCCGGAAAAAATTCTTCCCCATTCCCACATAGGGCTCAATGGGAATGGGGAGGGTGGTAGCACTGGTACTGCTAATAACGGTACCGGTGCTACCGTCATGTTCTGCTCGTGGGTGCTTGTACAGCCACCAGGTCAGACCTGGTGGCTGCAAAGGCACCCGCGAGCAGAACTCGTAGTTTGCCGGTACGGTAACAACGGTACCGGCAAGCTTACCGGTACCGTTGTTACTGTACCGGCAAACTCATAATGAGGCCCAATGTTTGTGTCCCAGGGATGATGCGGAAGGGCCCTACGAGCAGTGTGGCCCCTTTCTATTCCTGGAATCATCTATGCTTTGAGGGGGGAAGTTAGCTAATGCTTTTGGCCATGAAGATTGTTCATCTAGTCAGATCCCCCTCCCTGGGAGAATTCCTTCCAGGTTTTGCAGCAAACTACTTCTCTGTGGTAGGAAGATGATAGGGGGTAGACAAAACACTTTCTGCCAGGTCCCTTTCAGCATCGCTGCTTTCCTTTCATCCGCGTGTTTGTGGGTTGGAACTAGACCTGCTTCTGCGCCCATTGACAAGAGGCGGCCTCGCTGTGGCAGGAGAGACAGCCATGTTGCTGGTCCCTAGCTGTGCCTTCTCATGACCTGGAGAAAGAAGATACTGCTCCGGAACCGGAAATTCAGCAGAGCCAGAAGGCAGGGCGCGTGGGAGGAGAAATCAGCTCTTCATTTCCACCTTTGAGCAAACCTGCGATTTAACGTTTTTTTCTCACTTTGTGTCGGTTCCCAACAGAGAGACAGCTGCCCACCCCTCACACCCCAGTCCTGGAGGGATCCATTTCAGTGGACCATGTGTGTGGCGGGGGTGGTATATGACTCTCGCTTTCCATTTCCCAGTCATCTTGCACGCAACAGTGTGGTCAGAGGGTGACTAGACAAAGAAGCCCTGGGTTGGCAGCACGTGGTTAAGAACGTTCACCTAGTTTGATGCTTGACTTTGCCAGAACTTAGAGTTAGCTTCATAAAAACATGAATTTTATTTTTCTGTTGGTGTTAGGTTTCCCTGCTTGTTGTTTAATGCCACCCGCATGTTCCCCCCCATCTTCCACTCAGCCTACTCCCCTTTTTTAATGATTATTAATGCACTACAGCTAAATAATAGTGTTTTGCATATTTATCACACATAAACATAAGAAAAAACACAGAGTGACTGTAAGACCATTTGGTAAGGCAAAACATAACAATCATCAAATTAAAATCTTACAAATCGTCTCAATCTTTGCCCACATTCATTTAATGTGATAAATTAAACTCCCACTGTACCTTCCAAGGAATTAGACAATATTTAAGCAATAAACCTCGAGCTGGGGTGGGAGGGGCATTACCTCTTTTGGTAATGCCCAGGGGCCCACAGTCACAGGCCCTCGCGTGAGGGCCTTAACGCAGGCTCCGGCGACATTATCTGTAGTGGTAATCCCCCTCGCCCCCAGTCAGGGGCTTATTGCTTAAATGTTGTCTAATTCCTTGGAAGGTACAGTGGGAGTTTAATTTATCACATTAAATGAATGTGGCCAAAGATTGAGACGATTTTTAAGGTTTTAATGTCATGATTGTTAAGTCAAGATATTGGCATGTAACGACCTGCTCTGCAGTTTGGTCGCCTAATATCAAATGGCATCTCTTCTCGATGCGAGTAGCACCTGGACGAAATAGCATAGACTGTCTTCTTCTGCAGGACTGCATCGGCTAGACTAGGCTGGGGCCCAACATGTCAAACTAGATGAGGCTTCTGGCTTGCTGGAGGCTGGAAATAACCCCTGAACGTGAGGGAACAGTTGCATTTTAGACGTGTTTGTCCATATCGGATGTGCTCGTTCACAAGTTACAAATGGGATCAATGTATCAAAATGAACACTCGCCGCAATAGGTGTCAATGCGCCGTACACCTAAGCCTACACCTAAGCCTACCCTGAAACCTTTCTCGCCATAACTACCTTTCCCAGAAACCAATTGGCCAAAGGCAGTGGAGCAGATTCAGAGAAAAGAAAATCCAGATCGCAGCACTGCCCACTACCCCTTTCAGTATTTGGATTGGACTCATGGGAAACCATGATTTGGCTGAAGACCTCTTCTCGACCAGTGGCCCCCTCTGACCTAGAATGCTCATGGGGGTTGATAGCTCTTGGGCCTGCAGTTATTTTGTAAAGATAATCAGCTAGTTCCTGCCACAAAATTTAGCACTTATTGCATTAATCGCAAAACCAAGATTACTGCACCTACCAATACAAACATTTCCCAGCTGATGTGGATGGTTGGATCTTCAAGTGCTTGGGTCAATTTCATGGGTGTTGAGAGCGGGTGATGTATGTCAGGATCGCCATGTTTTCTCAAGTTCCGCTCGCTGTATTTCATAACCGGGCTTTTACCGGTGGCAGCCGCGGACTATTCTACATCAAGGACCATATGAGGTGCCTCGCAAAGATGCCACATTCAGGATGAGCACCCGGTGGCACCACTCTGGCAGCGGCAAGGCAGGGACCGCCAAAAGGGCAAGGCCAGCAGCAGCATGCCTTCTGTCGCTGGCCTTGCTTTCAGGACTTTCTTAATTCTGCTACTAAATTCCAGAGTTGCATCTTCACAGAGGACTTACAAATCCCTTCTTCTTCTAATAGCAGTCTGGTGACCAGCGCCCAGAGACACCCCCACCCTTCCCCCTGGAAATTCAGTGTGCTACATATGTGTTGCTATTTAATGAGCCAATCAATCAACGGCAGATCTGTGTTGAGTTACATGAAACATATAGCGGCATTGCGTTAACAAAGATGTACCACGGAAAATTAGATCAAAATTCATGAATTAATTTTCAAATGCAATTTTATCATAGCAAATTATGAAGAAAGCGTGAACATCTTGCTGGAGTCCATTTAGATGTACAAGTGAAGTTGTAGATAAGACAAATACAAAATCCCTTCCTGCGTTCATGCATTCAGGCGTATCGCAATCATGCAGCATTTTCATCAATTTGAGTAGAGGTAGAAGGAATTTAGAAAACATACATTCACCATGAAATAAATTAGCCATTTATACAAACATCAAATTAATTACTCCATGATTAACTGTAAACTAGTAAATGAGCATCTATTAAAATAATCAACTTTGTCTATGATTACATTTACAAGAGTAGCGAAATACAAGGTTTAAGTTGGCATCATCATGCGATGGATGTGCTCCTGATATTAATAGGCAGGAATCGTGTATCTAAACAGCAGAGATGTCAGTGTCAGGTTCGTAGCCAGGCTGATGTGCATGTTGCATCGAATGAAATTCAATTTCGCATGCCTTCTTCAGGACTCTTATTGGCTAATGATTAATTCTCTATCGTCTGGTAGGACACTTCACTCCTGTAAGTGATAATGGCTACGGTTATTATTTGGCAACCGATTGGTTCAAAGGAAAACACACTAGATTATGTGGTGAAGAAAAGAGTGTTCATGGCCACTTACAAAGCTTCTGCACGGGCGTGAAAAGCAATCTCAGTGTGGCGAGGAGATGCGGGGAGTCATAATTGAAGTCATGTACATTATTGTGTTGCCAGCTATATATGTGAAACAAGATCCATAAGGTATGTTCAGTGCAATTAGTTGATCTATAGAAGAAAAAAAATGAATGAGTGATAAAGTGAGTAGAAGTGAATCCTCAGTTTTAATCATATTTTCTTTGGTGCACCTTTAATTAATAAAAGTACAGCCCTATGTTTTAAACATTCAGTTTTAATAAGATTGAGCCATGTCGAGCTATAAAGTGGGCAATCCTTACAGGTAGAGATTCTGGTGCACACATTATAATTGTAGCAGTTCATTGTGAGGTTAACGCGGCATCCCTTATATTCGCTGAGCGCTTTATAACATAACATTCCATCTGGTGGGCACTTCCATGCATATTCAACAGTTTATCTTTAGAAAGTCCTTATGTTGTTCCCAATGCTCCCCGAATGGGCCTTAGGACATGACGCAATGTTTTAGGGACATATGTCAGTTTAACGTCTGTTTTATGTGAACAACTGAGATTACAAATTGGCTTGAAAAAATCCCTGTCCTATTGTCTACCTCTCGTTATGGAAATGTGTGAAATTTCACGATGACTTGAAACTAGAGAGAGCACTGATCTTTGAGCGTGGTGTTAATGACGTTGGGCAATAATGCTTAGTGAAGTACTTATCTACACGTCCCAGTTAATGATCACAGTGACTAGTAAGTTGATATATCGTACAACATAGTTGGGTTATTCTGAAGTCCACACAAAACCAAATTCCCCGCTCTTTCTTAGAACAAGCACTTTTGGTGAACACTGCAGGCTATTTGAAACTTCTTCCCATTTGAATGGAACATGGCAGGGTTTTTGCCATCCTCGTAGCCACAACGTTTTTCTTCAATTGTGTGTGTGTGAAGCATGAAGATCTGTAGGTGTAAGCATAAAGGTGTGTGTGAAGGTGTGTGTGTGTGTGTGTAAGCAGGAAGGCATCCTTGTACTCTGCCAATGATTCATCCAAGCTGGCTCTAAACCATTGGTACATTCTGATCTCCTGTTTACGTCCCCTTCTGCTCCAGGGCTCGTAAACTCCCATAAGTGTTTTCTTCTATATCGGGTTTGCAGTCCTCGACCACAAATGTGCAATTAGCGTTCCTCACATGCTGTCTCTTCAACACATCTGCACCATAGATTCAGTTACATTTCCTGGAGATCAAGATTCAATAACCACCCAACACATTCTTGCCTCCCTGGTCCCGGTGCTAGGACTTGCCCTTGATGCTTGGAAATGACTATCACATTGCGTTTCCTCCAGAGAGTTTCTGACATGTGGATGTCAGCTGTACCTAACCTTTTATATGTAGGCCTGATCTGATGATATTGTACCTTGTGTTTTGCTTTTGTCTTTGAATTGACGACACAGGATACTGCTCAATTTACACACCTTTCGCTGGTGTTCCCCACCACGGAGTCACTTCATAAGGCAAGCCTTTTACCTGGCTATTGATGTCAATGGACTCTCCCCTGCCAAAAGCACAATCTTCTTTCTGCACCTGCTCTGGTGACTCAGAGGGTTGAGTGGTGTGACATAGTGGAAACTGTTCCCCAGAAGGGTGCCTGTTTGTTGGTTATTTGCATTGGTAAAATGTTGGCGGTTGGTCTTTTCGCATAGGTGTATTGGGTGACTTGCCTCTCACACAGGCCAGTGCGGTATTACCCAAATTGACCGTTTACAATTGACCTTTTGTCCTAATTGACCTGATAATAATGGTCCTAATTGACCTTCTGCACAATTGACCTTTACCTTTATTTTACTTTTAATATATATGTGTGAGGTGGGGTCGGGGTAATAAATAATATAATGGGATTGAGTAGGAGGTTGCAGGGGGTTTTGGATTGAGTGGGGGGTTGCAGAGGGTTTCCCCTGTATATATGTCCTAATTGACCTTCATTTCACGATCAATTGTTCAGAAGGTCAATTCTCCTGCGATTAATTTTGAAAAGGTCAATTAGTATACATCCGCCAGTGCGTCTGTGATACGCTGGAGGCTGTTCTTTCACACAGGTGATGAATTTGCAGGTGTGTGCGTGTGGGCGTGCGTCCTCTGCTGGTTATTTCGCATGTGCAACCGGAACTCATTAGTGGTCAAGGGTGCTTGTTCCTGGACCCGCGAGCGCATGGGTGCGGTCAGTCTGATGCCCCTTCCTCCTCGGGGGACAATGAGGCATTCATCCGCCCCTCTGCTCCCCATCTCAGAGGCCTGTCGCGGTGACACCCCAGCTGTTCTCGGTGATTGAGAGTCGTTTGCGAAGAACCATGTAATTATCTGACGATTAATGGGCAGATCTGGGTTAATGTCATCTGAACCTTGGGGGCTCTGGCTCTCTCAGGCACCCTCGCCACCTCGCTCTGCCCCAAGGCTGTTCTGAACTGCACGGGGCAGATGTGGATGGGCACAGTCTTGACTGGCAGAAATATGAGCAGCGAGACAAGTCTAATCATTATAAAATGCTGGAAGGCTGGCGAGGCGCGGGGGCTGTTGGAGAGGCACTTCGGAATATGGGGAGGGGGCACTCAGGGTGGACAGCTGATGAGGGCGGAGCTTGCGCATGTGGGGTTGCCAGGAACTGCTAATAAAAGTGGGAGGAACTGGCGCCAGAGTAGCGACTACTGGGGGGCGGGGATACAGGCAGAGTGAGCAGAGGTGGGAGTCTGGAAAGCCAAAATGGCCAACAAGGGAGATTGAAGGGAAAAGAGAATAGACTGAGTGAGCGCGGAGTGCAGGAAATCTCTCCCCTCTCTATCACGCATACTCTCTATCTGTCTCTTCCCCCTCGCTCTCTCTCTGTGACGCTTTCTCTCTCTTTCACTGTCTTTCTGTCTCTCTTTACCTCTCAGTCTCTATCCATTGCTGTCACTGTTACTCTCCCACCCTCCCTCTTTCTCTCGCTCCCTCTCATTCTCTCTCCCTCTCTATCCCTCTCGCTTTCCCTCTCATTCTCACTCTCTCTAGCCCTCTGTTTCTAACCCTCTCTCTCGGTCTCTCTCTCCATCTCCTTCTTTCTTGGTCTCTTGCATCCTCTCTCTCTCTCTCTCTCTATATATTTCACCTCATCTCCCTCTGTTCCTCTCTCTCTTTCCCTCCACCTCTCTCTCTCACTCTGTCTCAAATGTTCCCTCTCTCTCCTTCTCTCTTCATCTCCCCGCTATCCCTCTCTATCTCTCGCTTCCTCGCCCCCTCCCTCTCTCTTTCTCTCTCTCCCCTTCTCTTTCTATCTATTTTCTCTTTTTCTCTCCCTCTCTCACTTTTTAATCCCTCTCTCCTCTTTATCTCCATTCCTCCCTCTCTTTCATTCCCCCTCTGTTCCTCTCTCTCTCTCTCTTCCGCTCCTCCCTCTCTGCCCTATCGGGAACTCTGGAGATTTCCTGGTAGGCCTCTGCACCCTGGGCCTATGTTGTGTGCTAACCAATTTTATTTCAGAATGTTCTCTTTGGAAAAGGTTGGGCTTGCTGAAAATGTGTAGTATGGGGCCACTTTGAACATTATTTTCAGGACCTCTTCTGGTTCTCAGTCCACCCCTGAGAGCAAGGAGGAATATTCAAGAAACCCCATAATCTCCATTTTTGTTCAGGTAGGAGATGGGCTTTCAAACTTGGAGAACCATTACGCAACTCAGCCCTCCCTCTGCCACACAAGGTAGGTGGCCATTAATATAGGGCACCGCGTAACTGGGCCCTGAATCTGGCTGGAAACCTCCTAAATCACAGAGCTGTGCAGATAGTGCAAAGCTAAAGTGGCGCCATCTTTAAACAAATGGCGAGTGTTTTCATGTCAAAAATATGCTGTGATTTCAGGCCTGCCTGCCAAGAAGAGCTGCATCGTTTAATTGAGCCCTAGACCCAGGCCGGCGAGACAAGCCACCGGATGCCGTCTCCAGGGAAAGCATAACAATCTGCATCATAGCAACTGGAAGCAGTGTGAGCAGAGCCTGGCACACCTATGCAAGTCCCTCCAAATAAGCGAGCCACAGGATTCAGAAAGGACCATACCCAGGTCCTCTGACCGAGTCCAGCAGGATTGTGACCGAACCCAGAGAGCACACACCTGGTCCTCCGCTCTCAGAAAATCGTAGGATCTAAACCGTGGCATCCTTGTGTTGGCACCAAGGAAGAACTTGATTATAAATCCATCATCTGGAGGAGGAAATAACCCTCCACACTGGACCAAGGAAATATGCAGGACCAAGGCCATTTTGATTTGGTTTCCGTCATTGCATCATCTGAAAGACACAACTTCCTACTCTGTAGAACTAAATGCATTCCTCAAGGTAGCTTGCTGCCGACCAACTTCTCCCCATCCCTTTCAGTCTGTGTGAGGAGTTTGCTCACTGTGGCCTGCTGGTGAATTTGCCTCTTTTTAAGGAAAAAGTTGTGAGGGTAATTTCTTCCACCTGGTCTGTTTTCAGTTGTTAGTTTGGGCTATCAGGTTGCGTTTGCACCATCTATAAGCCAAAACTGTTGCATAAGAGTACAGATAGGGGTGGATAGCATATGAAAAGGTGCACCCTGCCTGTAGGTGTTGTTTGGTTTTGTGCCCGCCCATTGACTGAGCCAAGGTCATGCTAATCCTTATGGCCATTCCCCCCTAGTTCCTGTCCCTCCCTGTCCAAAACTTTTCCTCATGGGAACTCTTTCAGCTTGCTGTATTCAAGCATTACCATCAAACCTTGTACTCAAGGGGCCTGACAGTGCTTTTTCCAAGCAGCCTTCTCAGAGTTAATAACTTAATTGGAGCTGTAAACTCACTTCTTATATAATAAAAATGTCTATTATTATAAGCTCTATGTGCGTCTTTCACTGAAGTCCTGTTAAAAAGGAGCATTGGCAAAGCCAACAGTTTGGGCTTGTGTATACGTATTAGGCATTTGCCAGGCATTGCTGTTAGATGCCCAGGTACTTACACCAGATTGCACTTGCAACCATCAATGGCCAGTTAATACCATTGCGACAGTGCCTGGTAAGGGCCTTTCCCATGACTACGCAAAGCCCAAGCTGTTGACATTGCCAATGCATGATTTTGATTTGTCTTCACTTTATTAAAACTGAACACTTAAGATACATTTGTATACAGCGTGGACCCTATTGGAGGCAACTATATGCATATGTTCACTACATAGTGAGCCCTTTGATGGCCTCTTCTTCTGCTCTTCTTTGTATTGCTTCTGGAATGTGTGATGCTTACATCCCTCACTACCTCTGGTAGAGTTAAGGCTTGAGCTCAGTTAAGCTATCTAGAAGTGAGCAAAAGGTTTTCCAAGGAGGGTCGGGCAGACTGTATTTGTTATTACCTAAATAGTGCATTTTGATTCCCTGTTTAAGCAGGTTAAGCCTCTAGCTACACTATCACTTCTATTCCCTCTGTTATTTTATCTATCACCTGTCACGGTCTCACTCTCTTTTGCTCTCTCACTCACTCTTTCCCTCTCCCCCTTCTTCCAATCCTCACACACTTTTGTCTTTCCCTTTAGCCTCATTCGTTTTTACATTGGCTCTCAACCCTGTGTGCCTTCTCCCAATAATCTGGCTAACCTGGCTGTTGCCTCTGTCATAATCCCCTCACCCTCTGACTGAGCAGCTATACCTGTGGAGCGTTGCACTGCAACCTGCATTACCTCATCCTACATTACCATAACCTGCATTGCCCCATGCTGAATCTCGTAAGACTGCATCTCTTCAGCCTGCCTCACTGCCAGATGCATCACCCCGTCCTGCATCTCCGTAGCCTGCATCACTGCAACATGCATCACCACATTCTGCATCTCCTCAGCCTGCATCACCTCAGCCTGCATCGCTGCAACATGCATCACCTCATCCTGCCTCTCCTCAGCCTGCATCAACTCAGCCTGCCTCACTGCCAGATGCATCACCCTGTCCTGCATCTCCGCAGCCTGCATCACTGCAACATGCATCACCACATTCTGCATCTCCTCAGCCTGCATCACCTCAGCCTGCATCGCTGCAACATGCATCACCACATTCTGCATCTCCTCAGCCTGCATCACCTCAGCCTGCATCGCTGCAACATGCATCACCTCATCCTGCCTCTCCTCAGCCTGCATCAACTCAGCCTGCCTCACTGCCAGATGCATCACCCCGTCCTGCATCTCCGCAGCCTGCATCACTGCAACATGCATCACCACATTCTGCATCTCCTCAGCCTGCATCGCTGCAACATGCATCACCTCATTCTGCATCTCCTCAGCCTGCATCACCTCAGCCTTCATCACTGTGAACCCATAGGCCCTTGTAATGATGTAACGCTTTATTGGATGGATGGGGATGCAGAATGTACTCTTACACCAATAATAAGGCCACTCCTGAAGTTGGAAAACAATAGCTGTTTTAATATCAATTGCCTAAAACAGGGAGTAAAACGGACATCAACTGACGTCTCAAAGCATATCTCTCAATGTTTTACATGAAAAAAACACGTCATCATTGACGTCATACTACGTGGCAAACTAAGAAAACTGTGGATTGCGGTTGGTCTACGGGAAACATCTATATATACTTTCTATGGGGATAGGATTATCATTAGGTCTCTATAGTCAGCTGGATAACTATGCCCACCTCTAGTGCAAGTCATCTTCATTTTCATCAAATACACAACATTTCATTGGCTCTCAAACTATAGGGCTCTTTGCTACGTGGCCCTCTATAATTGGTTGACGCGCTCTTACCCTTCTGGAATATTCCACTCGCTAGCAGCATGCAACCTGATACCCCAGGTGCATGTGGGTGGACTTGATCATGCCTCTCCACCCAATTAGCCCATTATTCATCATCAGCCCTGCTGTCTCCCATTTGAATTGTCTTTGAACTCGGCCTGCAAAGTATCACTGCGCCTGCGAATAGAAGGGAGTGTGAGCACGTTCTTATCTTCAGTCTCGATGTAACATGCCCAAAGTCTATTTCCATCTACCCCATGTGGCAGGAGACTGTGTTTTAGCTCCTTCTTTGCATTTAATACAATTAAATGAATAAAACTTGGTACTCATAGTGTTTTTCCATTGCACCTCAACAGGAGCTCGCCTCGCTTCTCACGGTCATTGTATCTTCTCGAATAGATAACTAGTTTCTTGGCTGCCCCAACCCTTGACACTGGGCCAGACAAGCCTTTTCGATTCTTCCTCCATCTTCAGCTGCTTTTCTCTGCTGGGCCACACTTTCAGACCTTTTGCTACTGAGGTCCTAGTTTGTTAAAATTTGACATGGAACATCCAGATTCTATACACATATATATATTGGCGGCACCTCCTGTAGTCTATTGACTATGCATAGCCAGCCTTCATGGTTACTTAGTCTACTTGTGTTGCAGCATCTGTACAGTTATAAAGCGCTTATATTTTCTTCAGTGGTCTTTACACATGTAATCTTCATTCCACACATGAAATGTTCCTCAACTCTTTATTTCTTCATCAGATTTCTATAAGGTCTATTCATCTTCTATCTTGGCATCTCCCCTTGGCACGTCGTCTTTGCTTCATATGACATCACCAATCTCCTCTTTCATTCATCTTTACACTTCTTCGGGAACCTCCTTTAAGAGACTGTCATCTCTCTGCAGGTACATCATATAGGGCTTTCTCAATGGATACCTTGTTTAGAGGATTCTTCGTGGGATAGGTACCATTATCAGCGTTGTGCATGTCGCAATTTCCGGCTTCCAACATATAGGCAAAATAGGGGTGGGATTTCTAATAGAGGCATTTGACTCCTCCTCTACAACTGCCACATGCATCACCTCATCCTGCATCTCCTCAGCCTGCATAACCTCATACTGCATCACTGCCAGATGCATCACCCCATCCTGTGTCTCCTCAGTCTGCATCACTGCAACATGCATCACCACATCCTGCATCTCCTCAGCCTGCATCACTGCAACATGAATCACCTCATCCTGCATCTCCTCAGCATGCATCACTGCAACATGCATCACCACATCCTGCATCTCCTCAGCCTGCATAACCTCAGCCTGAATCACCTCAGCCTGAATCTCTTCAGCCTGCATCACCTCAGCCTGCATCACTGCCACATGCATCACCACACCCTGAATCCCCTCAGTCTGCATCACTGCAACATGCATCACCCCATCCTGTATCACCACATCCTGCATCCCCTCAGCCTGCATCACTGCAACATGCATCACCTCGTCCTGCATCTCCTCAACCTGCATCACTGCAATGTGCATCACCACATCCTGCATCTCCTCAGCCTGCATCACTGCAACATGCATCACCTCATCCCGCAGCTACCCAGCATGCATCACTGCCACATGCATCACCTCATCCTGCATCTCCTCAGCCTGCATCGCCTCAACCTGCATCACTGCCATATGCATCACGCCATCCCGCAGCTACCCAGCCTGCATCACTGCCACATGCATCACCTCATCCTGCATCTCCTCAGCCTGCATCACTGCAACACGCATCTCCTCAGCCTGCATCACTGCAACATGCATCACCACATCCTGCATATCCACAGCCTGCATCACATCAGCCTGCGTCACTGCCACATGCATCACCTCATTCTGAATCTCCTCAGCCTGCATCACTGCAACACGCATCACCTCATCCTGCATCTCCTCAGCCTGCATCACTGCAACATGCATCACCACATCCTGCGTCTCCACAGCCTGCATCGCATTAGCCTAAATCACTGCAACATGCATCACCTCATCCTACATCTCAGCAGCCTGCATCACTACAGCATGCATCACTTAATCCTGCATCACCTCAGCCTGCATCAATGCAACATGCATCACCTCATCCTGCATATCCTCAGCCTGCATCACTGCAATGTGCATAACATCCTGCATCCCCTCAGCCTACATCACCTCAGCCTGCATCACTGCAACATGCATTACCTCATCCTGCATCTCCTCAGCCTGCATCACCTCAACCTGCATCACTGCCAGATGCATCACCCCATCCTGCATCTCCTCAGCCTGCATCACCTCAACCTGCATCACTGCCAGATGCATCACCCCATCCTGTATCTCCTCAGCCTGCATCACGGCAACATGTTTCATCACATCCTGCATCACCTCAGCCTGCATCACTGCAGCATGCATCACCTCACCCTGCATCTCCTCAACCTGCATCATTGCCATGCGCATCACCCATTCCTGCATCTCCTCAGCCTGAATCAATGCAACATGTATCACCTCATCCTGCACCTCCTCACCCTTCATCACCCCAGCATGCATTGCCACACCCTGCATCTCGTCTAGGTGCCTGTAATCCGCTTGTCCCACAATCAGCTCGCAGTTCTGTCTCTCTCGCTATCCGCTAGCTCAAAGTCTCCTTTCACAGTCAATTCTATTCAAAATCTCTCTTCCAGCCCTCTGTCCTCTTTCTGTGTACATTTCCCACTCAGTACATTCTCGTAATAAAGTTGACCTGAATACCCTTTCCTCTAGCTCTTCTTCATCCCTGACCCCTCCAGGTCGACCTCTAAATCTACTCCTTCTCTATCAGCTATAAGCCCTTCCCGATGCCCACTTTCATGTAATCTTCTTTCTATTTGTCTCACAATACCTTATGTCTTGTCTCAATGTTTTCTTTCTATGTATTTTCTTTTAATCCCTCTGCATTATCTTTTCCCAGTCCTGCATATCTATCTTCTGTCCTGTCGCGCAATTCCTCTTCTCATAACCATCTGTAGTATCGCTCAAACCCCTTTTTGTACTTATTCGCGCTCATTTTTTTCTCAAAGCTATATTTTCACAGTCCTCTTTCTTATTCCTTTACCCACGTTTTTGTCAGTATGTTTCTGCTTCGCTCTCTTCTCTTAATTGTCTTTGTATTTCTCACAGTTCTGCTCCACTGCCATTTTTTCCAGTTACCCTTCTCTGACTTTTCTTCCAGAACTCGTTCTCCAGCCTTTCTACCAATGTTTGCCTTTCTCCAAGTCCTCTGTCAGACCTTTTTCTTACAGCTCTTTGCCTGACTTTTTCGCTCAATCCCATTTTTACTGTCTTTTCGATATTCCCATTCCTTTGTTTTTCTCCTCGAAACAATCACTTTGTCTTTTGTTGCTCTAATTCTCTCTTTTCCCTTACTTGTGAACATCCTTCTCTTGTCTTTAAGTTTTCTTTCTGGCTTTTATCCTAAACACATTTTTTGACCGTTTTACTAATTCTTGTGCTCTTTTTTCAGTTCATAGTCTGCGTTTTTCCTCCCAATCCTATTTCTAAGTCTCTTTTCTCCATCTTTATCTCTGTATGTTTCCCTGAACCCTAGCTCTGCATTTTCTCCCAATACTTATTGTGTAGCTTCCTCTCAGTCCTGGCTCTGCCTTTTCTCCCAATCCTCATTCTGTATCTTCCCCTCATCCCTAGCTCTGCCTTTTATCCCAATCCTCATTCTGAATCGTCTACTCTGAACTGGTTTTTCCCCCAAACCTCATTCTGTATCTTTCTCTCAGCCCTGCCTTTTCTCCCAATCCTCTTCCTGCATCTTCTTCTCAGCCCTGGCTCTGCATTTACCCCAATCCCCAATCTGTATCTTCCTCTCAGCACTGACTCCGACCTGCCTCCCAATCCTCATTCCATATCTTCCTCTCAGCCCTGCATTTTCTCCCAATCCCCATTCCGTAGCTTCTTCTGAGCCCTGATCTTTCTTCCAATCCGCATTCTGTATCTTCCCCTTTGCTCTGGCTCTGCCTTTTCTTCTAATCCTTATTCTGTATCTTCCCCTTTGCGCTGGCTCTGCCTTTTCTCTCGATCCTCATTTTGTATCTTCCTCTTTGCTCTGCCTTTTCGCCCAATCCTCATTCTGTATCTTCCCGTTTGCTCTGGCTCTGCCTTTTCTCCCGATCCTCATTCTGTATCTTCCTCTTTGCTCTGTCTTTTCGCCCAATCCTCATTCTGTATCTTCCCCTTTGCTCTGTCTCTGCCTTTTCTCCCGATCCTCATTCTGTATCTTCCTCTTTGCTCTGCCTTTTCGCCCAATCCTCATTCTGTATCTTCCCCTTTGCTCTGGCTCTGCCTTTTCTCCCGATCCTCATTCCGTATCTTCCCCTTTGCTCTGGCTCTGCCTTTTTCTCCCGATCCTCATTCTGTATCTTCCTCTTTGCTCTGTCTTTTCGCCCAATCCTCATTCTGTATCTTCCCCTTTGCTCTGGCTCTGCCTTTTCTCCCGATCCTCATTCTGTATCTTCCTCTTTGCTCTGGCCCTGCCTTTTCTTCCATTGCTGGCTCTCGCTCCCTGTCTTTTCTTTGTTTCTTGTGTTTTGGCTGTTTTGGGCCAGCCCTTCATTTTCTCTCAGTTGCCTCTTGCTCTAGACTCGGGACCCTGCTCAGGATGCTCGTTCACTGTTATTTACCCCACAATTCTCATTCCTAAGCTTCTGCGAAGCCCTCTGCTAGAATTCCGGAGCCCTGTACATTTTTGCCACGCCCCTTTCTCCTTTTCTTTCTGCTTCCCCCTCTCTCACTCGCCTTCGTCGCTTTCTGAACGCAATTGATTGGGATTGCACGTGATTGGCAGCACAAGTCAAACAGCTATTACCAAAGTAAATACATCAGTTGTATGAAATGCTGTAATTACCGCGTGTGTGTGTGCGGGCATGCGGCTGTACTAAGGGAGCAGCTTGGCTACTGTGGTGACACCGAGTGATGGATTCGCGGCTATTCCTGGCTATTCCCGATTGGAATGCTGGAGCTGGATGCTGCATCCGCTTAAAGCATCCGTGTTCCCTTCCTCCCTCAGAGGTCCTGGCTGCGAGATGACGCCTCCGAGTTGGTTTCATCTGCAGTGCTTGCGGGTCATAGCGAGGCTTGCCTCTCCTAGGGCCCATTTAGGGAGAAACTAAAAACTGACACCACCAACCTTGCATGGAGTGAAAATGAGGCCACGTGTATTTCAGAGTCAATTTACAGGGGATCCAAGCACATTCTTGGTTCTAAGTGAAAGGTCTTCTTGACCTTCCTTCCGGGTCGCCTGCCACCATTCCTGGGCATTCATTCTGTGGATACAATCACTTCCTGTCTCAATCACTTCAGAGTGACTTCACTTCACTCCCAGGCACAAGTCCTCCTGGGTTAAAACCAGGGAAGTAATTTCACCAAAATGCCAGGGGTAGCGGAAGTGACATCACATGACCCTTGGCCTAGGATGACATCACAGGAAGTGATGTCATTTGACCCCACCCAGATGTGACATCATAGGAAGTGATGAAACACAACCTTTCAACCCTTGACAAAATAGAAAGTGGCATCACATAGCATTGTTTCTAAGTACAGTACGCAAAATATGGTTACAATATCACTATAATGTGACGTACATGTCATACAAGAATTGATCACCATATGTATCGTTAATATCAGTGTGTATAGGCCCATATTAACAAATTACTGTGAATCAAGCAGACGTCCAAGCCCATATCATAATGATGTGTTATTATATAGCACTTTCGCTTAAGTGCTTTATATAGAATAAATATACATACAATATCACCCAACCTGTGTAGCTACTCATTTATCAACCTCAGAAAGATTAAAGGCTGAGTTGAGGTGTTTAAGAACAGACTAAATCAGTGACTCACCCCCTGAAGTGTGCCTGCAGTAAACCTTTAATGAGGCTAGCAATTATTGTATAGAATTCCAGAAAGACAAATTATTTTTTATTCCTATTCTTTCTTATTTAGGGTCACTTCTCAAAGTGTTACACTTGTGGAAACCACTCTTCTTTTTTTTAAGAGGCCTGAGCACAAAAGGCAGCCTCTCCAGAAGAAAATAGTCACATGCTTACACCTAAAAAATATATTTTTTTTAAGGGTAGCAAGGGAGACCACAGAGGTAGCAAGGGAGACTTATGGGTCGCAGTTACGACCCCTGGTGACCACCAAATGACATCCATGGTTAAAACCTGTCACTCCCATAAACCCATGTGACAAATCAACTTCCTGGAAAATAATTTGTTGAAGGAGACAAGTTCCTCCAAGTTTCTAAATGTGAGTTAGTGGTAGGTACTCCTAACATGTAACAACGGACCTGGAAGTTTGAATCAAAAACCTTGATCACGCTTTCTCAATTGAAGAGAAGAATAACACATTGGCTGCAGAGTATCATTTTCTGCCAAAAGGAGAAAGAACACCTTAACCAAATGTGGGCTAGCATGTGTGCACAGGAAGTCTGTTCTTGGCCACCCATCTCCACAGCAGTAACATTGAGAAAGGACACTAGGCAACTATCTCCATATCTTTCGGGAGGTGTGAGTTCCCCTCCTAGGGTAAGTCTGTCACTTGTGTGTTATACTCCCACCAGATTAGAGAGGCACACATGCGAGTCCACATTTGGTTAAGGTGTTCTTTCTCCTTTTGGTGGAGGTTCACACTAAGATGCTCCTGATTTTTAGTTTTATTTTAAATTCCGCTTGGTGAAGGGGGCTGATCCCATTTTAATCACTCAATGTAATCTGGCTGACATCAGCTCCCTTCTGACACAGAGATTTCTAACTTTGTGTCTGATCCTTTGTCCCTCAGGGGTCACCACCCTGTTTTGGGCCTGAGGAAGGTGGAGCCACAGTTGCATCACCGTCGAAACGTACAGCCCCCTGTAACACACAAAGAGATACAGGAATGTGGCCGCACAGGCCTATTAAACATCAGTGTCCCACACACTGACACCTGAACCCATGATTCGTTGCATGGGGCCTGTTTTCAGAGATCCTAGAGCCTATGAGTCGCTGATGTGGCTTCATCTCAGATGTGAAAATAGTGTACCTAGCTACATAGAGAGGTATTTGCACTTACTATTCTTTCCCTACCAGGTAGGAACAATACAGAGTCTTTTTCACTGAAGTATCCAATTCTTTCTTTTTTATTTATTTATATTTCTTATTTTTGATGTTGCAAATGTTTTATTTATTAATGTTTGGCCTGTTTGTTACATTTATGTTTGGATCAGCATTGGGTTTACATACAAAAGCAATAAATGTGTGTTTGTCCAAAATGTATGAATATATATATGAACCTTACAAAAACAAGTATAGAATCAATGATTGCCAAATGCAGGGCAGAAAATGATACACTGCAGTAGGCGTGTTATTCTTCTCTTCAATTGAGAAAGTGTGATCAAGGTTTTTTGATTCAAACTTCCAGGTCCATTGTTACACGTTAGGAGTACCCACCACCAACTCACACCTAGAAACTTTGAGGAATTTGTCTGCTTCAACAAATTCTTTTCCTGTCAGCACACTTTCTTGTACTTTGTAATTTCCCCGGTCCTGGCAAGAGTAGGGACTGACCCTTTGTGTCATAAGAATCAACTTCCGGGACACCAATGGTCCAGGGATGAATATCGGTGTCTAAACCATCAATCCACCCCACGCCTCTCGTACACCAGAAGGGATCCAAACAGATTGGAAACACAAGCAAATTATAAACCTCCTTGTTCAATTTTGGTAACATGGACGGAATGGTAGGCTTATCTCTGCAAGGTCGTGGATCGTTGGTTACTTGCAACACAGCGAAAATACAATTATTACACAATGATAAATGAGACTGTCCATTCAAGCTTGTATAAAAATGTCTACTTTATTATTATCACAACAGACAGTTCTAGCACACTACAAAATATAACCCACCCTTTTTAGGAAAGCAGAGGACAGACAGTTTCAAAGATGGAAAAGGGATGCACTCTGGATACTGGCAGGAGGGTAGGTGGTATAGTAATTAATCGCAATAGTTCAAGGATACTTGGTTTCAACTCAAAGGGAGCAATGGGTCATAAAATAGGGGCCTACGTATAAGAACCATGGGGACAGAACCACAATGTACCTTGTGTTTGTAGAAGTTCTTGGTGCTCGATAGTGTAGAGTCAGTTTCAGGGCACTTTGCAGCCTCTGCAACAGAGTTCAAGATGGAAGACAGTTGCAGGTATCAGGTGGCAGGCAGTTTGGTGAGCGAGGCTGGACAGATGGCTGCAAGCTGGCCTACACAGTGGATCAGGTCAGGAATCATCTCAGTGCTGCTCGGCAGTTCTGAAGCATTGATCGAGACGTCTCGATGGCTTTAGCGACTGCAGCCTAATAACAGTTAGTGGTGCAGTCAATTGCAGCTGGAAGGGCTCCATTGGCTCAAAAATGTCCTTTAAGGTGGACGATGGTAGATGCTTGTTGATGCACTCCTCCTAGCTTCTTCACTGGGCTTGTGTCATCATTTAAGGTGGACGGGTCAAAGCTGAGGAGAGTGTTGCCAGTAATGTCCTTGTCCTTGGTTTGGTTCAGAGACTCTCTTGTACTTCCACCTAGGAAGTTTTCTGCAGAGACTAGCAGGACATGCTGTATGCTGGCTGGGTACCGGTTCTGGAGCTGCTTTAGGGTCCTCTCGGTTCAGTATCTCCCTCTGTTCCCTGGGAGATGTTTAGGGGAGGGATCTTGCTTCCCTCTTGGAGCTCCTGGCATGCCTTCACTGGGGGAAGATTTAAGGCGGACTGTACCTTCAGCCACAGTCCAGTGCTGAGTTCTTCTTGTTACTCCTTGTGAAGTCTTCAAATGATCTTCCCAAAAGAGGGGCTTGACCATCTTTTTAAGCCAAAAGGACCACAGAGATTGGTGTAGTCTAAGCCTACCTAAATGAACCAATCCTGGGTGCCCACCAATAATATCCTGTATGCGTGAGGTCATAACCAGAGTGCATTGCAACAGAAAAGGTAAAGGGGTGAAAACATGTAATACCATGTCCCACCCATCTTCCTGTCTGTCATGGATCAAAGGGTCTCTCTGGTCAATGGAGATCTCTGTGGTTCCAAACTAAGTGACAGGACTCCCTTGAAGCTGTGGCGAGACCAGACATTCTGGCACCATCAATCCACATACTCGTACCTTCTGAATGGGGTCTCCCCTGCAGGGATGACAACTGTAATACACGCAGTCCTAGTGATGCCATTTCACTGTCAAATCGATATTGAGGGCGGGAGCTGGCTTCAGGTTGACACAGTGAATCTGAGAGGCTGTTGGGGTTCCCTGTCGCCTTTGTTAGTCTCTGCAACCAGGCCCCATGTGTGCCTGTTTGAAGTACACTCTATTAGTATGTTAATTTTGTTAATCGCTGCCACCATCTACAGGGCTAAACAAAAGGACATGGTGGATCCATGGAGCCTTTGTTAGTTAATTAGGCTGTCCATGGCAGGAGGAAGGTTTTGCCCTCCCCCTTCTGAGATGGCATGGTGCCCTCCTGGCTGTCATATTCCAACTAAGTATGACGGGTGGACTATGTCCACCCAGAGTACACAGGTCTATGTGTATGTCATGCGGTGAGCATAGGAAAATGTATGCAGATTAGCCCCACACATTTTCCAGAGGTTGATCTACCATCATTCAATCTCATTTAAAATTTCAGAAAAAGCCAAGGCTGTCAGAATTCTTCCTCACAAACTTGACCCCGTAGTGTAGAGGAAGAATTCTTTCTATCAATATCCCTCTCTGAATGTACAAAGGAACATCCAGAAAGATTGATTCATCGAAAGACTGGAATCCTTGGAGACCTCGTGGCTGTGAAGAAAGATACAGTAATTAATAACCTGAATTCTATAGCAAAAATTACGAGCAAGATATCTATTACACTAACCTGTGAGGTTAGTGGCAAGACCCAGAACTATTAGGATAAGAACTCTAGTCAGTAGTCGTGGAAATTTCCTGTAATAGAAACCACTGCGTGAGAACAGAATAAACTGAGGGATCAATGATACAAACAATAGCCTAACCCCTATGTTAGATAAGCAGTATGAGTAGGTAAGAATATCCCTTGGATAGCCAAACGTGAGAGAAAAGTTCCTATCTAACCCGTATGGATTGGGGTGACCCACTTCCCTGAACAAAAAGGAAATAAGAATGAAGCACAAGTTACCGTACCACAATAGTTCCACTAGATCTCTCCCACGGTGCAGCTGAGGCTGAGTCCGGGTCTAGGTCTTCAACGAATCCTACGGGGTGGCTAGGATGGAAAACACAACACTCCCACGTAGCAGCGGAGGCTGGCAGGATCCCGTGGTGCAGCTGAGGCTGAGAACTCCTATTCCCACAATGCAGCGGAGGCTGATACTATCCCGCGGTGCAGCTGAGGCTGAACCACTCCAAACCCGCAAGGAAGCGAGGTTGAGAAAGTTATTGTTACAAAAGTAAGTGGAAGTCACAAAAGTGAGTGCACAAGAAAGGAACTCAAACACGGAAAATCTGAAATCCGTAAAGGCGTCAATAAACAAGGGGGTCAAGAACAGCAAGCCAAAATCCAGTCCGAATCAAAAACACAAGCGGGCGGCGACAGAACCAGGGAGCAGACAAGTAGCAAGTCCAGGGACGAGTGCCGTACATCGAAAAAAACAGAAGTTCCAGGTACCAAGACAGACTAGGGAAATCCAAATGCAGGTCCGAAAAAACGTAAGCAGAATCACAAAAAGGCACAAATCGAAGCAGTATACCAAGAAGAGCTCAATCAGAAGCACTGAACTTAGGACAGGGCGGAGTTCAAGAAGAGGAAGTCATGTGACTAGTGTTTGCTTCCTGAACGCCAACTCCCTCCCCTTGACAACAGCTTCCACCGTTGCCAAGGTAACTTCCAAGCCCTTCTGCATGAATCAGGTCGGAAATGCAGTACTCTTTTGCTGCATTTCCGTCTTACATTAGGTTTAGCGAGACTCTTGGTGAATCGTGGATTTTTTGAAACCCGTCTCGAGTCCCGTGGCGTGACAGTACCCTCCCCAAAAGGTAGACCCCCTCTCCGAGAAGCCCAGAAGTCGGCAATCAAGCGTGGGGCATGGATATGATCCACGAGTTCCCAAGTACGGTCTTCCGGCCCATAGCCCTTCCAATCAACAAAATACCATCGAACACCCTTGGAAACTTTAGTAGAGAGGATCTTGCGAACCTCATATTCCTCCTCACCCTGTATCTGTAGAGGTAGCGGACGTGAAGGCAGGGAGGTGTTTGGGTAGAAAGGTTTCAGAAGGGACACATGGAATACCGGATGTATCCGCCACTTCAAAGGAAGGCGCAGACGCACCGTCACTGGATTTATTAATGCAGTGACCAAATAAGGACCCACATAACGAGGCAAGAGGCCCCTTCTCCCTGGCAAGTGCAGATTCTTCGTAGATAACCACACCTTCCCACCCACAGAATAGCTAGGGGCTGGAGAACGATGAGCATCAGCATAGTGTTTGGTGCGTTCCTGAGCCAGTTCTAAATGTCGTTTAACCTGACTACGGATCGACACCAAACTTTCCACACAAGAGGCCGCTGCGGGATGATTAGAAGGACAAACAGGGGACATTGGCAAAGACCTAGGATGATGTCCAAATAAGGCAAAAAAGTGCGAGGACTGAGTAGAAGAGTGCAGAGAATTATTATACGCAAATTCTGCTATAGTGAGGACTGAGAGCCAGTCGTCCTGATATTGATGGGTCAGACATCTTAGGTATTGCTCCATGGTGGAATTCAAACGTTCCGTTTGCCCATCCGTCTGGGGATGTTATGAGCTAGAATATCTGTCATCAATACCAAAAGAGGTAGTCAAGGATTTCCAAAAATGAGAGGTGAATTGCGAACCCCTATCCGAGATAATAATTGAGGGAAGACCAAAGAAACGGAAGACATTCTTTAGAAACAACTCCGCCAAAACCGGAGCAGTAGGTATCCCATGACAAGGTACGAACAAGGCCAACTTGGTAAAATAGTCCATGACGACCCAAATAGTATTGAAACCGGACACCGAAGGCAGTTCAACCACGAAGTCCATAGATATCATATACCAAGGCTGGTCTGGTATGGGCATGGATTGTAGCAAACCTACTGGTTTAGCATTTGAACTTTTACACTGGGCGCAAACATAACAACGAGCGATGTATTCAGTAACATCTTTGCCCATGGATGTCCACCAACACCACCAATGTAATAGATCCATGCTTTTCTTAGTACCAGGATGTGCTGCCACCTTAGAATCATGGCACCAACTAACCGCTTTCTTTCGAGTAGTCTCGTCTGGCAAGTATAACAAACCTTTGACATACGGAAGACCCCTGATGATATCAAGACTCAATCATTTAACCTCGTCTGGACTTTTCTGCACCCAAACCAGTAGTTCAGAACGAAGAGTGGGTTTTAGAGTACAAGCACATACCACCTGATGGGGTAGAAGCAACTGCTTCTCGGGTCGGTTCACAGAAGGAACACCATGCATACGTGATAATGCATCAGCTTTGGTGTGTAAGGCCCCAGGTCTGTATGTTATGGTAAAGTTAAACATCGAAAAGAATTCATGCCTCCTGGCATGTCGAGCCGTGGAACATTTAATCGATTGTAGGGCTAGTAAGTTCTTGTGATCTGTGAATACCTGGACTGGTACTGCTGAACCTAATAAATGATGTCGCCAGGTCATAAACGCATCCCTGATGGCCAACAACTCCTTTTCTGTTATGGTATAGTTGTTTTCATAAAATGTTAATTTTTGGGAATGAAAAGCAACCAGGTTCAACCCATGAGTATCTGGGCATTCTTGAGACAGGATAGCACCCAGAGCTATGTCAGAAGCATCGGCTTCAACCACAAAAGGAAGAGAAGGATCTGGATGTTGAAGAATGGGAGCGGTTGTAAACGCCGTCATGAGATTAACAAAAGCATTAGTACAATCCTCTCCCCATATAAACGACTTTTTACTGCTTGTGAGAGCAGTTAAAGGAGCCGCCACTGTAGAGAAGTCCCTAATGAATCTTCTATAGAAGTTTGCAAATCCCAAAAAAGATTGGAGAGCTTTAAGTGATTTAGGTATTGGCCAATCTAACACTCCTTTGACTTTAGACTGACTCATTTGAATTCCCTTGGACGTGATATCATACCCGAGAAATTCCACTTCAGTAGAATGGAAGATACACTTCTCTAATTTAGCAAACAGGCGGTTCTCTCGAAGCCGTTGTAAAACCTGGGTGACATGTTGTACATGAATATCATAATTAGCTGAGTAAATCAAAATGTCATCCAAGTAGATAACAAGGAATTGATTGATCATATCATGAAAGACATCATTTATGAAGTACTGGAAGGTAGCAGGGGCATTACAAAGTCCGAATGGCATAACTCTGTATTGAAAAAGGCCATATTTAGTTTTGAATGCAGTCTTCCATTCATCCCCACTACGAATTCTAACCAAATTGTAGGCCCCTCGGAGATCTAATTTGGTAAAGATAGCTGAAGAACCCAGCTGATCCAACAAGACAGAGATTAGAGGAATATGATATTGATTCCTAATAGTGATTAGATTCAGAGCCCTGTAGTCGATACATGGACGCAGATCCCCTTCCTTCTTAGGAACAAAAAATAGGGGGGAAGCCGCGGGAGACCGAGAAGGACAAATAAACCCAGACTTAAGAGACTGATCAATGTATTCTTTGAGCACTTGGTCCTCCTTGTGTGTAAATGAATAAACCCTCCTGGAGGGTATCTTGGATCCGGGAATAAGATCTATGGGGCAGTCATAGGGTCTATGAGGTGGTAAAACCATGGCACTTCCTTCATCAAATACGTCTTGAAATTCAGCATACTCTTTAGGTAGCTCCCCTGTGAGCACTGCTCCGATGGTGGATGTAACCTCCAGCAACGGACGACATGGGTTATCTACTGGAGATTTTGACTGCCAACACTGGTTTTCACAGTGTTCAGACAAGAATTCAATATTGTTCGTGAACCAATCAATGGTTGGATTGTGTGTTCTAAGCCAGGGAATCCCTAAGATTAACTTGAGCTGTGGGGCTGAAATGAGATCGAATCCAATGGTCTCAGTATGCCCCTGACCAGTTTCCATAACAAGGTCAATGGTCTGATGGGTAACCATACCAGACAACAAGGAAGAACCATCAACAGCATTAACAGCCACTGGTTTGTCCTTCGCAAGAATAGGTAAGGCTAGCTCTTTGGCATATAGCGAATCAATATAGTTTCCAGTGGCACCTGAATCAAGCACTGCAGTAGCTGGAACCAATTTCCCAGGAGGGAACAGGAACATAACTGTCATAGTGAAGGGCGTTACCAAACTGGAGTCCATTAACATAGAAGGGCTCGACAAACTGACTCCTCTTATTGTCAAGCTTTCAAGTTTCCCTGTTTCTTCATGGGTTTCTTAGTACACTCTTTCAGGAGATGATCGGAAGCACCACAATAGAAACATAAATGGTTCTTTCTTCTATTTTTCCTCTCTTCTGGAGAGAGGGGTCCCCGTGTGGCCGCTCAATTTGCATGGGCTCGGGTCCTCCTGCAGTTGGAATAGGGTTAATTGATACTGGAGGAGGTAACCCCCTTTTCTCACCCTTTCTAGCGGCCTTGCGGGCATCGATCTGCAGAACCAGTTCCAACAATCCTGGAAATGTGTTTGGGACGACTGGTACCAAAGCAAGCGTATCTTTTAATGAATCGGATAACCCTTTGTAAAAAAGCGAGGCCTTCTTATCATCTGGCCACCCTGTCTCAGCAGCCAGTTGATTAAACTTGGCCAAATAAGCCAGAAGAGTTGAATCCCCCTGTTGTAAACTTAACAACTCCAACTCCATAACCTGGGCCTTGTACCGTGTATCGAAAACCTTACCCATGGCTGCAATTAATGCATCACAGTCAAACAGTAGAGGGCTACCCTCTTCCAATAAAGGGTTAGCCCATGCTACAGCAGTACCCCCAAGGTGGGATAACAGGAAGGCTGCTTTAGTTGCGGAATCAGGGAAAGATCCTGGGCGACATAAGTAGTGTAACCGGCATTGATTCAAAAATGTCCTGAAGTGTTTAGGATCCCCATGAAACCGCTCAGGAGGAGCTAGCGGAAACTGTGAGGTGACGTAAACTGGCCCTGCCTCGGCCTGTGCAGCTGCAGCACCTACACCCGAAGCGGATGGAGGTGGATGAACGGAAGGGAGGGGGGATGCATGGCCGTTTGTATTTCCAAGATCTGTTGTTGGGTCGTGGCATGTGCATTAGCCATGTCAGTGCGCAAATCTGCCACTAACTGAAACAAATTAGCCAGGGTCTCGTTAGATTCCATTTATGAGGCTTCTGATTTTGTCAGAATTCTTCCTCACAAACTTGACCCCGTAGTGTAGAGGAAGAATTCTTTCTATCAATGTACCTCTCTGAATGTACAAAGGAACATCCAGAAAGATTGATTAATCGAAAGACTGGAATCCTTGGAGACCTTGTGGCTGTGAAGAAAGATACAGTAATTAATTACCTGAATTCTATAGCAAAAATCACGAGCAAGATATCTATTACATTAACCTGTGAGGTTAGTGGCAAGACCCATAACTATTAGGATAAGGACTCTAGTCAGTAGTCGTGGAAATTTCCTGTAACAGAAACCACTGCGTGAGAACAGAATAAACTGAGGGATCAATGATACAAACAATAGCCTAACCCCTATGTTAGATAAGCAGTATGAGTAGGTAAGAATATCCCTTGGATAGCCAAACGTGAGAGAAAAGTTCCTATCTAACCTGTATGGATTGGGATGACCCACTTCCCTGAACAAAAAGGAAATAAGATTGAAGCACAAGTTACTATACCACAATAGTTCCACTAGATCTCTCCCACGGTGCAGCTGAGGCTGAGACCGGGTCTAGGTCTTCAACGAATCCTACGGGGTAGCTAGGATGGAAAACACAACACTCCCACGTAGAAGCGGAGGCTGGCAGGATCCCGCGGTGCAGCTGAGGCTGAACCACTCCAAATCCGCAAGGAAGCGAGGTTGATAAAGTTATCGTTACAAAAGTAAGTGGAAGTCACAAAAGTGAGTGCACAAGAAAGAAACTCAAACACGGAAAATCTGAAATCCGTAAAGGCGTCAAAAAACAAGGGGGTCAAGAACAGCAAGCCAAAATCCAGTCCGATTCAAAAACACAAGAGGGCGGCGACAGAACCAGGGAGCAGACAAGTAGCAAGTCCAGGGACGAGTGCCGTACATCGAAAAAACCAGAAGTTCCAGGTACCACGACAGACTAGGGAAATCCAAATGCAGGTCCGAAAAAACGTAAGCAGAATCACAAAAAGGCACAAATCGAAGCAGTATACCAAGAAGAGCTCAATCAGAAGCACTGAACTTAGGACAGGGCGGAGTTTAAGAAGAGGAAGTCATGTGACTAGTGTTTGCTTCCTGAACGCTGACTCCCTCCCCTTGACAACGGCTTCCACCGTTGCCAGGGTAACTTCCAAGCCCTTCTGCATGAATCAGGTCGGAAATGCAGGACTCTTTTGCTGCATTTCCATCTTACATTAGGTTTAGCAAGACTCTTGGTGAATCAGGGATTTTTTTAAACCTGTCTCGAGTCCCGTGGTGTGACACAGGCAAACGCACACCCACCGTGCAGATGGTCGAGTTCCTCACAGGGGTGATGGGATTTTTTCCCACATTGTGGAAATCAAAAGTTGGCACCCATGGGAGTAAGGAGTTGTGCTGGATGGTGGAGCTGGGATGGGGCTAGGTGGGCTGTATGCTGTTCAGGAGAAACAACATTGCATCAAGCGACAGTATTCAGATCATTGGGGGGCAAGAAAGGGTAGGAAAAAGAGAAAAGGAGGGTCTTCAGAAGTTTCCAGAAATTAAGGAGATCTGGCTCAAGTCTGAGAGTGGCAGGGAGGCCATTCCAGAGGGGGGCACCTGTGAAGGAGAGAGATCTAACCCCCACTCTCTACTTGGAAAAGCGTCTGATCTCCAGAGAGTTATAGCTAGATGACCAGAGGGCCCTAGCAGGGAGGTATTGAGGCAGAGAGAGAGTTGGATGTCGAGGGGTCCCAGGCCCCAGAAAGCATTGTGGATGATACAGAGAGTCTTGGACTTGATCCTTGCAGCAACCGGTAGACAGTGGAAAGATTTTAGGGCTGGAGCGATGCAGTCCCTGGGCTTGAGGCCAAAGATAACTCTTGCATTCCTGTTCTGGATAAGTTGAAGGGGGCGAAGGGAGGAGTTAGGAAGATTGAGGAAGAGGCTGTTGCATTAGTCCAACCTGGAGAGGACCAGAGCCCTGGAGACATTGGGCCTCATTATAACATTGCCAGTCCAGTAACAACCGTGCATGTAGCCTTACCGGCACTGTTGTTACCAGACCGGCAAAGTACAAGTTTGCGAGCCAGGATGCCCTCCCACCTGCAGACTTTGACGCATGCACCAGCACTGTTGTACACAGAGCCGTGCATCTGTCCTCCCTATTCCCATTGGGTCCTATGGAACTCGAATGGGAATGGGGAGTTGCTTTTTCCAGCGCCGGAAAAAATACTCAACTCCGGTGGCAGCCTGCAGTTTTTACCGGCATGGCTACCGCCAGAGTTATAATGTGGCCCATTGAGTTTCTGGGGGAAGGAGAAGGAAGTGGAGAATGCCTCTGAGGAGGTGCAGCTGAAAGTGGGCCCTCTTGGCAGGGTCTGTGATGGGAGGAGAGAAGGAGAGAGAGGAGTCGAAGATAATACCAATGACTGTGTGCCTCCTGCACTTCCTGATCTTTCACTGCCACCAATGACTGAGCCCTTCCTGATCTTTGACTGGCACCAGTGACTAGACGCCTCCTGTTCCATGTCTGGCACCAGTGACTAGGCGCCTCCTGTTTTTTAGGCTGCCACCAATGACTGAGCACTTCCTGATTTTTGACTGGCACCAGTGACTAGGTGACTCCTGTTCCTTGGCTGGCACCAGTGACTGAGCATCTCCTGTTTTTAGCTTGCATGAGTGACTGGGCACCACCTATTCTTTAGCTGCCACCAGTGACCAGGCAATATCCTGATCTGTGGCTGGCACCATCGACTCAGCACCCCCTGTTCTTAGGCTGGCACCAATGACCGGGCACCTCCTGTTCCTTGGCTGCATGAGAGGCTGGCCCTTATATCTCATAGACTGACATTTGTCCCAGGGCTCAACAAATTGGTAGTCTGGCACAAGACCTGGTACCCCTCATGTTACCCGTGACTTCCTGTTCTTTGGGTGGCACCAGTGACCTGGCCCCTCCTGCATTTTAGCTTGCCCCAGTGACTGTGCCAATCGTATGCTGTGTCTGGCTAGCACCGGTGCGCAGACTCCTCTTGTTTGCACACTGGCACCGATGCCCTGTGGATATGAAGTTCCGCAGTGGGCTTCTCCTTTCAGCTCCGCGCCCCCCTTCGTCCCCTCTGCTATTAATCTCTCTCGCCTGTGACACTGACGGATTTGCTGAAATCTCCTGGGATAGAAACATCTGCAGAGCGCAGCTATCTGCCGCGCGCGGAGACTCCTCAATGCGCAACCCCATTATCTCCCCGGGAAGGTTATCTCGCCGGGGTGTGTGAGAGCGGCGCTGCGCTAGGCCCGGCCTGCCTGCCTGCCTGCAGCCCGGGCGCAGCCGGCGCGCGCACCCGCCGCCTGCGCCAGAAGTGAGTATCCATCAGCAGGCCCATCGCCGGCCCATAGGGGCAGAGTGCGGGCGGTGGCGCCTTACAGCCAGGTGGTCTTCTGGGCCTCTGTCTGATGGCCCAGATTGAGACCAGGAAATGCGATCGTTGCAGGGAATCTGAGCACCGCTCAAGATAGTGGGGTGAGTGGGCCCCTTACACACGAGTACCATTCTTGCACTTGGTGGCGGGGCCTGCTCTTAGGCTGGAGCATCGTTCTGAAGCTAGGATGCACTGGGCTTCATCAATGTCCTCCGAGTCGGGCATGCGAATCCCACAAGGGGATGCAAGGGTTTGCATCCTGCCCGCAGTAGTGCTAATCCCACAAGGGGATGCTAGGGTTGGCATCCTGCCCACAGTAGTGGTAATCTCACAAGGGGATGCTAGGGTGTGCATCCTGCCCACAGTAGTGCTAATCCCACAAGAGGATGCTGGGGTTTGCATCCTGCTCACAGTAGTGCTAATCCCACAAGGGGATGCCAGGGTGTGCACCCTGCCCACAGTAGTGCTAATACCACAGGGGGATGCTCGGGTTGGCATCCTGCCCACAGTAGTGGTAATCTCACAAGGGGATGCTAGGGTGTGCATCCTACCCACAGTAGTGCGAATCCCCCCCCCCAAGAGGATGCTAGGGTGTGCATCCTGCCCACAGTAGTGCTAATCTCACAAGAGGATGCTAGGGTGTGCATCCTGCCCACAGTAGTGCTAATCTCACAAGAGGATGCTAGGGTTTGCATTCTGCCGACAGTAGTGCAAATCCCGCAAGAAGATGCTAGGGTTTGCATCCTGCCCACTGTAGTGCTAATCCCACAAGAGGATGCTAAAGTTTGCATCCTGCCCACAGTAGTGCTAATCCCACAAGAGGATGTTAGGGTTTGCATCCTGCTGACAGTAGTACGAATCCCACAAGAGGATGCTAGGGTTTGCATCCTGCCCACAGTAGTGTGAATCCCACAAGAGGATGCCAGGGTTTGCATCCTGCAACAGTCGTGAGATTCCCACAAGAGGATGCTAGGGTTTGCATCCTGCCCACTGTAGTGTGAAACTGACAAGAGGGTGCTAGGGTTTGCATCCTGCCCACTATAGTGTTAATCCCACAAGAGGATGCTAGGGTTGGCATCCTGCCCACAGTAGTGGTAATCTCACAAGGGGATGCTCGGGTTGGCATCCTGCCCACAGTAGTGGTAATCTCACAAGGCAATGCTCGGGTTGGCATCCTGCCCACAGTAGTGGTAATCCCACAAGGGGATGCTAGGGTTGGCATCCTGCCCACAGTAGTGGTAATCTCACAAGGGGATGCTAGGGTGTGCATCCTGCCCACAGTAGTGCTAATCCCAGAAGAGGATGCTGGGGTTTGCATCCTGCCCACAGTAGTGCTAATCCCACAAGGGGATGCTAGGGTTTGCATCCTGCCCACAGTAGTGCTAATCCCACAAGGGGATGCTAGGGTTTGCATCCTGCCCACAGTAGTGCTAATACCACAGGGGGATGCTCGGGTTGGCATCCTGCACACAGTAGTGGTAATCTCACAAGGGGATGCTAGGGTGTGCATCCTACCCACAGTAGTGCGAATCCCCCCCAAGAGGATGCTAGGGTGTGCATCCTGCCCACAGTAGTGCTAATCTCACAAGAGGATGCTAGGGTTTGCATCCTGCCGACAGTAGTGCAAATCCCGCAAGAAGATGCTAGGGTTTGCATCCTGCCCACTGCAGTGCTAATCCCACAAGAGGATGCTAAAGTTTGCATCCTGCCCACAGTAGTGCTAATCCCACAAGAGGATGTTAGGGTTTGCATCCTGCTGACAGTAGTACGAATCCCACAAGAGGATGCTATGGTTTGCATCCTGCCCACAGTAGTGTGAATCCCACAAGAGGATGCCAGGGTTTGCATCCTGCAACAGTCGTGAGATTCCCACAAGAGGATGCTAGGGTTTGCATCCTGCCCACTGTAGTGTGAAACTGACAAGAGGGTGCTAGGGTTTGCATCCTGCCCACTATAGTGTTAATCCCACAAGAGGATGCTAGGGTTGGCATCCTGCCCACAGTAGTGGTAATCTCACAAGGGGATGCTCGGGTTGGCATCCTGCCCACAGTAGTGGTAATCTCACAAGGGGATGCTCGGGTTGGCATCCTGCCCACAGTAGTGGTAATCCCACAAGGGGATGCTAGGGTTGGCATCCTGCCCACAGTAGTGGTAATCTCACAAGGGGATGCTAGGGTCTGCATCCTGCCCACAGTAGTGCTAATCCCAGAAGAGGATGCTGGGGTTTGCATCCTGCCCACAGTAGTGCTAATCCCACAAGGGGATGCTAGGGTTTGCATCCTGCCCACAGTAGTGCTAATCCCACAAGGGGATGCTAGGGTTTGCATCCTGCCCACAGTAGTGGTAATCTCACAAGGGGATGCTAGGGTGTGCATCCTACCCACAGTAGTGCGAATCCCCCCCAAGAGGATGCTAGGGTGTGCATCCTGCCCACAGTAGTGCTAATCTCACAAGAGGATGCTAGGGTTTGCATCCTGCCGACAGTAGTGCAAATCCCGCAAGAAGATGCTAGGGTTTGCATCCTGCCCACTGTAGTGCTAATCCCACAAGAGGATGCTAAAGTTTGCATCCTGCCCACAGTAGTGCTAATCCCACAAGAGGATGTTAGGGTTTGCATCCTGCTGACAGTAGTACGAATCCCACAAGAGGATGCTAGGGTTTGCATCCTGCCCACAGTAGTGTGAATCCCACAAGAGGATGCCAGGGTTTGCATCCTGCAACAGTCGTGAGATTCCCACAAGAGGATGCTAGGGTTTGCATCCTGCCCACTGTAGTGTGAAACTGACAAGAGGGTGCTAGGGTTTGCATCCTACCCACTATAGTGTTAATCCCACAAGAGGATGCTAGGGTTGGCATCCTGCCCACAGTAGTGGTAATCTCACAAGGGGATGCTCGGGTTGGCATCCTGCCCACAGTAGTGGTAATCTCACAAGGGGATGCTCGGGTTGGCATCCTGCCCACAGTAGTGGTAATCCCACAAGGGGATGCTAGGGTTGGCATCCTGCCCACAGTAGTGGTAATCTCACAAGGGGATGCTAGGGTGTGCATCCTGCCCACAGTAGTGCTAATCCCACAAGAGGATGCTGGGGTTTGCATCCTGCTCACAGTAGTGCTAATCCCACAAGGGGATGCCAGGGTGTGCACCCTGCCCACAGTAGTGTGAATCCCCTAAAAGGATGCTGGGGTTTGCATCCTGCCCACAGTAGTGCTAATCCCACAAGGGGATGCTATGGTTTGTATCCTGCCCACAGTAGTGCTAATCCCACAAGGGGATGCTAGGGTTTGCATCCTGCCCACAGTAGTGCTAATACCACAGGGGGATGCTCGGGTTGGCATCCTGCCCACAGTAGTGGTAATCTCACAAGGGGATGCTAGGGTGTGCATCCTACCCACAGTAGTGCGAATCCCCCCCAAGAGGATGCTAGGGTTTGCATCCTGCCGACAGTAGTGCAAATCCCGCAAGAAGATGCTAGGGTTTGCATCCTGCCCACTGTAGTGCTAATCCCACAAGAGGATGCTAAAGTTTGCATCCTACCCACAGTAGTGCTAATCCCACAAGAGGATGTTAGGGTTTGCATCCTGCTGACAGTAGTACGAATCCCACAAGAGGATGCTAGGGTTTGCATCCTGCCCACAGTAGTGTGAATCCCACAAGAGGATGCCAGGGTTTGCATCCTGCAACAGTCGTGAGATTCCCACAAGAGGATGCTAGGGTTTGCATCCTGCCCACTGTAGTGTGAATCTGACAAGAGGGTGCTAGGGTTTGCATCCTGCCCACTATAGTGTTAATCCCACAAGAGGATGCTAGAGTGTGCATCCTGCCACAGTAGATGCAAATCCCAAAAGAGAATGCTAGGGTTTTCATCCTGCCCGCAGTAGTGTGAATCTTACAAGAGGATGCTAGGGTTTCCATCTGCCCACAGTAGTGTGAATCCCACAAGAAGATGCTAGGGTGTGCATCCTGCCACAGTAATGCAAATCCTACACGAGGATGCTAGGGTTTGCATCCTGTAACAGTAGTGCAAATCCCACATGAGGATACTAGGGGTTTCACTCAGCCACTGTAGTGCGAATCCCACAAGAGGATGCTAGGGTCCGCATCCTGCAACAGTACTGAATATCCCACATGAGGATGCTAGGGTTTTCATCCTACCACAGTAGTGTGAATCCCTGAAGAGGATGCTAGGGGTCGCATCCTGCCCACAGTAGTGTGAATCCTACAAGAGGCTGCATCCTGCCAAAGTAGGGCGAATCCTACAAGAGGAGGCTTGGGTGTGCATCCTGCCCACAGTAGTGCGAATCCTACAAGAGGATGTTTGGGTTTGCATCCTGCCCACAGTAGTGTGAATCCTACAAGAGGATGCTAGATTTTGCATCTTGCCCACAGTAGTGTGAATACTGCACTGATATGGCAGAAGGAGGGGGTATGCAACTTGCCCTCAGCATTTTGAATCGGCCACTTGGTGGAAGTATGAACCCTGAACGAGCCATGTGGGGGAGCGGAAGGTGTCCTACTTCACCAATGCCACGATCCGGTGCCTAGAGACTGGCGAGTGAAGCCTGCACTCAGAGGCTTGTCTGTGAATCCTTCCCCAAAGCCCTGGAGTGAAGCCTGCACTCAGAGGCTTGACTGTGAATCCTTCTCCAGAGCCCTGGGGTGAAGCCTGCACTCAGAGGCCTGTCTGTGAATCCTTCCCCAGAGCCCTGGAGTGAAGCCTGCAATCAGAGGCGTGTCTGTGAATCCTTCCCCAGAGTCCTGGAGAGAGGCGTGTCTGTGAATCCTTCCTCAGAGCCCTGGAGGGAGGCGTGTCTGTCAATCCTTCACCAGAGCCCTGGAGTGAAGTCTGCACTCAGATGCTTGTCTGTGAATCCTTCCCCAGAGCCCTGGAGTGAAGCCTGCACTCAGAGGCTTGTCTGTGAATCCTTCTCCAGAGCCCTGGAGTGAAGCCTGCACTAAGAGGCGTGTCTGTGAATCCTTCCCCAGAGCCCTGGAGTGACGCCTGCACTCAGAGGCGTGTCTGTGAATCCTTCCCCAGAGCCCTGGAGGGAAGCCTGCAATCAGAGGCTTGTCTGTGAATCCTTCCCCAGAGCCCTGGAGTGAGGAGCCTCCTCTCAGCAGGTGGAAGGGACACGATCTTGCACAGGTGCACCTGGATCCAGAAGTAGGCATGTGCTGGCGCTGTGCAGGTGGAAAGACTGTTCGTGAAGTTTGCTGCACCCCCTCGCTCGTTCTATTTCGGTCCTTGCACTCACCGAGGCTGGTGCTGTAATTACTTTTCTGGAACATGCCCCTGGTTTTACAGCGGCAGCGAACTCCCTGCTGGCTGCACTCTGCTCTGCTTTATATCCTGTTGCAAACAACATCTCTGCCGAGGGTTTATGGGGCGCGCCGAGAAGGGAATGCAAATCACATGCAAGCATTTGGGGTGAGGGATGTGGGGGAAGACACCACCTCGCCCCATGAGGAGCACAACCATGTCAATCAGCCTGGGCAGGAGCCACGTGTGCCATCACTCCAGGAGGAGCCTACTAACCACCCCACATAAAGGGAGGCCCATGGGTCGCAGTCACTGTGCACTGCCGATCGCCCCCCCTAGTATCCCGCACCAGATAGTGGCCCTCGGCCACATCACGCTGCAGAAGGGCCAGCTGCCTCCCTGGAGGGCTTCCCTGGACTGCACGTGTCACCAAACACTGATGCCACAGTACACCGCCAGGGGCTGGTTGCCTGGTGGGGAGAGAGAGGGTAGGCTTCACACAGAAGCAGCAGGGGAATGCTTGGTGTGGTGGCGGGGTCAGAAACAACATCCAAGCTTGGATGAGCAATCACTGCACTATTTGATAGGAAGGGGGGAACCTTGTTCCCCGGGTGCCCCCGGGGAGGGTGACATGAAGGCCAGTATTGCTTACCTGGAAGACTGAAATGCCACGGGGTACAAAGGCTGCTCCTGGCGGCCATCTCTAAAGCTGTGTGTACCCACCAAAAAAGGAAGCATGCGCACGGGAAAGTGCTTAGAGTTGCGCGGGAAGGTCATAGCTTCCATCAGCTCCACATGAATGAACCGCTGCCAGGGATAAGGCAACAGCAGTACAGCCAAGACTTACCCCAGGACCAGCACACCCGAGCTCTAGCATCCCGACCCAGTCCATCAGTGTGGCCCCCTAGAGGAGCAGTGACTGCTAACCCAGTCCATCACTCAGGGCCCCTAGAGGAGCAGTGACTGCTAACCCAGTCCATCAGTGTGTTCCTAGAGGAGCAGTGACTGCTAACCCAGTCCATCAGTGAGGACCCTAGAGGAGCAGTGACTGCTAACCCAGTCCATCACTCAGGGCCCCTAGAGGAGCAGTGACTGCTAACCCAGTCCATCAGCGTGGCCCTAGAGGAGCAGTGACTGCTAACCCAGTCCATCACTCAGGGCCCTAGAGGAGCAGTGACTGCTAACCCAGTCCATCAGTGTGGGCCCCTAGAGGAGCAGTGACTGCTAACCCAGTCCATCAGTGAGGACCCTAGAGGAGCACTGACTGGTAACCCAGTCCATCAGTGTGGGCCCCTAGAGGAGCAGTGACTGCTAACCTAGTCCATCAGTGTGGCCCTAGATGAGCAGTGACTGATAATCCAGTCCATCACTCAGGGCCCCTAGAGGAGCAGTGACTGCTAACCCAGTCCATCAGTGTGTTCCTAGAGGAGCAGTGACTGCTAACCCAGTCCATCACTCAGGGCCCCTAGAGGAGCAGTGACTACTGACCCAGTCCATCACTCAGGGCCCCTAGAGGAGCAGTGACTGCTAACCCAGTCCATCAGTGTGTTCCTAGAGGAGCAGTGACTGCTAACCCAGTCCATCACTCAGGGCCCCTAGAGGAGCAGGGACTGCTGACCAAGTCCATCAGTGTGGCCCTATAGGAGCAGTGACTGCTAACCCAGTCCATCACTCAGGGCCCCTAGAGGAGCAGTGACTGCTGACCCAGTCCATCACTCAGGGCCCCTAGAGGAGCAGTGACTGCTGACCCAGTCCATCACTCAGGGCCCCTAGAGGAGCAGTGACTGCTAACCCAGTCCATCAGTGTGTTCCTAGAGGAGCAGTGACTGCTAACCCAGTCCATCACTCAGGGCCCCTAGAGGAGCAGTGACTGCTGACCAAGTCCATCAGTGTGACACTATAGGAGCAGTGACTGCTAATCCAGTCCATCACTCAGGGCCCCTAGAGGAGCAGTGACTGCTAACCCAGTCCATCAGTGTGGGCCCCTAGAGGAGCAGTGACTGCTGACCAAGTCCATCAGTGTGGCCCTATAGGAGCAGTGACTGCTAACCCAGTCCATCACTGAGGGCCACTAGAGGAGCAGTGACTGGTAGCCAGTCCATCACTGAGGGCCCCTAGAGGAGCAGTGACTGGTAGTCCAGTCCAGGAGTGAGTGCCCTGGAGGAGCAGTGACTGGTGGCCCAGTCCCAGGCGGCACGTGGGCCTGGTTTGCAGCAGGTGGCGAGGTTGGCCTGTTGGCACACTGGCCAGCCATGCCCGTTCATATTCCCAGAATGTCCTCCTCTCTCATGGCCAGACCCAATTTGGGGTAAAGGCTCTTTTCCTCGCCCTTCTTTTTCTTTTCAGATTTTAAAGACTGTTCTCTGAAGGGAAGATGGGCACATGTGTTTACAAATAGAGATGCCAGCAAGCTCTCCCCGGGGGCCCTGTGGGGTCGTGCGCGCTGATGTTCTCCGCTGCAATTTAGCCTACAAAATCACCCTGAACGCAGCAATTTTCTCGGCTATTTTTCTGTCATTTTCTGGCGGCCTCGGTCACCCATAATCTTTTTACCAATGTTAGTTTATACCGCGTGTTATCTTCCGTGCGTGTGCGGGATTCGCTGTTGTCTGTATTGTGGGGGTGGGGGTGGGCATATGAGCCTTTATGAGTCTTTGTGTATCTGATTTGCATTTGTGCACTTTGTGGGTACTTGTCTGGGGCGTGGGGGCTGCTTAGAGGTATGTTCGCGGAGCGCGCCAGTGAGTCATCACATGCTTTATGTGTTTGTGTTCCAGAGGGGGGGCACATGTGCCCATAGTGACAGAGTGTGTGTGTGTGTGAGAGAGAGAGACAGAGTCAGACAGAAAGAGCAAGATCGAGAGACACTCACACAGAAAGAGCGAGGGACAGAAAGAGCAAGATAGAGCGACACACACACACACAGAAAGAGCAAGAGAGAGACACACAAAGAGCAAGAGAGAGACACACAAAGAGCAAGAGAGAGAGAGAGACGCTTACAGAAACAGCAAGATTGAGAGACACTCACACAGAAAGAGCAAGAGAGAGACACTCACACAGAAAGAGCGAGGGACAGAAAGAGCAAGATAGAGCGACACACACACAGAAAGAGCAAGAGAGAGAGACACACAGAAAGAGCAAGAGAGAGACACAGAAAGAGCAAGAGAGAGAGAGACGCTTACAGAAACAGCAAGAGAGAGAGACACACACACAGAAAGAGCAAGAGAGAGACACTCACACAGAAAGAGCGAGGGACAGAAAGAGCAAGATAGAGAGACACAAACACAGAAAGAGCAAGAGAGAGAGAGACACAGAAAGAGCAAGAGAGAGACACAGAAAGAGCAAGAGAGAGAGACACGCACACAGAAACAGCAAGAGAGACACACACACACAGAAAGAGCAAGAGAGAGAGAGAGACGCTTACAGAAACAGCAAGAGAGAGAGACACACACACAGAAAGAGCAAGAGAGAGACACTCACACAGAAAGAGCGAGGGACAGTAAGAGCAAGATAGAGCGACACACACACACAGAAAGAGCAAGAGAGAGACACAGAAAGAGCAAGAGAGAGAGAGAGACGCTTACAGAAACAGCAAGAGAGAGAGACACACACACAGAAAGAGCAAGAGAGAGACACTCACACAGAAAGAGCGAGGGACAGAAAGAGCAAGATAGAGAGACACACACACAGAAAGAGCAAGAGAGAGAGACACACAGAAAGAGCAAGAGAGAGACACAGAAAGAGCAAGAGAGAGAGACACGCACACAGAAACAGCAAGAGAGACACACACACAGAAAGAGCAAGAGAGACACAGAAAGAGCAAGAGAGAGAGACACACAGAAAGAACGAGAGACAGAAAGAGCAAGATAGAGAGACACACACACAGAAAGAGCAAGAGAGACACTCACACAGAAAGAGCAAGAGAGAGACACAGAAAGCGCAAGAGAGAGAGAGACACTCACACAGAAACAGCAAGAGAGACACACACACAGAAAGAGCAAGAGAGACACAGAAAGAGCAAGAGAGAGAGACACACAGAAAGAGCGAGGGACAGTAAGAGCAAGATAGAGCGACACACACACACAGAAAGAGCAAGAGAGAGACACAGAAAGAGCAAGAGAGAGAGAGAGACGCTTACAGAAACAGCAAGAGAGAGAGACACACACACAGAAAGAGCAAGAGAGAGACACTCACACAGAAAGAGCGAGGGACAGAAAGAGCAAGATAGAGCGACACACACACACAGAAAGAGCAAGAGAGAGACACACAGAAAGAGCAAGAGAGAGACACAGAAAGAGCAAGAGAGAGAGAGAGACGCTTACAGAAACAGCAAGAGAGAGAGACACACACACAGAAAGAGCAAGAGAGAGACACTCACACAGAAAGAGCGAGGGACAGAAAGAGCAAGATAGAGCGACACACACACACAGAAAGAGCAAGAGAGAGACACACAGAAAGAGCAAGAGAGAGACACAGAAAGAGCAAGAGAGAGAGACGCTTACAGAAACAGCAAGAGAGAGAGACACACACACAGAAAGAGCAAGAGAGAGACACTCACACAGAAAGAGCGAGGGACAGAAAGAGCAAGATAGAGAGACACAAACACAGAAAGAGCAAGAGAGAGAGAGACACAGAAAGAGCAAGAGAGAGACACACAGAAAGAGCAAGAGAGAGACACAGAAAGAGCAAGAGAGAGAGAGAGACGCTTACAGAAACAGCAAGAGAGAGAGACACACACACAGAAAGAGCAAGAGAGAGACACTCACACAGAAAGAGCGAGGGACAGAAAGAGCAAGATAGAGAGACACAAACACAGAAAGAGCAAGAGAGAGAGAGACACAGAAAGAGCAAGAGAGAGACACAGAAAGAGCAAGAGAGAGAGAGAGACGCTTACAGAAACAGCAAGAGAGAGAGACACACACACAGAAAGAGCAAGAGAGAGACACTCACACAGAAAGAGCGAGGGACAGAAAGAGCAAGAGAGAGACACAGAAAGAGCAAGATAGAGCGACACACACACAGAAAGAGCAAGAGAGAGACACACAGAAAGAGCAAGAGAGAGACACAGAAAGAGCAAGAGAGAGACACACAGAAAGAGCAAGAGAGAGACACAGAAAGAGCAAGAGAGAGAGAGAGAGACGCTTACAGAAACAGCAAGAGAGAGAGGCACACACACAGAAAGAGCAAGAGAGAGACACTCACACAGAAAGAGCGAGGGACAGAAAGAGCAAGATAGAGAGACACACACACAGAAAGAGCAAGAGAGAGAGACACACAGAAAGAGCAAGAGAGAGACACAGAAAGAGCAAGAGAGAGAGACACGCACACAGAAACAGCCAGAGAGACACACACACAGAAAGAGCAAGAGAGACACAGAAAGAGCAAGAGAGAGAGACACACAGAAAGAATGAGAGACAGAAAGAGCAAGATAGAGAGACACACACACAGAAAGAGCAAGAGAGACACTCACACAGAAAGAGCAAGAGAGAGACACAGAAAGCGCAAGAGAGAGAGAGACACTCACACAGAAACAGCAAGAGAGACACACACACAGAAAGAGCAAGAGAGACACAGAAAGAGCAAGAGAGAGAGACACACAGAAAGAGCGAGGGACAGTAAGAGCAAGATAGAGCGACACACACACACAGAAAGAGCAAGAGAGAGACACAGAAAGAGCAAGAGAGAGAGAGAGACGCTTACAGAAACAGCAAGAGAGAGAGACACACACACAGAAAGAGCAAGAGAGAGACACTCACACAGAAAGAGCGAGGGACAGAAAGAGCAAGATAGAGCGACACACACACACAGAAAGAGCAAGAGAGAGACACACAGAAAGAGCAAGAGAGAGACACAGAAAGAGCAAGAGAGAGAGAGAGACGCTTACAGAAACAGCAAGAGAGAGAGACACACACACAGAAAGAGCAAGAGAGAGACACTCACACAGAAAGAGCGAGGGACAGAAAGAGCAAGATAGAGCGACACACACACACAGAAAGAGCAAGAGAGAGACACACAGAAAGAGCAAGAGAGAGACACAGAAAGAGCAAGAGAGAGAGAGAGACGCTTACAGAAACAGCAAGAGAGAGAGACACACACACAGAAAGAGCAAGAGAGAGACACTCACACAGAAAGAGCGAGGGACAGAAAGAGCAAGATAGAGAGACACAAACACAGAAAGAGCAAGAGAGAGAGAGACACAGAAAGAGCAAGAGAGAGACACACAGAAAGAGCAAGAGGGAGACACAGAAAGAGCAAGAGAGAGAGAGAGACACTTACAGAAACAGCAAGAGAGAGAGACACACACAGAAAGAGCAAGAGAGAGACACTCACACAGAAAGAGCGAGGGACAGAAAGAGCAAGATAGAGAGACACAAACACAGAAAGAGCAAGAGAGAGAGAGACACAGAAAGAGCAAGAGAGAGACACAGAAAGAGCAAGAGAGAGAGAGAGACGCTTACAGAAACAGCAAGAGAGAGAGAGACACACACAGAAAGAGCAAGAGAGAGACACTCACACAGAAAGAGCGAGGGACAGAAAGAGCAAGAGAGAGACACAGAAAGAGCAAGATAGAGCGACACACACACACACACAGAAAGAGCAAGAGAGAGACACACAGAAAGAGCAAGAGAGAGACACAGAAAGAGCAAGAGAGAGAGAGAGAGACGCTTACAGAAACAGCAAGAGAGAGAGGCACCCACACAGAAAGAGCAAGAGAGAGACACTCACACAGAAAGAGCGAGGGACAGAAAGAGCAAGATAGAGAGACACACACACAGAAAGAGCAAGAGAGAGAGACACACAGAAAGAGCAAGAGAGAGACACAGAAAGAGCAAGAGAGAGAGACACGCACACAGAAACAGCCAGAGAGACACACACACAGAAAGAGCAAGAGAGACACAGAAAGAGCAAGAGAGAGAGACACACAGAAAGAATGAGAGACAGAAAGAGCAAGATAGAGAGACACACACACAGAAAGAGCAAGAGAGACACTCACACAGAAAGAGCAAGAGAGAGACACAGAAAGCGCAAGAGAGAGAGAGACACTCACACAGAAAGAGCAAGAGAGAGACACAGAAAGAGCAAGAGAAAGAGACACGCACACAGAGAGAGAGACGCTTACAGAAACAGCAAGAGAGAGAGACACACACAGAAAGAGCAAGAGAGAGACACTCACACAGAAAGAGCGAGGGACAGAAAGAGCAAGATAGAGAGACACAAACACAGAAAGAGCAAGAGAGAGACACAGAAAGAGCAAGAGAGAGAGACACGCACACAGAAACAGCAAGAGAGACACACACACACAGAAAGAGCAAGAGAGACACAGAAAGAGCAAGAGAGAGAGACACAGAAAGAACGAGAGACAGAAAGAGCAAGATAGAGAGACACACACACAGAAAGAGCAAGAGAGACACTCACACAGAAAGAGCAAGAGAGAGACACAGAAAGAGCAAGAGAGAGAGAGACGCTTACAGAAACAGCAAGAGAGAGAGACACACACAGAAAGAGCAAGAGAGAGACACTCACACAGAAAGAGCGAGGGACAGAAAGAGCAAGATAGAGAGACACAAACACAGAAAGAGCAAGAGAGAGAGACACTCACACAGAAAGAGCGAGGGACAGTAAGAGCAAGATAGAGCGACACACACACACACACACACAGAAAGAGCAAGAGAGAGACAGACAGAAAGAGCAAGAGAGAGACACAGAAAGAGCAAGAGAGAGAGAGAGACGCTTACAGAAACAGCAAGAGAGAGAGACACACACAGAAAGAGCAAGAGAGAGACACTCACACAGAAAGAGCGAGGGACAGAAAGAGCAAGATAGAGAGACACACACACAGAAAGAGCAAGAGAGAGAGACACACAGAAAGAGCAAGAGAGAGACACAGAAAGAGCAAGAGAGAGAGACACGCACACAGAAACAGCAAGAGAGACACACACACAGAAAGAGCAAGAGAGACACAGAAAGAGCAAGAGAGAGAGACACACAGAAAGAACGAGAGAAAGAAAGAGCAAGATAGAGAGACACACACACAGAAAGAGCAAGAGAGACACTCACACAGAAAGAGCAAGAGAGAGACACAGAAAGCGCAAGAGAGAGAGAGACACTCACACAGAAAGAGCAAGAGAGAGACACAGAAAGAGCAAGAGAAAGAGACACGCACACAGAGAGAGAGACACTCACACAGAAAGTGCGAGACACACAGAAAGAGTAAGAGAGAGAGACACTCACACAGAAAGAGCAAAAGACAGAAAGAGCAAGATAGAGAGAGACACACACAGAAAGAGCAAGAGAGAGAGACCCTCACACAGAAAGAGCAAGAGAGAGACACAGAAAGAGCAAGAGAGAGAGACACGCACACAGAAAGGGCAAGAGAGAGAGACACAGAAAGAGCGGGAGAGAAACAGAAAGAGCAAGAGTGAGAGACACTCACACAGAAAGAGCGAGAGACAGAAGGGCAAGTTAGAGAGACACACACACAGAAAGAGCAAGAGAGAGAGACACTCACACAGAAAGAGCAAGCGAGAGACACAGAAAGAGCAAGAGAGAGAGACACTCACACAGAAAGAGCGAGAGACAGAAAGGGCAAGATAGAGAGACAGACACACAGAAAGGGCAAGAAGACAGACACTCACACAGAAAGAGTAAGAGAGCGACACAGAAAGAGCAAGAGAAAGAGACACGCACACAGAGCGAGACACTCACACAGAAATAGTGAGAGACACAGAAAGAGCAAGAGAGAGAGACACTCACACAGAAAGAGCGAGAGACAGAAAGAGCAAGAGAGAGAGAGACCCTCACACAGAAAGAGCAAGAGAGAGAGACACGCACACAGAAAGAGCAAGAGAGAGAGAGAGACACACACACAGAAAGAGCGAGAGAGACAGAAAGAGCAAGAGAGAGAGAGACACTAACACAGAAAGAGAAAGAGAGAGACACAGAAAGAGCAAGAGAAAGAGACACGCACAGAGAGAGAGACACTCACACAGAAAGAGCAAGAGACACAGAAAGATCAAGAGAGAGAGACACTCACACAGAAAGAGCGAGAGACAGAAAGAGCAAGATAGAGAGACACACACAGAAAGAGCAAGAGAGAGAGACCCTCACACAGAAAGAGCAAGAGAGAGACACAGAAAGAGCAAGAGAGAGCGAGACGCACACAGAAAGAGCAAGAGAGAGAGACACACACAGAAAGAGCGAGAGACACAGAAAGAGCAAGAGTGACACACACAGAAAGAGCAAAAGAGAGAGAGAGAGACACACACACACAGAAAGAGGGAGAGAGACACAGAAACAGCAAGAGTGACACACACACAGAAAGAGCAAGATATATAGAGAAAGAGATTCTGTTTTGCATTTGTGCATGTTGTGAGGCGGCTACTTGTATGGTTGTGGGTCTTGTATGTGCATCAGTGTGTCTCCCCCTTGGTGTCTCTTAGTTCACAGCTGCACCTTTCCAGTTGCCCCGATTTGATTGATTACACGCGTGTGTCTATTTATCTCTTTTGAAACTAATCATTTACTTGCACTGTTGTTGTAGTTGCTTTAGTACAATCTACTATTAAACAGCCGTGGACTGGGACCCAAAAGAGGTCCTGGAAATTATTCTCAATGGGGCCCCATATTACACATTTTCAGCAGGCCCACGCCTTTTCCAATGAGAACATTTGGAATGGTTACCACACAAAAGAGGCCCTGGCTGCAGAGGCCTACAGGGAAATCTCCAGAGTTCCCTAGAGGCCAGTCCAGCCCTGCTATTAAACCTATAGCTACACTACCTGTTCTATTGAACCGCGTGGGCATTCATTATTCCATAGTGTTATAATGAGGGCAACTGATTCATGAGGATTCTGTATAATTTATTTTGCATGTTCTTCCGACCGGAGGCCAATATGTTCTAGTATGTTTTGCCAATTTACCTATGTGAAATGAGTGCGATTAGCGTTTCCACGGCTGATAAGTGGATGAGACACAAACGTATTATGAGGAACATATTAAATATGACATAGCGATTAAAAAGGCCCACATTTAGTCAGGGCATATCTTAGTTGCTAACACATAGTGGCATGGTAGTCACTGTTTGATAACGCGGAAATGGGTGACGTACATTGGCTTATATCCGCGGAAAGCAGAAAAGCTTCCGGGTAATGGCACAATAACGCGCAAGTCCTTAATTATAAAGTGCACACCGCATGCCAACGTGCTTCTTGCCACTGGGTGTGAGGGCAAACCTGCAGCAGGCTACATCGTGCAGCGGCCAGCCAGCAACAGCTACGCCATGTTACGCTTCAGCGGGGGTGCGGCTAACGCAACTGATGAAGGGTGGGGCATTGGCAGAGGGTTTTTAAAGGGGCCTTGGCTATTTTCAGTTTGATTGCTTTTTTAACAGAGCTGGCTCAAGGGGCGATGAAGTGGTGCGGTGGCACAGGGGCGCTGCAGATAAAGGGTGCTGCCAGCTCACCCCATGTAAAGTGTCATGTAAAGTGCCAGTCAATGACTTTCTTTAAATACAACGTCATTGACTGACATTTTGCATGTCAAACAGCCTGATTATTTGGTGTGTCAGGAGTGCAGGGATTCGCAGGAAGGTGTGGGTGTTTCTGCAGGTTGTGGGTTCCAGAAACACAGAGGAATATTGATTAATAACACAGGAAGGCACAGCATGTTAATCAAGCTTGTCCATTGGCTGCTAAGAGAGACATGAAAGGCAACTATTGGTTGAGGACACCATACCATCATCATCATAATCATGTTTTTTTTTTGTGGATTTAAAACAAAAAGCCATCCAATATTTTAAAAATACATCTATAACACAAGTGCAGATATAAAACATCCTCAATAAAATCAGCATTGGATGAATACACCATCCCGAAACAGCCCTTGGAATATCTACAACAAAGTGACACAGGACAGCATGTCATCTATTGGACGAGGGCACGTGAGGCCAGGCTATTGATTGGTTGCTGACAGGATAATGCAAGACATCCGTTGGTTGATGTCACAGAAAGGCAGTGCATTGATTTCTTGACAGGGAAACGGAGAACCCGTTGGTTGGTAACGCCTGGATTCCGGGCATCGATTGGTTGAAAACATGCTTGGCATCAATTGGTTGATGAAAGAGAAAGGCATCTTTACATTGGTTGAATAATTAAGAAGGAACGGCATCCGTTGGCTGTTAGCACAGTAAGTCTGGCTATCCATTAGTCGATTCAATAGGAAAGCTGTTCGCCCATTGACTAATAACACAGGAAGGGCTGTAACGCGGAATGCAGGACATCCGTTGGCCATTGCACGGAAGCTCAGTGCATCTAATAGTTAAAAGCACGGAATGCAGCATGTAAGTTGAAGTACTAATGAATTTGGATTGTTTCTGGTTTAAAGCCCCTGTTTTTGGTCTGGTTGCAGTACTGGCTTCCAATAAAAGAGTGCACCCAGTTAAAACCGTGCATCTAGTCAACCAAGCCCTTTATGGCACCAGCCTACCCGCTACCTACCAACTCGGAATTGAATATCGGCTGCACAGAACATACTAATTGAAATCCCAAAAGGCTTCAAAAAGGTACACAATGTTTTTTGGCAAACCCACCCTCGCACAGGTATCATCCTTACAGAAAACTGCCCCTCCTCTTCTGGGGGTCGGGGGGGGTTGACTTCCTAAAGTGCCAAAGCTGCCCATAGAAGCCACCTTGCCCAGGCCCCCTATGGCCAGGGCTACTACCCATGTACTGCATCCCTAATGCCCCAGACTTTCGACATTATCATTGCCTGCTGCTCTATGCTCGGATGCCCACAGCCGACTCGGCCACAGCTGCCCCTCAAGGCCTAGGTTTAGATTAGGTAAAACATACCCCCTTTTGGCCTGCAGCTTCGTGACTCTGGGCCATTCCCGGGAAAGTGATCTCTTTCTCTTCCGTGCTTCTTTCCCCTTCATAGCGCTTGCATGTGACTGCAACGGAACCCTGAATACATACATTGGGCCTCATTATGAGCGGGTCCTGCGAGCAGACCAGGATGCAAACAACGGGCCCGTTGTTTGCATCCTTCCCATTCCCATTGTGCCCTATGGGGGCTCGAATGAGAATGAGAATGGGGATGGTCCGGGTTCCCTGAATGGAGAAATATCGGGCCCTCCAAGGTCGGAATGGCCTGGTATTTCCCCATTCCAGGAACCGGGACCCAGTACCCGGAATGGGGGTAACCATGCCGCAAATAGTGGCATGACTACCTCCAATGTCGTAATGAGGCCCATTGTAACGAATGACATCCATTGCTGGTAAGCGCAGCAGTCCAGAGCACCCATGGGTTATTGACAGCAACGGCTGGGAGCATAATGACAGGTGACAATGGATGGCCGAATATTCATTGACCGAAGACACTTGAATGCAGGGCAGCCATTCGCTGATTGACTTAAAGGCCGGAAACCAATTGGTTTGCGACCGAAATCCTGAGCATCCATTGGTTGAGGTAACAAGAAGGCATGACATAATTGGAAAGTCATCATAAAGCCATAGGGCATCCATTGGTTCCCAAGGAGGAGATTCGGACATGCATTGGCTTATAACATACGAATATAAAATGCGCATTGGCTGACGGCACAGAAAGCCTGGATATGCCGTGGTGATTGATATAGAAAGGGAGAGCACCCATTCATGACAATAAGAGCAGGTAAGACTAACCCTAGGATACCGGACATTCGTTGATCAACAGCAAAGGAAGGGAATGCATCCACAGGCGAAGGCCCCGAAATGAAGCGCATCCATTGGCCCGGGATGCAAGGGGTGGGGCTATCCAGGTGTTACTTTCACAGGAATGCACAGCAACTGCTGGTCCATGGCAGAGAAAACACGGCTATTCATTGGCTGTTGACAGGAAATATGGACATTAACTGGTTGCTGACACCAGATGTCAGGTTATTCATTGGTCAAAGGCATCTGAGCGTCCATTGGTCGATGACACGGCAAGAGAGGGTTCAGGCAGGGAAATCGGGCATACTTCATTAGTTAAGCAACTACATCAGGGCACACCCCCTTCCTTTCTAGTCATTCTATTACAAGATATCCCAGAAACACACACTAGAGGTGGGCCTACAGTAGTCGCGTGTGGCACAGGCCCACCGCGCACGATGCCAGGGCGGGGTGACCCCGATGTGGGCCACGTCACCTCCCGGACATTAGCCATTTAACCCCAAAAGTAAGCGTAGCTTGTTCCATGCTTAGGCGCCGACGAGCCAATTACCCTCTCAAGGTGTGCCCCCCTCATGCAAAGTAACACCTGTCAGCCACGCGCTTGTCAGGGAAGTGCCAACGCGCCATCTGGAAGGGTGTGTGCAGGAGTCTGCTAATAGGATTGCCTCATTTAGGAGGAAGCCGGGGAAATGTCACTCGAATTTCAGAGCCGGCCGCCAACCCTGTTCCATTGCCTCGGGGGTGCCGCGTTTAGCGCCTCAGCCCACCTCCAGAGCAGCAAAAGCGCTGCATTAGGCGAATGGTGGCCAGGATGGAGCTCCCTCCTCCCTCAGGAACAAGAAGGGGGCTCTTCCCACCCTGGATGGGAGGATAGCTCTGTGTCAACGTGCGAGTCTTAGAAGCAACACCACGCTGAGCAAAACATACGTTCGAATCCCGACCCACGCTTGAAAAAAAACCAAATCAAAATAAAACGAGTGCCTCATAAATAACCTGCTCTTCCAAAATGTAACTAATGCCTAGATAGCGCTGCAAATAAATGCAAAAATGAATAAATAACCCCCTGCCCCCCTCGAGGATTACCAACCCACACAAGCTTGATCTACTTCGGCACAATGCCAAATCTGAGGCAACAGTTCCTTGGCATTACTCGCTGGAGCGGCCAATTTAAAAATGGAATGAAAGATTTTTAGAAAAGGAAGCGGGACAAATGCAGTGGACAAGGGAGTTGCTAGGTCTGGAAAAGACCCGGGGCTAAGCTGATGTCGGAACTGTTGGGACTGGGGGCTAGCTAGTCTTTTGGCTGTAGCTCCTGAGATTCTATCTGGGGCTACAACCAAAAGATCAGGGGTTATAGCCCCACCCTAGCAACGCCCCTGGCAGTGGAGATGACGGGAGGAAACAGCACAAGGAGAACCGAGTCAGAGCTGATTTCCAGCAATCTCCCAGTGCTGACACTTCTTCTTGTTTTAGTTTGGGCTATTAGGTGTCGCTGGGGACACCTTGAAACCAAAACGATTGCATCAGAGTACAGATAAGGAGGGACACAGAGTGTGTAGGTGTTGTGTGGTTATGCGCCTATCCATTGCCTGCCCATGGCCATTTCCACCCATTCCTGCCTTTATCCACCCAAAGCACCCCCCCATGGGAACTCTTTGAGCTCGCTTTAATCAAGCCTTAGTAGTGCCTGCCAGTGTTTGTTTAAAGCAGTCTTCTGAGAGTTAATGATTTCATTGGAGTTGTGAACGCACTACTGGGGTAATAATAATAATAATAATAATAATTTGGCATTTATATAGCACTACGAACCCTCAGGTATCTGAGCGCTGCTTGTGTGGTGCTCATTTATCGACCTCCGAAGGATGAAAGGCCGAGTTTGGCCCCACCGGGACAATGTCAAAGTAAGCGCTCTACTCGCTGTGCCACTTGACCGGCTAATAAAAACGTCTTACCAGGTCTGCCTTCAGCCACTCGATTTAGAAGCACTCTGCGTGTCCTTCATTGGTAGCTTGTCAAAAACAAGCATTGGCAAAGCCACTGACGTCCTGTTTAAAACAAGCATTGGCAAAGCCACTGACGTCCTGTCTAAAACAAGCATTGGCAAAGCCACTGAAGTCCTGTCTAAAACAAGCATTGGCAAAGCTGACATGTTTTGCATGTGCATAGGTTTTAAGCTTTTTCCAGGCACTGCTCTTACATACCCGGCTACTTCCACCATTTGGCACCTGTTACCAACAGCGGGTAGTTAATAAACAGTTCCTTTCCCGTGCCTACACAAAAGCTCAAACTGTTGGCATTGCCAATGCTTCTTTTATTTGCAGACAAAAAAAAGGATTCAGGCAACAAGAAAGTGTCAGTGGCTGTGAGGGGTGCCAACCCAGAGGAATTGCGATGCGTGCATGTGCCAGCAAAAAGCACCATTTGCATGTATGCACATGTTTGGTAGAGTATGCAAATGGCAAAGAAATCCCCAGATCCTGGACACTGGACTTCAAGAGAGTTTGCCTTGAACGTGTATCACAGCGCTTATGCCTTTTCAATGTCATAGTCTGTGCTCGATAAGCTCTAATACAATACCCTACCATACCGTCTCAGGCCTACTAATTTAAAAGTTGACTCTTCTAGCCTTTCTGTTGGCAAACTCCATTATGGCATTTGATAAATCTATTCTCAGAGCAATGTCATTTTCGATGGAGAGACAAGCCTTTCTTTGCTCAAGTTTGAGCGCAGATAGTTTTTAATTAGTTTCATTGGAGAAGCTCCTCCCTACACTTGCTACTGAGACTGCTATAGTTGAAAGCATGTGTAACGCCACACAGACACTGGGACAGTGAAAGTGCGGGTTATTATCAATGGGAATGAACTGAGGCACATCTTGCATGCTCCCTCCCATACAATCACATGCACACATGCACACACACACCGACTACCTGGCATGCCATCCCACACCTCAGATCGGCTTATCATAAATGCTCTTCTGGTGGGAGTCTGTCTAAGCGCTGTAGCTAGTAAACCCTATGCAGAGACGTCCAATGTCAGGTGTGAAATAATCAGCCATTCCAAGCGTTTAGGGTCCTCATGTTGCATGCTGCATGCTGCTAATTCGGATGAGACACTTAAAATCGTGCCAGAAGTGCAGAATGACGTGTGCCAGAAATGCCTGGACCTACAGAAAATGGCTTTGCAGCTCTTCTTCTGCATGTGTTTAATACGCCAGGGTGTTCATGAAGTAGGGATTTTAGGAGGCGAAAGCAGGCGGGGGTTCTTATCTTTGGTGGGCTTTAGTCTCAGACTGAGCAGATTCTTGGCATGTAGTCGACATGTAGATCACCCTTGTCATTAAAAACAAATGCACCTCTCTTAACTAAGCCGGTTCATGCCACGGGGCCTAGTAACATATATGAAGATCTCCGGTGTGTTAGAATTCTGGCAGGAAGGCCCATCTCTGGGCTTTTGTTATTTCAGCACCTACTGTACTTCATTTATTTATTCGGATTTATTTAAAGCGCACGTCAGCCCGGGGGCATCGTGGCGCTGATACATGAAGACATACATACTCTGGTTACAGTGGAAGGAAGATGGTTACAAAGCAATTTTCATTACGGGACACATTTCGTATCAGACGTATGCGAGCTAGTGTAGGTGAAGGAGGGATGAAGTTAGTTGAATAGAGTGGTTCTGAGGGATTTGCGAAAGGCGTACAGCGATGGTTCTGCTCTGAGTGAGATGGGGAGGGCATTCCAGAGCTTAGGTGCTATGTGTGCGAAGCCAATGCCGCTGGCCTATTGCTCTTCTTGCAGTGGGTACCCGGAGTTGGTTGGCGTGATGGCTTCTTCTGGGACGGATGGAGGAGTTCTTTGTTATAGTTTCAGATAGGTAGGGGGGTGCTGTGTGATTGATTCACTTGTGTGCGAGAGTGAGGATTTTAAAGTTGATTCTTTCCTTGACTGGGAGCCAATGGACGAGTCTTATGGCCTGTGAAATATGGTCACTTTTGGGGAGGTGTGGGGCAGCGCGGAGGGCGTTATTTTGCACTATTTGGAGCCTGCTTAGGTTTTTTGTCGATGTGCCTGCCAGGAGGGCGTTGCAGTAGTCCTACAGTAGTACTACTAGACAATGTACCTGCATGCTCCGTTCCACACCTTAAAAATGAATAACTAACTTCTCTATGCTGTTTTCAATTCTTTTTGCAAATCATGATACTTTTTACAGCATTGGGGTTAAGGACTCCGTAGGTGCACAAAGAAAAAAATGTCACCCCGTGACAAACATCAAAAGTCGGAAACCATGGAAGGGATACATTAGCATCATTCCAAGAGCCTAGCATCAATAAATCCGATAATCTAAAATAGACGCCCGCCACCTCATACAAAAAAGTAGAGCGAACAAACACTGTTCTGTCAATCTTTGGACAACTGGGACTCTTTCTATTAAACTGATAGCAGAACCAACATGGAAAAGGTTCTAATAACCACACCCTAGCACTCACACATCCTCCAGGCAATCAAAAGAATGTGCTAAGAAAAAAGAGAATGGTGTGCCCAGTCATTATGTATGCCGCCAAAAACTCCAATCCCATGCTGCTATTTCCCAGAGGGTCTCTTTTGATGCCTCTCGCCTCTGATGAGCAGCAGCTCTTTGTGAAAGAACACGACCTCTGAATTGGGGTGACAATGGATCTAATAAGGCAAAGAAAGGTGTAATTGATATCCAGTCTTCTGTTCACGACGGGGAAGGACCGTACAATGGGTTAATGCACCTGGTGTAGCCCTCTACAGTTCCCGATGAAAAGGTCATGCAGGTACTCGCTTTACCGGCTTCAGAAAGATGAAAGGCTGAGTTGTCTCTGTCTTGATGATAACATGTGACCTGCTGGTTAAACAAAAGTGGTTCTCTGCAGCAGGCACATTAACCTGCAGAGCTACTTTCCAATCCAAGGTGAAAGAAAGCTTAAAGACAGTGAGCAGAAAATGAGGTGACCCATATTCTAAATGTATATGGTGCTCCCTGCACCAAGAGTTGTTTTGCCCCCTATACATGTGATAAAAGGCCCTCCATTTAGAACTGTGGCTCCCATTATACCTTACCTTTGGCTATGCTGGCTAGGGCTGACGGGTGTTGTAGTACAAAGCATCTGCAGAGCCAAAGCTTCCAGACCCCTGCCTTACTCGATGGCAAACATAAGAAGGCAGGATTCAAGCTGCTAGTGGCGATCAAAGGCCTGCCCTTTGAAACTGCCATGCACATAGTTTAGCAGAAATTATCTCACACTCCGCAGTGGTTTCCAGGTTAGCCTGGCAAGTAACTGGCACTGTCCAAGTCTTACTGATAGTTACATCTATTTATAGGCCGGGTTCCACCCCGAAATGGAAACGTAACTTTCAGACAGTAACAAGCTAAGAAAACACAACCAATTGCAAGTGTATCCCGGTTCCTAGGGCAGGGAAGAGGAGAGCCATTCAGATGCACAACTTCAACCTCGGAGCAGTCATTTAACCTGTGCCTTCAAACGGTTGGCAGGATAGCTCAGTTGGTTGAGTTGCAACTGCAGACATCTGTGTGAATCCTGTTTGATACAAGTTCAAATCCTAAAAGTTTATTTTTAGCCTTTTATTCTTCTGGGTGAATAAAAGGAGGAGCAGCATTCAAACGTGTAATAAAAGCGAATGAAAACCTCTTGAGAGGTACAAGAAAAGATGAGAATACTTGCCAACTTTCCTTCAAGTTTGTCTAATTGACAAGCAAGTCCTGCTTTCATTACTACTCAGTAGTACACACCCTCAGAGAACCGACCAGGTTAACGACCCCCAACCCCAAAAAGGGATGACGGCTAGATGGAGACACCCGTACAAAAGCGATTTTATTTGTATTTTCCAGTCCGTAGAGGAGAACTACATGTACCACAATGCAAAGTAATGCAGGGATAGGATGGAGCGAACCAGCATTTGAGAAAGGGGAAGCTGGTAGATAGGCAGATGTGACAGGGGGGAAGGAAAGTAGAGAAAGAGAACTAGATTCAAAGAAAGAAAGACACAGACGCCCTTTAAAGGAGGTGGAGGTGTGTAGGACTCGTCGTGTTGTGTCTGATTTTGCAGGTTTCGTCGCCTCTTCTGTGCTCCACACGTGGTGCTTGCTGGCTGCTCCTCGGTACAGCAGCGTCATCGCTCGTCAATGCAGAAAGTGCCTGGGCAGCGCTTGTTCCATTGCCTTGATGGGAGGCGTAGTTGGGCCCTCAGTGCTTGCCGCCCACTTCGCCCCTCCTCTCCAGTGACGTCGGCAGGCCGCTTAGAGCTTTTCTCACCCATAGTGGGCGGCCTGGCCACGTCAATAACGTGCACCTGGACTGTGGCTGCAACTGGAGACGAGGGAACAAGGGAGCGCCCGTTCTGGTGACCTACCATCACCATCAGTGGCCCACATCAATCAGGTAAGTTTGGAGCCTTGTGCGACTGCCCATGTGGCCCAGGGCAGCCCCACTTCTTTCTACCCGACGAGAAACCCTACATGTTTCTCTTACAGAGCCACATGCAGTGGGCCAACATTATTGGCACAAGGGCACTATATAAGACCTCCCATCTTCCCTTCCCTTAACCTACCTTACTTCCTCAGCACTCCGCCCAACTGAAAAGCTAGCATCAGTCTGACTCGAGCTGTACTTGGATTGAATTTCTTTATTTGTAAAGCGCGCCTTGCCCTCGGCATCTGGGCGCATATCTTACTTAGATAGGTAGAGTGAACACTACCCATCCAGGCAGAATCCTAGTGCAAGGGGTCGCCTGCAAATCCAATGAAGTCTACTAGGTGATGTGAGGGGCCCCCTTACCACTCCTTGCTGGATATTTGTGCCTGGTTTTACTTTTTATATCTTTAACCACTGATTCTTTTATGGTTGTGTTCTGGCCAAGTAGAAGCCAATTTCCTGCCATACTTCTTAGCAGGGTTCCGCAACTATGGGCAAGCTTAAAGTATGATATGTTATTTATAACACGCTTAATACCCAGAGGTTCCTAAGCGCGGACCCGGGGATTGAACCTGTGTTGCCCCGTGCCATCTTGCTTCCAAGGCGAGCACATTGTCCCTGAGTATCCTCCCAAGACTCTATGGGCATTTACACTCACTTCGAAGGGAAAGAGGGTCACGCTGCATGGCTGTCAGATAAGCATCCATTTTGTCTTTGAGAAAAACAAGCAGGGAATTGAATCTGGAAAGACCTAAAACAGCCTCACTGTTCACCTGCTCACGTTGGGTGCACAGAGAGATTGCTGGAAGGGAGGGCAACCATTGGGCAGGTCATAGCTGCTCAGGCTCGCTCGGGCAGACTATTGTCAGCAGCCTACCCAGGCCAGGGAAAGGCGAGACACCCTCTGCCTGGGAGCCTCCTGCGCGGGCCATGAACGCATCTGAGGACCCCCGTGACTGGGGATAGAACAACTCGAGGCATGTGATGGTCGCTGACATTACAAATGTTCTTTTATAATGCGCTTGATACCAGAGACCAGTTTCTTAGTGCGAGACCTGGATTCGAACCTGTATTGCTATGCGTTGTCTTGCTTCCAAGAAGCGTTGCCCCTGAGCTATCCTCCCGGGCCCACATCAAAGCGTGGAGCATCCTTAAGTTGGAGATCTCGTGCAGAACAGGCACTGGTGTGCACCGAGAATGCCGTGTACAGATGTTATAATGCCCACTTAGTCTTTGCATCGCTTTGTGGTGGTCTTAAGAATGGGCATACTGGATGTGTGATGCCACCACTTCACACAAATACACCAGCTGCTTTACTTACAGCCCAAACAGGGGGATCCAGCCCTCCTCCCCCCACCACCTTTGGTGTCAAAGCTTCTCTTGCATGAATGTGAGCATCTTGTGCCAGTAACAGCATCTCGCCTGCGCAGCAGCTACGCATCTACCCACACACTCGCTGAGAAGAAGACCCCGGGGGTGGAAGGTATGCTCACAGCAGCCGCTGAGTCTGTGCGGTGCTGTGTCACATCCCTCACCTTGTGCAGTGAGATCCAGGCAGAGCAGTGATGCAGGAGGAGGCCACATACACTGGCCTAGGAAGCCTGATGTCCTCTCTCAGCTAGGCAGGAAGACCCCGTACTGAGATTGGCACAAGCAGCCATGACTAAGAAAGCCTTCGGGCAGTGGCTGAGGAGCTGAAGGGATGTCATGGGAGGGCTTTCAGGCCTTCATCTCCAGTTTACAAAAATCATCTTCTTGAAGTTGCGCTGTGTCATTAATTCAACATGAAAAATCAATGAGACCTCTACGTGCATCATGGACTCATGGAGGGGCTGACAAGGACTGCCATTGTATTGGCATGCTGGCAGAAAGGGCTCTGAGGCATGGAGACAGGGTTGTACTTGCAATCTAGACTAGCAGGCAGTGGGAAAGGTGATTCTGGTCTGCAGGCCGCCTGGCTGAAGCGTAATGCACAAAAGAGCATCACACCTAGGCCGACACACATCATGTTGCGCTTTAGCCCGGCGGGCCGGAAACCGGAATCGTTGATGAAGCTGAGGCTGGTGTGGTAGGTGGGACCTGGTGAAAGGGGTGTGGTTAGTGGCATGTGGGGCCGTGCAGCGGGAAGTGTGTGCAAGAGGACGCCCTGCACTGAAATTGATGATGGGAGGTAGGGAAAGAGAAAGAACGACCTTCCGGGAGGCGGCCTTTACTGGGGCGGTGCACTGCAATTTGGCACATTTGCAAGCAACATTCAGACTTATATCTGGGGAAAGGTTATAGGAGCAGAACTAAGATAGCAGGCAGGAAAGAGTCAGGGAGAACGAAGTGTGTTGCTACAGAACATCAACTAGGAATGAGGGACCGGGCATGAAATTGGATAAAGGATGGGGAATGGCTATGAAATGGATAGTGGTATAGAATGTACTCTGTGAACACGCTGGTTTTTATATAGCATAAACCTAGCTGTGAAGCAACAGAGCCCTGTACAACAAATTGGTCCCGTGCTAGGGTCCAATAATGTGGGTACAGTTTGAAGGATAGACTCTAAAAGGTTCACTGGATGAGACATTGAGAAAGGAGAAACAGAGGGTAGAAGCAGGCTCGGACTGGCCTATAGGGCTATAGAGCAATGCTCGAACCAAAAACACAAAATGCAGGTGTGGGCCAGTTTTTATGGCTAAAGTGGGCCACTATTTTGTCCAATATGGGCCAGTTTGATGAGTTACTTCACTATGCAGCTAGTCGTTTTGACCATTGTTGCCGTATAAATATTCTTTAAATTGCACAATTTGCATCACATTTTATCAAAACAACTCCCCCTTGGCTACTACTCAGACAATCTGTCACAAGAGGAATGAATTGCCATTTGCAATTTGGGCCACTTTTTCATTGGTGCCCAAGACAATGTTACGCCCCAGTCCGACCCTGGGTAGCAGGTGGAGATACCGAGTAGGGTGGGAAAGGCGGCCCCATTGTTAATTCCTGAGGTGGTGGAACCGCAGCCGTGCTACTGTTGACGCTCTAGTCCTATGAGCTTCACACGATAGGAACTTCCACATTGCTCTTCCGAGTCCCTGATTTTGCATCTGGAATTCACAGCCTTGCCTTCTTCTGCTTTGAGAGAGAAAGCACAGTGGCTTACATTTTGATACCACCACACGACCCCAAAAGTAATTAAGCACCCCTTCCCATATCTTCCCCCGTTTTCTATGCCAACCCACCCACCCCCCACCAGGAAGACCCAAAAGGTGACAAATTCTTATGCAAAGCTTCTAACATTATTCTGGCTTGAACAGGCTTTAGAAAGGACCCCTGGGCGTCATTTCTCTGCAGGGTTCTGATTATAGCCACTCACTTTGAATTTCAATACTTTTTAGATGGGTGGATATAGTCTGGAGAAAATATCCACCAAAGAAGAACTTACTGAATTGGGGGTATGCTATATAAATGAATAGCTTCCCATTTGCTATAATAAAATGGTCACTAGCAGCCAGTCCTGACAGTTGTATGCTTATGCAACAAATACAGCTAAAACCACCTGAAAAAACAGACGGAATTGCTCACTGGAGATGGGACTCACAACAAGAGGACAGACCCCCTAGACCAGGGTCAGGGACAACAGGATTAGTGGGTTTTTTATGCAGCAAATATAGCACCTTTGGCCGCAGTGTGAGCATAGGGGACCCTTTCGGCCATCGCCGGGTTGTGCTTGCTCAGCATGTTGACTGGGGACTTCCTGAATGGTCCTCTCCCAGTGCCCCCACTGCCTGCTGGGAGGATTAAAAGGTGGGACACCGGAAGCCTAATTTCTCTCTCGGTGGTTCTGAGACAAGAGCTCTGCAAACTCCCCACAAGCGTGTCCTTGCATCATAACGTACTCCCCTGCAGCCAGCGCTGGCCAATGGGCCGGCTCGTGCCGGGTATGCGATCCGGCATCAGATGTCTCCCCGGATCTCGCACCCCTCAGATCTGACCTAGACATTACTGAGCCCCCAGCTTCGCAGATGGAAAGATGTTATATGCTTGTTAAACTGCGTAATCAAAAATACATGCTTCTGCAGTAGGAAATTAAAATGTGGGTCCATGGGGGCCGACTTTTGATTTTCACTACAGGGGCAGAAATACCCCCACCTTTGTCCTGAATATCAGCAAGCGACCAGCCCAACCCATCTCCTGGCCAAACACATTTTAAAGCACTTGTTTTCTTTATAAGGAATTGTGAAAACTCATGCGATTAACACCCAGTTTTTAATATATAGCATCTCAGCAACAGTCTCTGAACCTTCTGAGCTACCCTGTTAGCCTCCTACTGTAGAGGGTGTCTATGGATCCCTTACTGTATGTACTAAACATCAATGCATTACCAACAGTATTTTGGGTGCACCACTGCCATGGAAGTTATTTAAAGTGGAATTGATGTACAGTGTGGAGTATGGAAAGAAGCAGCATGAAAGAAATTGCACCTTTTTAAAACTATTATTTCTAATATTTCCTTTGAGTGGAGTCCAACTGCCAGCTCTGCCCCCTCGGAACTCCGCCCTCCAAACTGGATCTCCCTTTAAATTGTTTCCATTTCCACCACTGCCTGCAGCTGTGGGTGCACGTCAGCATGTAAGCCCCACAAATGGACCATGCCAGCCGCCCGTGCCTTGTGCCAGGCATAGTGTGGCAGGGCTTGATGATGTGAGAGCCTTCCTCTCACAGCATGATTCCACTTCTGAGACCAGCCTGCCCCTGTGTGCATGATGCATGAGTCTCTTACTCGCGCCTTCATTATCGCAGGAGCACTCCATCTCTGGGCACCACAAAGGCTCTGGCCCAGACCTACAACCAAGGCGAAATAAAGGCGCAGGCAGGTGAAAAGTCCCTCGTTTCCTCGTTCGCTCTTCCTTTCCCTGTTCCCCTTTCTCATTCACCACTTAGTGTCTCCCTTTGTATATTCCCTCCTCTCTACCTCTATTGGCCTCTGTTCATCCCTCACTTTCTTTTCTCCATTCGCTTCCCTTTCCCCTCTACATTCCGCCCCGCCCCACTTACTTGCGTGTGCTCCTGTTTGTCTCCCCTGGATCTCTTCTTTCTCCTTCCCTTCCTGGCTTTCACTCTTCTATTGTTCTTCATTTGCACTTTCTCCCTCTCTCTCCTTCTATCTTCACTCCCTCTCTACCTGTTCAGCTGTGCTGCTCTCACCCCACTTAGCTCCTCCCCCTCCCTCATGGTTCTGCTCTCTCCAGTTGTCTCTCCTTCTCTGCCCTCTCCCTTTTTCTCCCACATTCTCCATTTTTCTTTCCACACTTCCTATCCAGTCTTCTGCTCTCCTGCTCCTCTCTGGAACTCTCTAGAACTCTCTGGTTCTCTCTTGTGCTCGCCCCTTCCCTGTACCCACTGTTTCTCTTTTGCATGGCTCTGTCCTCTCTACCCGCCTTCCCTGCTTTCCTTCCTTTTCACACGTTATATCCTGTCTTCTAGATTCATCTCTCCAGCTCCCCTCTTGTGCTCTCTTCCTCTCTCTTGTGCTCCCCCTTTCCCTGTTCCCCACTATTTCCCTCCGACACGGCTCTGCTCTCTCTGCCTGTCCCTCTTTCTCTCCTGCGCGCCTCTGCTTCCCATCTGCCTCTCTTCCGTTACACACGTTGTATCCTGTCTTTTGCATTCATCGATCCCACTCCCCACTTGCACACTCACATTCTCTCTGTGGTCCCCCTTTCCCTGTGCCCCGCTATTTCCCTCCCAAATGGCTGTGCTCTCTCTGTGTCTCTCTGCCTGTCCGCTCCTCCCCATTTCTCCCACATTCCCCTCTCTTCCTACTGGTGCTTTCTATCCTGTCCTCTGCATTCATATTTTCCGCTCCCCTCTTGCACACGCCCCCTCTCTCTTTTGCCCTTCCTTTCCCTCTGTCCCACTCTCCCCCCTCTTGCCCCCCTACTTGAGTGGACCCGCCCTCCAGCCTGTCTTTTCCTCTTACATGTTGTTTTCCCTCTTCCTATCTTCCCCTGTATCGTCTTTCCTCTCCCCCCACCTTACCCCCACTTTCCCTCCCTCCCGTCTCCGAGGAAGTGTGCATGTGTGTTTGTGGTGGGAGGGGGCGCCGTGATTGTGTGCCGGTCTCCCCAGCTTCGCTTCTTATCACGTCCATTAATTAATTAAGGGGCTCATCGATAAGAGAATTCTCAGAGCGGCGCCGAGGCGAGCTGCCGCTGCAATGGACGCACATCAAGGGACCAGTCCCCCCCTTTTTTTATTATTATTTGCGACAATATTTAATTGCTAATTGATTCAATTACCTCTGCAAAGCAGCATTGCCTTATGCAATCTGTTGGTGTGCGTCAGCGTGTCTTATATCGGCCGTCGCAGGCAGCTGTGTACTGCGCCATCGCCGCTCGGGCCTCGCATTGACTTCGACGCCTTTGCTTTGTTCCGGGATGCGCGCCTTTCTTTGCTGGTACTCACTGCTACTCACCACTCACCCGGAGACTGCGGCCTGCTTCAGGTGGCCTTCAAGCTCGTGCCCAGGCCCGAGGCCACAGTGCCGGCTCATGCGCGTGCGCACCTGCGGGCCTGTGTGTCGTGTAGAAGCCCAGCAGCCGCGTGTAGCGGCATCTTGATGCTGATGGCTGCATGAGTGAGCTGCAGCAGAAGGTAGCACCACGTGATCTTCCACGAGGAGAGCACGAGCTTGCTTTCGTCCTCCTAACGCTTGCACTCTGCGGTTGGCTTACTGGGATCACATGATTCCAAGGTTTGCGAGCAGGGACTAGCCAAATAACACCAACTTTTTAGGGGTAAATGAGCTTGTTGCCACTTCATTATAGAAGTTTCAATCTCTCTGGTTACTCGCAGTAGGAAGAAGCCTGGGTAACAGTGGTAAGGGGAACAGGCGACACGATACAGGGGCCAGAAGAGAACAGTAGAGCTCCAAACTTGCAAGTTTTATAAACGAGGCACGTGGACGGACCTCAAACAGAAATAAAGCGGGGTAACATTCCAGCCTTCGTATAAAGGCTGCAGAATACACGAGTTGCCATTAGCAGTCCTGACACATAGAGCAAGTCAATGTCATCTTAGCTAGCCAGGACCTCCTTCCATGGTGATAGCCTGGCACAGGCAGTGTCATGAATCAACGTCCGGGGCACCAGTGGTCCAGGCGTGAATTTCAGTTTCTAAGCCACCAATCAGCCCCACACCTCTAGTACTCCAGAAGGGATCCAAACAGATTGGAATAGCAAGCCAATTATAAACCTCCTTGTCCAATTTTGGTAACATGGATGGAATGGCAGGCTTATCTCTGCAAGGTCGTGAATCGGTGGTTAGTTGAAACACAGCAAAAATACACTTATTACCCTAGGCTACAAAATACAACCAACCCTACAAACGACATTACATCAGAGCAAGCTCCTCCGGCCTACAGTGGCGACCCATGGGGCTTCTTTCTGGGCACATATGCGGGCCAATTTATTAGAAGGGCAGAGATCCATCTGGTAGAGGAATTTGTGTGTGATGATGATTTCATCAGTGACAGTCTCTATTTGCCCTGTCCTGAAAACAGCATAGGCTTGCAGTTTTTCCACCACTCTACACGTTCCTAAGAAATGGAAACAGTGTTGCTCCCAGATATGGTGCAAGCAGTTGTTTTGACCAATAAGAGTACAGGGCCCTTCCAGTGCTTGGAGATGAGTGCAAAGGGTAGACTGGTGGCCCATTAGAGTAGATAGTCTTCTCCAACAGCCACTTGAGTTAGCTGCAGGATTGCATATCTTACAATGCATGTCACAAACAGGTTGGGATGTGTCTTCAGTTCTTGCTGTATGTTGATTGCCATGTCCTGCCCTGAAAATCACCTTTTTAGTGCATAGCATGGAGAGAGGTTGGGATATGTCTTAAGATCGAAGTGAAGAGTTTGTGTTTGCATGTATTGCCATACCCTGCGCTGCAGATCACCTTTTTAGAGCATATCATGGAGAGTTTTATTTATTTATATATGTTGGCATTTGTAGAGCGCACCTAGCCCTGAGGTATCTGGGTTGGTAAATGTCTTCAGAGCGAAGATTTTGCTTTTGCGTATATTGCCATGCCCTGCCCTGAAGACCACCTTTTTAGTGCATGTCACAGAGAGGTTGGGGTGTGTCTTTAGTTCTTGCTTTTGCGTATATTGCCATGCCCTGCCCTGAAGACCACCTTTTTAGTGCATGTCACAGAGAGGTTGGGGTGTGTCTTTAGTTCTTGCTTTTGCGTATATTGCCATGCCCTGCCCTGAAGACCACCTTTTTAGTGCATGTCACAGAGAGGTTGGGGTGTGTCTTTAGTTCTTGCTTTTGCGTATATTGCCATGCCCTGCCCTGAAGACCACCTTTTTAGTGCATGTCACAGAGAGGTTGGTGTGTGTCTTTAGTTCTTGCTTTTGCGTATATTGCCCTTCCCTGCCCTGAAGACCACCTTTTTAGTGCATGTCACAGAGAGGTTGGGGTGTGTCTTTAGTTCTTGCTTTTGCGTATATTGCCATGCCCTGCCCTGAAGACCACCTTTTTAGTGCATGTCACAGAGAGGTTGGGGTGTGTCTTTAGTTCTTGCTTTTGCGTATATTGCCATGCCCTGCCCTGAAGACCACCTTTTTAGTGCATGTCACAGAGAGGTTGGGGTGTGTCTTTAGTTCTTGCTTTTGCGTATATTGCCCTTCCCTGCCCTGAAGACCACCTTTTTAGTGCATGTCACAGAGAGGTTGGGGTGTGTCTTTAGTTCTTGCTTTTGCGTATATTGCCATGCCCTGCCCTGAAGACCACCTTTTTAGTGCATGTCACAGAGAGGTTGGGGTGTGTCTTTAGTTCTTGCTTTTGCGTATATTGCCATGCCCTGCCCTGAAGACCACCTTTTTAGTGCATGTCACAGAGAGGTTGGGGTGTGTCTTTAGTTCTTGCTGTTGCGTATATTGCCCTGCCCCGAATATCACCCTTTTAGGGCATGTAATGTCATGGAGAGGCTGGGGTTTGCCTTTAGTTTGAACTGAAGAGTTTACTTTTGCGTATATTGCCATGTCCTGAAGTTTGCCTGTGCGTTTATTGCAGGCTCCTGACCATCACCTTGTGCTCACCTGGCCTGGTTCATGGCACTCACCCTTGCCATCTCTTTCTTCTCCCTTCAGCTGGTACGACATACATCTTTGGAAAGGGAGGGGCGCTCATCACCTACACCTGGCCCCCCAACGACCGGCCGAGCACACGTGCGGACCGCCTGGCTGTGGGCTTTAGCACGCAGCAAAAAGATGCCATCCTGGTGCGAGTGGACAGTGCTTCGGGGCTGGGCGACTACCTGCAGCTACAGATAGTAAGCACCGCTTTCCTTTCTCTGGGGTGGGGGCGAGGTGCCGGTCCTTACACTGGCTGTGCAGTCTTACTCTAGTTCGTTGCTGCAGTGAAAAGCACAGCATGCTGGTAAAGTCCAGGCCGTTGTTGTGAAATGTCAATTTTCCACTGAAAGGCGAATCACTGCAGTCGAACTGACAGAGTTGCAACCAGTGCCATTGATATGATCTTTTGCAGTGAAATGAAAACCGCTGTACTGAAATGTGAACTGCTGTAGTTAAATGTGACGCTTTGCAATGGCATGCAAATAGATGCAGTGAGAAGTGAACTCTTGCAATGACATGTGAAACCCTGCAGCGCGATATTATGTGCTGGGAAAATTCGAATAATTCCAGTGGCTTACAAATCATCACTCCAGTGAAATGTATATGTGTTGCAGTGTAATGTAAAATGCTTCCATTAATTGCTAGTTGTTAAAGTAGAATGCAAGTTGATGCATTCAGCTGCAAATGTAGTCACATGCTCATTCTTTTCCATTGGATGGGAACCACTTTGCAGTGGTATAGGACTCACTCAATGCCTCGGGATGGGAATCACTCACTGCAATAGAATCGGATTCATTCACTGCATGTGGGTGGGATTCACTGCTGTAGGATGGGAATCACTCACTGAGGTGGCATGGGAATCACTCACTGAGGTGGGATGGTCATCACTGCTGTAGGATATAAATCACTCCCTAAGTGGGGTGAGTGGTTTGGGAATCACTCACTGGTGTGATATCTGAATCCCTCGCTGCAGTGTGTTGGAAATCACTCACTGCTGTGGGATGGTAATCACTCACTGCTGTGGGATGGAATCACTCACTGGCGTGGGATCTGAATCCCTTGCTGCAGTGTGTTGGAAATCACTCACTGCTGTCGGATGAGAATCACTCACTGCTGTGGGATGATATGGCATTTATAACGCGCCTATACACAAGTGTTTCAAGGTGCGAAGAGGCAAGGGAGGGGAACAAAGGGAGGACAGACAACGATCCTACTAGGCCAGGTGTCATTCAGATCGCGCAAGTCCGTGGGAAGAGGGGAAGGAAAAGTGCGAGGGGCAAGGGAGAGGCGAAAGTGCAGTACGTGGGATAGTAGAATAATAAGATAAAAATAAATAAAGGGCCAGCTGGTGGCAAGTGCAAGGTAAGTGCAGACAAAGTGCTGGGAGGGGGGCTGTAGGGATACAGAGACAGTCCCGCGGTGCAGGGGTTGCCAGGGAGGCAGTGCCGGGGGCAAGTGGCTGGGCCAGGGACCGAAATCAGTGAGAGTGGCCCAGTGCAGATTCAGTGCAGTTTCAATCAGGAAGTTAGCAGGGGAGAGGGGAAGAGAAAGCAGAAGCAAACAAGGTTTTGAGGTGCTTCCGGAACTGGAGATGGTTCTCCCCAAGTTTCAGGGAGGCAGGAAGGCAGTTCCAGAGGGAGGCCCCTGCCGCGGAGAGAGATCTACCCCCAACTCGTTGCTTGGAGAAGCGGTTGACCCTGAGGGAGTTGGAGGCGGATGAGCGAAGAGCTCGAGAAGGAAGATATTTAGGGTGAGAGAGTTGAAGGTATTTCGGCTCTGGGCCCCAGAAGGCCTTGTGGACAATGCAGAGGGTTTTGAACTTAATCCTCGCAGCCACTCGGAGCCAGTAAAGAGATTTCAGTCCTGGAGAGATACGGTCTCTGGGCTTGAGGCCAAGGACAAGTCTTGCAGTCCTGTGCTGGATGAGTTGCAGAGGGCGGAGAGTAGAGGCAGGCAGATTTAGATAGAGGCTGTTACAGTAGTCCAGCTTAGAGAGAACCAGGGCTCTGGAGACAGTGAGTTTCTGGGGGAAGGAGAGGAAAGGAAGAATACCTCTGAGGAGGTGCAGCTCGTAGTTTGACTTCTTTGGGACGTCAGAAATGTGAGAAGAGAAGGAGAGTGTGGAGTCGAAGATGACCCCGAAGTTTTTTGCCTTGCAGGTAGGAGCAGGAAGAGGGCCAAGAGAGGCCGGCCAGAGAGCTGCAGGGAAGGAGGGAGTGGGTGTGCCGATGAGTAGAATCTCAGTCTTACTGGCATTAAGGCAGAGGTCATTGGAGGCACACCACTCCTGGATAGCAGACAGTCAGAGATGAGGGAAGGGAGAGGAGGAGGCCGAGGATAGCCTGAAAATGAGCTGGGTATCATCCGCATAGCACTGAAAGTTGGGGCAGAGAGCGGAAATGCGGGAGGCAAGGAGTGCCAGATATTGGTTGAACAGCCAGGGAGAGAGGTTAGATCCCTGGGGGACACCACAGGTAGAGAAAAAGATGTCAGAGAGGAAGGACCCAAGTTGGTCCTGGGAGGGTCGATTGGAGAGGAAAGAAGTCAGCCACACCAGAGCCTGACCAGTGATACCCAAGTTATCACGGAGACGGTTGAGCAGGATTGCATGGTTGATAGTGTCAAAGGCAGAAGAGATATCAAGCAAGATGAGAACACACGGAGTGTTAGAGTCAAGGTTGGAGAGCAGGTCTTCATGGATGTTCAGGAGAGCAGTTTCCGTGCTTCTGGCAGCTCTGAAGCCAGACTGATGGTCATGAAGACAACCCACAGATTCAGTGTGGAGATAAAGCTGAGAGATGGCCAGTTTCTCCAGGAGCTTGCCCAGAAAGGGAGTGATGGAGATTGGGCGATAGTTAGTTGGGCAGGAGGGGTCGGAAGAGGGTTTCTTAAGAAGAGGGTGCACATGGGAGTGCTTAAGGGGGGATGGGAAGACTCCAGTGGCTAAGGAGTGATTGCAGAAGTCAGCCAGGGCAGGAGCCAGGGAGTCGATGTGGTCCTTGATAGTTTTGGAGGAACACGGGTGAACATGTTTCGACAAGACTTTCATATATCGGACTTGTCTGGAAACCTTGTCAGCAGAGAAAAGGGGAAAGGCAGAGAAGGAGGGGGGGTTGGCTGCAGAAGGGCCAGAGGAAGAGCAGGGAATAGGATAGGAGGAGGGAGGCTGTAGGAGGAGAGTGAGGACAGGATGTCCTGAGTTTTTTAAATGAAGTGAGAAGCCAGTGCCACGCAGAGGGCCTGGGAAGGGACAGGAGGGGTAGAGACTGCGGCAGGATTGACCAGTTCCTTGCAGATTTTAAAGAGTTCAGCCGAGTTGTTAGATGCCGCAGAGATGCGGGCTTGGATGTGAGCTCTCTTCTTGGTGAGGACCGAGAGCCGGTATTGTCTTTGCAGCAGGCGAGTTTGTCAGAGGATGAACCTGAAGCACGCCATTTAACAGTAAGTGGAATCACTTACTGGCGTGGGATCTGAATCCCTTGCTGCAGTGTGGTGGAAATCACTCACTGCTGTGGGATGGAAATCACTCACTGGTGTGGGATATGAATCTCTTGCTGCAGTGTGGTGGGAATCACTCACTGCTGTGGGATGGAATCACTCACTGGCGTGGGATCTGAATCCCTCACTGCAGTGTGTTGAAAATCAATCACTGCTGTGGGATGGTAATCACTCACTGCTGTGGGATGGAATCACTTACTGGCGTGGGATCTGAATCCCACGCTGCAGTGTGTTGAAAATCAATCACTGCTGTGGGATGGTAATCACTCACTGCTGTGGGATGGAATCACTTACTGGCGTGGGATCTGAATCCCACGCTGCAGTGTGTTGAAAATCAATCACTGCTGTGGGATGGTAATCACTCACTGCTGTGGAATGGCAATCAGTCACTGGTGTGGGATCTGAATCCCCCGCTGCAGGGGGGTGGGAATCACTCACTGCTGTGGGATGGGAATCACTCACTGTTCTGGGATGGGAATCACTCACTGGTGTAGGATCTGAATCCCTCGCTGCAGTGTGGTGGAAATCACTCACTGCAGTGGGGTGGGAATCACTCACTACTGTGGGATGGAATCACTCACTGTTGTGAGATCTGAATCACTTGCTGCAGTGGAATGTTAATCACTCACTGTTCTGGGATGGGAATCACTCACTGGTGTAGGATCTGAATCCCTCACTGCAGTGTGTTGGAAATCACTCAATGCAGCGGGTGGGAATCACTCGCTGCAGTGGGGTGGGAATCACTCGCTGCAGTGGGGTGGGAATCACTCACTGTTCTGGGATGGCAATCACTCACTGCTGTGGGATCTGAATCCCTCGCTGCAGTGTGGTGGAAATCACTCAATGCAGCGGGGTGGGAATCACTCACTGTAGTGGGGTGGGAATCACTTGCTGCAGTGGGGTGGGAATCACTCACTGTTCTGGGATGGGAATCACTCACTGTTGTGGGATCTGAATCACTCGCTGCAGTGGAATGGCAATCACTCACTGTTCTGGGATGGCAATCACTCACTGCTGTGGGATCTGAATCCCTCGCTGCAGTGTGGTGGAAATCACTCAATGCAGCGGGGTGGGAATCACTCGCTGTAGTGTGGTGGGAATCACTCACTGTACTGGGATGGGAATCACTCACTGCTGTGGGATCTGAATCCCTCGCTGCAGTGTGTTGGAAATCACTCACTGCAGAGGGGTGGGAATCATTCACTGGCGTGGGATCTGAATCACTCGCTGGAGTGGAATGGGAAGCCATCACGGGAAGTGCCAAGAGTTGTTCTAGAACTGCTTGCTGCTTGAGGAGAGGCCCGGGTACATCCTGCAGCTAGAGATGGAGGGTTTTGAAATGAAGATGGATGCATCGTGTTGCTCCTGGTCGCAGAGTAATGTTTGCTGCATCAGTGCAACCCAGCCTGTTAATGCATGCAGTTTCTCCGAAAAGCATTGACATTGAAATGCTGATGGCGCGCGTGAAATATCTAGTGTCGCAACAACGCATTTGCATTGCGCTGGAAACAGACGCATTCATTATTAAAGGGAGAACACATGGCAGTGCAGTTAGAAAAGTTGCTATTTTTGGTTTGCCGCAAGGGGTAGTTGCAATGCAGCGCGAACATGTGGATTTCACTGAGGAAAGTTGCGCATGTGTAGAGCAGTGGTGTACCATGGACGGTACCCTGGGAATATGGTAGTGCAGTTGCAGTGCCATAATGAACGTGGCAGCGGGAAATGCTGCAGTCCAGGGGGGGCTCTTATAATTGCGACAGTCGCAGTGCTGTGCCGCTCGAGGCCCTTACATAACGGTGGCAGCAGGTACGCGTGTGGACGTTTCCAGTGGAGAGAGTTGCAGTACACTTGGGGCAAGTGCAGTGCACGTGGAGAAAGCTCCATTGCAGTGGGGCAGTTGCCGTGCAGTGGGGTTAGCTGCGGGGGGTCGATAAAGAGAGACATTCTTACTTTTGCAGTGCCATTTCGGGAACAGTTGCAACGCAGTTGTGGCAGTTGCAGGGCATTGGAGAAAGCTGCAGTGCAGTGTGCTTAGTGTGAATGCAGCACCGTGCTGTTTGCGCAGATGCGGTTATCTGTGGCGATTATAGGGAAGCACAGGCAATTCCACTGGACTCGGCTGCAGTACAGGAAAGGCCGCTTCAGTGGTGGCAATTGCTCGGCCATTGTGGGGCTGTTATGGGAGGGGCATACGAAGTCAGCTGTGATTCGGGGTGGATGGATGCAGGGCTGGAAAGGCCAGTAGACTACACTGGCAACATTTGCGGGACAATTGTGAGCAATACATGACACTGGGCGCAGCTATTGTTCAGTCGAGAGAACGCTGACAGTTGCACTGCAATCGGGGACGTGCAGTTGAAACAGGTATACTAGTGGGGGCATTTGTAGAAATGGCATTTGTGCAGGGGGGACATTTGAGGTGTACTGGGGGAGCAATTTGGGATACCGCAGTGGGTTGCCACAAGTCCAGTGTCATTAGTAGCTGCTTGCCAAATGAGCACTTGTAGTGCAGTCGCCTGATCACCTGCCCAACAGGGACAACAGCACTGTGATGCACACCTTGTAGAAACGGGGACAGTGTTGGTGCAGTGGAAACCGTTGTGGTACAGTCAGGGTATGTGTGATCCAATTAGGATATAGACAATATAATGAAATGTAACTGCAGTGAAGATATGTGAAATGCAATGGGACAATTGCATTGGGCACAGCTGCAGTACAACAGGACAATTGTAGTGCATTTGTAACAGCTTAGGGTGATGAGGACAGTCGCAATGTAACAGGACTTTTGCAGGGGGGCCTGTTGCAAAGAGGGAAATTCCATTGGGGGTAGTAGCTGCAGTGCAATGGGGCAGTTGCAGTGCAGTAATTACGGTATCAGCTAATAACGTCCCCATACATAATGTCCCCATACATAATGTCCCCATACATAACGTCCCCATACATAATGTCACCGGGAAAAGCCATTGGCGACATTGTATATGGTGGCATTATGTATGGAGACGGGTTGCGTGGATGTCCCGTTAAAAAAAAATTGGGGGCTACAGGGGTGTCCCCTGCGTGTTCAATGTAATAATGTGCCTGCAAGAAATGGCGACTTTTTTGCCAGAAGACATTTTTGCAGGGACATTATTACATGGAACCGTAATTACAGTGTAATGGGATAGTTGCAGTGTGTACCGTTGCAGGGTAATGTCAACATCTGCCTGGGTACAGTTGCAGAGCAGCAGAGGCCACTCCCCAAATATCACAGGTCAGCCTGCCCTGTAGCTTGAGAAGCGTCAGGAGATGAGTGTACCTAATCAAGTATGGGTCGCCAGCACCATACAGGAAGCAGTGACTAATGCCAGGAAGGGAACACGTCAAACCATTCTTCGTTTCAGCACGCAGGCTGAGGGATCAGGCCAATCCAATCGCTCGGATTGCGGCCTGAATCACACGATCCAAGCCCGCATTCTGAGCAACCTGATGGGTGATCTCCTGCCCTGCCATCTTCCTCCCAGCCTCCGCTGCCCTCTGTTCTCCAGCCCCTGCCCTATCCCGCACCCCTGCGCCACCACTGCTGCGTTCCCCTGCGGCCGCCATGGAAATTGAAGAGGGGCTCTGCATTCCATCTCCACAACGGCCATGTTTGGCGAGTATTTTGTTTGAATGAACGGGACACTGCGAGTGTGTCCCGTTCATTTAAACAAAATCACATTGCAGTCCGCGCCCTGGATTTTCAGATTACAACACTTAGTGCTAATAGCAATAAAACCTGATCTGGAGTTAAGGCCCTCATGCTATAACCTGGGCCCTGCATCAGGTTTTCTTGCTTCAATATTTACCATCAGTGGGAATGCGCCTTTGAGCCCAATTTCCCCTTAGATGTTATGATGATTTGTCCCGCACACTGCTACCATTTGCATGGTCTCTAGGTGCTCACGTGACTCTGTAAGAAAGTGTGTGGGGTTGGTTAGTGAGCGAGAGAGGGATAGGATAGAGGTTGTGCTCATCTGTTAAGTGCAGAACCAGGAGAAACTGGTGTCTGTGCGTGTCAGCTTTCTGGATGTGCTTTGTTGTGTGCACTGGGCTTGTTGTGTCCAGTGTCTGGGTTGTTTGCAACTGTTTGGTCTTGTGGCATGATTAGAAGTGGGTGTGTGTGGCTTGTTTGTGTGTAGTTTTGCGGGCCATTTTGGGCATGTGTAGTGGATGAGAGGTATGCAGGCGTGGAGAAGAGGAGGGGGTGGTTAGTTGTTTTCTGTTTGGCTCTGGGGGTGTGGTTGTTTTATTGCTGGTTCTTCTATCCATATTGTCCCATGTTTGCTTTGGTCTCAGAGTATGGTTTTTGGGGGAGCACATTTTTATACTTCTCTCCATGAGTTGAATATCCAGGTTTTCAGTCATTTTCTGAAAGTTAGGTCGTCTTCCACTATTCTTATTTCCTTCGGTACCGAGCTGCACAGTTTGGCTATCAAATAGGAGAATGCAGCTCCTTCCGAATCTCCTTTCCTCATAGTGTGTCATTTCTATTTGGTCATCATTGCTCTAGACTCCTTCCGGATTGGTAGCGATTGATTTTAATTTGGAGAAATTCATCTCTTGTCCATGTAGTGATTTGTGGGTGATGCAGAGGGCTTTAAAGTTATTGTGATTTTTTACTGGTAGCCAGTGTAGGCTTCTCAGGGCTGGTGTGATGTGGTGTCTTCTATTTAGTCTCAGGAGTAGTCTTGCTGCAGTCGTTTGCAACTGTTGTTTTTTTGTGAGGTGTTCTGGAATTCCAAGGTAGAGGGTGTTTGCGTAGCCTGGTCTCAATAGCCCCGAGGAGTTGATTGCAAGGTGTTCTGAGTGGGAAGTTGGGGTAGGGCAGTATCCCTCTTATTAGTCACAGGACTTGGAAGCATTTTTGTTGCTATTGCACAGACGTGTGGTTCTATAGAGAGTACATTGTCCATGAGGATTCCCAGGTTTTTTATCGCTGACAATGTCTCTGGTTGGGTTTCCATGCATGGTGGCCAGCTCAGGTATGTCGGTGTATTGTCTTCTGGAAGGGAGATAATTATTTCGGTTTTGGTCAGATTTAGCTTGAGATTGTTGTCTGTCATCCAGGTGTATATTTCCGTGAGGCATTTGTTTTGGGTGTTGTTTGGGTCTTGGACGGAGGTTATCTTGAAGATGAGTTGGGTATCGTCTGCGTAGTTGTAGGCGGTCAGTCCATGGTTTTGAATGAGTTTCATTAGGGGTAAAAAAAAACATCCAGCTAATTATATAGTATGGGGTCTGTACATCAGGAAACAGTCCCCAAATTAAATGCTCTTTCACTGGAATCCCAGACTCGCTGCCAGATTCCCAGGACCTGGGTTCCTTTCACCGGCTACTAATGTGTTCTGCAAAATGAAGGTAACTCTATCAAAGGGCAAAGAGGGCCAACCGGTGACTCCCTCAAAACCCTATGTAGATGGCAGTTTCACAAACCCCAATGGCTACACCTTGCTTGACAGGTGTAGCCATTTCTGTGGGACAAGACAGCTTCAGATATCAGCCCATGATGTATGTTCTGTGTCCAAATCAATTTAGTTAGAGCCCCATTCTGCAATGTTTCCTGCATGGTGGCTGCCATGGAAAGCATAGTGGTGCGCGCCTGCACAGTCTAGTATGTGCCATCACTTGCACCCTTTTGAGGTCCGGTGTACCTAGAGGCAGCTCATGCCCACTTCCTTTTCTAAATGCTCTATGTGGGGTGTTGGCAGGGCTTGGACGTTCTCAGTAACGGTCTTGGCAACCTTGCATGACCCATCTCAGGATATGGGCCATTGTGGGCTATTGGAGCAGCCTCTTCCACTATTTAGGAGGCAGCATGCACTCTGCACGTGGGAGGATTGTTTTAGACTATCCTTGGAGGTTCTGGGCTATCTTAGGAAGCTGCATGCTGCACACAAGCCACACACTGCCTGCGCCGCACACACACACACTGAGTGAGGCTCACATATCAGGGCTTGTTGAGCAGAAATTGATTGGGCCCCTCCACACGAAGCTAACTGCAGCCCCGCTCACACTCAGTCTTATCCGGGACCCAGGGCTGTGTGCAGCTTCCGCAGATGTTGTCGAATGAAGCTCCAGCCCCCGGCTACTACCCAGGTGGTGCGTCATCTGCAGCAGCAGCAAAGAACACTCTATCACCCCTCTATGTACTATCACCTAAAGAGGAACATTGTGTGCATGTGTGGTTGTGGGTCTGTGTGCCTGCGTGATTAATGCGGGACAATGCCACCATGATACCAAGCCACACACACCACAATACTAACATTGGGGTTTGGCCGCTTAATGGTGGCTCATGGTATGTCGGCTGCTTCCCCTGCTGGTGGTGGAGGACAGTGCCGGGCCCAGGTCTAGCCGCACCCAGTATGTGATTTTTGGGTGCCCCCCCTCTACCCCTAGACTCCAAATACCAGAATGCAAAGTCACAGCGTGATTCTTGACTAGGTGCTGGCGTCGCGCCTCTGTCCCTCACTGTCATGTAAAGTGTCAGTCAATTACTTTCTATTAGTCACTCACCAATAGAAAGTCATTGGGCCTCATTACGAGTCCGGCGGTAACCGAGGCGGTAAAACCGCCTGGTTACCGCCGGACTCGTATTACCATTGCGCCTCCGTGACTCCCGGAATTACCAGGGCATTACACCCTCGGTGTCCCGGGAGTCACGGAGGCGGAATGGTGTTAATCCCCATTCCCATTGAGTCACATAGGACTCAATGGGAATGGGGAAGTGGAAACTCTGGCACCATCTCGTGATGGTGCCGGTGTTTCCACGTCCGCCTGCAGGCGGGCGGTGTTAAACCCGCCAGGTCAGACCTGGCGGGAACATCACCTCCCGCCTGCAGGTCTCGGGATCGGGCAGTCCGGAATTAACAGTGGCGGCGGGTTTACCGCCACTGTTAATTCCGGACCGCCCGACCTGTAATGAGGCCCATTGACTGACACTTTACATCGGGGCTCTGCAGATAAAGGGTGCATCCAGATCACACAATGTAAAGTGGCGTGTACTTTACATTACACTTTACACTGCGTGAGCTGGCGCGCCCTTCTTGCTGCAGCGACCCTGTGCCACTGCACCACTTGATCGCCCCTTGAGCCGGATCTGGTGGGGGACCCCTTGTATGGTGATAGGGAGCCCTCCTTGTAGAAACTGCACGCTGCTCCACCCACACCAGGCTCTGTTCCTCTGGCTGTCCTTTTGGAAGGATGAAGGCTGCCCATCACTGTGGCCCCCTTTTGGAGTTATCCCCTGAGAATGAAAAACGCTGCTGTCCCACTTACACTCTCATCTTGGGGCCTTTTCAGTGGCTCGTGCTGCGCTACTTTCTATGTTGGGCTGCTCCCCGGCCTCCCTTGGGCTGCCCCGTTAGGGCAGCCGCACTGGGCCCTCGTGTGCCTTGGCACTGTGCCCTCTTGCGCCTTCTCGCGGCTCCTCTCTCTGATAGATGAGCAGTTACCAGCCACAAGGCTCTTACTGGCCTATAGGGCAATGCCCGAACCAAAAACACAAAACGCGAGTGTGACCCAGTTTGTTTTTGGTCAAAGTGGGCCACTTTTTGGGACAGTGTGGGCCAGTTTGATGAGTTGCTTCAATATGAGGCTAGTAGATTTGGCCAGTGTTGCTGAATAAATCTTCTTTAAATTGCTCAATTTGCATCACATTTGATTTTTAAAAAACTCCCCCTCGGGTGCTATTCATACCGTCTGTCACAAAAGGAATGAATTGCCATTTGCAACGGTGGGCCACTTTTTCATTGGTGCCCGAAGCAATTTTAGGGCCCGGTCCGACGGTGCCAGCCACAGTGCCTCTTTCTTGGATTGATCTCTCTCGTGCCCCCGCCCGCTTCAGGCTGGGGCTACCCAAGTCGTCTTTAGACAGGCAGGCCTGCGTCGGGTCAGCGCCGCTGCCGGTGGGACGCGTGTTGCTGTCACTCTCGCCTCTCCCCCGAGCTTGTATCTCTCTGTTACGCCCGTGTTGTCCGGCCTCCATGATCGATTTTATTGCTGTGTATTGAAGGATGAGCTGTGGTGGCACAGAAACCCCGAAGGGCTGTCAGCATCCGGGCCCTGCGCTGCCCCCCGCCCCCTTCCCTGCATCTCCCCGGCTGCTGGGAAAGCTGCAGCCCCGGTAAATCACCGGCCTGTCTCTGGCCCTGGAAAGCCGGATGACAGGAAACCGATTCTGGGTTTGCTGGGGCTTTCAGGGGCTGGCTCGCCTCCTTTCTCGCCTTCTAGCCGAGCCTCCAACTGCGCACATTGAAGCTCGGGCCCCGCATATGGTTTAGTGCTGCGGGGGGTCGATGGAGGGGGGGCGGACCTCGATTTAATTGAATGCGGAGCGGCAAATGAGCAGTGTTTTTTCTTTTTGACTCCAGCCCACTACTGTCCTCATCACCTTGGAGCTGCATGTTCACGTTTCCAGTGATATCACTGCCAGGCCAGTACCTGTGAGCACTTACCATCCCACAGACCCCAGCTGAGCCCGCTCTTCTAGACTGCATGGGCGGGCTGCCATCTTAGGTTCCATTTTGAACTCCACACACTTGCTGTGCACGTCCATTTTTCATACAACCTTTAATGCTGCATGATAGTCCATTCCTTGATACTCCAAAATTTAGCAGACAGGGCGGGCAGAGGGACGTGGGGGGGAGGTTTTGAGGGTCGTGTGGATCATGTTATTTGGCCAAGAAAACGCATCTTGGTCAGGTTCGTGAGGTAGGAGTGGAGCTGATGCCTTTGTGGTTTCCCAGAAGACAGCCTAGCAACGAGTATCTTCTATCAGCCCATTCTAAGCCTGCATTAGCACCCAGTGGGAGCCAAGTGCCAATCAGGATGTGCAAAACTCAGGCGTGAACAACCAGTGGCAGCTCGCAATCCACATCCTCTTCCTCCTGTCCCCCATGTCCGCCATTTTCTTTCCGTGTACTGGGTCACATGTCCCCCCCATCCCGCACACCTCCATTCCACCCACAGACATCCCTACACTTACCTTCCTCCTGCATCTTCCCGCTTCTGTGCAATGCCTACTCTGCTCTCCGCCGCCCGCAGTAAACATAGAAAAGAGATAATACCCCTTTTCTTTTTCTTCGGTGGCCCTCTTAGGGTGGTAGGTTTTTTTAAGGGGAATTGGAAACAATCAAATTGCACTACGTGTTTCCCCCTAAAAAAACGGTGGTCTTCTTGTGACGAAAGCCTCTAGGTGCTAATGGCGTTAACTCCCTAGGCAGGGGTTAGGGTGGGGGTGTACATGGCTGTTAATGCCACATTCAATACCACAGTAAAGTATCTAGGAGTGTCTGTGGGGTCAGTGAACCAACCGTGCCAATATATTGCTTCCACGGGGCTTTACCCACATTTGATGCCCAGCTGAACACTTCACTGCCCTTTCAATGCCATTGATTCTGACCAAACTCTGTGTTTCGGCATGGCACTGTGACGACTCAACTTCGGGGCATCAGCGGTCCAGGGATGAATATTGGTTTTTAAACCATTAATCAGCCCCACACCTCTAGTACACCAGAAGGGATCCGAACAGATTGGAAACACAAGCAAATGATAAAGCTCCTTGTCCAATTTTGGTAATGTGGACGGAACAACAGGCTTATCTCCGCAAGGTCATGGATCATTGGTTAGTTGCAACACAGCGAAAATACAATTATTACCCAATGATAAAAGTGAGTGTCCAGTCAAGGTTGTATAGCAATATCTACTTTATTATTATTCAACAAACAGTTCTAGCACACTACAAAATACAACCCACCCTGTAAAGGGATGCAGAGGACAGACAGTTTCAAGAAGGAAAAGTGATGCACTCTGAATACTGACAGGAGGGTAGTCGTAAAGTAATTAATCACACTAGTTCAAGGATACTTTGTTTCAGCACAAAGGGAGCAATGAGTCATGAAATGTCACTAGGGGCCTTTGGAGAAGGAACAGCAGGATAGAACCACAGTGTACTTTGTGCTTGTAGAAGTTCTTGGTGCTCAACAGGGTCGAGTCGGTTCAGGGTGTTTTGCAGCTCCTGCAAGAGTTCAAGATGGGAGACAGCTGCGGGTATCAGGCGGCAGGCAGTTCGGTGAGTGAGGCTGGACAGACAGCTGCAGGCTGGCCTACAAAGTGGCTCGAGGTCAGGCACCGTTTTCTCAATGCTGGTTGGTGGCTATGACGCATTAGTCGAGGCATTTCGAATGACGTTAGCGACTGCAGCGTGACAACAGTCAGCAGTGCAGTAGGTTGCAGCTCGAGGGGCTCGACTGGCTCGAAAATGTCCTTTAAGCTAGACACTGGTTGATGCTTGTCGATGCCTAGCTTCTTAACTGGGCTCGTGTCGTCCTTTAAGGCAGACGGTCCAAAGCTGAGGAGAGTGTTGCAGGCAACGGCCTTGTCCTTGATTTGCTTCAGAGACCCTCTGGCACTTCCCACTCAGGAAGCTTGCTGCAGAGCCAAGCAGGGCACGGTGTGTGCTGGCTGGGTATTGGTTCTGGAGCTGCTAGAGGGTCCTCTGGGTTCAGTATCTCCCTCTGTTCCCTGAGAGATGTTTAGGGGAGGGATCTTGCGTCCCTCTTTGGAAATCCTGGCCTTCCTTCACTGGCCGAAGCTGTAAGGCAGACTGTACCTTCAGCCAGTGTCCAAATGATTTCTTCTTGTTACTCCTTGCGACGTCTTCAGATTATCTACCCAAAACATGGGCTCAGTCCCCTTTTAAAGCCAAATGGGCCACAGTGATTGGTGTAGGCTAAGCCTACCATAATGAACCAATCCTGGGTTCCCACCAACAATCTCCAATATGCATGAGGCCATAACCTGAGTGCTATGCAACAGAAAAGGGGTGAAAACATATAATACTAAGTCCCACATATCTTCCTGTCTGTTGGGGATCAAAGGGTCTCTCTGGTTAATTGAGCTCTCTGTGGTTCCTGATTAAAGTGGCAGATCTCCCTTGAAGCTGCGGTGAGACCAGACTTTCTGTCTCTGTCAAACCACATACTCTTAGCTTCTGAATGGGGTCTCCCTGCAGGGATGATTACTGTAAATATGCAGTCCCAGGCATGACATATCCAAGTCAATCGATACTGAAGGCAGGAGCTGCCATCAGTTTGACACAGTACATATGAAAGGGTGTTGGGGGTTGCCTGTCTCCTTTGTTAGCCTCTGCAGCCAGGCCCCATGGGGTCTGTTTGAATGAAACTCAGATTAGTATGTGAATGCTGCCACCAAATACATGGCTCAACAAAAGGTCAGGGCAGATCAATGGAGCCTTTGTTAGTAAATCAGGCTGGCCACGGCAGGGGGAAGGTTGGGCCCTACCCCTTCTTAAATGACATGGTTTACTCCTGGCTGTCATAACACAACAAAATCTGACAGGCGGGACTGTGCCTGTAGGCTGTGTCCACCCAGAGTACACAGGTCTATGTGTATTACTTGTAGTGAACATAGGAAAATGTGTACAGATTAACCCCACACATTTTCCGGAGTTGAGCTACCATCATTCAATTTCATTTAAAATTTCAAAATAGAAGGCGAGTGCACACCACTGTCCAAACAGCCTATGTCCACCTGTTACCAGAAAATAAATTGAACTCACCCTTTACATGCTAGCACTCTCTGCAGTGACTGACTGATCTATGACCAGGTCTGGCTGAAGATGTGTGGGGGCCCATTTCAACATGATGGTTGCCCCCCACCCCTTGATTAGAGCAAAAAGAGTCGGATGCATGCATTACAATGGTGACAAAGACCAGGTTAATAGCCGCCGATTATCACAGGACTGCAATCCAGCATGGAGCTTAAAACCGTAAATGCCCACTGAAAAGCTATAACTCCTTTGTCCGCAAGTGGCTGATGTGGAAGAACGGGTGTTAAAAGGCAGCAAGGGTCTAACACTTCTGTATACTCTGAGGGAAGCGACAGCTGGAAGGGCTCCAGCAAACATGGCTTGTAAGACGAGCGCTGCACAGCACACATTTAAAGCCACAGAATGAAATATGTAAATTAATATATGGCTGTGTTATACGCCTGCTGATTGCCAACCTGCGCAGTTGTCGGGGGCCCCCGGAGGCTCGAGGCAGCTTTCATTAAAAAAAAAGTTGAAAGCACTGACGCAGTCCCTTTCTATGACAACCCACGCATGCGTAGCCGCTCCTGCAAAGCAGGGTGCGCTCATATGAGTGCACAAGGGCGGGAATACTCAGCCGTGGATGCAGGGAGGTATCTGCCGCCCCGCCATTGGTGGCTTAGGGCCATAACCTAACCACGCAAGGAAACACTGGGTTTACCACTACTGTAGGACTATTACTCGAGTTCAATACAGTGTCCCTGTTTTGGGTATTTAAAGCATTTAGGATTGGCTTACAACTGTAATGTGAGTGCTCACATATAGTGTCCGTTTTGAGAATGAGTGTATTGAAGATTATCTGCCATACATCCCTAATGTTGGTGCTCAAATGTAACGTGGTGCCCATTTTTCTAGGCTATAGGCCATTTTGGGAAGCCAATACATATAACATTAGTTTATAATTTTAGGATTACTCCCAAAATTAATCCAGTGCCCCTATTTTTCATGTAAGATTTGAATATAAACATGACATTAGTCCTCAGGTTTAATACTGTGTGGGTTAATGCATAGAACATTCGTTTATGGTCATAGTATGATTGGGCAGTGTCCCTGTCACTTTTAATACTGTGCCCTTGTTTTGGGATATTAATGCGCAGAAGATTATTTGCCTTATATCCCAAATGTAAGTGTTCAAATGTAATACGGTTCCCCTGTTTTGGGTATCGATACATTTAAGATTAGTGCCCAGATTGATCAATTTCCATGTTTTTTACATGGCTACACGTAAGCTTGCAATATAAGTATGGCAGTAGTGGCCACGTTTTATGCTGTGCCCTTTTTTGGTTGTTAATAAATAATAGTTTATAATTGTTGCATTATTGTACAGTGTCTCTGTCACGTTTAGTACTGTGCGCTTATTTAGGGGATTAGCACATTTAAGTATAGTTTATAAAGGCAGTATTCTTTTCAAGGATAAAATGATGCCCCTGTTTTGGGTATAAAAAAAATCAAGATTTTTGTGGGGTTATCATAAAAACCATCTGTTTTCTGTGGTTACCACATGTTTTTACCACTTGCCATATTATAGCCTATTTGGTGTTTCCTATTCTAATACTTTGGATAGTAAAGACCACCTGATTATAAGGTAATATACCTCAAACACTTGACTCAAAATGTTCACCTCCACCCAAAACTTGGAGGTAAACATTAGGCAACGCAGGCGGCAGGGCCAGTGAGAGACACCAGTCACAGATATTCATTGGCAGGCAATAGGCCTCAGTTTAGTATATTTCTTACATCACCCAAAATGCAACAGAGCCATACATAATAACATCATAAAACGGTTACTTCATTATTCGTCATATATCACGTCATCAGTTAAATCATTATTACATCATCAATTACCTACTTAGCATTGGTGGGTGGGAGTGTCATAACCCACCACACTCTGGAAAAGGCCCTGAGGGAAAAGTGTGACTCCCCTTAACCGGCCAGACCCTCATACCCGAACCCCCCCTTTGCACGGATGGGTGAGAAATGATCAGTGAGCCCCTGCATGACACCTCACCCTTCCCCACTCAACGTTGAACATAACATCAGTCAGCAATACATTTCCCCTCCAGTGACCCAAATGGTCAAGCCCATAACTCAGGGCAATGTGCCACAACCTACCGCCACAGGGCCACTGGCCTACCGGTCAGGGGCACTCCCCCCTTTCCTGCACGGTACTTATGATCGTCTTTCAGAGACCAACTAAAATCCGACACCATGATCCGACAAATTCAACAGGTGCCCGTGGCAGAAGCTTCCCAGTCATTCCTTGCATGCCCCTTCTTGTTGGGCTGTCCACCACACCACTGCACTCCTCGTCGGCCTTCTGTACAGCCTGCGGGTAGTACCCTATACGATCCATCCCTTTAGCCCCACCTACACATAGCACCCCAGCTTTTACTGGTGGCATTCCCCCGGCCAGGTGGCTCAGGGGTCACTCCCCCTGCCGCAGAGTGTCTTCTAGAGATAAAAGACAAGAAAATTAATACACGGCAGAGGCATTGGTAGGGGGAGTTTAGGGGGCTATAGCCCCGTGTCCTTTGGTTGTATCCCCGGATAGAAGCTCCGGGGTTACATCCAAAAAGGCTAGCTAGCCCCCAGTCCCGACAGTCCCAAAGTGAGCATAGCCCCGGATCTTTTCCAGACCTAGTAACACCCCTGATACACAGTGACGTCACCCTTCCCCTCGGCACTAGGATGATCTTCTCCTCTTTAGATGATCCTCACTCTTGGTCACACCGGCACGCCTCCCAAGCCACTGGCCATGCTAGGCGCCAGGGCTGCCATTGCTTTGAAAGTCCCCTGAAGTTTTTATACATGTTATAATGCAGGAAAGGGAAGGATTGATATCTTTGGGCAAAAAGGGAAGGGCATCCTTCAGAGAAAACACCTAAAAGTGAAGTCCATTGCCTCAGAAACTTATAGAGTACCCTCTAATTAGGGGTACATCTTTAAACAAGAACTGACAAAGACAAGAGTTTGGCTTTTGTGCGGCATGCGGTAGGCATTCGCCAAGCACAGACATAATAATGTTACCTGGCCATAGGATGCCAACACCGGGCAAATGGTGTACCTGGGTGTGTTTTGGCAGTCTCTGACAAATGCCTATGCCAAAAGTGGTGGATTGGTCAATTTCTGTTTTAGCAGGAATCCAATGAAAGGAGCATGTGTGAGGGCACACATATTGCTTAAACATCATGCAGCTGAAGCACACTTGGTTTAGACATTGTTATTACACCAGCAGCTCATTTCCAGCCATTAATTTTAAGAAGACTGCTTATAAATAACTCTGGCAGCTGATCAAATCCCATAGCTTGATGTTACTGCATGACAGAGCTAGCTCAAAAAGATCCCGGGAAGATGTGTTTTTGGGCAGAGATGGCGGTAGTGGGTGGAAATGACCTCAGGTATTAGCCTGGCCATGGGCATTCAGTGGGTCGATAAAAATGCCAAGCAACAGCCACTGGCTTTGTGTTCCTACTCCCATCCAATTTCCTCCTACCTGGTCTTCAATACCAATCGTTTCAGCTTTACAGGTGGTGCTAAAGTGCCATCTAATAACAAAACTAAAAAGCGGCCTTACATTTTAGTTCCACCCGTAAAAAAAATCTTGTGATGTAGGGCTGTTCTCCATCTGCCGAAGCTTTTTCCGCAACATGTTTTACTCGATTTTCACAGTGAACGGCCTCCAACCCAGAGAATAAAGTCCCGGGGACGCTCCATTGCACCCCTGTTTCGCTTTCCCCACAGAGGGCCATTTACGAAATGTCTCCTTTCGTTCAGAGCATTTTAATGAGAGACGGAGCGCCACAAGATTTCTACAAATTGATAATCTCTCATTTCTCAATGCCATACGGTTACATGAGATGAACAGACATTTGGCAGAAATGGGGCGCTTTAAAGTTTGTCGGTTCCATGGAAACTGGAAGAAACGGGGATAGTGACCCCGGCAGACAAACTAAGAGAAAACCAGGAGGTAGTGCTGGGCGGATGCTGAGCACTGCCCGGAGCAGGTCAGAATGGTCAAGGGCTGCTGAGATCCCAAAGGTTTCATAGGCAGAGAAGAAGGACTGAGTTCCTATGCACTTCATGTGGGTGTGGCTTCTAAGCCTGCAACAACTGGAGTAGGAAATGCTTTCAAGTGGACTAGGCAGCTGCCTATCAATGTGAGACCTCCCAGTGGCATCACAGAGAGTGTGCTGTGGTCTTAGGGAATGTAACCAATGGCGGAGCTGCGATGGAGAACACTGTAGAGATTGGTACATTTGCGGGGATCGTTCTGTGCCACTCTTGTAGTGTGCAGTTTGTGAATGTGGTTAAAGCAGGGTTGTCCAACTCCAGGCCTCGAGGGCTGGATCCGTGTCAGGTTTTCAGGATACCCCTCATTAAAATTCATGAGATAAATTGCCATACAATGGTTCTAAATATATGCACATTTTTTCTCAAGAATATTAATGAGGGATATCCTGGAAACCCTCAGAATACCAGCTCTCGAGCCCTGCAATTAGACAACCCTGGGTTAAAGGTTCCACACACCTGAGATGATGGGTGGCATGTATGTATGTATTGGTGAAAGATAGCTCACTGAAACAGGTACAGATCAGACGAGGATTGATAAAATCTCCTGCAGCAGAGAAAGCCTGATAGGGAATCAGGACTGTTTTTTGGAATCAGTTAGTGGGGCAATGGCGGCTGTAAATGCACATACATGAACGCTAAAGGCATGAGAAGGAACTGGCAGAACAAGCAGGAAACGGCTATCTCTAAATTTGAAACAGAGAGCTTGCACCCCAGTCTTCATGCTGCAAACAGGGAGTTATCGGGGAATGAGAAGGTCAGATAACATCGATCAACCGCATTCCAACTATACCATGAAGTCTGTAGATCAACTTCAGGACACTTGAACAGTTCAGGGCACCCTCCTCTAGCAGACGACTCTCTAGAAATGATCTCAAGATGTTGAGCGTGAGACGCGGCCGTAAGACAAGTGAGGACCCAGGATCCTCTGGTCCTCGCCAGCCGTTCGCCGGCCTCATGCGAGGCTCCTGCTGGCTTTCATGACCTGTTATGAATAGAGGAATCAGTCCACAGACAGTTAGGCGAGTGATTCTCCAGTCATGTGTGCCTGCACGTCTGCCGGGGAGCTGCGTGCTGGGCTCGTTGGCATGTAGAGCCATCAGCATATCCCAGTCCGCGGGGTGCGGGAGGCGGTGATTGGGGGGAACGGACTGAATCACGCACCAAGGTCTGCAGATTTACTCTCTGCTGTTTCGCAGGCGGATGGTTTTACTGCAGGATTTAATAACCTGCGCTGAACACACAGAGGTGGGGAAGGAGATGTTTGTTAACCTGACTGCCCTTACCTCCCAAGCAGGAAAAAGGTCCAGGAAGGCAGTCGTGTATGGTTGTTTGTGCTTGTTTTTTTTGCCCCTATGGTCCTAGAAATTATATTAATAACTGTATGTATTGAATGTTGTGTCTTATATATTACAAACCGAACTCATCTGGGAATGGGAGCTGCGTAACAATACCTCGTAAGAGGAATATGGATTGAACAAGCAAAATAGGAGCTCCTTAATGAATAATGCAGTTAATGAGTGCATACCTTTCTTTTTATGTGGTGTTCGATGGTTATTCAGGGTGCATCGTTCCCAGCTATCCGGTTGGGCTAATGCCATTGATGGGGGATGTAGGTCCTGTTTGAAAACATCCATGCTCCACTCCCACCAATCGACCCAAGTGTGTGTGATTTGGGATGGGGCGCCGTTACAAGCAGGTGTGGGGCCCGTTGAAGAACAGTCCAAGGTATCTGGAGTTTTGTGCTTGCCAGGGAGGCGATCTAAGATAGATAGCCACGTCGCACAGGGCCGTCTCATATCCTTTGCCTTATGTTGGTCTTCATAACTAGGGCTCTATGTTCTCCCCTTTACAAACCACTGTAGTCCGAGACTTTCGTCCAATTAGATCAAGCAAAAAGTCAACTCCGAGAATCCTGTAGGTAATTGCCAAGGACGAGTATGCTTGTCCTTTTTGCATAGACTTGCATAATAGCCCGGCAGTTAAGGGAGGAAGGGCTGTGATTTCAAAGAGTGGTGTCCTCCATGACATGGCGTCATCTAGTCACCTTACTCTGTGAGGAGCGCGTTGAGTTCTTACACCACCTGCCGATTGGATGAAGTATGCTGATGGAGCTGCGATGGATCTCCAGTGGAAGCCTGGAAGTCTTTGAGGGAACCATGGGTACGGTATTCCCTGTACCGTGCCTTGCTGTGGCTAATGCCCAGGCTTGTAGCCGTTCTCAGGGATAGATTCCAGGGTCGACCTGGCAAGGTGAAGGCCAGGTGAAGCCATGTTCTTATGCGTGTTGTGTGAGGGCAGGGATGGCATCACTCAAATAGAGCCCTGATGCAGTTAGAGAGGTGATCTGGGATTTCCCAAGAGCGGCTTTTGTGTCTGGAGTTTTAGGGGTGGGGCCGCCCTTGCCAGGAGTAACCGGGATAGGCGATGCTTTCTATTACCGGGTGAACGATTCCCCAGCGGAAAAGGTGGGAAGCAGAGCTATTGATTCTCTAGTTAGTCCACGGGGGTGTCTGAGTTCAGTTCACAGGAGCTACATCCACTTCATGTTTTTTTTTTTCATATTATCGACACAATTAGCATTTGAACTGTGATATGCCGTCACTTAAATTGTCAGAGGTTATCTCGAAAACATGGAGTGGTCGGGGCTCTTGAGGACCGGATTTAGAACGCGCTGGTCCTTCCTTCACTAGCAGTGTTCGTGGCATGGTAGTTGATGGTTCCAATCGCAAAGCCCCCATACTTCAGCAGCAGATGGCAAGGGTCTGTCTTCTGCAGCATGGGGAGGTGGTCCGCTCTCCGGCCCAGGCTGCTTGTCCCCGCAGGTGGGCAGGCAGGCAGGCAGATCGGCCCAGTGATGGATGCTGGACCAGTTCCTCTTCAGCAGTGTGGGCTGCAGTGATTGTCATTAATCACTCCTATAAGACGATGAATTATTGATTGGTTTCGAAAAATGCTGATTTTTCTACTTTCTGAGTCCGTTTCAGGGAGAGCAGAAGCCCGGCCAGCAATTTCTAATCGGCGTAAATCATTTGGTTATTGGTGCCATGGAAAACAAATCTTTTCCTAACAAGTGTGTAGGCTGCGGAGAAGCGGTACGCGCCGCCCTACAAAACAAAGACTGACGGGCGACTCCCACAACCACACTCAATAGGAACCTAGGCCTTGCGCATGTAAAACAGATGGGACCCCCGCCGGCACACATTCAACTGGTCACCTTCCATGAACACACTTCATGTACGTGGTCACCCCCCTTCCACTGTACGCTCACACACAACGCCCACAGCTTTGGCGCCCTCGTGGCTGTATCCCCCACACCTTCTGCACGCAGGCGCAGCTTACTAATGACGTGACGTGGTCCTACGCGGAGGTCGCCCCCTCACACGAAAACATGCACACACACACAATCTGGCCACACTTCTAGGATTCTCTGCGCTCCCACCCACTCTCCTCTGCACCCACACACAACCGCACACACACACACACATCACGAAACAAATGCCAAATGCATGCATACATGCAATGTGAAAGCAGAAAAAGGCTGTGTAGGCCATTTGCGCAGTATGTTGCGTCCTCGAATTTGTTATAACGAAAATGAGAAAACTCTATTTCAAAATGGAGTTATGAAGTCCCATTTTGAAAGTGACAAAAAGACATGGGTGACAGGGCAAAGAGGTGAGGGGGGAAAAAAGGCTAAAAAAAAAAACAATGGAAGTACCAAGAGCGGGAAGAAACCACATCCATCTGCCAGGACTGAAGGACTTCCTGTCTGGGCTACCCCTCCCCCGGTTTCTATCCTGACCCCAGTCAGATGGGCATCCCTAAAATGCAAGGATGAAGTCCGAGACTAAAGCCTGGTCACCTACTCTGGACAGAACATTGCCTGCGCTTCAGCTTGTCCATCAGCACTGGTCACCCACCAAGTCCAGAATCTTCCCAGCCCCAGACTCCCTCTGGACCGTAGCATTGTCAAGCCCTTCCCCTGCCTCCCTTCTCTTCCTGCTTTCCCTCTGGGCAGAATCCCGCATTGCCGGTGTGCAGAACCCAGGTCTTTTGGGACTGTTGTGGGAGGGATGCTTATGCTGGTTGCGCCTCTGCAGAGTAGAGGCTTTCACAACACTGAAGCGGAAGTGATGAGGGGAAGTGGATTTTTCCTTTTTTCCAGTTAAGCCCATTCATGTCTCTACCAACACAAATTCTTCCAGGAAGAACTACTTTCGGAGCACTGTGGGCAACTGGATTTCAATGCCTGGCCGTGCACCTTTCCTGCCCCCTTCCCAAGCTGCAACATCTACCCAGCAGCAGAATATCCACGCCTGCGCTGCCCCATGAGCCGTCCACTCGCTCCTCCCAAGAGTTCAGCAATGCCCCACCGGTAAAAGCCATTGGCAACATTATATATGGTCACATTATGTATGGGAACGGGTTGCAGGGATGTCCCCATCTCCCCTCGTAAAAAACAAACACACCTTCATGTTCAATGTAATGTCTCTGCAAAAAACAGCAACATTTTTGTCAGGAGACATTTTTTGCGGGGACATTATTACGTGTAACCGCTGCCCCGTGGTGTGTAGGAGAAAGAATCTATGTGGCCATCACTAGCCATGAGAAACCATGTCTCTGTTGGCACACTGCAAAACCGGAGCTTGAGGCCTTGAAGGTTCTGAATTAATCATAACCTCTGGCATTACTCTGGGCAACTCGCTACAGCATTGATTTTCAGCCTGCCATCCCATTACGGAAGGACGGAGACTATATGCAAACGAGGCTTGATTCCACCCCAAAAGTGAGAGTCCACCCCAAACTGCTCGATCACATCCCTTCTCCATGGGACCACATGCCCCCCCAGACATGTTTCAACTTGATGGGGCGTCATCACTGAGGTGTATCGTTGGTCTTTAGGCATAGCAGGCTCAGGACCAATGTCTGGGCATACCAGTCCCACCACGGGTTGCGTACAAAACTGTAGGTTTATGACTGGAAGGTCTTGAATTAATCAGAACCACTGGCACTGATATGGGCAACCCTGCAGACCATTGTTCTTCCCCCTATTTGCCAGTGCAGAAGGGTAATGACCATACACAAATCTGGCGTGGTCCATATCTCATAAGGGGCAGTTCAGCCCGAACGTGTAGGTCACATCCCTTTTGAATAAGACCACAAGCAAACCTAGACCTGTTTCAGACTCATTGGGCATCACTAGTACGCTGGGAAGAATGGAGGTGGAGAGGATGACCTTTGCAATACCAAAACCGTACACCGGGGACCAACTGCTCTAGTGCCACTTTCTGAGCATGTCAATCCCTATTAAACAAAGCGTAAGGGCGATTGTGACCCAGGGCTGATCCACGAACCCATAGCTGATGTGTCGCCCTGCCTGCCCGTACACCGCATCGAGTGCCTCTGCTGCGGCTGACCCGGACGGGGCAGGAGGCACCTGGTGCATCTCCTCTCTTTCTGAAGCCACAGACCCTTTGGGCTAGGTTGGGACTCAGGGGGACTTGGCGGGGATGAAGGAGGCGATAAGGTGTGTTGTGTGGGCATGGACTGTGAAGATCACGTTTAAATAACTGTAAGGTCGTCAATTATGTACACAGGGTCCTGTCCTTAAGCGTTTGCTCAAGCAGAAGCCTATGCCATGCGTTCATGGCTAGCGTACAGTCTTATTGTTTCCAATTGAGAAGGATTAGGGCTGCCTGAGGTTGAATGCATTGTAGCCTATGTTCCAATGGAGTCCTGTGCATTATTCAGAAATGCAGCCTGTATTACAGTTCCCGCCACACTTTGCAGTAGTCTAAACAGCGCAGCATCGGGCCCATGTGTTTCTTCCCCTAAGCAACCTGAGCTAAAAGCCAGTGCTCTGAATGGGAGTAGGGAACTGGAGGGAACAGGAGTGGCTGGGGTGGATCCACAAGCCTTGGACCGCGCACTGATGGAGCGGCTCCTTGTGCAGGGACAGGGCCTGCAGGGTAATCACAATCTTCCCAGACGGCCCGGCCTCTGCATCATTCCTGCACTGCAGGAGGGCCCAATGTACCACAAGAGTTTCATGCAGTTGGCCGGACTGTCTATTGGGATGCGAGGGTCCTAAGAGCATCGGTGCCCAAATTTGCACACAAAATAAATTAATAAAAAAACAAGTTTTAAGGTGTCATTTTTATTTCTTGCTGTATTTTGTAACTGTAACACGTGTGATGCACTGCCTTGTAATGGCATCACCACTTTGATTTATTGGTGTTACGGGACTAAATTCATGTTTTAAATCGAAGTTAAACTCAGGATACAAACACAAAACTGATTTTAGGCCAAGCAACACTTCATCATTAAACTCAAATGTTGGAGGGCCATAAATAATGTCCCGAAGGGCCGCAGCCGGCCCGCGGGCCGCACGCTGTGCACCACTGCTTTGCTGCCACCCGGAGAGAGGGCCCAGAAGGCAGGAGCTCTGATCTCGTCGCTGTTCCTTAGAGCCAGTCTAAAAGGGAGAGAGCAGGGCTGCAGGAGCTAGAAGGCCAGCCAAAGACAGAGCCCATACACCGTTCTCACAGTGCCTCCTGTGGGGAAAGTAGGAACTGCATGCGTTGGGAGATCTCCACAGCCTGCAGTCCTATGCCACCCCCCAGCCTGCGATTCTGCACCGCTTCCGACAGATACAGCTGGACTGGAGCACTGATCCCCCGCAAAAGCCTGCACTCCTACAAATGTCTCCACATGATTGTTATATGCAGGGGCGTTGTTAGATCAGGAAAAGTTCCGGTGCTATGCACATTTTTGGACTGTCGGGACTGGGGGCTAGGTAGCCTTTTTGGTTGTAACCCCTGAGCTTCCATCCGGGGCTACAACCAAAAGACCAGAGGCTATAGCCCCTTCAGCCCCCGCCTAGCAAGGCCTCTGGTTATACAACAAGAGCGCTACCTTCATCCTATGCGCTCGCTACCCTACGCTGCTCAGAGTGCCTCGAGCTGGCAGGAGCAGCAGGTTTGAAGCGCTGACTCCGCCCATCTGTATTCAGCCAGACCCGCTGCACCGTTGCCTCCCGGCTGGGTTTGCGCTATATAAATCCCATATCTACATACACACAAACACCCATTGCATGGTATGGACAAAGGGGGCCACCATAGCCCGGGAAGCGCCCTCTTCACTCAGAGATGTTGCCCTGCGTTCCGCGTGGCGTGGCGTGGCGGAAAAAGCACTGATTATTTTCTGTTTGCTATAAATCGAAAGTTGCGCTATTCCCATCTGCCTTAAGAACATGATGGAATCGCTGTGTCACGCACTCGCTTCAGGCGTACCTGCTCTCCATCTCTCCCAAGTTTTAATATTCATGAAATAATAACTGTGTGCAATATTCAGAGGTGCTTTGCGGGGAGGAGGAGGGGCCTAGCTAGTTAGCAATGTTCTTGTTGGCTTTAGGCGCGAATAGCGCAGCGATATTAATAGGTGCTTCAATGTGGGTTCATTTGGTCAAACCTAACAACCAATTTGTCCGCCACACGTATCTCCCGCCTCACCCACCGCTTACAGACATGATGGTGAAGTCTCTGCCTGGGATAGGGGGGTTTCCCCTCCATGTCGCAGCCTCTTCCTTCAGCTCGTGAGATATTTATACTGGGAGCTGTGTGCGGAGGAGGCACCGCGTCAGGAGAAATACACCCTAGGGAATAAGGCAATCTGGTAGTAGGGGCGTCATAGGTGGATCATGAAATACTTAGACATCGAGCTTCCAATCTACAGCCCCTGCGTCAGAACGCGGTCCTCAAAGACGCAGCATGCACGTTTTGGCTTCACGTCACGCAGGAGATTGCAGCCCATGCAGTGCAGTCTTGTGGGCTCAAATGTGTGTGTTGCTCATACCACGGTGGATGTGGACCAGTGGTGGCGGGGGCACTGGTGGAGTAGCAATCACTCAGGGGCTAGAGTGATGCCACCAGGTGGGAATTGTGCGGAAAGGGACTATGAGCAGATGGTTATGGCATCTACGCCCTTGGACAAATAATGACTGGAAGAATGACCCACTCCAAAATAAAGCAACGTCTAGAAAATTGCCCCTGTTAATGCCAAATCATGCAAAATGAATGCACCCAGTATTCACAATGGCATCACGGTGCACACTGTAGACAGCCTGGGATTCACGGAAGCTTCCTTCACTAGCAACTACACTATCATCCGAGACACCCCCCCTCCCTACAGGTTATAATAGAACCAACCAGGGGAGTTGCTAGGTCTGGATACGGTCAGGGCTACTATGTCGGGAGTGTCGGGACGGGGGGCTAGCTAGCCTTTTGGCTGTAGCTCCTGAGCTTCTATCCGGGGCTACAGCCAAAAGACTCGGGGCTAAAGCCCACTCAGCCCCCTTAGCAACCCACATCTAACAGGAAACACTACAAACCAAGCAAATACCCTCGCCCTCTTTCAGCACAGTTTGACCTTTAACCATAACACAATTATGAGGATCCTAGCAGACTTTCAACCACATACTTCATGTCCATCTTCCTGGAGCAATGGCTAGATTGAATGGTAAGCCTCCAATCAGCTTCTGACAAACTGATCATTCTAGGCACCCTCTCTGGATCGAAAGCTCAACCAATGAACCAAGTCTGGAGCTCACAATCAACATGAAAAGCCAAGGTTCCACAGAGTCGGAACAAGCCCTCGCTCGCAACCAGACTCTGGGTGTAATCTGCACTCAGAACTCCACTATGGAAGATCCCACCCTTGTCAACACTGCACTGATCACATGCTGACCTTGTGCACGCTCTCCTTGAGGGTCAGTGTACACACCAGCAAGATCCATCAAACAAGGCCACTGCATACATTCACACTCAGAAACAAGATCACGCGGGGGTCACCGTGCCAAGAATTCATTCGATACGGCCTCAGCTTTGACCCAAAATACCTCCCCAAAGGTTATGCTAGTATGGTTCTACAGTGAACTCGAAAGGACATTGGAAACCCACACAGTCACCACCTCTAAATAAAAAGTACTAAATCCAGGCTAGCAAAAAAATGCATCAGCTTAGACCTAGCAAGACTGAAAGCCAGGAGATTAAATTTGAAAGAATGCGGCGCAAGACCACTTTAGCACAATACCGTCTAGCATGCCAGGTGAACCCCTTACGCTATCAGCAGGCAATTTGGTGTGGGAAACCTTTTTTTACAACGAATCTTGGAGGCACCAAACATGACAGCCACATTGTTTCAAATGTGTAACAATCTGACCAAATCACAACCCAATCCACTGCAATGAAACCCATATCAAGTTCTTTGCGGACAATTTACCGACCGTCTTCGAAGAATAAATATGATCAATCCAACTAAATGTAGAAATGAAAAAACGATCACAAATGCTCCCATCAATGAAACAGTCACCCCTCACGCTTTCACCAGCATTACTCCTAACGCAAACACATACGTCATCAAGCTAGTCAATGCAACGCCTGCATCCTGGGCACAGACCGACCCAGGCAGGGCATGCTTCCGAAAATAGCACATCACGGCCACTGCTGCCATGCAATACATCGCTTAGAGTGGCCTCCATGTAAGACCAGCTAAAAGCCCTCACAAAACCCCTGCGCAAGAAACCTAATGCTGGTGCCACAGCACAGCTGGTAGACAGTTCAAGGGTGTTCATTGCACTATAAATACAGGGTGGAAAAACGCCTAACCTAAACCTAAGATGGGAGTAAGCTTCGACCATCAAATGAGGACCTCAATAACTTATGGCCCATCTCCAGCTTGCCCGTACTGACTATAACCCTCCAGAAGATTGTCACCACACAACTCTCAAAGAACTGAGAAGAAAACTCGCTGTTACATCACCTACTACTGAGAGGCACCAAATCCCCTTGGGAGATATCAGAGTCTGCTGTTAGCAAAGGATAACAGTCACGCCGGGTGCCAGCTTCCGCTGAAACTCCCAGATTCACCAGGGGCCTGAAAGAAACAGCCTTCAGATGGATTGTCTCCTTCCTCCAAAGAGAACAGCTCGGGTAAAGTGGAGGAGCTTCCTCACGCACCACGTGACATGCCTCTGAGGAGTAGCACACGACAGCGTGCTTTCACTATGCCTGTTGCACATGTAAACCAGCCCACTGGCATCCATCTTTAAAAAATGCTCAGCAAATGTACAACTCTATGTCAGGTTATTTGGTGCACCAGTCACCACCGTACTAGACTTACCCAAAGTGTGGTGGCATATTGTGCCCTCATCAGGGTTATACAAACCTTGATCGGTGGAGAAGTGGACAAGGGAAAAGGAGGAGAGGAGCAACGAAGTGGGAGCAGGTTATAGATAAAACACTACATAACCCTCAGTCAGACCACCCACATATCACAGACTACCTATCAGCCATACACTGCCAGGTGATAGACCCCAAACTCTGTCTGAATGGCTCAAACGCAGAAACTTGCTTGCAGGCATGCCACCAACCAAAGACGTGATGTTTCAATGGCTCAGTAGCCTACACTCACGGCTTACCCCTTACCCTGGCCAACAAGGCCAAGACCTTAGGAGTGACGCATTACCGACTTCATTCTTTGAAAAGGCCCTGCCGCTCCAGGAAACGCAGCATGGAACGGAAGTACTAAGAGCACGAGGATTAACCCACTTAGCCTGATGCAGTGGCCTGTACTGCGGATGCAGCAAGAACATACTCTTCCAGCCTCAACTGGTTCCAAATAAAGCTAGATGGCATAGGCCATCAAACCTATGACTGCAAAATGGAAGTCCTCAAAGCCCTACACTGGCTCACTTTGGAATATCAGCAAAGAATCGCTCTGTTTGGCCCGCTGAGCCCGATGGGTGAAAGGCCGGAAATCCAGAGCTGGGAGAAGCTACCCCTCTAAGTCAACTGGAGCGCTGAGATCCTCCCCAAGCATGAAAAGGAGGGTGTTTTCTGCCATAAAAACATGTACAGGATCCAGGATGTTCTCATATCAAGGTCCCGCCCTGTGAACTGCCCAAAACTCCCTGAATTCTGGGAACCAGGTAATCGGAGTGCTGGGGAACGGGCTATGCAAACACCGGAGCACCCATAAGACTTTTCTTTTCTTTTTATATCTTTTCAGTGTTAGATGATGTTGCTTTTCAGACAAAGAAGTAGTCTGAGTTTCCATTTTAGCTATTCAATTTGGGACCTTATTGTAATTTTCTCTTCTAGGATATCAAATGCAGTTATGTATATTTTTTATGAAATGTTTTTGAGAGGTATGTCTGGGAAATCTGGGAACGTGTTCTGTATTAAAAAAAACGGTATTGAAATGGGTAGAGGTTTGTATTAACCAAAAACACAAAAATAAAAAAATAAGACTCTTCATGTCTTCTTGGCACTTGACGCCACAACTAAGAGCCGTTATAAGTGGTGATGTGCATTCGCCCGAAGCCCGTGGAGTGTGACCCCTGGATGCTATGAGTGGGGCGTACCTATTTTCTTCATCACTTTCCCCATCCCGGTTCCTCTCCTATGCTTCCCTTGCTCTGATGTACTGGTCACATACAGCAAAGGGATGCCACCATCGCTATAACTATTGCTGCCTCATCCATTATTTACAATATCATGAAGGCTGTGCGTACATCAGGTGTGTTACATTTGCTCCACCACTGACAGTGAGCGGGGCGTGCTTACTCCCCAGGGTTCTGCAGGCAGGATCTCAATTTGTCTCGCAAGAGGAGCCTTCAAGGTGGTGGAGATGCAGGCAAGGCTAGTGTCCTTCAAGAGAAGGATGTTCCCACCGCCGCAGAATCTCCGCTTTGGCGTTTGAGGCTCTCTGAGCCCCTTCAGTGAAGAGCTGATGTCTCTCCAATGTTCGGAAATACTCAAAGATCCCTTCATGCTCAGCGCAACCTAATGGGGAGGCTGGGGGAATCTTCACGTGTGTAACAAACATTCAGGCAGAATGCATTTCCTAAAAACAACACAGGATATGCCCAGTTATTTCTGATCTTACCGACCACAATCGGAGTGGTACATTTCATTGTGGATAAAACACTGAAAAACACTGATTTCTTAATTTGGGGGTCCCCCCAATCCTCTTTCTCCTACCCTTTTAAAGCCACACCAACCCCATCCTGACCCATTTGAACCCCCTACCCCACTAACCTTTATATATTTATTTAAACTTTTCAGTGTTTTCTGTTATTGTCCACTCTGTTAAGTACCACTCTGTTTTTTTCCACGATAAAATGACTGGATACCGAGATGCCCTGCCATTGGTGATTTCCTGAGCTTTCTAGAGCTCGAGGGTGATCTAAAGCGGCTGACCTCTGAGCTAACTATGGTCATTGGCCACGTCCAGTGTTCTGATTTTCTCGAGCAAGTCCTCTAGAAGCAGATGAAGCAGACCTGATGCTATTCACAGTCCCAACCACAGTGTGGCATGCATTGAACCATTCTGGCTGCCACCCAAGAAGTAAGTGTTGCCACCATGCCCCTTCCCTGCTAACCTTGCTGTTGTGTATTCAGCTTTGGCAGCCATAAGGGTACCGAGATGCCTGACAAAGATGCAGAGGGGCACTGGGAGGTCTGAAAGATGCCTAGAAACTGAGCAAGGTGCTTCCAAGCATGAAAAGCAACTGGAACCTGAGATAGGCGCCTGGAAGTCTGGAAGCTCCTTTGCAGGCCTTTTTATGCCTTGCTATGCTTTTAGAGGCGTTCTATGCCTCCCATACATTTCAAATGCTCTTTTTTGCCATGTGTATTTTCCCCATGGCTTTAATGCAGCTTAATGGCATGCATATGCCTCTCATGCCTGGTAATGCACCTTGCATGCTGCATTATACCCTCCAACAGTTCTAATGCACTTAATGCCTCCCTCTGCATTCAAGGCAATCCATAATGTCAGTGGGCAGACTACAGCACACCGTGCACACAAAGCAACAATCACAACACAAACAACAGAATGTGCATTCACCAAACATACAACAAAACAGATATCAAACAGAGCACACAGCACTACACTATGCAACTAAATTGCAATCAAATCCTATTCTATAGCACAACACTACAATGAAGACTCTACACTTAGAAAACACAGCGCACACAGCACTGCACATAGAAGATCCCCACAGCACACACGGCAAATGGCAATTTCTTTAAATAGAACAACACAATGCAAATATGCTGCACACAAAACACTAGGCACATTCCACACCGTGCACATACCACAGCACACGATGCAAACACCAAATAGTGCACATACCACAACATTAAAGACACATAACTGCACACTTTACACAACTCACATACACACTTTACACAACTCACATACTATCAAACAACCAACCCTGCACATGAAGCCAAACATCACATGTCCCAAAACCACACACTACAGCTCCATGCGCCGACCCAAGTGCCAGGCACATGCAGCAGTAATGCAACAGTCTCATGCGTCACTTTCTCCTCCGCCCCTCCCCACTACCTCTTCCAGCCAGCCTATTCTCATTTTATTTTGCATATGTATAGACTGTAAACTTAGGAAAGCAGCGGAGCACCGTGATGGAGCCCCTGCCTGGCCCCTCGCAGGTAGGGGAGCAGCCTGTCCACCCAGGACACACTGCATAGGCCGCGATGCACTCTCCGCTTCTTTGGATTAGTGAAAGTGCAATGCAAGCCCCCTGAGATGAGGGGCGCCCCGTGGAGACTGGTCCACTCCTCATTCATAGAGCACGATAAGTGCGATTGCTTTGGGAAATACAGCACGTCTGCGAGCTTAGACTGCAGGTGCCACGTCATAGCTATCTGATCTGCTTGGATTGTATCAGCCATCTGGACCACTGCGTTCTGCTGCTCAATGTGTGTTGTCCTCAGCACCCCCCCCCCCTCGCTATTATTGGGCCCCAGATTGTGGAATGAATGGCACTTACACATGTGTTCTTGCTCAAGTCTTTAGATCATGTCAGCAACAACATCTACTGAATGCAGCTCTTTCCAACGGCTAATGCAGCTGCACTCTGATGGCAGCAGCCCCATGACATGCTCTACTCATGTCAGATGGAAACTGTACTCGCCTCTGATTGCGCTGTTAGGCTCACTGTGTAAAGTGCTCTGGGGGACGGTGCTGTGAATACAATCATACACACATCAACCAAGTCGCATGGTTTGCAACGTGATAACGAGGCAGCGTGTATTGTAGGAGTAGAGGCAAAGGGGGCGTAGTGCTATGAGGCGGGGGTGCGTGGGGTGTGAGCTAAGGCAAGGCAGTGCAGTGCATCGTACCTCACCCTTTGCGTGCATGCAAGCGAGGGAGTGCATCTCAAGGGAGTGCAGTGTAAGAGCAGGACGATGGGCGCTTGGAGGTAAAGACTAGAGCGTGTGTTGTAACGAGAGTCTTCCCGGGTCAAGGGGGGTGAATGAGTGGGGGTGGACTGAGATGAAGAAAGTGGAGTGCAGAGTTTAATAATGCATGCGTGTTTGCACTGCAGGCAGAGTGCAGGGTCAAAGTAGGACGACGGCGCGCGCGCGTGTGTGTGTGTTGCTGGAGGGAGAGTCGTGGCTGTTTGAGACAGTGAGTGGTTGGGGATAGAGAAAGGCTTCCAGCCTGAACATGAAAGAACGGGCCAGTGTGAGTAAAGAGTGAAGTGGTGTCATGTTTGTGTTCCAGTAGAGACCATGTGATGATGACATTCTGGGGTTGTGTTGGCACAAAGAGGGCAGCGTGATACAGAGACGATTGTACGTGTAGGTAACACTGGTGTAGTGTCATAATGCAGTGGTGGGGTATTAAACAGAAAGAGTACAGTGCAATAATGAGACAGTGGAGGTGTCTTGGTCAGATTTCCGATGGTTAATCTTATGTTGGACCGCCTCCTTTGCCACGGTACTCACTGAGGTCTCTGAAATTCCCACAGATCCTTTAAAAACTCTATCATTTTTCCAAATCATAAGGCCATCCCCATTTATCGCTGGCATGTTATAATTAGGCTGAGACTCCACTCCCCCTCCAGTCTTACACACCTTGCATTGATAAAACAGGACTCCCCACAGGGGAGGGTGGGAGCGGATCGTGAGCACTGTGACGAGTGTGGAGGCCAGTGTAATGAGGATTACCGTATGTGAACCTCCTCCCCGGTCACCATCCTGACGAATGATGATATGCCAAATACACTATGTTGTGTCAATATAAGAAACAATGTAACAATGTAAGAAGAACAGTCGAAACAACATTCCCTCCGCCCAAGAACTGGAAACTCCCTTTGTCGACCAACCATGAACAATGGGAGGGAGTGGAACACCAGACAAGTCTTACATCATGACAATAAGCAATCTAAGCCACCTGGTTAAAGAAGACTCGTGCGGTTTATATCCTTCCGGCCTCCACCAGAAGACTTATAGCTCACAGCGTTTTCAGTCATTGCTGATGCTATCAAGACACCATCCCATTTCCTTCTTTACACCCAAGGTATGTTACCCATTCTCCTCTTCAGAAGAGGGATTAGCGTACAGCCCAGGAAAGACCACTTCCTGCTCCAAATGAAAGGAATAACACATATTCAGGAGGTATGATGGACAACTGCATGATAACAAAGCTTTGGGTGGACCACAAAATGCGGAAGTCGACGGACTAAGGCCCAACATCACCAAGACTTCTTAAATATGCAATCAGCAAGATGAATAGTGACTTATATGGCAAAATACTACTAGGATAAGACTCTAAAGATGACCTCCTCTCCCATAGGAATCCTAAAACCCATATTAGCTGCACACTGGACCTTCACTGGAGGAATTGCCAGGCTCCTGTGAAAACTGTCCAATAAGAATACCAAAATTAAAGGAGGGCCGCAACCAACAGCACGACAATTCTTGTCAAAGCACAACTTCTCAAACTAAACCCAATGATGAGCATAAACATTCTTTGGTAAGTTACGTTCTGAGTTCTGAACTGCAATAAAAAGGCTGACAAATTTAGCTAAGAGATGGCACTAGCCTTTAAAACAAACTTCCTTGATTTGACAAATTACCCAGAATGGGAAAAAAGAGTATTATTGCCCAACATTGTAGTCTAGGGTCAAATCAGAGTTCCCCCTCTTGCATTTTACCCAAACCTGTGGGATTAGAGGAAATGGAGGAAAATCATAGAATAGGCTCAGGCTATATAACTTAGGACATCCTGTCCACTCTCCTTTTCCTCTCCTTCCACCGCTCCCGGCCCCTCTCCGGCCGTCCTTCCTCCCCCTTTCTCCTACTTCCCAGTGTTCAGTCCTAGCAATGTTTCTAGACAAGTTCGATCTATGAAAGTCTTGTCAAAACAGGTGCCATCCTGCTCCTCCAGTACCATCAAGGACCACATCGACACCCTCGCTCCAGCCTTGGCCGATATCTGCAATCATTATTTTGCCACTGGAACCTTCCCTTCCCCCCTAAAGCACTCCCTTGTGCACCTCCTCCTCAATAAGTTCTCTGCCGATCCTTCCTCTCCAGCAAACTACAGCCCGATCTCTATCCCTCCTTTCCTGGGAAAACTCCTGGAAAAGCTGGCCATCTCACAGCTTACTCTCCATACTGCATCTGTTGGTTGTCTCTGTGACCACCAGTCTGACTTTAGAGCAGCGAGAAGCATGGAAACTGCTCGCCTGAACACACGTGAAGAACTGCTCTCTAATCTCAACGCCAACCTTCCTTCTGTCCTCATTCTCTTTGATCTATCCTCTGCTTTCGGTACGGTCAACCACGCCATCCTAATCAATCATCGCTGTGACAATCTGGGGCTCACACGTCAGGCCTTAGCCTGGTTGACCTCCTTTCTCTTCGATCGACCCTCCTAGGTCGAACTTGAGTCCTTTCTCTCTACCACCTCTATCTCTACATGTGGTCTTATCCAGGGCTCTAACCTTTTACCCTGGCTTTTCAACCATTACTTGGCACCTCTGGCCCACCTCATATCTACCTTATGTTCTAACTTTCAGTGTTATGCGGATGACACTCAGCTCTCCTTCAGGCTCCCCCCAGCCTCCTCTGCTCCCTCGCTCATAACTGACTGTCTATCTGCGATTCAAGAATAGTGTGCCTCCATCAATCTCTGCTTTAATGCCAGTAAGACTGAGATCCTTCTCATTAGGACCCCTGCTCCCTATTCCACCTTCCTGTGAGGTGAAGAACCTTGGGGTCATCTTCGACTTCACCCTCTCCTTCGCTCCTCACATCTCTGGCATCTCTAAGAAGTCACACTACCAGCTGCACCTCCTCAGAGGTATTCCCCCTTTTCTCACTCTCCCCCAGAAACTCACTGTCTACAGAGCCCTGGTTCTCTCTAGGCTGGACTATTGCATCAGCCTCTTTCTAAATCTGCCTGCCTCTGCTCTTCGCCCTTTGCAACTAAGCCAGAACAGGACTGCAAGACCTGTCCTTGGCCTCAAGCCCAGGGATCGTATCTCTCCAGCCCTGAAATCTCTCCACTGGCTCCCGGTGGCTGCAAGGATCAGGTTCATGACCCTCTGCATCATTCACAAGGCTTTCTGGGGCTGGGGACGACACTACATCCAACGCCCTCTTCCTAAGCATCTTCCTTCTCGAGCCCTCCGCTTATCCACCTCCAACTCTCTGAAGGTCAGACACTTCTCCAGGCAGAGAGTGGGGTGTAGATCTCTGTCCTCGGTTGGGGCCTCCCCCTGGAAGTGCCTCCCTGCCTCCCTCAAACTTGACCAGGATCATCTAAGGTTCTGGAAGCAACTCAAGACCTTCCTCTTAGATTCCTCTCTCTCTCTCTCTCTCCCCCGCTGATGCTCCTGTCTGCTGCGCTAACTTGTTACCTGGCCACCGAATGAACCTCACGGCACCAGGCACCTGCACGACCAGTAGCCCCTTGCACTGCCTCCAGGCCTCCCACCAACTTATGTACTGTATCTGGAACCCTACAGTCCCCTCCCTCCCTGCACTTACTTGAGCCATCACCCTGGCAGTACTTACATTGTTTTTGCGACTGCATCCCCTGTTTCCATCCTTCTGGCACTTCTCCTCTTTCCTCCCCCTCGCACTTGCACGATCTGAATGACATAAGGCCTTGTAAGATCGTTTGTTTTGTTCTCCCTCTATCTACCCTTCCCTGTCTTGTCACGCTTAGGAACACTTGTGTACAAGCGCGTTATAAATGACTTATCATATTATAGGCTCCTTGTCAAACTCATTGTCAAAGTGTCTGATCCCTATGCCATCAGGTCTGGATGTTGGCAACAAAACAGGTCCACCATCTTTTTCTCCTTCATGGCAAATAGGTCTTGAACCAGTGTCCCTGGCTGTTCTCAGATCTGTGGAAGCCTTCCTTCGAAAGTGTGCACTCCAGTGAGGAAGGAAAACACCTGCTTGATGTTCAGAATATGTGAATGGCTGGAATGGTCAACAGGTTCCACTCTCACCCCCACCCTGTCATTTTACACATGACATTCTTTCTGGGCAGTCTGTGCATAGTACCAAGGCGAGTTCTGTAGCCTGGAATGCCTTGCAAGTGAATGATTGTAGGGACTCGTGATTCATCAAAAGTCAATGAATCTCTTTGTTTCTCCAGCTGACTACACTGGTATCCGTGGTTACCATCTCGTTTGGTGTGGGAGGGGCGGCGGATCAACAGAACACCGTTCTCCAAATGTCCAAGCTATACCTTGGGCTTCACATGATATGATAGGCTATTTATAATGCGCATTATACCCAGAGGTTTCTAAGCGCCGACTCGGGGATAGAACCTTTGTTGCTCTGTGTCGTCTTGCTTCCAAGGTGAGCATGTTGCCCCTGAGCTATCCTCTGAGACCCCAGAGCTATCCTCCCGAGAGATACCCCCCAAAGAAGCTTCTCCTTCCGCTCTGTCCTTATTGGGAGGAGCTGCTCATAATTGGCTCACTGAGGATTCCAACATTTTAGAAGGTGATTTACCAACGGCTTCATATGCCACCTTGCACGGAGGCAAGAAAACCCATGACCTCCCTGTCCCTTTATGCAGTTAGACATGGCCTAGCAGTAGCTCTTCCTCTCTGCTATCATTTCTGGAGATGATTTGTCAGCTTCATCGCTTTCGCGGCGGGGAAATAATCCCTCATTGCTCGTGGCAAATCTTGCTCCAATGAAGATAAGATCCAGACAAGGAATTTAATTTAATTTCTGTGATAGGTTGTTCGGAATCCAACTTTCACCAACAGAGGGCAAGCTGTAACTGTGTCCTCTTCTGTCTTTAGCTCGTGCATAGAATGAATCAATCAATAGTTCTGGCAGTGTGAACCGAATGTCCGCTTGGTGAAGGTCCTCTGCCATTTGTGAAGATTCTTGGTGCAAAGGTCAGCCCATGTACTGAAGAAAACAACCAGCAATGATGAATCAGGAGAACTTATCGTGATCCAGATAAATCGATGTTGCTGGTACGCATATTGGAGAATTTGATTTCATACACTCCCCTTTACTCCCCAGTGGTGGTATGGAGTGTATGTTCAGTCATTGTAGATTCAGGATAATCCTATACGCACCTGTCATCTTTAGTACCAGGAAAACAGAACAATAGACCCCCCCCCTTGATCCTGGGCTACAACCTGGACAATATCCATCTTTGACAACAGGGCTAGGATGCTGACTAACAGCACATCTGTCTTTCCTTCTGCATTGAAATGTGTTTTGTCAGCACTCCCATCTCTGGTGGGTTCACTTCAAATTCCAGCATGTAGCCTTGTTGTATGCTCCAACTTCATAAATCTCCCAATCTCCAAACAAAAGAGTCAGACATCCTCCCTTTGGGATCTCCTCCATCTGTGTCCTGCAGTCAGGAGTCTCTTAGAATGGAGCCGATTGGCAGGGCCACCTCACTTTACCGCACTCTTCCTTGTTCCCCAGCATTTGTTTTCAGGCTTCCGAAGAAGTCTTCCAGTATTCTTGAATACCATGGGCTTGGAAGGCAATCTCCTGGATGAGGCAGGTGTTCCCTGGTGTGGGTATGAATATGTGCAGTCCTCATAGACTTCTGGGGCCAACAGCAAGTCCCCTTTCAATGGCATGTGGATGACCACTGTCTTCTGAATGGCATCCATTTTGCCCTCTCTAATATGCAGCCACTGAAGCACTTCCTGTCAATGCCGCCGCTGACTGAGTCCATAGCGATGTTGGCATCAGCTGCACTTGTTTTTCCATAATGGCTAAAGTCTCATCACAGTCCTCTTTCTTATCCAGCTTCGTATATAGAGATTGACAGTCTTAAATGTGGATTGGACCAAGCATGACATGTAAATCTGGGCTCAAAGAGCAACGTTTCACCCTGTCTAGGCCTTTTTGCTGCCTTATCCACCTTGTGGTCCACTGCATCGCAGTGGGCCATATTCTCAGCCGTCATAGGGAGACATTCTCTGCAAGGTTCGGGTTCATGGAATCTAGCTGCACCTTCTTTGAAAGGGTAATATTACCTCCCTGCACAGGTTATCATATGATATGATATGATAGTTTATTTATATAGCGCCTATACACAATGTGTTTCAAAGCGCTTCAAGGCAAGGGAGGGAAGAAGGGAAAATACAATTACATTCCTACAGGCCATGAACAGTAAGGATGTGAAATTAACTATCGTACTCGGCCTGATGACATTTCACATAGTGCAAGAGCTAAGACATAGATAAGGAAGGGAGGGGAGAGTGGGAAGGAAATGGAAACAGACAGGCGACTACCGTACTAGGCCTGACGACATTTCTGGTAGAGCCGGAGAAAAACTAGAGGTGAGGGAGAGGGGTGCAGAAAGGGAGGGGAGGAACAAAACAAGCGACTATCATACGAGGCCTGACAACGTTTCAGATAGTGCTGGAGGGAGGGAGGGAGTGAGGGAGGGAGAGAGGGGAACAGTAAGGGGATGGGGGAGCGACAGACGAGGTTGCTATCATACTAGGTCCAGGGACAATTCTGATAGAGTAAGTGCATAGGAGAAAGTAAGGGGAGGAAGGGGAGGTCATAGGAAAAGGGAGAGGGGAGGAGATAACAGAGTGTAAGCAGTCAAAAAGTGAGGAGAAGCAAGAGAGGAGAGTGAATACAACTGCAGAAGTCAGTAGTAACACATAATGTTGCAAGCCAGGATACAAGACGAAGATGGCAACAGCATGATTCAGGGTCACCATGAGTACAAGATGCAAAGGAAGTCCAGCATGAGAGTTGAGAAAGGGTAACGCACCGTGAATCAATTAAGTCCATAAAAGTAAAATCCAGCATTGGCCACAAGACGGTGATGGTGAAACCAAAATGTATCAGGACAGACTGCTGTGTGCGGGAAAGGGGGAGGCACAAGGGAACAAGAGAGGGGGACCAGAGAGGGCAGGGATGGCATGTGGGGACAGAGGGTGTAAACACATGTTGGTGCATGCTTACCTGCTGTCTTAGCAGGGGTTTGGGTCCTGTATCCTCATGGTCCGAACAGGTCCAAACAGGAATTGCCCTTTTCTTTGACTGCCCTTTGCCGTGGACGCCCGGGCGAGAGACCCACTTGATCTAAGAGTTAAGAGCAGGAAGGAAGAGGAAGGGCTAAGAAGGCGGGTGGTGCTTAGGCCCGTTGACCTAGATCCACTTACAACTGCTCCCCAGCTGCAAAGGAAAAGAGGCTGGAGGGCTCCTTAAGTAGGGAAAAGACCAGCAAGGAGGAAGGCACCAGGTGGGCGGGGCTTGCTAAGTGGTGAAAAAGAGCAGCACGCAGGAAGGCTTCAGGTGGGTGGGGCTTGCTAAGTGGTGAAAAAGAGCGGCAAGCAGGAAGGCACCAGGTGGGGCGGGGCTTAGGCCAGGTGACCTAGATCCACTTACACCTGCTCCCCACCTACAAAGGAAAAGAGGCTGGAGGGCTCCTTAAGTAGGGAAAAGAGCGGCCAGCAGGAAGGCACCAGGTGGGTGGGGCTTGCTAAGTGGTGAAAAAGAGCGGCAAGCAGGAAGGCACCAGGTGGCGGAGCTTGCTTAGTGGAGACCATAGACCATAGAGACTTACATTTAGGAAGGACTACCTTCTCAGAATGGAGACATTCCCTTTCCAGTGTCATCTGTACTGTACGTAGCCCAGGGATCGTCTTGCCAGCAATCCTATTATATCTTCTAAGACAATCCTTTATATCATCTTCCCCTAGGGGGAGATCTGGAAATTACAAATTGGTCCATACGTGGGCTGGTACTGTGGGTCTCTTCTCCTTGGAGCTATAGCTCCCCTTGGTGTCTAGGTCCGCTTCTTCAATGCTGTTGGACCCAGCCTCCTCTGTCTCCTCTTCTTTCAATGCAATGGCAACTGCCTCTTCCGTAGCCTTATTAAAGTGTTGTGCAGCGAGGATTTCTTGGCTGGCTACCCCCTGCTGAAGCATCCCTTCTCACCGGGGACCTTCACCAGGATCTGGGCCATTGAGAGGAAGGGTGACTGGGCCTAGAGTGGTCTCGACCTCTAGAGCGGCTCTCTGTCGCAGACCTTCTGCTGGCAGCGCTTCCCCTATGATGATGCCCATCTTGCTGGTGAGAAGGCCCATGTCTGCCATGGGGGGGGGTCTACCTGCATCACTTGATTTCTCCATGTTCGAGGGAGAGCCATATTACATTTCCCCAACCGATCTAACAGCAAAGGACACTTCCCTCTGCCACCATCTGCCTAGAAAGAATAGAGCATTCCTTTTACACGCAGCCATAGCCAAAGACATCTGTACCTCCCTCCCATTCGAAGAGCGGGGTCTAGTCTCTCTTCGTCTATGTGCCCGGTCTTCCCTTCAAGGTGTTGAAGCCCCTCACTACCTTCCATATCATACCTGACCCCGCCAACCATCGCCACTGGCATCACCCCTCAAGACCACTCTGTGGGCTGGATTTTAAAAATCCTCACAGGGTCCACGCACAAAGCCGTGGGCCACCCGCTTTAGTGGTGGGGTCTCACGCTAAGTAGAGAGGGGCTTATGACTCCATGTAGGAAGCAGAGTTGTTAAAGTTTCTGTAGGAACGTCAAAGACTTCATTAGTGAGTGATGTGAGGAAGGAGGAGGGCGGAGCTAATGGTAAAGAGACTGCAGTAAAATCAGATGAGATTGTGTGTGTGTGTGTGTGTGTGTGTGTGTGTGTGTGTGTGTGTGTGTGAGCAAAAGTAAAATGGGTGCAGTATCACAATGAGGCTGTGTGTATTGGGGTTTGTGTGTTTGCGTAGGTAAAGTGGGTGCACTGTTAAGAATGTAGATGCAGTGCAATGTGGAGTGGTTGAGCGGAGCGGTGTGTGTGTGTGTGTGTCTGTGTGTGTACGGTGTGCGCGCGCGCGCGCTGGTGTGTAAATAATGCTTGGCTTGTAAGCCCTCCCCGTGCAAACAGATGAGCTTGGAATACATAATAAAGATAGAAGTAGCCCAGCGGCCCGCAGTCACTTTTTAATTAGCAAGAAGATCTCCAGATGAAGCAGTTTTGCGGGTCGGGTCCAGCAGGAAATCCAAGGGGAATGAGAGTGGCTTTGATTGTTTTTTCTTCTTTTTCAAGTGTGGAAGGAATATGATATTCTCATGAAAGATAATCTGTGCTGGGTGTGTGAGCCCGGCTTCCCTGCCCCCGGAAGGAGGGCATTTAATCTGGCCCATTTCGGATGCTTAAGAATCAGACGAGCTTCCTGGGCAGTAGACACAAGATGGCCGCGCAAATATAGCTAAGACAGATGCTAACATGTACGACGCCGGAGATCGCATGTAGACATTAGGGGATTGGGAGCGCCTCACTAGGTGTCACTCCAAAGGGGCGGCTGGAGTAGCAGCCAGACAAGACGGCTGTGTTTTCTGTAACCACAGACCACCACCCCCTTGCCTGAGCTTATACCGCCCTCTTCAGGGTGCTGTGCCTGCATGTAGGCCACCTACATAGGTGATGCTCTCTATCTTGGCCCGTTGGGGGGCTGAAGGCCCCAGAAGTAGCTGTTTGGTGCCTGTGTTCCCTGACCCAACCCTGCACCTCAGAAAAGTCTTGGAATTGCCTGAAGGTGGTGGCAAATTAGTGTTGGTTCAGTTTTCTGCTTCTGCGATTCTCCCCTGTAGGTTTTCAGTATAGCCCTTACTCGCACCCTGTAACCCCACCCCCTGTTTCATTGGTTGCTATAGCTGCTGTAGGGCCTTCCCTAATCTTCTGAACACCACCAAGGTGCGCTCCTAGGTTGTGAGGAATGATGGGATTTTGAGAATGACCAGCCAAATGTGGGATTAGTTGATGAAATGCCACTTCTATGGGGCTCGGGGGACAGGATAACCATTGACAGATGGTCCAATGAAATGGACAGATGCGCCTCCCTGGAGAGGCGAATTTATAATGCGAGGGGTTACCCTCGTAAGTTTCAGAAAATATGGGGAAAATGGGAACTATAAAATGTTAAGGCCAAAACAAGGGACAGCGGCGACACCCTGCGCAGCTGCCGGGCGGGCGGTGCGGATTCTCGACCCCCATCCCCCCTCCCCGCCATACCACACAGATGTCAAGAGTTATGTTATGCACTGCTATCTACTGCGACCTTGATGTTGGGTCTCCTAATGTCTTTTGTGTACTCACGTTGAATGTGCTACCTTCTCCTTTTTCCTTTTTTTCTTTTGTTCTCTGTTTAATAAACCAATAAAAAAAAGATTTATAAAAAAAAAATAGGTTAATGTCCATATATTACATCCCCAGTGTAATCTTCTGCTACCAGACATGCCCCATCAAATGCCTTGATGCAATTGGTCCCAACCACTGCCTTCAACATTTCAGACTTTTCATGTGCACTGTGTTTTCTCGTGCAAGCTTTATATACTTAAGTGGGACCTCTTCCTCTCTTATCAGAATGTCCATCTTTAGGTCAGGCACCTCTGAATGGCAGTCATCGTTTACATGGGCACACAGTAATGGAAACCTTCCCTGCTTCAAGAGCCACCATCTTGGAGTCAGTCAGCTGAAGACAATATAAAGGCAGACAAAGATAAACAAGGGTAGTCAATTATATGTCAGGTGGTGCTGTCTGCTAGGATAGATGGAGGTGGGAAACTTTTATGTACCAGGATACCATAACAAGAAACAATTGCAGTTTACGCACGGTACAACTGCTGTGTAACCTGTAACGTGTACACAGTCACATCCAGATAAATGGCATTCGCAAAAAAGGACACATAAGACACTGGCTAACTGCAGATACGTTTTAACTATAGGGGGTCTTGTATATGCATAGTGGCAGGCTTCTAACTTGCATCCCCATTGAGCCATGTATTAGTTCACGTGGGAAATGTGTTTGAAAGTGGTGCATTGTAGGGAGAATAGAGTAGGCCTCTCTTGATGGTGGTGTTGATTCTTGGTGTGGCTTTCAGATGCAGAAGTGAAGCTTTTTGTTAGATGAGGGCGATGAGACCTTGGAATGACCTTCTGTATGGAAGGGTTTGGTGGTGGCTTTGTAGTGCAACACTGGAGCCCTGTGTATAGGTGTTTGTGCGGTGGATCAGAAGTGCATCCGTGAAGTCCTCTTTAGGATGGAGAGGTGGGCTTTATGTTGATTAGATGTGCTGTAGTGGAGTCATTATTATTATTATTAGTAGTGGTGATAGTGTTGGCCCGGAAATGCCAAAATGGTGCTCTGTGTGCCGGTGTTTGGCAGAAATGGAGCCCTCTGCGGATGTGTTATGGAGGTGCAATAGTGCAGGATCATAGTAGCCCTCTGTGGATATAGTTGGTGTCTGCATTGAAGGAGCAGTAGTGGAGCACACTGCATATATTGGTGCTGTAGGGTGTTGTATACTGGCGGTGCTGAAGGGGAACCATGTTTGGAAGTTTTGGTGATGTGGGTTGGAGGTGGATGTGTAGCCACTTGGGCCAATTTGGACCTTGTTGGGAGGGTTATGGTGCTCACTCGCTGAGAGAATATGAGGGAAATAAAGGACAGTCAGCGGGTTGAAAAAAATTTTTTTAAAATGTGCATGGGGTTTCATACGTTAGGATTTACCTGTTCTCTTTATTAAGTGTGCATGGGTTTTTATACGTTAGGATGTACCTGTTCCCCCATTATGGTCTGGGCTGCTCCACATAGCCCCTCTGAGGATAGGCCACACCTGTGGTTGCCTATCTATTGGACCGGGAATGGACTGGGTAGAAATAGAACGTTGTAAAAGAGAACTGTTGAACAAACAGTTCAAAAAGAGACAGTTGGTGTGAGGTAGAGCGAGCAGAGAGTGAGAGGACCAGAACAAGGCTCCCTGGGGGGCATGGGTATCCATGTGAGCCTGGCTGCATTTGCCTAGAGCGGCCCGGCATCAGGGTGCGCCACCGGCTGTGTGCCGGGTGCAGACCAGGCAGCAACATGGTCTGCGGGCAAGTTGGACCGTCCAGCGGCCCGACCGGACAGGACCAGAAGAACTAAGCCCTGAGTGAGGGGGAGGTGGGGTTATGGCCCGGTTGAATACAGGGCCACTCAGCCCAAGCAGTGTCAGTGGGGTGGCCTGGGTGTGAGGAATTTGATCATCTACACAGTGGGCGTTCACTCACCTGGGTCTTTTTCAAATTTTATATGAAATCGAATGATGGTAGATCAACCTCTGGAAAATGTGTGGGGTTAATCTGCACACAAATGATCCTATGTTCACCGCACAACATAAGCATAGATCCTTGTACTCTGGGTACTCACATCCTACAGGTGCTGTCCCCCATGCCATATTTAGTTGGGATATGACAGCCAGCAGTACACCATATCATCTCAGAAGGAGGGGGGCAAATCTTTCCCCTGCCATGGCCAGCCTAATTAACTAGCAAGGCTCCATGGATCCGCCCTTTCCTTTGTTGAGCTCTTTAGCTGGTGGGAGCATTCACATACTAAATCAGAGTTTAATTCAAACAGGCCCACATGGGGACTGGCTGCAGGAGCTAACAAAGGAGACAGAAAACCCAACACTCTTTCATATGCATTGTGGCAACCTGAAGGCAGCTCCTACCCTTAATATCGATTGACAGTGAAATATCATGTCTGGCAGTGCGTGTATTACAGTCATCCGCGCAGGAGGGCCCCATTCAGAAGGTACAAGCATGTTGTTTGGGGGAGTCAGAAATTCGGGTCTCGACGCAGCTTCGGGGGAGACTTGCCGCTTTAATCAGGAACCACAGAGAGCTCCATTAACCAGAGGGAGCCTTTGATCCACGACAGGCTGAAGGTACAATCTGCCTTGCATCATCTGCCAGTGAAGGAAGGCCAGGATCTCCAAGAGGGAAGCAAGTTCCCTCCCCTAAACATCTCCCAGGGGAGAGATACCGAATCCAGAGAACCCTCCAGCAGCTCCAGAACCGGTACCCAGCCAGCACACATCGTGTCCTGCTGAGCTCTGCAGCAAGTTTTCTAGGTGGGAAGTGCCACAGAGTCTCTGAATCAAACCAAAGACAAGGCCGCTGCCTGCAGCACTCTCCTCAGATTTGAGCCATCTGCCTTAAAGGATGATACAAGCCCAGTGAATAAGCTACGAGGAGTGCATAGACAAGCATATACCGACATCCGCCTTGTAAGACATTTTCAAACCAGTCGAACCCCTCGAGTTCAAACGACTCCACCGCTGACTGTTGTTATGCCACAGTCACTAAAGCCAACCGGGACAGCTCAACCAGTGCTTCAGAACCGCCGACCAGCAATGAGATGACTCCTGACCCCAATCCGCTGTGTAGGCCAGCCTGCAGCCGTCTGTCCAGCATCGCTAGCTGAACTACCTGCCACCTGACACCCACAGCTGTCTCCCGTCTTGAACTCTGTCGCAGAAGCTGAAAAGCGCCATGAAACCGACTTGACCCTGTCAAGCACCAAGAACATCTACAAGCACAAGGTACATTGCGATTCTGAACCCCGGACCTTCTGTGAAGGCCCCAAGTGACATTTTACAACCCAAGAACTCCTACAGCACATGACACATTGTGATGCTATCCCCCTGGTCCTTCTCCGAAGGCCCCTAGTGACATTTTACAACCCATTGCTCCCTTTGTGTTGAAACCAAGTATCCTTGAACTATTGCAATTAATTGCTATACTGACTACCCCCTGTCAGTATCCAGAGTGCTTCCCCTTTCCTTCTTGAAACTGTCTAGCCTCTGCATTGCTTGACAGGGTGAGTTGTATTTTGTAGTGTGCTAGAACTGTCTGTTGTGATAATAATAAAAGTAGATATGTTCATAGAACCTTGACTGGACAGTCCTTTTTATCATTGGATGATAATTGTATTTTTTCGCTGTGTTGCAACTAACCAATGATCCAGGACCTTTCAGAGATAAGCCTGCTGTTCGTCCACGTTACCAAATTTGCACAAGGAGGTTTATAATTAAGGCTTCCAGTTTTCTGTTTTTACTGATTTTTATGCATAAATACAGATGGAAATCAATCTGTTTTTCTGTCTGCAATTATTTATAAAAATGAAAAATCCGGTGTTTCTGTCTGATTCTCTATGATGTCACTCATACATCGGAGGCCAATAGCATTGCAGATAGGCCTTATGGAGAGTGTAAATGCTGTATAAAAATAGCATTAAAGTTCTTCAAATTGCTGACAGCATATACTTTAAGGCAGCAGCATTCACAGGAGCAACCGTTTGTTGGTATGGAAAAAGTGAAGTGTGCTTTAATAAAGGCATTTGTTATTAGAATAAATCCAACAAAATAATGGTTGCGAATTATCTTTTTATATGACAAAAATAAATATGGATAAATACAGACAGAAATGGCAGAAAAATAAATACCATAAAACCGGGAGCCTTATTTATGATTAAGGCTCCCGGTTTTATGGTATTTATTTTTCTGCCATTTCTGTCTGTATTTATCCATATTTATTTTTTGGCCTTTCATTCTGTATTCATCCATATTTATTTTTTGTCATATAAAAAGATAATTTACAATGAGTATTTCTCTGCATTTATTCTAATTAAAAAATGCATTTATTAAAGCAAACATGCAGCCATATAGGAAAGAAATGCTAGCTCCATTATTTTCCATAACACACGGTTGCTCCTGTCACTGCTGCTGCCTTAAGATATATGCTGTCACAAAGAACCGTTCCGGAATGGTTAAAATGGTTGCAAAAAGTAGTAGAGCTGTTAACAGTAAAAAATAAAAGTAGTGGAACACCACTCCCGGCTGAACCCACTTACTTTGACCACGGCTGGTGGGGCGGGCAAGTGGTGGCTTGAAGGTGCAGCGACACTTGTAGTGTTTGCCAGCGCTTGATTAAAGGTGCAGCAGGGCTTTAAGTGGGCCGCGGGCCGCGACTAGCCGTGGCAGATTCCTGGCTGTCTCCAAAAGATTCTCCCAAATCCCCCACTAGCCGTAGTCCATCGCAACGTTGGCCTGAAGTCTCCCTTGCACGGATGGTGCTTCAGGTAACAGCATAAAACAAAGGCTTGATGTCGTAATGCGTATTCACGGGCTTGTGGAGTTTTGCATGAGCTCGTGAATGTGAAGCATGTCTCGTGGAGGTCAGAGCGTTCTGTGCGGGATTGCGTGTGCACATTCCAACTTTGGCAGTTGGAGATGACTGTGGCTGCTGGGTGGGGTGTTGCCGGTGTCGCTCATACAATCTTCTAGGAAGATCCGCACTTTAACGTGGAATAAAGTCACCACTGTTTGACTTACCTGTCTAACAGACCTCCATTGCCCACGAGGCCACATCTCTTGACTTTATTTGTTGACATGGCAGGGGTGGAAGAGGAGATTGTCGGGTATCTCAGCCTGTGAAAAGGCTGCCTGGCAGTGGTCTGTGCCACATTAACGGAATAAAATGAGAGGCATCAATGGGTAGTGTACGTTTTCCTGCACGTTAGAGAAAAGTGGTCCAAGTATATCTGAGGAGACATGATGGTCGCAGTAGCGTTAGGCTGCCTTTTCTTCTGTTGTGGACGCGACTTTGTCACAACAGACACTGAAACTGCATTTAATCGTGCTTTTATAGAGGATTTAAATATGAATTAAACAGAAGCTGCTGAGAGCAGGGTCATTATTCATCTGTATCCCAAAAGCACCAACAATGGATTGATTTTGGCGCCAATTGAAAAGGCTTTGTGCCTTGAAATAACAGCTTCTCCAACCAGAAGACACTTGCTCACAACAAGCCCAATCTCTAAAACCAAGCGCAAACCTGCATGTTCACAACATGTGTTCTGCTGCAAGGCTGTCGGGTAGCCAGATGAGGAAGCAAGTGGGTTTCCGCTGTCGGGTAGCCAGATGAGGAAGCAAGTGGGTTTCCGCTGTCGGGTAGCCAGATGAGGAAGCAAGTGGGTTTCCGCTGTCGGGTAGCCAGATGAGGAAGCAAGTGGGTTTCCGCTGTCGGGTAGCCAGATGAGGAAGCAAGTGGGTTTCCGCTGTCGGGTAGCCAGATGAGGAAGCAAGTGGGTTTCCGCTGTCGGGTAGCCAGATGAGGAAGCAAGTTGGTTTCCGCTGTCGGGTAGCCAGATGAGGAAGCAAGTGGGTTTCCTGCTGTGGCCTGCTTACTGAATTCTTACTAGGGCCAAACTCGCAGTGCCTGCCAAATTGCAAAGCATCTTCACATTGTCTTTGGAGTGCTATTAAAAATCAAGAAGCATTTCTGATAAACGTGAAAGATAATGGGGGTGTGAAGAAAGTAATACATAGAGGAAAGGTCATGTTCAGATCTATTACAACGAAATACCATCTTTCTAAACGAAACCGTCTTTATTTTGTTGCAAGTGCAGTCTTTTCCCTCTTTCCCTTTATGGGGGAATCTCCCGTGCAATACGCATATATTGGTCACTGCAAACATTTAGGTTCCAGGCATTAGATATTACTCCATTGTTTCCTCTCCGGGTTATATATTATTTGGATTGGGGGAACTGGCACCTGCCCAAGCTGTTGTCCCCCCTTTAGATAACACCCACACTGCTTAGGCCACGCACTTGATTTCTCACCCCACTGATGAGGTGCAGTGCTCGGCTGAATGCCCTGGGACAGTGTTGGGCGGGACAAGCAGTGCCTTGTAGGTGCAGCGGCAGCGTGGGTGTTAGCCAGGAGGGTGCAGCGGTAGAGGCAGTGCTGTCATTGGGCCAGATCTTCCCAGATCTGGGATGCAGCAAAAACATGTCTCCCCGGATCTCAGATCCGGCTCCCCAATCCCGTGCAATCCATGTGCACTTGACATTTATTTTCAAACGCTGCTCTGCATTCCGTGGGGGCGGGGATTTGAACCATGGCCGCTAGGTTGTGAGGCGAGACACTTCCCCACAAGGCCACTTGAGGGTCTGCGCAGGAGTGCTCTGATATCCCATCTATGTTGCACTTTACAGGAAATATTCATGTGCATTTTTGGGGGGTTTTAAAAGGTGTGCACATTTTGTACTTTTCTGACAATAGGAGAAATTCAACTATTTTCCAGGTGTTCATGATTCATCTTCTGAGGGGCCGAGAGGCAAATGTTTATGGGGGTGACTGAAAAAAAAAAACATCCCGCCTCGCCCCGCGCAGAAACCATCCCCCCTTTGGCACAGTAATACCTTTCCACCACTGGGTAGAGAGCAGTCACTCGCCATGCTCCTTTGATATCAGGAGACGCCGCCTCCCCCTCAGCTCTGATGTATGCAGCGTTGCTGGCGCAGCCGCCTTGCACAGAGAAAGCAGCCCTCGGGGAGCCCAGAAATAGCAGCTGTTCCAACGCTCCAGCCCCCGCCCCTTGCGTCTCACCCTTCACTCTGCCCTACTGCACCATCCCGCCCCCTGCCTCCTCTTCCCATGCCTACTCCCCCCCCTCAGAAGAGCGCGGGCTCTGTGGCTTATAGATTCTTTCTCACCCTGCCAGTAATGCTCACCGCTAGTAAAAGATGGTCCTTATTATGGAAAGTTAGAGTGGTACCCACGGGGAGGATGCAGGAGGAGGGGGGATTGTGAGGGGCAAAGAATGGATTGGTGATGGGCTAGGACCGGGAGGGGGAGGGTAGTAGGATTGAGGACACAAGTGCTGCAGTGTGCAGCTGCAAGGGTAGATCCAGGGCAGACAAACTTCTCAGAATACAATTTTTGTTAGATGGGTTTTACATGTTTTATCATATCGTTATGTAACGCCCATCAGCATTTTCATTTATACATTTCAATTTTCTTCCTTTCTGCATTTTCTTAGTTAAATGACTCATTGGTAAACAAATTTAGCCCCACTGATAACCCGGCCACCGCCCCTGTGAGGAGTTCGACCATCCGCATGGGGAGTGTGCGCTCGCCTGGGCTTTTTTGATTTTTTGATAAAGAAAATGAATGATGCGAGATAAACCTCTGAAAATGTGTGGGGCCATGCCGCACACATTTTCTCTGCTCACTGCACGAAACGCATAGTCACGTGTACTCCGGGAGGACTCAGCCTACAGGCGCCATCTTCCCCTATCATATTCAGCTGGAATGTGACAACCACGGGTACCTCAAAGCATCTCAAGAAGGCGGAAGGCACACCTTCCTCCGGCCATGGGCAGCCTACTTAAAATATCAAAGGCTACATGGATCTGCTTTCCTACTGTTTAGTTTGGCTGGTGGCAGTGCACACTAATGAGAGATAATTAAAGCAAGCCTGGAGAAGGGGCTTGGTTGCCAGACAGATGACAGGAAAGCGGGCTAACACCCCTTTGGTATGCAATGTGTCAACTTAAAGCTAGTTCCCAGCCGTCTGCAGGAAAGGCAGTTAAAGGCAGGTCTGGCTCCATTAGTTACCATGGGTACCCCTGCAGAGCGGACCCCTTTCAGAGGGGAGCAGTATGTGACTGAGGGAGACAGGAAGTCTGCTCACGGCACAAACTTCAAGGGAAACATGTGCTTTAATGAAGAGTCACAAAGGGCTCAGTTAACCAGAGAGACACTTTGATCTACAACAAACAGGAAGATGGGTGGGACTTGGGCATATGTTGTCACCCCTTACCTTTCCTGTTGCAGAGCACTCTGGTCCTGACCTCTGGTCCTGACCTCATTTATAACAGAAGATTGTTGGTGGGGACCCAGGATTGGTTAGTTAAGGTAGGCTTAGCATGCACCAATCACTGGGGCCCATTTGGCTTTAAAAGAGGGCTGAACCCCTCACTTAGCAGATCATCCAACGACTTTGAAAGGAGGGAGAAGAAGGACTCATTTGGACCTGGGCTGAGGGTACAGTCGACTCTACATCTTCCTCCAGTGTAGGAAGGCCAGGAGTTCCACAAGTAACACTTAAACCTCCTTCTCCTCCAACCGCTACTGAAGTGTAGTGCCTTGACAGACACGTTCGTGAATTAGTCCTACTTTTATGTAAGTTGCCCTGTCCCTGTTAATTACTTTTTAAATCTGGTCACCCTATGTGCACCACACGCACATCACCTCAACAAACCCTGAATGGCAGGTGAGGATGAGCCAGGGCTACGTTCCCAACCCCAGACTGGAAGGCAATGGGGCAGGATGCTGATCTCCTATACCCTGCCGGTACCATGGCTCACAAACCCAACCTGAAAGGGGGAGGGGAGGGCAGCTAGGCTTCCAACACCCTGCCAGTACCATGGCTCATAAGCCCGGACTAAAAGGTGATGGGGAGGGCTGCTCGGTCTCTCGACACCCTGCTGGTTCCATGGCTCACACGCCCAGCTGGAAAGGTGAAGGGGAGGGTGCCTAGGCCCATTCCTAATACACCCAGACTGAAAGGTGATCGACAGGGCCGTTAGGTCGCCAACAACGTGCCTGCACCACTCCCTCACAAACCCAGACTGGAATGTAACGAGGAGGGCCTCCAGATATCTGCTGCTGTGACTGCCCCCTCACCGAATTACCCTCAAATACAAACCACGAGTGGCCATCCCAGGTTAGGAATTCAGCAATCCCACGGGATCGTCAGAACCACAAGGTTATGGAAATGTCAGGGGTGCCCTTTACAAATCCCATGTAACATAACAGAGGCAATGACGTGCTTCTTCATTTCACTTTCTTAAGTGGCTACTCCTTCTATGGATGCCGTCATTGTTCATGTGTGGGGGGCTACAGGGTGTTTTGGGCTCTTCTACCATTCCTACATAGACGCAGCTCGCGAGTGTCCTGTTTTTGCTTGGAATTCTGGGACCTTTAGTTTTTCTATCTTTCATAATGGGAAAGAAAAAACAACAAGTCCTGGCATCCAAAGGGAAAAAAACAGGACTGGATGATCTTCTCGCGTATTGCCACGGGAAACTCGAGAGCTCTGGAATAGAGCCAATGGCAGGAGTTGTGGGCTTGGTGCAAGAGCAGGGGTGTTGCTAGGTCTGGAAAAGACCCGGGGCTACGCTGATGTCGGAACTGTCTGGACTGAGGGCTAGCTAGCCTTTCGGTTGTACCCAGGGCTTTAAGTGGGGTAAGAAATCGAGGGGGGGCCCTCATTTGGGGGCGTGGCTTGTGGGGGGCGTGGCCTAAAACGTACGCAAATCGTAAGGTATGCACACACATATATATGCATGTTATATATCTGTGTGTGTACCTTACTATGGTTTGTGTACTTTGCAAGCCATCTTTTCTAAACATAGAAATATTGCAAGCCATCTTTTCTAAACATAGAAATATGTATTTCTATGTTTAGAAAAGATGGCTTGCAAAGTACACAAACCATAGTAAGGTACGCACACAGATATTTAACATGCATATATATGTGTGTGTGCATACCTTACGGCTTGTCTACTTTTCAGGCCATTTTTTTTTTAAACATTTCGGTTTTATAAAAGATGGCTTTGAAAGTACACAATTCAAGCCATCTTTTATAAAGCTTTGACTACGGACAAAATTGTCCGTCGGCAAAGCTTTATAAAAGATGGCTTGATTTGTGTACTTTTCAAGCCATCTTTCATAAACCTCGAAAAATGTCAAGGAATCCCCAGGTTCGCCGAGGGTTAAAGACGCCTCGGCGACCTGGGGAAACAAAGGGACAGTAACTGCCTCTGGTGACCCCTCGCGCGAGAGGTCACCCAGAGGCAGTTACTATGACTTACAGAAGTGGCAGCCAGGCACAGCATCGCTGTGGTTGGCTGCCACTTCTGTCAGATCGCCTGACTTCATGGCAGGCGCATCTCCCGTCGCAGCTGCCGCCGCGACGGGATAATGCATCCCGCCAATGTTGCGTGCAGTGGAAGGGGGGGCCCCGGCAGGGCCCCGGCTCAGTCCCACTTTTTGGAGACTGCCGGGGCCTGGCCCCGGCAGGCCCCGGCCCACTTAAAGCCCTGGTTGTACCTCCTGAGATTCTATCTGGGGCTACAACCAAAGGACCAGGGGCTATAGCCCCCACAGCCCCCACCCCCTAGCAATGCCTCTGTGCAAGAGGGAGGGCTTTCAGCCACTGCGCATCCTGGCTCCCTGGCCTCTTCTCTGCGTTGATGGTAATCACGAGGCATTGTCCCTCAGGGTCAGTTCTCCTAAAATATCGGGCTTGTTAAACAAGCCAATCTTCTGGCTCTATATTCGGCTCCTGCAGGGTACACCCCCTTCCACTGACAGCCAAAATCAGCTTCTCTGGGTGACCTTTGCTCTTTAATGATGGATTCTGCAGAGGGGTGGGGAGTGGGAGCTTTGCGCGCTTTGAAGGGTTGGCTCTGCCCAGACAGCCGGTTTTTTGGTTCTGTTAGAATGTCAAGGAGAAAGAGAGGCGGGGCTTGCGGTGTGGGAGGGTGGACAGAGTGCTGGTAGGAGGGCCTTCAACCGGAGATGTGCTCTCTCTAGAAGGAGCTGTGCCCCCACAACAGGACTGCCTCCCACAGGGCAAAACGCATGACGTAATATCATCACCTTGCGCCGGCCAGTACGTAAGTGCATGCCGCGCGCCGCCACCTTTCTACTGTGGCAAGACATCTCAGATCAAGAAATAAACTAGCAGACGTGACTGCCCATTCAACCCGAGGAATTGGAGTTATGAGGCTCATCCTCGGTATCCAAAAACCCCAATGACAGATTAAAACTGTCAGCAAGATAAAGCCAGGGGGCCGCTGTCTGCGCTACTCCCAGCAAGGACTGTATTTTTTGGTTGTTATGCAAGATGACCCCCTAGAAATACAGGGAGAGAGGAGATATCTCCTCTGCTCCTCATCTCTAGTTATTGTCACCTTATTTCGAGGTAACGTGATGCCACTACATGGCAAGAGGATATCTGACAGCTATCGCAGGCAGAGATGAAAATGCTGCTACAGGGAGAGCCTGGCTGTGATGCTACCCCGGGCAGTTTCTAGGCAATACGATGGCCAGGGCAAACAACAAAAATGTACCCCCTCGAGTGTTTGCGACACCCTCCCATGACAAAAAGTTTGACTCCGCGCAAGCACGACCTAACATAATGCTAAAAATCAGTGTGCACAGACGCAGCCCAGCAGATCCTTGAAAATGCCATAAGAGGCTGCAGTGCAGCTGACCAAACATGCGGTGTTCAGGTACTGCGTCATAGTGGAGCGGGGAGTGGTGTTAACAAACAAATGAAACAGTGGACGGATGTGGAACTGGGACGAGGAAGAGGAGGACGTGGAAGCAATGGACCATTAAATGGATTATTTCTTTATGTTTATTTTGGCAAGGGACAGAGTAGGGGCCTCTTTGACCTCCTCCAAGTTTACAAGTAAAGTATAAAGTCACTTAGTTATATTGCAAATGCTGACAGAAGCCCCGACCAGGCACAATAGTTGCCCCATGATCATATCCATGCCGTTTAAACAAAGTTTTTGGAATCCTTTTCAAAGCTCACTACTCATCAAAAGTGCAGAGCCCAAGTTTCCATGCATGAGAATACCGTCCAGTCCCGTTTCTGATTTCAAATCTGGGATTTGTAGGTTTTTCAATCAGAAATAAAGTAAAACTTCAAGTCCCACAATGCAAAGGAAACAAACAGGACTGCATAGCCTTCTCAAGCATGGCCAGGGGTTTCTTGTGATCTCAGAGGGGTGTGTGTATTTTTGATCCTGGATTTTTTTGCACTTCTGTGAATTGAAGGAAGTGGCGTTGAGTATGGACTTGCGAAATTCTTGGCTTTTATCAGGAACATGAACAAAGAAACTGTGTTTTACAAGAACTTCCAAAGTCTCAAGACTAGGGAGTTAAATAGGCAATAAGCCCTGAGACTGCAGGCTATTACCGCATATGGTAACATAGGGGCATTAACGTATGCGGTAATGGGCAGCAGTCGTTGGCCTTTTGCCATTAGTACCCTGGTCTGTTAGACCGGGATAATAATGTTTTTTTTTTTTCTGGCTGCAAGAAGCGTTGCGTTTTCCAGCCGGAAAAAAAATAGTTTAAAAAGTTACAAAAATGGCCACCATGGGCAGGAAAACGTAGTCCGTTTTCTCTTTCCGTAGTGGCCATAGTAAACAAAGAAAATGACCGCCATGGAAGGGAAGAAAGGACTACACGTAGTCCCTTCTCCCCTTCCATTGTGGCCATTGAAGTAGATTGAAAGCTTTAGCCTCACAGCGTTTGCTTGCATTCTTTTTGTATGCATTAGCACTCTGCACACCCACTCAGTCCGTGCATGCGATTTTAGGACGCTTTTCTCGCTGATGTCCTGAAACACATTGACACCTGCTTTTGTTGTTCCTCTCCCTCCCTTTTGGCCCTGGGCAGCCGCCCGCTCGGCGCAGCCCTAGAAACAGGGCTGATGCCACCACACCTGGAGAGTGCATACCGGAGGGCGGCGATTCAGTATCATTAAAGGAAGATGCAATGCCACCACACTTGGAGAGCATAGAGGGCAACACAGCAATACAATATCACTAAAGGAGGATACGGTTCCACCACACCTGGAGAACGGATATGGGAGGGCAGCAATACTCTATTACGAAAGGAGGATGCAATGCCACTGCACCTGAAGAGCGGAGATGGGAGGGCGGTGATACAATATCACTAAAGGAGGACACAATGACGCCACATCTTGAGTGTGGATATGGGAGGGCACAAATATGATATCACTGAATGAGGAAGCAATGCCACCACACGGACATATCAGGGCGACGATACAATATCACTAAAAGAGGATGCGGTTCCATCACACCTGGTGAGCGGATATGGGAGGACGGTGAAACGCTATCACAAAAGGAGGAAGTGATACCACAACACCTGGACAGCAGATATGAGAGGGCCATGATACAATATCACTAAAGGAGGATGCAATGCCACCATACCTGAGGAGTAGATATGGGAGGGCAGCGATACGATATCACTAAAGGAGGATGTGATGCCACCACACCTAAGATATGTGAGAGAGAAGATATGTAATTTCAGACAGAGAGGGGATATGATATCACCAATGGGAAAGTGGAATTCCATATCACCACACGTGGAGAGTGGATGTGGGTGAGAGGACTAATGGTGTCACTATGACTGACAGGAGAGACAGTATCACTAATTATACGCCTTGAAACACAATTTACAATCCAAATAACCAATAAATAAATAAAGAGGGGGATTTCATGTAACAACACATGGGATGAGTGGACTTGGGAGGGTGGAGATATTCTGCCAGGGCAGGGTAAGAGATATGATTGTCTAGCCACAAGGAGACAGAGGGTGTGATGTCACCACAGTGGAATGAGAATAGGGTTTCGCCACAGACCGTGATGACTTATGGTGTCGGGTAGAGAGTAATATGATGTCACTGCAGAAAGAGGAGCGGTGGTTTACCTACAGTGAGAGGATGCAAAGTCACCATAGGGAGAGTGCTGTTATGGTGTCCCTTAAGAAGCACAGCACGTTTTGTACCAAGTACAGAGAAGCTTGATATGACTAAAGAAAGATGAGGTTTTATATATCAAAATAGAGAAGAGATGGCTTACAATGCCTTTGAGAAGACAATGATTGTTTTGCCCCTAAAAAGAGGGAGAAGTTACAATAATCATTATTTCTTTTTTTGATCAATTTACTCAAAAGAGGATAGGTGTAGGAAAATGGCTGCAGACCTAATGCACATCAGCGATGTTCTCACGAGACCCTATCTAGTTATCTACAAATCAGGAGGACGAACTCCGCCTTCAAGCACACTTGCCACACTTTTGAGTAGCGCAGGTTGAGCCCAAGAACTTGATTGTACTAGAGGTGCAGGCTAAAAGGCAGTGCCATTCACAATGATAAAGGATATTCTTGCACAAGCTGGCAGGTTTAGATGGCAGTCGGGACCGCCAGCGAAAGTTCTGGGTATAAAGCTTTCTCTTTTGTTCTCTCTTTGAGGGTTTTGCAGGGAGGCAGGAAGCTTGTCCTTGAAGTTCTAGTTTTTTGTTCTAGAGGAGCAGGGATGCTTGCTCTTCAGGCTCTAGTTCATGTATCTGGGGAGAGGACGGCTCCTATTCCCCAGGGTACAGTTCTTTGTTGTGCATAGAGGAGGGAATCTTACTCTGCATGCTCTAGTTCATGGCACGGCTGAGAAGCAGGTAGCTTGTCCCTAAGGCTCTAGTGCTTTGATCTAGAGAGAACAGGGATGCTTGATCCTCAGATTCTAGTTTATGGTTCTAGAGAGAAGAGAGCAGCCAGTTCTTCATACTAATGTTATTTGCTGTGCATAGCGGAGGGAAGGCTCGCTCTTCGGGCTCTAATTTGTGGTTTGCAGGGAGGCAGGAAGCTTGTCCTTCTAATTCTTTGTTCTAGAAGGAGGAGGGATGCTTGCTCTTCAGGCTTTGGTTCATGTTTCCCGGAGAGAGAATGGCAACTTATTCCTCAGGAAGGAGGGATGTTTGCTTTTAAGTCTCTAGTTCATTGGTCTGAAGCGAGGACATCGTATTTGTTGAGCTTTGGCTCTTTGGTGTGCTTGGTGAAGGGAGGCTTCCTCTCCAGAGTCTATTTTGTGATTTTGCAGGGCGGCAGGAAGCTTGTCCTTGAGGTTGTCTGTCTTTGTTCTAGAAGGAGGAGGGATGCTTGCTCTTCAGGCCTTAGTTCATGTTTCTGAAGAGGGAATGGCAGTTTATTCCTCGTGGAGGAGGGAAGTTTGCTTTATTAAATCTCTAGTCAATTGGTTTGGAGAGATGTTATCTTTTTTGTTGAGCTGTGGCTCTTTGGTGAGAAAATGAGGAGGGTAGCTTCCCCTTCGGCCTCTCATTTTTGGTTTAGGTGGGAGAAGGGGTACTTGTTCTTGAGGTTCTAGATCTTTGTTATTGCGTGAAAAGGGACATTTGCTTTTCAGGCTCTAATCCATGGTTCCCAGACAGAGGAGAGAGAGAAGCTTTGTCTTCGGGCTGTAGTTATTTGTTATGCATGGAGGAGAGATGCTTGCTTTTCAGAATCTAGCTAATGGTTCTGGGGAGAAGGAGAAGGCTTGATCTCTGGGCAAGTGTTGCCTGTGGGGTCTGGATGAGGTAATCTTGCTCTGTAGAATCTGTTTTTGTGCCCTGGAGAGAAGAGACCGTCGTTTTCTTCAGGGTATAGTTCTTAGTTGTGCATAGAGCAGGGAGCTTCATTCTGCAAGGCTGGATTCACGGTCGTGTTTAATGGGGGAAGAAGGGGCGAGAGGCTTGTCCTTGAGTTTTTAGGTTTTAGTTCTGACATGATTAGACACATCTGCTTTCCAGGCTCTAGTGTATGGTTCCCAGGGAGGAGGCAAGCTTGTTCATCAGGCGACAATTCTTTTTATTCTGTAGGGCGGAGTAAAACCTATTGTTAAGATGCAGTGATAGTATTTTTCCTTGTTCCTGCCTCTCTCCGGCAGCCCCCTAATTAGTACAGCAAAGCAGCTTTTGGGGAGCTTGCCCTGTGCCCTGGATGCCCCTGGCAGTAGTACAGGATAAAATCTTTAATCCTTGAAGTCGTGGGATTACAGAAATGGTCTACTTCACAAACCTGCATACCGCTTGGACAAAACAGAGAGGCAAAGCCAGCCCTTGCCATTTTGGTTTTAATTCTTTTTGCATGCATAATTTGGGCGTGTCCTGGGATCCAGGGCGTAGCCACTCTTACTGATAGGTGCTTCAAGCGGTCAGTGGGTGGGTCTATCCCGGATATGGTAGGCTCCTTAATGTGTTTATGTTTATGTTTATGTTTATCATTTATATAGCGCACCAGGTACCCTAGGGCTTAAGGGCGCTTCAAAACGAAACACTCACAGTACACAAACGGACAAGAACGAAAAACCCAGTTAGAAGCAGAAGGTTCATATGCAGAAAGAGTACTCCGATGAGAATCCGACCTACGAGAAGAGAGCAGTTTTCAGCCCCTTTTTAAAGATTTCTACGGGAAAAGTATTCCTCAATGTAACAGGCAATGAGTTCCAATTAAGGGGAGCTGCTGAGATGAAGGCTGAATCACTGGATTTTTTAGTTTTCACACGTGGCATAGCCAAAGTGTTTGTTTCATCAGAACGAAGGGAGCGGATGTTATTTTTTACTAAGACTAGTTCTTTTAAATAAAGTGGCATAACTCCATGTATGCATTTCTGGGTGATAAGAAGCAATCTAAACATAATCCTGGCCTTAACCGGTAACCAGTGGAGGCTGCGCCGGGCCTCTGACACATGGTCTCTTCTTGATAAGCCTTTCACAACCCTGACTGCTCCATTCTGAATAACTTGCAACCGGTGGATGTCAGATACCGGCAACCCTATAAGTAGGCTGCAACAATAGTCGATCTTAGAGCCAATTATGGCTCTTGCCAATGTTTCTGCGTTGGCTTCTGATATAAAAGGTCTCAAACAGCGAAACAATTTAAGAAAGTATGAAGCAGAGGAGACCAAATTATTCACTTGGGCGTTCATGCGAAGGTTTTTGTCCAAGTAAATGCCTAAGGTTTTCACCTTGCTCATGACCTCGATGTGACAATCATCTATAGTGAGCGATTTATAGCTAGGCCCTAGTTTGTCTAATTTGGCCTCTGAGCCAAAAATTAGAAGCTCGGTTTTTGAGCTATTTAAAGCTAAGCCATTCAGTACCATCCAATCCTGGATTTTCTTGTATATTTTGTTAATTCTTGCCTCATCTTCTGCCTGGGAACCAGATATGGGGATTACACATTGGGTGTCATCCGCGTAGTTTGCAAATACGATCCCCTCGTTCTCGAGCATCTGGAAAAAGGGAATCATAAATATGTTATAGAAGCAAGGCGACACGCAAGCACCTTGGGGGACCCCATACGTAAGTATGGTCGGTTCTGCTTCTGCAATGTCGCTGGCCACTCTATTTAGTCTATTCTCCAAAAAAGAGATGACCCAATTAAATGCTTTTAAGCAGCCATTTTCCATTAAAATGTGGGGGCCGGGGCCCGAATACTTTTTCATTCCATGGGTGGATAGTAATTCTGAGACTAGAAGGTCATGGGACAGGCTGTTTCTGTGCTCTCTGTCAGTGCATTGTATTTCACATTGTCCTCACATTCAAGGAATGCTCCTGCAAATGCGTCATTTGCAGGGTCCTCCGTGAGCATGTCCAACAGTCATTGGAGAGTAAGATGCCCATAAAATTGTGGTGTATCTCCACTTCCCACGGCAAAATATTCCCTATAGTTGGTGAAATGTCTCCGGAGGATAGCTCATGGGCAACGTGCTTGCCTTGGAAGCAAGACGACACGCAGCACCACAGGTTCGATCCCCGAGTCCGCGCTTAGAAACCTCTGGGAATTAAGCCTGTTATAAATAACCTATCATATCATATCATGTCCCCAGATCCTAGAGGGGAAGGAACCCCTGGGGATATATGGTGAGTTCATAAATCCTGTGGGGGCAACATCCTCTTAATGGAATCGGCTCTCTCCACATACCGCGGTCGGACCATTCCATTGAACTGTTGAACCGTTGCCCCCTTCAGTGTTGGAAAGAGCCCGTAGATCCCCTTGTCTGCCACTAGGGGTAAAGATCTCTCTGAGAGGTGGACCACAGCCATTTTCCATGCGTGAAAATATCCTACCTGGAAAAATGGTCAATGTTCGTATTTCATGAGTGGATGTTGCTGCTTCATTGGAGCTTGCACGAGCAGCCCGTAGGGTGAAGTCAAACAAGAGGTTTCTAAAAAAATGCCTGGCTCACCTTTTGGTAGCTTTGTTGAATTCTCAGACTGTACTCTGTGCAATGCAGATGGAATGACCCCCATTACAACACAGTAGATTGGTCGCACAACAATATATAGAGGGGATCTTCCGAAAGGTGGAAATCCGCACTGCAGTGAAGCTGTCATCTTCCACTCCAGCTTCACTGTTATTTCCTCTGACAGGTGGGAATCATCTTGTGCCGCAGAGGGAGATCCTTAGCTAGACATCCCCACACAAGGTGTTGTCCATCCTTGGCTTTCACTGTGCAGCGGAAACAAAGGAGTCATTTCTGGAGTGTGAAATCCCTCCCAGCCTTAGCTGTTGGGAATTTCCCCTGATAATTCTTCCTTCAGTAACTTGTAATTTGGCCACGTGCGGGTTTAACTGCATTCAGTTCATAACCTAATTTTATTCATAAAACGTTCTTTGCTAAGCCGTACAAAGCAGAGCAAATGCAAATGATAAAACTAGCTGCCATCAGGGTCTTATTTACCACTAGACCATTGCAGCCAAATAAAGGCATACCACTTGTCTTATCTTTTATTTTTTACATCACCCCATCTGCCTATTTTGACGGTTTGGTTTAAGATGGTTTACACTCTGTGCTAAGTCAGAAGGAGGAGGCAGACCAGTTGTCATTTATTCACTTTTTATTTAAATAATAAGAAAAAAATGTGTTACTATCCCTAATCTATGGGGTTCTCTACCTAACCAAACTAAGGTGCTTGCCGTCTGTCGTGAAGTCCAGAAGTAAATAGTCGTTCCTCCGTCCAGCTCTAAACTATTAATGTCCCTACCACTATGAAAAAACAACAAAAAGCCAGGAGAATGACTCCCTTCTCCTGGAAAGACTTGTTTCGCTTCTGGACAACAAATGTCTTGGAGAATGACTCCCTTCTCCTTTCTTCCCTTGTTTTAATATGTAAGTCTCAGATATTGTTGAGTGATATCTTTAAGTAACTGATGCAGTTCCTGTACGGGACTTTCCCAAGTCTCTCTTTCCCCTGCCTGCTTTCTGGTTAGGCCTCTCCTCTTTATCCCTGTGAGCGTTAGGAATCCTGGGCAAAAGTCTCTCTTTAGTGTCTCTGAAAGACCGTCTCTTCCTTGTTCTACTAGGGAAAATGACTCCTGCTTCATATCCTTCTTATTCTTAATGTTATTCTGTTCCTTCACTCCTCCTTTGGACTCACTGTCTTCCATGTAGTCTTTCTTACTCTATAGCCACTTATTGGGATGAGTAGGCTGAGTCCCAGAATATTTGTTACGCTTCTTAACTTCTGTTTCAACTACTGGGATCAGTAGGCTGAGTCCCTGAATATGTGTTACTCTTCTTAACTTCTGACCAAGTACTGCGACAAGTAGGATGGGTGCACTCTCTATTGCTGTGATCCCTCCCGCGTCGCCCACCATCCCTGTTACCTTCTTTCACATGGTTTGGCATCGCCAGCTTTTTCTCAGGCGCAGGAACTCCCATGACTTCCAAATAACTCCCTTCTCGTTACATTAGTGTCTTGCTTCTTCCCACGGTTGTGTGGTTTCCAGTCTTCAATGGTCTGGGTGCAGCACCTTCTTCCTTCCTCCCGACACAGGTTTGGTCATTCTCTCAGCCCAGCCACGAGTTTGCTGGTTTGAAGCTCCCAGGCTCCTTTCCAATCTGACTCTAAGAGGAGTCCTTCCTCTGATTTCATCACAGGTTGTAGTCTCTCCTCTCTGTCTAATGGATGTTCTGCATCATCAGTTCCCTCGTCTTCGTCACAGTACTGGGAGTAAAAAGTATTACTCTTCCACCACTCCTCTTCTTCATAGTATTCATGAAGGGTTGTTTTTCAAGAAGAAACTCAGATTCTGCATAAGAGTAGCACACAGTGGCTTGAATTGGTGGTCGAGAAGTGGTGTTAGAAAAAGGGGTTTTAGGAGTTCTGTGGAATGGGAGTCCCTATCCCTCAGGTGGGAGCCTCTCCCTGTGAGGTCCCACTTACCGCCACCACTAGAGGGATTTTTGCGTAGCGGGTTCACCTCCCTAGCCTCATAAGGAAAGGCTCACCCCTGGGGAGAAGTGACCGAATCCCACAATTCGTCACAATTCTCAGACTATATTTTCATATCCATGAACGACAGTGTTAAAAAGCACAGGCAATTCTTCACATCAAGCCAAATAAAAAAGTAAGAGAAACATTTTTAAAAAAAACATCTAACGAAACAAGCCAACTTCACAAAGCTGTTGTACTGGACCACTTGTCCAAGTATTGGCCTCTCAATTATCACTCTTTTGGTGGGTGTCCCCATCTGTGGAGTCAGTTCACCCGCATGGCAAGCCCTTTCCCCTCTGGAGATTGAGGAGTATATAGTAGGACAGGAATTCACACAGTGTGAAAGCATATATGTGCTGCATGTGTCCCCTGAATACAGTTCCTGCATTGGAGCCTGCAGAATATCTGTAGAATATCTCCTAGCTCATGGCCGGCTTCCTTGTTGCAATGGAGCATGGATTCCTTGCCTATCTTTATGCAAATAGGTGCTACAAAGTGCCCAGAAGTGGAAGTTGCTTTACTGAATGATTTGTACAACCCATCACATGTTGCAGGCTTACTATCTATCGGCTTGAGGCACCCGACAGCAAACGCGTCCACCCAACACCGCCTAAAGAATTAAATCATGAGGGGCCACATGCATGGGATTGATGCTTACTTTTGAGCAGAGGGGCTGCCTCTGGGCTCCTATTGCATGTCCCTATTCTTGCACACAAGTTCCTCAAACTGAATCTGGGGACTGGCCATGCAAGGTGATGTGGGTGCAGAATGTCAGGGCATGCCCCCCTAGCATTCTGTGGGCCAGAACTTCCAGGAGTCGACCAAGTAGAGTATAATGCTAGATCTGGACACTGTCTCCCTGGTCCACGATTGGCTGGTCCTGATGATTTAGGTCCTGAGAGCAGCAGACATTTGCCCATTTGCATGGAATGTCTGCCTCATCAGGACGTGTATTACTTGTTCACTGGGCTCTCCTCTTCGGCAAATATACTCTTTGCACTGGAGGACATGCTTTATTTTGACAGTATACAAGGTCTTTTATTTTAATGTTTAGCGCTGCTCGAAGTAAGGACATAGACTGTCTTCATGTGAAGGAAGAATAGAAGAAATGGAAACAGTGGCCAAGATATTCCTCCCCCCTCTTCCCTGAGCTGCCTCCAGATCCTAAGTAGTGAAATGGCATTGGTCAGTGCCCCATGTGGACCCCTTTGCCCCCTCTGGCACCAAAACCTGCCTCGGTTCGAAGGAACTGCTGCATCGCCATCGTCAGGTTTGTACTGGCATTCCTGGATACAACGGGACTAGACGGCCCCCGCCCCCAGCAGGGGAGGCAGTGGAGCATGAGAGCGCACTGGGCTCCAAACATGCTCCGCGCATGAGGTTCTGACTGATGGCGAAATGTAAATCCCGGCTTAGCGGCTCGGTGCTTCGCTTGAGTCACTGCTGCCATAAAGCATCCCTTATCCCGCTCCACAGAGGAGAAGGGCTTTTTGGACATTAAGAACTCATTAGTGTGTCTTCTGTACAATTGCTGGCAGCTCTGGGGGTTCCAAGCGGGCTCACTCATGTCTTGCTGACAGGCGGGAATGCTCCCCGTCCCGCCGCCGCCACTTTAGGGCCATCGGGACAGTCCCCTTGGGCCTATTGGGACCCCCGGTTGTTTCATTGCGAAGAGAAACATTTTGGCTTCCTTGGGCTAAATGAGACTTTTAGCCTAAGTATGATGTAGAAGGAGGGAGCAGGGTGGCAATAGGTCGATGGGGATTGGACAATGGCCACACCAGTGCGAGTTAAAGCCCGAAGCTACAACAGAATGAGATGTCTAAGTCCTGTATTTTTTATTTGTATTTATTCACTTATATAGCACCGAAAACCTGCAGGCATCAGGGCGCACAATGACACATTGTTACAAACACAGATAAGGGGTCAAGGGAACTTGGGAGGCAGCGGGTAGGCCCACTAGATCCAAAAGTGATTCCTTTAACTAAAGAGTAGAGTTTTTAGGGCTTTGAGGAAAAGCCTTGTGTTTGATTGCAGCCGTAGAATCAGTGGACACCCATTCCAAGAGCACATCCTCTGACATCAGTGAGTGGGGAGCACTGTAGTGGAAGGGACTCGACCGGCCGATGGGACCCTCTAACTAATGACACTTGCCACAGGGGTTCAGGCGGCTCTCGAATGAATCAGACTCCTTTTCTAAAAGTGAGGCGGCTTTCCGATGGATCAGCTTGCCTTCTTGGAAGTGAGGGCCTTTTCTGATGAAGAGACATTCCTGCCCATTGGTGCGAGGTCGCTTCTCGAGCGAGATAGCATTCAACGCCTCCCTTTCCAGTGCGGGGGCCCGCCTTCTCCAGTGAACGGGACCGGTTTCCAATAGGTCTGCGAGTGAGACAGACTCCCTGCTCCTGAAAATTGTCTTTCCCGTGAAGCAGAATGCCGACCAGTACCAGAGACTGTCATGGCGCGACCCCTCGAAGCTTTCCGTAATCCACGTGTTGCAAGTGCACGCGCCAATACATACGTTAACCAATGAATAGATCCAACGAATGAATCGGCCCATCAGGGAGCAAGGCTGGGTTTCCACAAGGAAGCCTCTGCCAGTCTCCTCTAATAATTTAACTCAAGACCCTGCCCTTATAGCAGTGAACATGTGCTGAGCAGGAACATCTTCATATCGTTAATGTTGCTCGTACCTTAATTACCCCAGCACTCACGCGAGCGCTCACTTCCAAAGTGTGGAAGGTGAAGTCCCAGTGTGGAGGACACCTACCCATCGCAAGTGGCCCCGGGGTCCTGGAGCAACTCTGAGCACTGAGGAGCCCGAGCCCAGCATATGTTATATCATGGGATATCTGCATATCACCTAACTGCATTGCCTTGGGCTTGACGCGCTTTGGCTTATCTGGGAGTTTGGCAGAACATACTTGAAAAACAGTGCATTCAATTGCGGGAGAAGGGCATTTCATCTTTACATTTAGGATTGCAGGGAAATGACAGTTTTTCACAAAGATTATTAGTACTTTACAGTTATATTATAGCAGTTAGCTGTGGAGGGTTGTGCTATTCGCTATGTCAGTGTGACAAATCAACTTCTGGGCCACCAGTAGTCCAGGGATGAATATCGGTTTCTAAACCATCAATCAGCCCCACACCTCTTGTATACCAAAAGGGATCCAAACAGATTGCAAACACAAACCTCCCGGTACAATTTTGGTAACGTGGACGGAACGGCAGGCTTATATCTACAAGGGCGTGGATCATTGATTAGTTGCAACACAGTGAAAATTACAATTATTACCCAATGATAAAGGGACTGTCTGGTCAAGGTTGCATAATATCTACTTTATTATTATCACAAAAGACAGTTCTAGCACATTACAAAATACAATCCACGCTGTAAAGGAATGCAGAGGACAGACAGTTTCCAGAAGGAAAAGGATGCACTCTGGATACTGACAGGAGGGTAGTCGATATAGTAATTAATCGCAATAGTTCAAGTATACTTGGTTTCAGCACAAAGGGATCAATGGGTCATACAATTTCACTAGGAGCCTTCGGAGAAGGAGCCTGGGGGACAGAACTACAATGTACCTTATGCTTGTAATAGTTTGTGGTGCACAACATTGTAGAGTTGGTTTCAGGGCGCTTTACAGCTCCTGCAACAGAGCTCAAGGCAGGAGACAGCTGCGGGTATCAGGCGACAGGCAGTTCGGCAAGCGAGGCTGGGCGGCTGCAGGCTGGGCTGCAGGCTGACCTACAGGGCGGCTCGCAGTCAGGAATCATTGTCTCAGTGCTGGTTGAGGTGTCTCAGATGGTGTTAGCGACTGTGGCATTACAACAGACAGCGGTGCAGTTGGTTGTAGCTCAAGGGGCTCAACTGGCTCGAAAATGTCCTTTAAGGCAGATGCAAGTTGATGCTTTTCAACGCACTCCTACTAGCTTCTTCACTGGGCTTCAAGTTGGACGGCCCAAATCTGAGGAGAGTGTTGCAGGCAACAGCCTTGTCCTTGGTTTGGTTCTGAGACCCTCTGGCACTTGCCACCTAGGAAGCTTGCTTGCAGAGCCTAGCAGGGCACGCTGTGTGCTGGCTGGGTACCAGTTCTGGAGCTGCTGGGGGGTTCTCTGAATTCAGTATCTCCCTCTGTTCCCTGGGAGATATTTAAGGGAGAGATCTTGCTTTTCTCTTTGGAAATCCTGGCCTTCACTGGTGGAAGTTGTAAGGGAGACTGTACCTTCAGCCAGGGTCCAATGCTGAGTTCTTCTTGTTACTCCCTGCAAAGTCTTCGGATGATCTGCCCAAAACTGGGGCTCAGCCCTCTTTTAAAGCCAAATGGGCCTCAGTTATTGGTGTAGGCTAAGTCTACCTTAATGAACCAATCCTGGGCTCCCACCAACAATCTCCTGTATGCGTGAGGTCATAGCCAGAGTGCTTTGCAACAGAAAAGATAAAGGGTTGAAAAAATGTAATACTAAGTCCCACCCATCTTCCTATCTTGTGGATAAAAGGGTCTCTCTAGTTAATGGAGCTCTTAATGGAGCTCTCAGTGGTACTTTTTACAGAGCGTACTTTTTGTTCAAATGCTCAGATCATCTGAAGACTTTGCAAGGAGTTGGCATGTGCTGAACTGTTTACAATGCCATCTATTTAGGACGTATTTCGGCAATAGTGCCTTCTTAAGTGATGGGCTTAACCTGGTGGAGGTAACAGTCATCCCCTTGAGTTAGGAGGCCATAGTTTGAGGAGAGCCATTTTAACGGGGTTACCTGGCCATTACAATTCTGATACGGTTTATTAGTGCGCGGGGATAACGTCTGGGTGATGATGGTGTTTTGGTCGAATCTATGGTCTGTACAGAGCATACAGAGCTTTCCTTCACTACAAAAACTACAAGTAAGATGGCCCCCATGAAAGGGAAGAAGAGCAGGAACAGAGAGGCAGTTGTGTATCACGGTTGGTAGGCGTGCGGCAGGACGAGGCGGGGGCAGGTGGAGGGCAGTGCAGGGGTGCGAATGGGGGAGGGGGTTGGCGTGCTAGAGCATGAGTACCCAGCAAGCTTCTGGGAATGCAGGAGGCACCCACAGCCCTGCTGCTAGTCCTTCCTCTTGCCTTGTACAAAGGCCGTTGGCAGACGATGGCACGAGCCCTAGCAAGCTTGCAAGCGGAAGTCTTGTTACGTGCTGGGCTGCATAGTCCATGCAGGGCCGGCCTTAAGGGCAGCAGTGCCCTGGGCGAATTGGCGCTCCTCTCGACCACCGCGCGCCCCTGGTTAAGAGGGGGCGGGGCAGAAGGGGCGGGGCCAGGATGGGCCACTTTTTTTTTTTTTACTTCCTTGCATCTGAGAGGAGGTTAAATAGGGCGCGTTAGCACCCCATTGTCATTGAATGAGCCCGCCACCGCGGGTTCATTCAATGACAAAGAGGCACCTGCCACTACGACAGCTAGGGGGAGCCCTTGAAAGACTCCCCCGAGCTGGCGTGGTCGGGCGTGGTGTCCCGGGCGATGGCCCGGCTCACCCCCCCCCATAAGGCCGGCTCTGAGTCCATGGGCCTCATTACGACCCAGGCGGTGACTTTACCACCATGGCGTAAACTACGTTTACGCCATGGTGGTTGGCGGACTTACCGCCCCATTCCGACCTAGGCGGGGCGGTAAGTCCCCAATCCCCATTTACCCTTCCCCAATCCCATTTTTGCCCCATAGGGCATAATGGGAGTGGGGAAGGCGTTAATTACGCCACCGTAAATTACGGTGGCGTAATTAACTCCAGCAAGCAGGTGTTAAAAGCACCATGGCGCTAGGGGACCTCGTAATTGGCGGTAAGGGGTCGGCGCAGCTAACGCTGGCGTTAACCCCTTACCGCCAGGGTCGTAATGAGGCCCCATGCCATTTATCAAGGCACGCATGATGGCTTTGACGCTGCTATGCAGGAGATGGTTTCTGATGACATGTGCGGTGTAAAGAGTGATTAATTATGGCGGCGCACTCGGCGATGGCGTGTCACTTCACGTGACAAGGAACCAGCATTGCATCCTTGAGAGGGAGCTAAGATGGCACCTGGCAGCTTCACGTCGGCATTTCACTCCATATGAGACAATCTTTTTTTAAATTCTTTTCCGGGCTAAATTTGATTTCTGATAAATTAACACGAATAAAAGATGTTTTTTTACTGAATATTTGTGTTTTTAAACGAACAAAGCTACTTTCTGCAATAAGTGCAGAGCGCACAGATATTCACGTCTTATCTTTTGTTTTTTAACTTAGAATATTGTTTTTTTATACCGATATTTCATACATGTGTAAACTCTTCACAGCATGTGTTGGTGAGTCCACAGCTGTGCGTGTTTTTGTTGTGAATGCATCAGTCCTTCATAACCGCCAGCATTAAGGTCATTTTATATCAACCATGATCCAGTGGCAATTGCTGCAAGCATTTCAGAGAAGAGTGCCCTGAAATATTCATGTGGGAAGTCGAGCGCTTTTTAACCTTCAGTTTTCAACCATATCTGTCAAACTTTAGAAATTAAAATGCGGGTAGAACGAGGTTTTCATTTTGCGGGTGGGCTCTTCATTGACTCCTATTGGCCAGCAGGGGGGGTTTGGCGGATGAGAGAACTGACCATTGCGGGTGTCACCCGCCAAAAGCGGGTGAGTTGACAAGTATGTCTCATCACGCCTTTTAAACATGGCTGCCAAGAGACCCCATCTCATGTGAGCCTGTCCTGCCAACAACATATGTTTTTTTTCTTCCATTTCATGAATGAACTCGAAGAGTCCCTGTACAGTTGGCTAAAAGCAAAGCCTGGAAGAGGAATTCCTACATCACACAGGGCGACTTGGTGTTGTGAAGGTCTCGGGCCGGTGTCTGTACCCTCATCAATAAGACCGCCACACTGGATTAAAGGTCTGTGGGACCCGTGACCGTGCCTGCGCCCGTATTATTAGGTGCGTTATGTAGGTCGCCACCTGCCAATGGTGACGTCCTGCGTCAAAACATCCCATCCAACCATCATAAACAAAATAACAGAAAATCATGAACAGTGACAACAACTGCATTATTCCAGTACATAGTCTCCGAGCCCCCAGGGGGTCTAGGCTCAGAACTCTGCAGGTATCGGGAAATCCATTACGCTGGCTCCTCCATCATCTCCCGGCTATGGTCATAGTCTTCCTGCAGCTGTTCGTCTTCCTCTTAATGCTCGCGAACGGCACCCTCTTGGTTCGGGGGTGATGCTAGCTTCCACGCTCATCACCTCATTTTCAGGTGTCCCTTGAAGGTGTCTGAACCAACTGCAGTTCCAGGCGAGGGTCTCCCGACTTCACACAGCTGTCACCGTGCAACCTTGCTTGCCGGTAACAGTGCAAGGAGCCGTGTCATGAGGCAGACACAACTTGCGTGTTGGATGCCAACGGCGTACCAGTACTGTGTCTACTACTTCCATGAGGTTCTCCCCTAGCCGTTGCTGGGCTTTCTCCAATTCATTGGCCTACTCCTGTACTTCCCTCATCTTCACAGGGTCCAGAATCGCCACAGTCCTCGATTCATGTTTGGGAAGAAGGGACCTCACCTTGCGCCCTTGAAATGTCCCTTCCGGTGCAACACCCGTCGTAGTATTGGGTGTCGTCCGGTAGGCCATGAGGAATGACTTGAGTGCTTATTCGAGTTGCTGCTCTTTTTCCATCGGAATGCAGAGTGCCTTGTTAAGTGTCCTCCTGAAGCACTCCACGTCTCTGTTTGCCCGCAACCAGCAGGGTGTGATGCGCTGATGCAATATGCCATAGGAATGCAGTAACCGCGTGAACTTCTCGCTCTGCTACAGCGAGCCATTATTGGACCTAACCAATTTCAGGGTCCGATGGGTGGCAAAAAGTTATTATAGGATCTAGATGACAACTCCCACTGCCATGGACTCAATGAAATGCAGAATAGGGTAGCGCAAGAACTCATCCAAGTTGACCAAGAAATGTCTTGAGTTTAGTGCTGTGCCAAAGTCCAGGTTGAGTGCTCCCCAAGGCATCAAGACCCGAACCAGGGATGCAATGGGGTGTTCTTTGGCTAACGGTCTGACACCACGAGCAACAACTGAGGGCATCGTCCACCTTTGCCTCCAGGCCCGGAAACCACACCTTTTTGCAGAGACACTCCTTCGTTTTGCTGGCGACCTGCTGCCCTAGATGAGCCATACCAAGGACTTCTTCCTGCAATTCCAGGGGAAAAACCAGCTGTGTGCCACGGGGGAGTACTCCTTCATGCCCCACTGACAGCTCTTCTTTCACTTTCCATAGTCCCTGGAGAAAGAACTGCAGCTCTGGAGTTCTATCTTACGTCACGGACAGGAACGTCTTCCACTGACCGGATTGCAGCTAAGTTATCAGATCCTGGACGCCTGCATCGCTACATGTCGCTGCTGTGATGTCGGCCAGGGACTTCAACTTTGAGACTGCCACCCTGGTGATCATGGCAATGAACTCCTCGGTGTCCTTGTCGCCCCCTTCACCTCACCCCTCTTGCGCCACAGGATGTCGTGATAGGTAATCAGCTGGGTTATCGATTCCAGCCCCGAGCAGCAGCGTGACTCTGTATTCTTGCAGCTCGAGCAGCCACCGTTCCAGTCGAATTGGCGGAGGAGGAGTCGGCCCAACCATGATAGGTATGAGCGGTTTGTGGTCTGTGAAAATAGTTACTGGATGACCGTATATGTAGATGTGGAAGTATCTGCGGCCCCACAGGACCGCTCGAGACTCTCTCTCGATCTGGGAGAAGCAGCGTTCAGTGCTTGTCAGTGCTTTTCTGGTATGCGCCACTGGCCGCATGTCCCCATGGCTATCGACCTGGAGAAGAACTGCGCCTAGCCCCACTGGACTGGGATCCGCAACAAGCTCTGTGCTGTATGTTGTTTGAAAATAGGCCATGGATGTGTCAGCCAACAGTGTTGCCTTGGTGGCATGAAACGACTCTTGCTCCACTTGCCCCCTTCGGCAGACCTGGTCCCTCTTTGTAAGAACCAGCACCGGTTCCATTAGTGTGGCCAGATTGGGAATAAATGGGCAACAGAAGTCCATCAATTTCAGAAAATATCTGCCGTCGGAGGGGGGCCCTCAGGGAGCCGCATTCTTGATGTCTCTCACTTTTCAGGTTTCAGGTGATAGGCCTCCGTCATAAAACACAAAGCTGAAAAAATCAACTTGTAACTGCATAAAGCGACACTTCAATCTGTTCAATGTCAGACCATGTTGGGCGATCTGTGCCAACACCATCACCAGCCGTAACATGCAGTCTTTGTGGGACTCTGAGAATATCTGAAAATCTTCACTCACATTGAGCACCCCAGGGAGCCCTTCCAGCAATCCTCTAAATGTGTTTTGAAATATTTCAGCTGCAGAGGACACTTTCAGCTGTGGAGGACACTCCAACACTAAGGCCCTCATTACGACCCTGGCGGAAAGGGGTTTACGCCGGCGTAAACCATGGCGCCCCTTTCCGCCTGAGTACGAGTTCCCGTAGCGCCATGGTGATTTTTACGCCTGCTTTTTGCAGGCGGAAAAATCCATGGCGCTACGGGACTTGTTGTTAATTACGCCACCGTAATTTACGGTGGCGTAATTAACGCCTTCCCCACTCCCATTATACCCTATGGGGCAAAAATGGGAATGGGGAAGGGTAAATGGGGATTGGGGACTTACCGCCCCGCCAAGGTCGGAATGGGGCGGTAAGTCCGCCAACCACCATGGCGGAGTTGGCAGCTTAGCGCCATGGACCATGGTGCAAATTGCACCATGGTTCTCCGCCAGGGTCGTAATGAGGGCCTAAGTTGCTTATAGCCAAATAGCCCCCCATGCGATGAGAAGGTTGTGATCGGGCGAGAGTCAACATGCAGCGGGACCTGATGGTAGCCTTCCTTGAGGGTGAGGGTTGAGAACACCATGGCTCCCTGTAGATCGACCAGGATGTCCTCTAGTGTAGGCGTGGGATGTTGCTCTCCAGTGGATGGCCCTGTTAGGGAGCCTCATGTCCACAGATATCCGGACCACCTCAGCGCATTTGGGATTGTTGGCCACAACTATGGGTGACACCCAAGGCGTGGGTCAACCATGCACTCAATGATGTCTGCTCATTCTAGCTATGCCATCTCCTCCTCAACATTCTGTCACAGGTGAAAGGGGATCCTGCAGTAACGCAGTGCCAGCAGCTGCACAGACTTCTTGATATGCAGGTGCGCTTCTTGATCTTTGAGACATCGTCCCATTGAACAAGTGCCAAAACCTCTCATGCAGGCAGTAAATATCCATTTGAAAGGTCTTCTGTAGGTGAGCAACTCAATAGGGTGTCAGTAGACACCAGTCACGTAAAAAGTAGCATCAACCGCTGCCTGTTTCGTGCATCTCCTTTGTGTGAAATTCACCATCCAATGGCAGAGGTCAATAGCCCCCATAGGTGAAGATGCAAATCCCTGGTGGTGCCAGCTTGGGCGTGGGGTGGAGTCTTCATAATTGGGTGCCTGGCATGACATTCACTGATGCCCGGTGTCAATTAGGATGGGCATCTCAGGGGCCTAGATAGACACTGAACATCGCGGCTTCCGCTGCTGACCAGGTCCTCCTAGCCAGATAGCCAAGATGAAGAATACCTCCTCAATGTCCACCACCCCTTCCAATCATGACAGGACCAATCTCTGATCATCTTCCAAAATGGCTATGGGCCACTGGCGAGGCCGAGGCAGTGTAGGCGGAGGTCGCGTAGATTGCACAATTGGCTATGGTGCCCTGCATAATCTGGGAAAGTGATTAGGTTTCTCGTAGCCACATGTAAGGCCAGCTGCTGGGCATGCTAGTTTGTGCAGCGCCATGCCCCCACATGCATCACAGTGCTTCTGCTGACCATCACCTTGTTAGGGCGTCGATTGTCTTGCTGCCCTGTTGAATCACCCCTTGCACTTTGACAGACCTTTCACCATCACTGCGTGCCCCGATTCAGTTCTCCCTCCTCCATCTGAGCAGCCCACGAGGTGAGAGTTCCTGCGTGCGACCTAGCTCCAGAATTCTTTGTAAGAGGATGTCCGGTTACTTGAGGATCTGCCACATCAGCAACGCAGAGGCACAGTGTTGACTGATCTGCGCCCTAATTCTATCTGGTTCGTCATGGAGGCGACAGGACATGGCAGGGCGGTGGAGGCGATCATGATATGATTCCAGCTAATCCGAGGGCTCCTGATATGCCTGTCTCATCCAGAACCTCTCATAGTCTCTATTGACCAGGTGTCAAAGTAAGCATGTAAGGAGCCTTGTAAGGAGACTTTGGCTTCCTTGTACGAGTTGTCTCTGGGCTGTAGGGTCTTGAAAATCAGGTAAACCTCGCCCCCGGCATTAAACAATAGCATGGTTTTCATTGCTCTGTCATCTGTTTCCCTGGTGGGTTGAAAAACATTTCCAGCCTCTCGATCCGAATGTCTTACCTGGGCCCTAATGTCGCTGGGGCTTCAGTGACATCAAACTCGGGGATGGGATTTCCTGCAAAGTCACGGTAATGCCCTTGATGTTGGCTGTAGCACTATCCATGCGGCAGCTCGAGGGGGGAGTCCTCAGCGAGGAAGACACCACATCATCCTCTATGCCACCATCCATCTTGACACCCGCTCTTGCATGCACCAGCAGTGGACGAGTCTATACCTGGGCCACGAACAGAACAATCTGCAGGATATGGGGCATCAGCACTTCAGTTAATCTGGTCCATGGGGACCACAGCCCAAAAGCACCCTTGGTAGGCAGCTAGCTGGACTCTACTTTCCGTTGTGCTCCGCATCACTTATGAATCACCTTGATGATTCTAAGTATGTGGAGACAGGGGCTTGCCTCAGGGATAACCCCCTCCCTGACCCTCACAAGCAGAGGTTCACCTTCTGATCACAAGCTGTGATCAGCGATGCTCATTCACCCTTATCAGCCCCAACTGCAGCAAGACGTGATGTTGTTCTCCCGCAAACGTTTGTTGTTGAGGGATTACGCCGGTGACACAGGCGCTACACACTGGACTTCTCCATTCGCCGGTGGATGTCGGCGAGGATTAACATCTAACGCTAGTCTCAGCGCATTGCTGCTGCTCCCTTCAGGGCCTGTGCCCGCAACTCAGATGGCGCCCACCGGGCTTGCTCGTGCGTCGGCATTCTCCATGTTACACTAGTCACGACGCACCACTGCTCTGCAACGTATTACTTTTCCGTTTGCCGGCAGGTGCCATCGAGATTTTTCACACTGCGCTGGCTCTAGCACACCACTGTTCCTTACGGTGGGTGCGCAAGCTCAACGTGCGGCATGGGGCGGATAGCAGGCCCGTACCCATACTTTCGCCAACTTCTTGTGAAGGTCACAGGCCTGGTTCTGTGCCCTCAGCAACAAGACCACCACACTGGATTAGCGGTCTATGGGTCCCACCTGTCCCTGGGTGCGGTTCCCTTTTATTAGGTCTGTGACGTAGGTCGTCACCTGACAGTGGCGACGTCCTGCGCTGCAACACTTGGCAGGTACATACAGGGAAAGAACATTTCACTGATACGTAACATTAACTACAGAGCCCATAATACCCACAAACGCACAGATGAATAGAGACCTCCCTCCATCCTTCCAATCTCGAAGCTCCCCTGCTGAGTAGCCCCTTACGTCTGCTCCGTATATCACGTACAGCCCCTTTCTACATCTATCCTTTTTATACATGGAGAGATCAGATCAGAAAGATCCTGTGTCTGAGCTCAGGGGGTGTCTGCGATGCACGCAAGGAATATCAGTATTTATTCTCATGCCACTAAACCCCCTGCAGTGCCAAATTCCCCAAAACGCATAAACCAATTCCATCAATTTATTTAAACGCTGTGCTTTTCAGCGCTGTTCCTGTCTAGTAGCGAGGGAATCCGGTGAAACCAGCTGCTGAAAACTGAGCAATCTGTCCTGAAAACGATTCGGTGGCATGTGTGCTGCATTTCCCGTCATGCTCCCCTCATCATACAGCGTATGAAGTAGTACTGCACGGGTCATCAATCCTCAGAAGAAAAGCACTTTGGGGCTCACCTTGCCGAAAATCATGATTTGACGGTGGGGAGCCATTACGCTTACAGTGTAATTTAAGCGCCTCCCCGCCACCAAATTTACATCATTTGCACTGCGGAGTGTAAAGGGCAAAAGGTGGCGTACATGCGTGTACGCTGCCTTTTGCCCTTCCCATTTGAACTCTGATGTGCTGGCATGCAAGGCCGCGTTTGCTTTTTCATCGGAGCGCTGCTTGCCATATACATGGCAAGCAGCGTTCACAATTGAAATTAATCCTGTAATCATACTCGATCCTGCACAATAGATCCCTATGGAGTCCGTCTACTTTATGCTGGTGCATAGAGGGATCACCAGCATCTGCTCCTGCATGAAAATCCATGCCGGTGCAGATGCTGGAGCATTTGTATGGCAGAGTGGAACGAGGTGGCGGAAACACACGTTGCGTTCCGCCCCTCCTCTCCGCCAAACAAATCTTTGAAAATGAGGCGTGACGGGAATGAGGTTACATCTCCAAGAAAATGAGCTTCTATGTGTCAAAATCTGATTCCGCGTACAAAAGTTTTAAGCATGTGAACATGCAGATTCGCTCCCATTGTGAGGGTTTGCACACATGGTTACATTTTGCTCAGAAGTCTTCAGAATATTCAACATAAAAAATATACTTCACCTTGTTATGACACATACAAAAGACCAATTAACTGTATGAAGTAATATAGGTGGCCAAAAGGTGGCAGTGAAGCGCCTTAAAAGAAATGAGGGTCAATAATTTCAAGCACGTTTAAAATTGCTGGCAATAAAGCTCAGCGAGTTAAGCGCTTGTTTCAGAGATGCAGTCACCGGGTTGAAACTCGGCAGCGGCACGCCCAGCCTTTAATCCTTTACGAGGTTGATACACTAGTGGGCCCGATTCATGGAATATTTGCCAGGTTCAAAGTGAATTTGCACTGCTGAAAAGCGACTTTGCAGTAACGACACAAACTCTGATTCATGGAACCGTGCAAAGTGTATTTTTGCCGTGCAAAGCTCATCACCATTACTGCAGGAGATGACGAGTTGTGAGTAGTTGATCCCACCACTTCAGATTTACATTACACAGTGACCCACAGTGACCTTTTCGATCACTTTGCCAGTGTAAGAAAAATGCACCAGCAGCACACGTTCACAATCGTTTCAAACCCACAGGTTTCGTTAAAGCAGGGGACAGGTAAAACTCATGTTTTTTGCTGAAACAGGATTTTCCAGTTATTGAGAAAACTGTCACTTAAAATGCAATGTCCCTATTACACCTTTGCATAAATATTCTAATGTACTTCTCTCAGCCTTCTGGCACCATCAGCCCATTAAAACATCTGACTAAGAATATTCTCAGAACTGCAGCTTCTATTCTTAAAGCAGGCACTTATTATTCCATTTATAACAAAGAATAATGTAAACAAGGAACTACGTGCATGGCATTTCTTGGAAAAAAAACGATGAGCGGCGCGGCAGACGCTTTGATTAGACCGCACAGAATTCACCATATAAAGACCGATCTGATCTAATTTTAATTCCCCCCACATGTCATTTCGGCGCCTCACCTCACGGAACTCCACTTTATTGCTTCAGTTCTCGTCTTCCGGGTCAGCATCAGAAGTCCTTCCGCGCCCAGGCTCTTTAGGTCACTCTATTAGATACAGTGACTTGTCTTTCCTGGAGGCGAGGCGTCAGTTCATCTGCTGGTATAACTGATTTCATGGTTACTGATGAAGATTCTCTGTCTGTTGCTTTCAAGGTTTCTTAATGGAGTGGTGCAGTGGTATTAACCCTTTTTGAGCTTCATAGTAAGGCTTGACTGGCTCTCACCACCCAGGCTTACATCTCCAACTGCGTGGGTGTGGAACCTCTTTCACATCCAAACAATCCAGTCGCTCGTTCAACATTCTCACAGTGACATCACTGGGCCAGACGTACAGGAACGGCAAGACACACCATTCACAATTTAGATATAGGGCACTCTTAAGTTCCCAGCCCTGCGTAATATGTGGATTTGCTACTCGCAAGCCCCCGTTTGAGAGCATTAACAAGGCTTCTTATATTCACATCATGGTCAGTCCTTCATACTTTGTGTGGTTTGTTACATCTGCCCAATGACGAAAAGGGGTCAAATACAAAGAACAATCCATCATTTCTTGACTCAGCTCTTGTTCTTGATTGCCCCAAAACCCACTTGTTTTACTCCTCAGACCTGGAGTTTGGTCCCTTTAAATTATCATTTTCAAATTGGAGTCAGTGTAATTTAGGTTCGGCAGATTTTCTGACCTCATTAGAGACTCTGCTGTCTGCACCAGAGAAGTCCCATTTCCATCTCCACCTTTGGTAAGCATTTTCTATCGGTAAAGGTTGAAATGCTTGTTGGCCAAGCTGGGCTGCCGGCCGCACGGGACTCACTCATCACAGCTACAGTCTGAAAGACTCTTTATTGTGGGTTGTGGCTGTGTCTTTTTGGGGCATCTATTGCTTCCTAAGTGGTTACTGGTTGTTCACCAGTTCCTAGAAGGCCTCCTCAAGGCGGCCTTGTTTTCGGTTGACACTCTCTCTGTCAGACATGATTGGGACAGGAGGGGAGAAAAGGGGTGAAGAAATCTTGTTTGACAATGCCATGCTACGTACCTTTCGAGAGCCACCGCTTAACATTAACTTGAAATTCCAACTACTTGACACACAGGAGTCAAAGAACCCACAGGCAAGCCAAGAGTACAAATCCTCAGCTGGTTGAAATCATCTCTGCACCTGTTGACCAAGCAAATAGCAGCGGTGTGCACTATAAATCCCAGGTACAATACATTGAACGCAGGGAAATGCCACAGAGCCAGATTCTCGGTGGAACTAATACCGATGATTGGCAAATATAGTTTGGAAATCGCGGCTCCCCTCTGACATGAAACATGCAGGGCGAGCACGGAGACCTAACATGGAGATCTACAAAGAACAAATATCCAGCTCATGCTCTAGATGCCAAAAGCTCTGCTGCACTCTCGGAGCAGGTGACTTGAGACTTGTATTGAGCGCAAACACTCTAGCATCCAGTACATAAGCCAATCGTGTGCACCATACCAGCATACTGCGATAGCTTTCACAGCAAGCAAGCAACCTGTCCAAGGGTGGACCTTGGGCAAGGGCCCATTATTCCCCATCTGAAAGGATGGGGACTTGGGCTGGTGCACACAGTAGTCCTGATGTCGCTCCAAGAGAGCAGGCGAGAGCCTCTACTGCTGTGAGGGAGCCGGTTGTGTCATGTTGTGTGAACAGTACTAGCCTACATTTCCAATCTTCGATGAATCGGCCGTGTAACGGGATCTCAGACACTCAGTGAACAGACTGTGCACATGAAGTTATTAGATCAGGCTATCTTCTAAATCAACTGAGGAGATGGTGACGGTTCCTATGGGCCAGCAGACCATGGTATCCTCATCATTAAGTGGGCAGATTGGGAGATCTTCACCATTGCGTAGGCAGATGGTGGTATTTCCTACAGAAGGTGGTCAGGTTGCCTTGCTCTAGGTTCAGTGTGCAGATTGTGATATAACTTGCATTGAGTGAGCACATTCCGATTGCTCCGGCCATATGTGAGCCAATTGTGATTGTTCTAATTTTAAGCGTGCAGATGGCTCCCACAGTCCTTTGGATTGTGTTATCCTCCACTGAGTGAGACAGGTGTGCTCGATTTTCATTAAGTGAACATCGGGTCGTATTTCTAATGTTAAGTGAGCGGATCGTGGTATCTCTTCGATTTAGTCAGCAGAATGTGATGCCGCCTGCGTTAAGCATGCACACAGTGGTATATACTGTCCTAAATTAGCATGCTGTGGTATCTCCTGTATTAAGTGAGCAGAGTGCACGTTTTATGTAATTTAAGTGAGCAGATTGAGATATCTCTTACATTAATATGCAAGCTGTGGTACATGCCATATTAAATTAGAAGAAGGTGGAATATTTATGCAATATCCTCCACTCAGGAGGGCGTTTCTGGATAGTAATGGCCCAGAACTCCAAGTCAAAGGCTTCAGCAAAGTTAGGGAATTTAAGATGGTTTCGGGGCTGTTTCTGCCTGGGAATTCTCGACTGAAGAGGGGTGGAAGGTCGTACATGTTAGAATTGCAGGTGATAAAGCTTTGTTTCTTAGGTTGGAAAATTGCAGGCACAGATTGTGCTGGTCTTTGCAAAAGTTAGAAAATACTACACAAATAGATAGCCACCATGGATAAAGTGAACGGAACTACTTGCAGTCCCTTTTCCAGTTTCATGGGGGTCCATTGGAGGAAAGTGGTGATGCAGACTCTTGCGTGACCGGAGGTAAGACCGTGATGGGGGAATTGGGTTCAGAGAGTAGGGGGAGAGGAAACACAGGGGCTCGAGTAGAAGCAGCAGAGAGGTCGAGGAGGAGAACCTTCATAGGGCCTAGTTGATCCGGGGACTGGAATTGTGTCTCCACACCGGGAGGCAAAGCCCTCATTCCGAGCTCCCTGATTGGCTGGGACAACAGATTCCCCCCACTTCCCTGGTGCCACTGTCCATTAAGTGAGCAGATTGTGATAGCGCCACCATTACGTGAGATGTTTCATGTACACCACAGTTTGAGTAGGCAGATGACAGTAACTTGTTCCTGGAGGGGAACATACTATGAATTCATCATTAAAATAGTACATAGTGATATTGTTTATGGTACGTGAGTAGTTAATAACAACACTTTTGGCCATTCGGACTTTTGAGAAGAGCATAATACATCTACACAACATTGCAGCTTAAGGAATATATTGACAATGAAAACCACGTACAAGAGATGTCGCTGAAATGGTCACAATGGTCTAACACAGAAAGGGGTTTGAACAACAGTGGGAGGGTGTTAAGGAGAAGCAGGTATGTTTATTGCATTGTAGTCAACGTCACACCATCAACTTTATAAAGGGCACGTTCCTAGCTCTTGGGGGGCAGCAGCCTGGTTCAGAGATTTCTGTTATCTTCCAAATTACCTCCCTCAACATCCTATCCAGCTGTTTGAAAGAATGTCTCATCCAAACTACACCTGGAATCACCCTTGGCCATTGTAGCGCTGCCCTCACAATGCAGGCAATCCTTTCCCAGAGGAAATCATGGAAGACTCGGCAGTGAAAGATTCCAAGGCAAAAAAAACATTTGTTCCAAATAGAAAAGAAATATTTAGAAAAAGCCCTGCAATGTTATTAAGTGTCAAGCACAATAATGATTGGTGGATAAAGGTCGAAAGTTCCAGATCTGCAGTCACTGCAGGCCACAGCGTTGGTACCTTGGGTTGGTTTGGTCGAATCTATTTGATCGTTGGAGAATTGGTCGAATTTTCTTTTTTTGACAGGCTCATTTTGAGACCCCCCACATCCCCGCCCTAAACCTCTCTACATTAATTGTCTCCCTAAACCCACCTCCCACATAAATATGCAGCAACATGCGTTAAAAAAATTGCAACCAATCCTCCAGCGCAGTAATCTACCAATGCCCCGTGGGACCGACCCAAAGGGAAATGTACTCAAGAGCCAATGGGAGCGTGCATTGGATGATTGGGTTGTACATTACCCTAATGTCGTGGGAATGTGGTGGGGTGTCTGTCGAGCGCCCTCTTCCGAGGCAGTGGGTGTGCACACAGCCTAGTCGGTGGAGTGCCAGCTACCCATGCTTCCGTGCATGGCAGAGGGGAGTGGGTGCTCTCGTCCTCTCTAGCGAAAGTGGGCTCTGGAGAGCTTTTCTAGAATGTGCCAATGTACATTTCTACTTTGAAGCCACAGAAAACAAGATTTCTACTCTAGAGTTGAACAATACGAAATTAATTTCACACAAACTCCAATCCAAATCAATAGCCTTAAGAGGGCCCAGTTGGATGCCCGGTTACGTGCCGCGCACTGTCCAAGCAATGGCAGTTGCAGGGAAGCACTAGGCTCTGCTACGGCTGCGCATGCACGGCGGCATGCGCAAAGCCAAATTACAGAAACGCGCCCTCTACCTCACCACTGGTCTCTTAGGGGAGATGGGGTATCAGGCCAGGGGATTCTTTGCCCCCCCCCCTTTCTTTACATTATTAGCTCAAAATCCCACTCATCGATACTCTGCAGCTGTACCTGATTAGTGAGTAGCGAGGGCAACTACATTTCCATGTGTTTGTAGCAGGTTTACCACACATGAGGGTTGGCCATTCAAGATCCAGGATCTCATTGCACCCGGTAAATTGTTAGCTTGGGCAGCTCTCTGTACCTCTTACATTAAGTGAGTACATTGTGATATCTCCTATCTTAGGTGTCCAGACTTTGTTGCCCACTACATAAAGTGAGCATGCTGCCCTTTCAACTACATTAAGTGAACATGCTGTCCGTATACCCATTGTTAAGTGGGCAGGCTGGGAGATTGGCTATATCGTGTATTGTGTATGACCTACATAAAAGGAACTGCCCTTTCTGCTACATCAAGTGTGCAGACTGCAGTTGGCCCTAAATTAAGTGAGCAGACTGTCCAATCCACTGTGTTAAGTGAGCAGACTGTCCTTTCCACTGTGTTAAGTCAGCAGACTGTCCTCCCCACTTGTGATGATATGACTACTGCTCTGTAGGGGTACAACGATGAGTAGTGGCTGGACCGCTGACTCAGCCACATGCTACTACTAAGCCAGCCTTGATCCCACTGATACAGGAGAAATAGTCACCACCTGAAAGGTATACCTCCTTTGCCTCTTTTGGTAACTTGGGCCAAGGCGGGCTATCTTCAGGAGGGGTGTGAGCTGATAACAGTATCAACCCAAACAGGTTAGTACAATGGTTCCAAAATAAAAGAATATCCAATCAAGTTCTTAAAAGTCACTATGGTCCTTTAAAGTTGACTAGGGGGACACAGCCTCTTCAAAACCCCTTAGTTCTTGTTTTTGGGTGTTGACAGTGTCAAGCCTCGGTCTTTCACTGTGGTCGAGCCAATGTTGAGATGTTTTGAGTCGTGCATTTGAACGGGTGAGTGTCACGTCTGTTTGATGTGCGGGCCCCCGTACGGTCGAGTCAGTGTTGCAACAGTCAAATCAATTGCTTCCAATGGGTTGGGGTGGCAGTTAAAATGGGAGTGAAATAATGCTTCTGCTGGGTCAAGTCAGCATGTGAGATGGCGATTTCAATGGGTTCCATCAGGTCGAGTCAGCGCTTGAGTCAGTTGCCTCCATGAAGTCAAACCATTGAAAGGGTTGATCAATTCAGTCCTCAGCAAAGCTTGAGCCTGCATGTGTATGACTTGATCTGCAGCAAGTAGTTTGAAGGTCCATATAGTGTCAAAGGTAGCACTGCAGGGTCCTGCACTCGAAGTGCATTGAGCGCGGTCAAGTCAGCTCAATAATGTCTTGTGGTGATGATATGGGGTGCACACTGCTTCTGAACTTCTGGGTTATTGGGAGACCCAGTTCATGACCTGCAGGACAAGGGGAGTCCTTCAGCTCTACACTTCCACTCAAGGAAATTTGCTGGCCCCTACAGGAAGTCCTTCGTCTACAGTGAGCAGTATCCTTGTTCCAGTGCAACAGCCAGTAGAGAGGCCTTGGCCCACAGCAGTTTACACCACTGTCCCCTGGGGACGGTTAGGAGAAGAGATTGCCTTTGCTTTGCATGTCTTCTGTCTTCCCCTCTCTGACAGAGGACTTTGGAATAAACTGCATTCCTAACAGAGGTCCAGTGAATCTTCTTGTGCTGAGAGTTCAAAGATGAATCGAAGAAGAAGAGGATTTCTCATTGGGGACTGGTCCAAAGCAAGACTGCTGCAAGGGGTCCAATCCAAGCTCCTGTCAAAACTGCCCTTTGCTACGTGAACACATACTCAGAATGCCTTTTCCTGCAGGAAATTGGGGGAGAATGGTGGTAGAGAGCTTTTGCAGAAACCACATTTGCAGAACCCCTCTCTTAGCCTGCCTCTCTCCTTCCCATGTCTGCCGATTTCAAAGGGACTCCTGTGATCTGCACCCTGTTGTGAATGTGGCTTTGTTATGTCAGTGCTGCTTTTGACATGCTGGTTCTTATGAGACCTTCTGGGGAGTGTTCCTGTGCCCAGGGAATAAGGTGTTGGCCTTCCTGCAGGAGGATCAAATAGGCAGATGCCGGGAGGCAATTCCAGCAAAAGGCACATGATTGCACTATGCACTTGGTATAGAGCTTAATGAAAGGAGGTCTGAATAGCAAACCCCCCTATCAGAAACAGAATTAATGCATCAATTCCTACAATACAAATCAAAAAATCTCAGGCTATCCTACCCTCACCAGATGGCATACTGTCACCCCTCTGCATTAAATGAGCAGACTGCTCCTTCTTCTACATTAAGTGAGAAAGCTGTCCTTATATCCACAGTAATGTAAGTAGACTGGGTGATCGCCCATGTATGGCATTGCGGATTCTCCAACATTAAGGGCCTGATTCATGGAAGTGTTTTATAATGGCGCAATCGCATAGGAAAACGTTCCATGAATCAGTGTGCAAGCTGCCCTTATATCCAATGCTAAGCAAGCAGACTGTGCTAGCAAGTCATGTACATAAGCGAGCGACGCAGGGTTGATACGTACCATAGACATGAGCTGCCTCACACTGTACAGATTTATCGGGCCTGCTGTCTTCGTCAGTCTTTCTAACCCGAGCAGACTGTCTGAAGCCATGCGTGATGTGAGCAGCGGCCTCGGCCCCCCTGTTAAGCGAGAACACGCAATGGCTTTGGACAGCGCAGGATCGGCACCGAGCTGCGGTTATCTTGTTTCCGACATTGGCATGCACAGCGCTTCGTATGGCACAGATAATTAATTGAGCTCCCAGTCGAAGGCTCCCCAGTGACGTCAAAGCATCACCACTCATTTGCCTCCTGCACTGGGATTTTGCTCACACGCCTATATCGCCTATCCTAATGCGCTGATGGGGGCAGGAGGCAGGCTACAGGCACGTCCGGCCCATCTGTGGAGAAAATTGGAGTTTGGTTAAGCAGACGAAGGGGGTGGGGCGAGAGATGAGACTGTAAGAGAAGCCGGCAGCTGTTCCAGGTACTGCCAATGAAAAATCAATAGACTGCTTGAGTCGCCAGTGGGGGTCCTTCTTGACAGTGCCGTAATGAGGGAGCGAGTTTGAGAAGATCACGTTGTCACAATGGGGCAAAATTACTATCTTCAGTCAGCACCACTGTTCGTCATTGACGCACCGCCACCCCCTTCACTCAGCGTGGGAGAGAAATGCCCACTCCACTGTGAGAACCGTGCAAGCGGCGCCAGGCAGGAACAATCCCAGGGCGGGCAGAAGAAGTACATGCCTCATGTCCAGACAATCTCTTCAGAGGGTGGGCTTGCATTGGGCAATGCCAGCATGGCATGGCACACTTTAAGAAACAAATTGAGCCAGCCTCAAAACGTTGTGGTGACTGGATGGCAGTTTTGAAAACTGTTATTGAGTGCAGCAATGAAACCCACTTTGATGTGCTCCCCTCAGTCCCCCACCCCGAGCTCATAGGGCTAAACAGCCCTTAATTCTTCCTAAAGGCCCATTAGATGTACCCTTCATCCTGATCCAAAGGCTATTTAGTTTCCCAAAGATGCTTATCGTTGGAAACATGGGCCATCTAAAAGCTGATTGGCGCAGTTAAACCTTCGGCTTCATCATAGGCGGTCTAATTGATGTTGCCTGGAAAGGCTTTTGCCCTCTGCCACTGTGTGCTGGCTGCTGCTGTCACCTTAATGATTGTTTAAATGTTAAGTAAATGCACTGCTCGAGTTTTGATCGACTCTTCCATGGCGCACAAGGCTGGGCATCACAACAGGGGGACGACTTTTGCCTCAAAGTGGGAGGGCTTCCAGGAGCTATCGCCGCCCATGCAATGGTGGGTCCCTCACATTTACATTACCTTAAAAAAAAGGCCAACCTAGGGACAGTCACTGCATGCGGTAACCCCCCGGGACATTCAATATGTGCAAATAGTGGCGCACCTAATCTATGGGAAGAGAAGCCCAAGGACACCTGCGTACTATTTACGAATAAATGCCTCCGAGAGGCATGGATCCAAAACAGTAAGAGACGGGTCCACAAGAAATTCATAGCATGCAGGGAGAGACAGCCCAGAACCATGGTTGTGATGTAAAAAGAAGATAGTGCCTCAAAGAATGTCATCAACACATATGACAAAACACATCAGCAAAAGAGGACCTGGAAGACGGTGCACACCGTGAACAAGTTTCGATTCAGTGGAGTAACAGACTGCCATCCACTGAGGGCTGTGCAGAGCCACAGCAGAGTGCTGGACAGACCACATTTTAAGGTCTCCAAAAAGTAAAGTGTGTGGGAAAAGAACACAGAATGAAAACATCACAATAGGGGTTTTCCAGCCTTTATCCATAGAGGAAGAGGTGGGCGTGCCACGAAAGGACGGAGCAGGGACTTCGGCTCGGCTTGTATTGGGGCAGTGGATTGCAGCTGTGCCGTTAAGGCGTTTAAATGAAAGGCACACTTTTCACATGCAATCCTAGTTTGAAATAAGGTACCAGTAGGTGACTCCACAGCTGGGCCTGGAGACAATGCCATGGTTTGATGACAGAACCCATCAGCATTTTGTGCCAGCCACAGAACACGTTCTGAGGGAAAGCGCAGAGAATGCCCAGTAGGCAGAGGTTTGGCATCATAGAGATGGGTGGGAGATTAGCATGTAGAAAGCACCCCAATGATGGGGCATGTGAAGAAACCAATCCCCAGGCCATCTTCCAAACCAAACCCTGCGGCCATACTCTTGGCCCCAAGTGTCAAACCAGGGGGCAAGAAGGTGAAAGTATTTATGCCAAAGCAGAGTTGTGAAACATTTTCTTTTATTGCTTTTTGCCTGAGGTCATTTCTTCCACAAAGCAAGACCCGAAGATACACCGCTAAACTGGATGTTGGTAAGTCTGAAATGTAGGTTTGGTTTGTTAGGGCCGCCCTTTGCCCAGACAGCACCATGGGCAACAATATTTCCTCTGCCCCCGGCGGAAAAAACGTCCACTCCCATACACATCTATATGTAACACTTTATAGCGACATGACGAACTGCATTTGCCTCCCTATGACGCATTTCACACAAAGAATCCTGCAAGAATCAACTTCATTTACAGAGCGTTAACCTACAAAGAAAATGGCAAAGATGTTCATAAAAATACATGCAGGTAAAGGTCTGTTATAATAAAATGCAATTTGAAAGTGCATGGAGAAACTGCTCACGACCATATGTGTGCTCTGCATTTAATGAGCAAAGTGTGAAGGTTACCTATTGCCCAGAATTATTTTGTGATGGTGCATAAAAAGGGGGCCTATTTATGTTCTGCCATTCGTATAGGTTACCTGGTGGCGACAACAATCTCGCAAATGGATCCAGTAGAAGCCACGTGAGAGATCCCATCCCTGGTTTTGTAGTCCAGGACTTGTTTAACTTGTTTGTGAAAGATCCGTGGCTCAATAGTGAACCTGACCAAATGCAAGCCGTTTTCATAGATAAATTGCAGGCAGAGCAAGCATGGGTCCCTCACAGAGGATACATGGGCACGAGGGCGAAGGCCTATCTTGAAAAGGGAGGGCAGTTCATCAGTAAAATAGATATATTAAAACGTTAGAAATGGGTCTTTCTTATAGTGAAATGTGAAATTCAAGGAAGAAAGCACACTGTGAATTAAGATTTGAGAAGTTGGCAAACTTGATGAAATAAAACATGTTCTCTGACATCAACACAGGGGATGAATTGCTGCGTGTGAAAAGGAAAGGAGTCCTGCGCCCAGATTGTGTGGCCGCAAACCGCTATTGGCACTGGAAGCCACATTCATGGGTTGTCAACTTTTGACTTCCGTTACGGGGGCAGAAATCCCACACCGAGCGAAGAGGGGGAGCTGCACCCATCCTCAAGTGGAAACAGTCCATTTTACAGCACATGTTTTAAAACCATTTGGAAAAAAGCCATAGGATACAGGCAGGTCTAAACATATACCATTTCGGGAACACTTGCCTAACCTGCTGAGCCGTCTTTCCTTTGCATTCTGGCTTTGGATCTCCACCTTCCCTTACTCCTTCTGCGCCCGCCAAACAGCTTTGGCCTGCCCACTCGCCCCCTTGCCCTCCACAATTAACTCTTTGGGGGTTGTTTGATGAGGCGGGCTAATTTTGCAAGATGCATGCTAACACTTCACTGAGCCTCAGCCTAGCGGGAAAGGAGCCCGTAACCCTGCCGTGCCAAACGATTTAAAAGCACACGCCCATCAATGCTTTCTTTTGTTTTCATATTTGGGCGCCCCTACATAAATACATGCAAAATATCCATGGGGGCAAAATGAACCTCCTGTCCCCATGGTTCAAGATGTACGGGGGAAGTGACTCATCTGCCCCCATGTACTCAGCGTCTACGGCCACGTCCCATTTAACTGCGTCCCTCAGTCAGATGACAACGAGCTGAGAATGCCCGACAAAAGTACCCAACAAAGAGGATGTTGGGCGTAAAATAGAATCATAAAATGAAATGGGAGGGGAGGGGGCAACGTATGAGTAGCTCCAGGCACCCCCCCTCAGATTTGGTGCTCTGGGCAGACACTCAGGCCAGCCTGGCCTAAGGCCAGCCCCGGGCTTTGTTCTTCGAAGAAGGATAGTGCGCCAGGTAGAGTGCTGCCTGTCTAGTGGAACCAAAGTGTACAGACTAGAGGCTTGTAGGAAACAATAGGGGACAGGGGAGGGCTAAAACGTGAAATTCGCTAATTCAACACTCGCTATCCAGGTTAGGCTACAAATTGCTAGTTCCCACCAGAGAGGACCGAGAAGCCCTGGCAGTACAGCCTAGAAGGCCACTTGGCAAGTTGAGTCAACACTGCTTCTTTGGCACCCAGTCATTTTACCAAAAAGAGAGTTATAAGGGTGGAAAAATGGGGGGGGCTTGGGAGGGACCCTCAAATAAAAAAATTCAGAAATCTGCGTTTTTCAGTATTATGGGCGCGATGAAATGTACCACTCTGTAATTGAGGTTGGTAAAATCACATATAACCTGCTTCTTTCTGCCAGTTCAAGGAAGCAAAGGAGCCATTCGATGTGATCCCTCTCTAAACAATCAAGGGAAGTATTTTCAGCAAAAGATTCAGGAATTATCTGTCACACGAACCCCTCAAATACACAAAGGAGACAGCAAATTGTAAACTTCCGGGTAGTTCATCCAACCTACGATGGGAAGATGCCAGCCCACGTCCAGCTGGAGAGGCCATTGGTGCTTGCTGGAGACCCACTGAAGCCTACATACATGGCCATAGGCACTAGCAGGATAAAGGCTTGCAAGGGGTATTAGCGCACCGCCTGTGAGGTGAGTCTGCTCCTTCCGGATATGTAGGAGACAGGTGGGATAGGAGCCATCATCCGGTTGGTCAGGATTGGCTGGGAAAGCTTTTGTGAGCATGTATTGTTTGCCGTCTATGAGCCCCTCCCTGGCCAAGAGCACAGGCTGACCAATGTTTCCAGCCTCTACTTATTCTGCTTTCTCTCTCCAACCTTTGGCGGCCTCTCCTTTTTCTCTCCTCCTACAGTGTGCTTCCACCTGTAATCATCGCTCTCCACCCATCTGCTTCTATTTCTGCACCTGTGCCTCTCTCCGTTCTGTTTACATCGGTGCACCTGTCACTCTTCTTCACCCTTCGCGTTCTGTGCCCGTCACTTTCTTCTATTTTGATGTCCCGCCCACCTCTTGCTCTCTTCCCCCAGCTTCTGTGCCTTTGATGCCCCCAGTCTCTCGCGCTTCGCCTCCTGCTCATCTCCTCGGCACTCGCCTGTTTCCCGACAGTTCTCGGCCCTTCTTCCTCCTCTGACTTTCACTCTTCCCCCTTTCCCTGGCCACTCTTTTCCAGGGACGTCATTCGGGGGTCGCCAGAGGTCGCAATTGCTACCTCTGAGGTCTCCCTTGCGACCTCTGTGGTCTCCCTTGCGACCTCTGTTAAAAAAAAAGAAATAAAAAAAAAACATTTCGTTTTTTTTTATTTTATTTTTTTCGTTTTTTGTAATGCAAGGTCCTGGAGTGGCTGGCTCTCATGTTCAGGCCCTTTAAAAAAAAAATAATAAGACAAATAAGAACAGGAGTGCCACAAGTCTAACACTTTCAGCACTGACCCTAAATAAGAAAGAATATGAAACAAAATAATGTGTCTTTCTGGAATTCTGTACAATAATTGCTAAACTCATTAAAGGTTTATTTCAGGCACACTTCAGGGGGTGAGTCACTGATTTAGTCTGTTCTTAAACGCCTCAACTCAGCCTTTAATCCTTCTGAGGTCGATAAATGAGTACCAAGACAGGTTGGGTGATATTGGGTGTATATTTTTTCTATATAAAGCGCTTAAGTGTAAGTGCTATATAGTAACACATCATTATCATTTGGTCATGGACGTCTGCTTGCATTCACAGTAATTTGGTAATATGGGCCTATACACACTGACCTTAACGCTCGCTACATATGGCAATCCATTCTTGCATGAAATGTACATCACATTATAGTGATATCGTAACCATATTTTTCGTACTGTACAATGCTGTGATGTCACTTCCTGTTTTGGCAACGGGTGAAAGGTTCGTGTTCCATCGCTTCCCGCGATATTACTTCGGGGTGGGGTCAAATGATATCAGTTCCTGTGATGTCATCAGGGGTCAAGGGTCGTGTGATGTCTCTTCCGCTACCCCTGGCATTTTGGTGAAATGACGTCCCTGCTCTTTTCCCTGAGACTTACACATTCCACTGCCCCTTCTCTGAGCTCTCCTATCCTTGCCCTCCCACAAACACCTTCCCAGGTCAAATTGCGACATTATTTTATTTAGTTCACTGGCATAAAGCAATCACAATAAAACTAATCCTGTATTGAAGTCTGAATATACAGTGAATTCATCATCATGATATAACGTGGCATAAAATAGTCACGTTAAAAAGATGACTTAACTCCTTCATTTATCCATCCATGTTTCAGACCTTCTTTCTCTTGGGTTACTCTTCTAGATGTAATCCCTTTCTTCTCGGCCACTTGCCTGCTGCCCTCTCTTTCACTCCCGGTCTCTTGTTCCCAATGTTCCTTGATTTCTCCTTGTTATCTTCCGTTCTCAGCGAATAGGTGATTGATTAACACTGGCTGTTTCCTCCTCCTCCTGCCCGTCCTTGGCTCGGGCGCCCGTCCTCCCGCCCCTGCTGCACGCGGGCCTGCTGAAGCACCAGATGGATGCTGCTGTGGGTGTGCAGTGCCGCTCCGAGCCGGCCTCCCCACTGCTGGAGCTGTGTCACACATCAATCGGGCACGGCTGGGAGTTTGGGGCGCAGGAATAAACAGCAGGGCAGTGGTTGTTATCGAAATGATTAACTGAATGCGTGTTTGTTTTATGTGCCAGGAATGGGGACGAATGCTGCGGGGAAAATGGGCTCCGCGAGGTAGAGAATTGATGGGCAGGGAGGGCGGCAGAGACGGAGCCAGCCTCAGCGCCCAGGGTTTGAAACACACACCACACTTACAGGCCAGTCACTATAAATAGTGTATATGCCTCACCCACCATCCCCCGTTCACCCCACTCAGGGGCTTTGGATGCAGTGTTGTGTCCACACACTTTTGACTGGAGTGGCCCAAGTGGGGCACTGACTTATGCAGGGGTGGCATACCCCACACACACACGTGCACACACACACATAATGGAGTGGTGCCTGGAGTAGCCAATCAGCTTTAAGAGGTATCCCATGCCACTCTAGGCCACTCCCTGGACACGCATATGTTTGTATGCACCAGTAGGGCAAACGAAATACAGCTCAGGGAAGCCTGGTAGGGGGTAGGGATTGGGAGGTGCTCATGCCTTACCTTGGCCTGCCCAGGGGTCTGCCACTCCAAGAAATAACCCCTTTTCGGAGAAGAGGGTACTGATGAGACGATGCAACAGACACTAACGCTATCCCTTGCCTGCTTATCAGGAGCAGTGCTTTAAGTGGGACAAGAAATCGAGGGGGGCTCTAATGTGTGGTGATGTAATGTTTGGGGACGTGGCCTAAAAAGGGTCTTGCGCAGCCTCAAATCCCAAGTGGCTAATAAAGTTTTAAAAGAGGAGTGGCCTGTGTAATTAAAAGAGTGACCTAACAGCCAATCAAGTTTATGTATATGCAATGAAAGGGCACACATTCTGCTTTAAAAGATGTATTTAAATATGGTTAATGTGTGTTAAGATTTTTACCAAAATAAATATATTCACATATGAAACAGAACATCAAATCAAAGGGGGTCAGTTCACCATGCAATCCCACAGTTCTTCTGAAAGAAATCCATACTAATGAAAGGCATTCTAATGTTAACACTTTAATGCGCGTGATAAAAATAAAACAATGTATTCTCTTATAATGTCCCTTTCCTGTTTGAAAAGGATCTAATTTCCCATTTCTTTGACTGATGTTGTAATTCTAAACATTACAGAAGGTGACATCTACTGGCAAAGAGCAATATTGCCACTCATATTTGTAAAGAAATTTGGTGAGGTAAGACAGTTCAGAGAGCAGTGGCAGAGGCCTGGCTCAAGGGCAATATTTGGAGACTGCCAGGGCTGCGCGCTGGCTAGCTCTGGCCCACTTAAAGCCCTAACTAGGAAGTGCCCCGCTCACCAGCACCCTCAGCTGAAAGGGCAAGGTGCTTCTCTCCCATCCAGGGACTGTGTAATCCAATTGGATAACTTGGAGTTGCCTTCACTGTAGTGTTCAGCTCACCCCTTGCAGGTTTGGCGACCACAGGAACCACATGAGGCAGGACACGCTTCGAGGTGGTCTCTAGTTGGGAATATCTAGCCTGATGGAATAGGTACCCATTGCCCCACACACCTTCTCCAGCTCAGGGACATCACCCTGGGGCGTGGTCTCTACCCGTGGGCTTTAGTGTTCAACAGTGGCACATTACGTTTGCACCTGGCGGAATTCTGCCCAGGTAGAGCCACTGGTGTAACAGGGACCCCCGTAGCACCTGTGGTGCGGGGACCCTATGGTGCCATGTCCAGTGGGGTGGCCCAGTGGCAGGGAGGCCTCAGCAGGGCTTGCAGGGGGGGACGCACATTTTGTGGTACGCCAGTGGGTAGAGCCTCCATCCGACTACCCCTCCGTCAGTGCAAGCATACTATCCCACACAGAAGCTGAGCCTTCTTGCCAGCTAAGAGACCTCTCCTGCGGGAGACGGCCCCTCTGAGACAAATAGTACTCCCCTCTGAAACAACTGCTACTGGCCTCTCAGCTGCAGGCTCACCCTGCTCCTTTGCCCTCTTCCTCTTGAGCACTCGGCTCCCAGTCGTGGCGTCTTAGCCCAAGGCCTTTGCACAGGCAGTGACTTGGGCCAAGCCACCATAGCCAGTCCTTCACATTCAGCTTGATGAAACAGGACTTTCAGGTTGACCCTCTTAGGCACCAGACAGAAGTTAGCCTGGCGAGGATCTCGTTTCGTCTGCCACGCCATTTTTATGCTGACAATACTCAGCTTTTTCTGTCTTTTTTTTCTGAAGTTCTGTCATGCCGCCGTCCTTTGGTGGCCGCTGGCGGTTATGGAAGGCTTGGCGTTGGCGGCGCCATTAGATGTTCCGTGTGTTTTTTCTTTTCACTTCCTGGTTTGGCGGTCTAGTCTTTTTCTTCTGTGTTACTTTTCCTTCCGCTTCCTGGTTTATCGGTCTAGCCTTTTCTCTTGTTTCCGTATTTAACCACGCCCCTCTCTGGGCTCTGTGCGTTGCAACTTGTTTCTTTCGCTTTGTTGCCGTGCTACTGTGTTTCCAGTACTTCCCCCTATTACCTGGTTTACTCAGTAACTAAAGCAGTGATTCTTTCTACTGCTTCTTCCCTTCCTTTTTGTCTGTTTACTCCGTTCTATTGATTCCCGTGCCTTTCGGGGCTTCTCTATTCCTTCCTGTTTTTCCGGATCTCGTTCCGGTATCTGGCAGTGGTGTGTTTTCCTCCATCCCGGGTTTCCCGGGCTTCTCATGCTACAACTTCAAATACTACAGCTTGACTGCTCCGGAAAGACCTTCCTGCCTTTCACCTGCACTCCGGACTCTCCAGTCAACTCCTCCAGCACGCATTCGTTATCAACAACATCCGGCGAGAGGTTTTTTTAAGCGGCTGCTTTTTTCCTCTCTTCCTGGCATCTTCGGGACGGGGCCGGCTGTTTTCCTGTTTATCAGGGAATCAGGGTGGCTTCTTCCCGCGGACGACCTTATCTCTTCACAAAGAAGAAAAGACCAAAAGACAAGTCCTATAGACGAGGAAATCTTCTGGAAGAAACAGGTGAGGAGAAAGGGGAGGAGGACATAGACTTATCTGATTTGGAGGAATCTCCGTTATACCCCGGCATATGTGACAGTTTGCAACGCCCAGAAGAGAACACAATGTCTATCCCGGAACAGGTCCAAGATTTGCTCGCTGCAATGCAGAATGTGACGTTAGAATTACAGGCTGTGAAAGCCGAAAACACTGCTTTGAGGCAGCGTGTCGATCACTTCGAACAGTCCCGGAGTGATTTGCCTCCCATGCCCTTAGCCTGCGGTAAATACGATGGCTCTCCGGCTAGATTCAAAGAGTTCATGGAGGCATGCATAATCTATTTCACTTTCAGACCACAAGCATATGCCTCAGACTCAGCCCGTATAGGTTTTCTAATTTCTAACCTTACGGGTAACGCCCTTTCTTGGGCTACCCCTCTGGTGACCGGTGCCAGCCCTTTACTCCAAGATTATGCCGGTTTCACCGCCCAATTCAAAACGGCTTTTGAAAGGCAAGAGTCTGCGGCAGTTGCCAGCGAACAGCTACTGGATATCCGACAAGGAAGTACGGACCTGCTGACATACATCTCCCGTTATAAACGGGTGGCTGCTGACGCAGGTTGGCAAGAGAACGCTCAGTACACCATCTTTCGGAGAGGATTAAGGGAGGAACTCAAAGATGAATTAGCAAGGGTTAACCGACCAGCTACTTTAACCGATCTGTGGTCTACTGTTATTCAGCTGGACTTCCGCATCTCAGAACGACGGTCTGAACGTCGAAAACAACGTGGATTTCCTGCTACACTTGATCCTGGATTACCCCCCCCCTCTCCCACCTGTATGTCAAAAGAGGAACCAATGCAGATTGGAACTACCCGAGGGCCACTCACCCCGGAAGAAAGAAGAAGACGCAGAGATAACAACCTGTGTATGTATTGTGGATCCAATCAACATATACTTAGAGACTGTCCTAACGTGCCTCCCAGACGTTCGGGAAACGCCAGTCCTCGGAACTAGTTGGGACAAGTTACCGAGGAGGATTACCTGGTCCCTTCGTCTCTTTATCGGTCACACCCACGCCGTCCACAGTAGAAGACAACCGTCTGATGGTAGTTGGAGTGGAGTTAAGCCTCTCTCAGCAGTCCTATGAGGTTTTGGCACTGCTGGACTGTGGTGCTGCCGGTTGCTTTATGGATTTGGTTTGGGCGGAAAAGGTTGGCATTCACCGTTTGCAAAAGGACGAGGATCAAAAGGTGGAGGGTGTAGATGGTAGACCACTCAGCTCGGGCCTTATCACTCATACTACACCTCCTATGCAGATGTAGATCCTACATCACAACGAGACCATTCAATTTGACCTCATCCGAGCAGCACATTTTCCATTGATCCTGGGAGTCTCGTGGCTTCGGAAGCATATTCCGATCATAGATTGGACAAAGAATCAACTGTCCTTTACATCAGCCTTTTGTCGTAGTTCATGTTCCTCACTGACCCAACATACTACGGTTCATGTTTGTCCGGAATTAGACTCTAGTTCGGAGGTACTTAAGGTAAACAGTATTCCCAGAGAATATCTCCGCTACCAGGAGGTATTTACGGACGATGGTCCTCAGAAGTTACTGTCAAGACCGGTGGGGGGGTCTGTACTTCCGCTCTCTATATGGTAGAGGAGAGGCACAGAAGACCCCAGCCAAGATTCTCGATTACGGTAGCGATGGACGAGCAATCAAGGCCTAGCTTCTCAGGAGGTGATGCAGGCTGGTTCTTAAGTACAGTGTATCCCCAAGCCCCCCACAAAGGAATGTCCACACACTGTATTACTGAAAACACAGTCTTTATATAATTAATATTCAAGGGTTATGTACACTTATCACAACAACGCACTTTGTGCTCAGGAAAACCAATAATGATAAATATCTATAATTCTAAAGTGGTACCACTAATATTAGACCTCATTAAAGTGCATTCACAATACTGTAAAAATGGCACACAGATCAATAAGAAGGAAACCAGCAATAGAGAGAGGAGGGATAAAAGATGGTTGAAACAATAGGCAGAATACTGGCCCTAGCTACTGGACACAGTTCTGTGTGGAGATCCCCCCACCTGGGCAACCTGTAAAATAAAGGGATATGACACAAGCCCAGTCCATATATTGTTCAACAGTCTTATTCTCTCCTACAATGTTTTTACCCCCCCAATGTACCTGGTGGAGTCGAGTTCTTCGAAGAGGCGTCGACAGATCCTTCTTGAATGACCCCCTTTTAAGCAGGAGTCACGGATCGTCGAGAGGCGTCGAGAAACGTCGAAGACCTCGGGGTTCGGCGACGGGGAATCGACGGCCCTTCTTGAATGCCTTCCCTTTCAAGCGGGAGGCACGGGGCGTCGAACGTCCGTCGACAAACGAGGTAGAACGATGTCGAAGAGGCGGCAGCTTCGTCCGAGCGGTGCTCGTCGGCGTCGGGGCGTCGGCGTCCTGCAAGGTGGAGGTGTGCGGGGCACCTCGATGACAATAGTTCTGGACCGCAAAGATTGTAGAGACGGGAGCCCCGCAAGGGCGTCGAGTCGCTCGAGTCTTTGGGATCGTGAGGTGGCGGGAAACCCACCGGCGGATTCTCCTCGGCGCGTTGGTCGTCCACGACTTTCTCCGGCAGGGCAAAAGCGGTCGACGGTGCGGACGAGGGAGTCCTTCGAGTCAAATGTTCTTAGGCAAGGAGCGGACGGCTCCGGTCGTCGGCGGCACGGCGTCAAGTGGTTCCCACGGCTGGGCAACACAACTTCGACGGGCCTCCAGCGGTTACACAGACCTGCGAACCCTGGTCGACGGCAATGGACTTCGACAGCGTCGAGGTCCGGGTGCTTCACTTCGATCTCCTCGGCGGTCCCGTCTCGGGTCGGCAGCCTTTCGAGGGTCTGACTTCCAGGGCGCTTCGGCGAAGATTCAGCGGTGCTCGATGGTCCCTCGGAGCACGGGAAGAGGGCGCCTAGCCAGGTCCTCTCTCGGGTCAGTCCTCGACGATGTCGACAACCTTCAGTTTCTGTCGAAGCAAATGCCACAGCAAGTCTTCTTCTTCCAGTTGGACGTCGAGGATCAGCAAATCCAGTTACTCTTGAGTGGAGACTCAGCTTCTGAATGCTTCTGAACAATTTCCAGTGGTGAGAGGTCCCCAGATATACTATTCTGTCTCTCATCCACACTGCTGGCACACACACAGCAGCCAATCACACAGAAGGGCATTCATGCAGTCAGTCAGCCAATCAGGCACACAGTGCATTCAGGCCACACTCCTCCCTTTCAGACACTCACAACAAGGAATGTGGATTGGGACAAGTACCCAGCCATTCAACACTACACACTGCATTCAGGCCAGTTTCGGGCAGGGCTGTCTCAGTCTTTGTCTCTCATGCCAGAAACCAGACAACCACAACAAGGAGTGTATATTGGTCACACACTCCATTCACCCAGGTCCCACCCACAGGAGGTACCCACAACATACAGTCACTGGGAAGGCTCCAGTCAGTCTAGCTGGGCCTTCACAACAACACCATATATGGAACTTCCACCCAACAGCCAGTCAGGGAGAAGGGACAGAGTCAGGGCTTCCCAGGACTTTGGGAAAAACAAGATAACAGGCAATAGAAAGCAAGAGGCCACAGGGGCCATCTTGTTTCCTATCAGGAATCAACTGATTCCAATGGCAGGGCCTGGGTATCCCAAAATGGAGGACACCCAGAGCACCTGTCAAATTCAGCATGGAGCTGCCACCAGCCCATACCCTGCTCTGTGGGCCACCCACAGGTGCCCAAAAACATACACTAGGGGCACAGGGTTGTACCCCTACCCATGGGTGCCATAAGGGTATCCCATGGGTCTGTTCACCAAACCAAAAGAGAGCTGCACTGCCAGGAGTCCCTCATGGACTCCTGGGCAGAAAACATGACAGAACACACGGTAAAAACAGAAAAAGGACAAGGATTCAGAGGCCCTGTCCCTCAGATGCATTTCCGGCATCACAGTCGCCCCCCCCCAGACTGAGGTGGAGGGTGCCTAATCTCCCACGGGATAGACACCCTCATCCAGACGGTCAACATACCTTCTGGAAAGGCCATCTGCATTATCGTGACTCTTCCCTGGTCTGTGCTCTATGGTGAAGTCTAGCCCTTGTAGGCTAATCGACCACCTGAGCAATTTCGGATTCTCACCCTTCATCTGCATAAGCCACTTCAGGGGCTTATGATCTGTTTGGACCTTGAAGGTGGACCCCGTAAGGTAGGGCCTAAAACGCCTAAGGCTCCAAACTATACTAAAACATTCCTTTTCAACAGTAGCCCACCTAAGTTCTCTACCCTTGAGTTGTCTACTGATGAATATGATAGGATGTTCTCTCCCTTTGTCATCTAACTGGGACAAGACAGCTCCAATTCCGGTGTCGCAGGCATCCGTCTGGACGATAAAGGGTCGGCTGTAGTCAGGCGCACTCAACACAGGTGCCCTACACAGACTTTCTTTCAAGCCATCAAAGGCCCTCTGACAGTCTTCAGTCCAATTAACCTTCCTAGGCTGTTTGGGTGAAGTTAGAGCTGTCAGGGGTGCAGCTATGGTTCCATAGTCTGCCATGAAATTGCGATAGTACCCAGTGAGGCCCAAAAAGGCTCTCACCTGGGTTTGAGTAGTGGGAGTCTCCCAGTTCTGTACGTCCTGTACTTTACTGGAGAGAGGTTGGATTTGACCCCCTCCTACCTCATGACCAAGATAGGTAACTTTCCCCTGAGCTATCTGGCACTTGGTGGCCTTGATAGTGAGGTTAGCCCTTTTCAAGGCCTGCAACACCTTATCCAGATGTGTCAAATGCTCTTCCCAGGTGGAACTGTAGACGGCAATGTCGTCTAAGTAAGCCACACAAAAGGCTTCCAGCCCACTGAGCGCATGGTTGACCAATCTCTGGAAGGTGGCAGGGGCATTCTTCAACCCAAAGGGCATGACCCTAAACTGGTAGAGTCCCTCAGGTGTGGAGAATGCCGTCTTTTCCTTGGCATGGTCCGTCAGAGCTATTTGCCAATAGCCTGAGGTAAGGTCAAAGGTGCTCACAAATTTGGCAGCACCTATAGTGTCCACGAGCTCATCAGCCCTGGGCAATGGGTGCGCGTCAGTTTTGGTGACGGCATTGACTCCTCGGTAGTCCACACAGAACCTCCAATCCTTGGTACCCGCCGGGGAACTTGCCTTGGGGACAAGGACCACTGGACTGGACCAGGGACTGGTGGAGGGTTCAATAACACCCAGATCCAACATCTTGGCGACCTCAGCCTGGATGTGGTTTTTGACGGTATCTGACATACGATAGCTCCTGCTTTTGACAGGCACACTGTCACCAGTGTCAATTTCGTGCTTACACCACGGTGTAAGGCCCGGTGTCAGTGAAAACAGAGGGGCATACTGCTGGAGCAAAGCCCGGCAGGCCCTCTGCTGCTCTGTTGTCAAATCGGGAGAGAGTTGTACTCCCTCCACTGAGCCATCCTGAGGGTTGCTATGCAGCAAATCAGGAAGGGGCTCACTCTCATCCTCTTCTTGCCCTGAAGCTAGCAAGAGACATGAGACCTCTGCTCGCCTGTGGAAAGGCTTGAGCCTGTTGACATGGAATACCTGGGGGGCTACCCCAGAGGCTCCCATGTCCACCAGATAATTGACTTCGCCCATCTTGGAGATGATCCTGAAGGGTCCAGTCCACTTGTCTGCCAAAGCTCTAGGCTTGGTAGGCTCCATCACAAGGATTTCCTGTCCCGGAGTCCAATCCACTTGCGAAGCTTTCAGGTCATGCCAGTACTTATTCAATTCCTGGCTGGCCTTGAGATTTGCTGTTGCCTGACCCATCATTTGTGTCATCCTCCGCCTGAGGCCTAACACATAGTCCCCCACTTGCTTGGCGGGACCTGGAGGGGTGGCTTCCAAGCCTTCTCGGATCAAGGCGAGGGGCCCCCTCACGGGATGTCCAAAGAGTAACTCAAAGGGGCTGAAACCAACACCCTCTTGAGGTACCTCTCTGTAAGCAAACAGCAGGCATGGCAGGAGGAGATCCCATTTCCTCCTTAGGGGCTCTTCCAAAGCACCTAGCATGCCCTTGAGAGTTTTGTTAAATCTCTCAACCAGACCATTGGTCTGGGGGTGGTAAGAGGTGGAGAACTTGTAGGTTACCCCGCACTCTTTCCACATGGTTTTCATGTAACTAGACATGAAGTTGGATCCTCGGTCAGAGACAACCTCCTTGGGGAATCCAACACGGGTGAAAATGCCCAGGAGAGCCCTGGCAACCACCTTGGCAGTAACAGTCCGAAGGGGTATTGCCTCAGGGTACCTGGTGGCATGATCTACCAAGACCAGGATGAACCGATGTCCACCTGAAGTGGGAGGGTCAAGGGGACCGACGATGTCGATGCCCACCCTCTCAAATGGTGTGCCAACCACTGGTAATGGCTGCAGTGGGGCAATGACCCTGCCTCCAGTCTTGCCAGACAACTGACAAGTTGGGCAGGTCCTGCAGTGGGACTCCACCTCTACTCCCATCCGTGGCCAGTAGAAATGGGCAGAGAGCCTCTGCTTAGTCTTCTTGGTCCCAAGATGACCAGCCAAGGGCACCTCATGCGCCAACTGCAGTAGGAAGGGCCTGTAAACCTGGGGTACCACCAACCTCTTGCGGGCACCAGGTTCGGGCTTAGTGGGCTCACTAACAAGGAGCTCACCCTCCCAATAAATCTTGAATGTCCTAGGCACTTCACCTTGTGCCTGGGACAGGGCCTGTTTCCTCAGGCCCTCGAGAGAGTGGCACTCTCTCTGTCCCTTACAGAAGTCTGCCCGGGAGGGTCCCCCTTCAGCTAACAAGCATTGAAGGTCGGGATGATCCTCCGGGTTGAGAACCTCTCCCACAGGAGAGTCTTCTGTCTCTTCTCCCACAGGAGTTGAGTTTGGGTTTTCCGCTGGACCCAGCCCGTCCGGAGCATGGATCCCAATGGGTGCTGTCGGAACAGCAGGAAGAGAAGGTGTTCCCTCCACAGAGGTGGCCTTCTTGGTCTTCCTTCTTCTTGCCTTAGGCCTCGCCTTTGGCTCGGGTACCTGACTCACAGCCAGACCCGGTGTCACCTGTGACCTAGTGACTGCAGCAGCAGTCATGGGAAGACCATCCGAGATCAACCCCAACTCTACTAGATCATTTCCTAACAGAATGTTAGCAGGGACATTGTCCTGAACCAGGACAGGAAGCTTTGCTGTCTTGTCTCCAATCATGAGTGTGACTAGGGCTACAGGCGATAATTTGGGAGGCCCACCAGCTAACCTGGTGGTTCTCAGAGGAGCACCTACATAGTCCTCTGGCTTGAGCAGGGTCCTGTCCACCACTGTCATGCTTGCCCCAGTGTCTCTCAAACCAGTAGAAGGCTGGCCATTCAAGAGGACACTTCTCAAAAACCTACGGGTGTTCTGCGGGATAGTTGCCAGTACTTCTGCGTACTGGTCCCAGGCCCCAAGGGACACTAAGGAAATCTCTACCGGAGCACCAAATGTGATTCCTGTAGAGGAGGGGAGGACAGTGGCCTCCACCTCAGCCACGGGGTAAGGGTAGGTCAGGCTGACAGCCTGTACTCCAAGTGCCTTACCTTTACACTTGGGGTCACCCCTTTTGTGATCCAGAGCCCCACAATCCCAACAAGTGCCAGGAGTGCGGGGTACGGTACTGGAACCACTGGGAACCTGCTTTGCAGCAGGTGGACCACTACTCTTATTCCCCCCCACAGAGGACTTATCCCCACCAGATTTTTGGGTCTTAGGAGAGGAAGGTTTTGGTTTACCCGACTGTGATTGCTTTTGGGACTCCTCAGCTTTCTGAGAGGTCCCCTTTTCTTTGTCCTTGTCCTTCCCACTGGAGTCCTTAGGGGACACCCGGTGGGAGACCCACTTGTCAGCCAACCTAGCCAGCTTAAAGGGGTCCAAAATGTTCTGGTCAGCCACATACTGACGCAGCTCTGGTGAACAGGCTTCAGAAAAATGCTCAAAAAACAAGAGGTGGGACAACTCAACAAAAGTTTTCACCTTGTAACCGTCAATCCACCCCATCATGTTCATGTGCGCAGTACTCACCCAGTCAACCCAAGACACATTCTCTCTTTTCTTAAAATCCCTGAACCTTTTAAGGTATTGGGTAGGTGTCTTGCCAAACTTGGCAATCAAAGCAGACTTCATACATTCATACTGACCCCTTTCCTCCACACTCAGCTTCAGAATACAGTCATATCCAGTTTGAGGCACTCTGCTTAACAAACACTTAGCCCAATCTCTTTTATCTACATCATGAATTGCACAAGCCATTTCAAACGCTTCAATCCATTGGAGGATATCTGAACCCTCCACAAACACACCAACCAAATCTTTCATAAACTTGGTGGCTGGGGACCTGCCACTCTCAATTGGTCTAGCTGAAGTCTCCACTCTAGCTCTCTCTAGCTGGATTCTCTGACATTCAGTGTCCTTGTCTTTGAGCGCAAGATCCCTATTCTTGAGTTCCACTTGCTGTGCCAGCTCCTCTTTCTTAAGCTCAGCTTCTATTTCCAACTTGCGATATTCAAAGGCCAATTTCATCCTTAATAACTCAAGTTCCATGGAATTGCTGGGGTTTGGAACAGAGGCAGCAGGAATGGTGGCATTCCCAGAAACAGATTCAGCGACAACCCCAGGGGCAGAGTCCTCACTGGTTGCATCCCCCCCTTCATCAAGGGTTTCACCATCAGTCTGGTAGTCCACCAGGGCAGCTATCAGCTCAGCCCTAGACTTATCCACAAAGTCCAACTCCCTGGCTTCACAAGCACTCTGGAGAGCCTCTAAGCTCATCCGAGTCAATTTACCATTTGCAATGGGCTCCATTGCCTGTAATGCAGTTATTTGGTACACACCCAAACCTTAATCTAATAAAGTGCGGATATTTTGTAAGTGGCACGGTTATACACTGAGTCTTAAAACCATAAGCATCCCACCGCTGCCACCAGCTTGTCAAGACCGGTGGGGGGGTCTGTACTTCCGCTCTCTATATGGTAGAGGAGAGGCACAGAAGACCCCAGCCAAGATTCTCGATTACGGTAGCGATGGATGAGCAATCAAGGCCTAGCTTCTCAGGAGGTGATGCAGGCTGGTTCTTAAGTACAGTGTATCCCCAAGCCCCCCACAAAGGAATGTCCACACACTGTATTACTGAAAACACAGTCTTTATATAATTAATATTCAAGGGTTATGTACACTTATCACAACAACGCACTTTGTGCTCAGGAAAACCAATAATGATAAATATCTATAATTCTAAAGTGGTACCACTAATATTAGACCTCATTAAAGTGCATTCACAATACTGTAAAAATGGCACACAGATCAATAAGAAGGAAACCAGCAATAGAGAGAGGAGGGATAAAAGATGGTTGAAACAATAGGCAGAATACTGGCCCTAGCTACTGGACACAGTTCTGTGTGGAGATCCCCCCACCTGGGCAACCTGTAAAATAAAGGGATATGACACAAGCCCAGTCCATATATTGTTCAACAGTCTTATTCTCTCCTACAATGTTTTTACCCCCCCAATGTACCTGGTGGAGTCGAGTTCTTCGAAGAGGCGTCGACAGATCCTTCTTGAATGACCCCCTTTTAAGCAGGAGTCACGGATCGTCGAGAGGCGTCGAGAAACGTCGAAGACCTCGGGGTTCGGCGACGGGGAATCGACGGCCCTTCTTGAATGCCTTCCCTTTCAAGCGGGAGGCACGGGGCGTCGAACGTCCGTCGACAAACGAGGTAGAACGATGTCGAAGAGGCGGCAGCTTCGTCCGAGCGGTGCTCGTCGGCGTCGGGGCGTCGGCGTCCTGCAAGGCGGAGGTGTGCGGGGCACCTCGATGACAATAGTTCTGGACCGCAAAGATTGTAGAGACGGGAGCCCCGCAAGGGCGTCGAGTCGCTCGAGTCTTTGGGATCGTGAGGTGGCGGGAAACCCACCGGCGGATTCTCCTCGGCGCGTTGGTCGTCCTCGACTTTCTCCGGCAGGGCAAAAGCGGTCGACGGTGCGGACGAGGGAGTCCATTGAGTCAAATGTTCTTAGGCAAGGAGCGGACGGCTCCGGTCGTCGGCGGCACGGCGTCAAGTGGTTCCCACGGCTGGGCAACACAACTTCGACGGGCCTCCAGCGGTTACACAGACCTGCGAACCCTGGTCGACGGCAATGGACTTCGACAGCGTCGAGGTCCGGGTGCTTCACTTCGATCTCCTCGGCGGTCCCATCTCGGGTCGGCAGCCTTTCGAGGGTCTGACTTCCAGGGCGCTTCGGCGAAGATTCAGCGGTGCTCGATGGTCCCTCGGAGCACGGGAAGAGGGCGCCTAGCCAGGTCCTCTCTCGGGTCAGTCCTCGACGATGTCGACAACCTTCAGTTTCTGTCGAAGCAAATGCCACAGCAAGTCTTCTTCTTCCAGTTGGACGTCGAGGATCAGCAAATCCAGTTACTCTTGAGTGGAGACTCAGCTTCTGAATGCTTCTGAACAATTTCCAGTGGTGAGAGGTCCCCAGATATACTATTCTGTCTCTCATCCACACTGCTGGCACACACACAGCAGCCAATCACACAGAAGGGCATTCATGCAGTCAGTCAGCCAATCAGGCACACAGTGCATTCAGGCCACACTCCTCCCTTTCAGACACTCACAACAAGGAATGTGGATTGGGACAAGTACCCAGCCATTCAACACTACACACTGCATTCAGGCCAGTTTCGGGCAGGGCTGTCTCAGTCTTTGTCTCTCATGCCAGAAACCAGACAACCACAACAAGGAGTGTATATTGGTCACACACTCCATTCACCCAGGTCCCACCCACAGGAGGTACCCACAACATACAGTCACTGGGAAGGCTCCAGTCAGTCTAGCTGGGCCTTCACAACAACACCATATATGGAACTTCCACCCAACAGCCAGTCAGGGGGAAGGGACAGAGTCAGGGCTTCCCAGGACTTTGGGAAAAACAAGATAACAGGCAATAGAAAGCAAGAGGCCACAGGGGCCATCTTGTTTCCTATCAGGAATCAACTGATTCCAATGGCAGGGCCTGGGTATCCCAAAATGGAGGACACCCAGAGCACCTGTCAAATTCAGCATGGAGCTGCCACCAGCCCATACCCTGCTCTGTGGGCCACCCACAGGTGCCCAAAAACATACACTAGGGGCACAGGGTTGTACCCCTACCCATGGGTGCCATAAGGGTATCCCATGGGTCTGTTCACCAAACCAAAAGAGAGCTGCACTGCCAGGAGTCCCTCATGGACTCCTGGGCAGAAAACATGACAGAACACACGGTAAAAACAGAAAAAGGACAAGGATTCAGAGGCCCTGTCCCTCAGATGCATTTCCGGCATCACAGTTACCACCTCATAGACCAGAGGACTGTCAGATCGTTCTCCAGCCCAATGCTGTTGTACCTTTTGGAAGGATGTTTTCTCTTTCGCTTAAGGAAAAGAAAGCACTTAAAGAATACTTGGATGCTAATACACATCATGGCCTGATCCGACCTTCGTTTTCTCCTGCTGGGGCTTCGCTTTTTTTTGTTCCAAAGAAAGGTTCCAATGAACTTCGCCCTTGCATTGATTATAGGGGTCTTAACCAAGTTACTCTCAGAGATAGGTATCCCATGCCACTTATCAGAGACATCCTAGAAGCTGTTCAAGGGGCGAAGATCTTCTCTAAGATTGATTTAAGAAGAGCCTACCACCTTTTGAGGATACGATCCGGTGACGAATGGAAGACGGCTTTTCGCACTCCCTTCAGACACTATGAATATTGTGTTATGCCGTTTGGTCTTGTCAATGCTCCATCTGTATTCCAGAGATTCATGGATCGCATTTTCTCCGATCTACTTTTTCATTCTGCTGTCGTCTACCTCGACGACATTTTGGTGTATTCTAAAGACGCTCAACTTCATGCTAAACATCTCCACCAAGTCCTTCAAAGATTGCAAGACAATCTACTCAAGGCCAATGCTGACAAGTGCATTTTTCAAGTCTCCGAGGTCAACTATCTTGGCTTTATCCTGTCTTCAGAAGGTATTCGCATGGATCCCGCTAAGACCGACGCCATCTTGCAATGGCCAACACCCCATACCATCAAAGACGTCCAAAGGTTTTTAGGTCTAGCCAATTTTTATCGCAAATTCATCCAAGGATTCTCGGATCGAGTTCTTCCCATTACAAGGTTGCTAAAGAAGTCATCCATGCCCTTCTCCTGGTCTTCTGAGGCAAACCGGGCTTTCCAACTTCTCAAGAAGGAATTCTGCTCTGCCCCGGTACTTCATCAACCAGATCAGAATCTAAGATTCATCGTGGAGACTGACTCCTCTTCTGCAGCAATTGGAGCAGCTCTCCTACAGGAACACGGGGAGCTAGAACATCCCGTTGCCTACATGTCCAAAACACTGAACGACAGTCCATCACATTATTCGGTGATTGAAAAAGAACTTCTGGCCATGAAATCCGCATGCGAAGAATGGCGACATCTCCTACAGGGAGCTACTCATCCTTTTGAGATCAGAACGGATCATAAAAATCTTAAGATTCTGCAGAAGATGGAATGCGTTAACTCACGTCAAGCTCGCTGGGCACATTTTTTCTCCCAATATGATTTCGTACTGACTTACTTACCTGGTTCCAAGAACATACTTGCTGATGCCCTTTCCAGAAGACCAGTACCAGACAGGGTTCTGAAGGAATTTCCCAGCCTCATGCTACCAGACATTAAAGTGATCTGTTCTGTGGATTCGTTTCTGGACAGAGTCCGTGAGGTCACACGGTCCACTAACCCTCTTCCGAAGGATCTATCCATGCAAGGTGGTTTATGTTTTCAACAACAACGACTATTTCTACCAGACAGTATCTACCGTCAGTCGGCTTTAAAATGGTGCCATGATGATCCAACAGCGGGACACAGAGGTGTAAAGAACACCTTGGAGTTGCTTCTTCGTAGGTTCTGGTGGCCTGGGATGGCCAAAGAAGTTACAACCTACGTCGAGTCATGCCCGGTATGTTGTCGATCAAAGTACAGCACTCAAAAGGCAATAGGGTTTCTCCAACAACAGGACCTTCCGAAGAGACCCTGGTGCATTATTTCTACAGATTTCATCGTGGATCTGCCACCTTCAGAAGGTTGTTCATGCATCATGGTAACGGTCGATTGCTTCACCAAGATGGCACATTTCACTCCTTTGGCGGGTCTTCCTACTGCAGCCGAGATGGCGGCAGTGTTTGCCAGGGAAATATTCCGCTTACATGGTACCCCGGACAAGATTATTTCTGACAGGGGATCTCAGTACACCTCGAAGTTCTGGAAGGAACTTTGTGAAAGACTGGGTATGGAACGAGCTTTGTCATCCGGTTTCCACCCACAGACCAATGGACAGACAGAAAGAACGAACGCCACTCTGGAGCAATATCTTCGGTGTTTCGCTAATGCCCAACAGGACGATTGGGTTAGTCTGTTGGTTACTGCAGAATTTGCCTATAACAATGCAGAGCACAGTGCCACTGGTCTCAGTCCTTTCTTTTGTTCCTATGGTTTCCATCCCAGCTTTATTCCTTCTCTCTCTTTTTCTCCTTCTACGACTCCATCTGTTGATGCCCTACTTACCAGTATCTCGGATGCTCACAAGTCTGCCACGAGTTGCTTGCGAGCTAGCAGTCTCCGGTACCGATCTTACTGCAACCTTAAGCGCCAGCCGGTTCCGGCATGGCGTAAGGGCACCAAGGTCTGGTTGTCTACTAGGTTTCTACCTCGTTGGCTACACCCCTCTAAACTTTCACCCCGCTATCTGGGTCCTTTCCCTATTCTACGCCAGATCAATCCTGTGGTCTTTCGTCTCCAGTTGCCGAAACACATGCACCGTCTCCATCAGGTGTTTCATTCCTCCCTCCTTAGGGAATACAAGAGTGATCCCTACCTTCGCACTTTGCCGCGTGATCCGGTTCCCAAAGTGGTTCCTTCTGATGAGTATGAGGTGGCCTCCATCCGGGACTCCCGCTATCATCAGGGTCGCTTGGAGTATCTCATCCACTGGAAAGGATATCCGCACTCAGAGGACTCCTGGGAACCGGTGTCCCATGTTCACGCTCCGGCATTGATTCAGCGGTTTCACCGTCTGTTCCCGGGTAAACCGGGGGGGGTGCCGCTTGGGAGGGGGCATACTGTCATGCCGCCGTCCTTTGGTGGCCGCTGGCGGTTATGGAAGGCTTGGCGTTGGCGGCGCCATTAGATGTTCCGTGTGTTTTTTCTTTTCACTTCCTGGTTTGGCGGTCTAGTCTTTTTCTTCTGTGTTACTTTTCCTTCCGCTTCCTGGTTTATCGGTCTAGCCTTTTCTCTTGTTTCCGTATTTAACCACGCCCCTCTCTGGGCTCTGTGCGTTGCAACTTGTTTCTTTCGCTTTGTTGCCGTGCTACTGTGTTTCCAGTACTTCCCCCTATTACCTGGTTTACTCAGTAACTAAAGCAGTGATTCTTTCTACTGCTTCTTCCCTTCCTTTTTGCCTGTTTACTCCGTTCTATTGATTCCCGTGCCTTTCGGGGCTTCTCTATTCCTTCCTGTTTTTCCGGATCTCGTTCCGGTATCTGGCAGTGGTGTGTTTTCCTCCATCCCGGGTTTCCCGGGCTTCTCATGCTACAACTTCAAATACTACAGCTTGACTGCTCCGGAAAGACCTTCCTGCCTTTCACCTGCACTCCGGACTCTCCAGTCAACTCCTCCAGCACGCATTCGTTATCAACAACATCCGGCGAGAGGTTTTTTTAAGCGGCTGCTTTTTTCTTCTCTTCCTGGCATCTTCGGGACGGGGCCGGCTGTTTTCCTGTTTATCAGGGAATCAGGGTGGCTTCTTCCCGCGGACGACCTTATCTCTTCACAAAGAAGAAAAGACCAAAAGACAAGTCCTATAGACGAGGAAATCTTCTGGAAGAAACAGGTGAGGAGAAAGGGGAGGAGGACATAGACTTATCTGATTTGGAGGAATCTCCGTTATATCCCGGCATATGTGACAGGTTCACCAAAAACTCTCTGCCTATCTATTAGCTATTAAATCTTGGATGTGGACTCATTATCTCGCACTTACTACTGCTAAAACTGAGGTCTGGCTCTTTCCTGCTAACACTGTTCCTTCTTCTTTGCCTCCTTCCAGTGTTTCGCTCCCACCATCTCAGCTTGCTACTTCCTCCACCGCTCGCAACCTGGGACTCTACTTTGATTCTGCTTTATCTTTTAATTACCATATTTCTCTGTCCTCGCACGTTGTCGCTTTCATTTATACAAATTCCGAAAGCTTCTCCCTGACTCTTCTTTAAATTTTTTTGCGACTTTTCTATTGTTCTACTGCTCTCTGTGGTCTTCCATTTACTCGACTTGCTCCTTTGAAGTCTGCTTTTAATGCTTCTATCCGCCTTCTGTGTCTTCTTTCTTCTTGCAAATCTATTTCCTCTTCCCTTTCTACTCTTGGCTGGCTATCTTTTCAATGTCAACTTAAATGGAGCTTTCCATGTCTGTTTTTTAAATCTCTCCATGATCTTGCACCTGACTGATCTTGCACCTGACTATCTCTCTTCTTTAGTCTCATTCTACGCTCCCTCGCGGTCTCTTTGTTCTTTTTCCCAATTTCTTCTTGTGGCTCCGCATCCACCTCGTGCTCGTCACATTTTCGCTCCTTTGCCCTCTTGGCTTCCCTACACTGGAATACTCTTCCCTATTCTCTTTGCTCTATTTCTGTTTACTCTTTACTTCGCAAGTCATTGAAGTCCCATGTTCTCCATCTTGGTTTATATGAAAGATTGCTTTATTGATATTCATGTATTGTACCGTTTTAATTCTCTGTACATCGCCTTGGCTTAAGGCACTATATAAAAACCAAATAAATGCACATACAAATCTCCTGTTGACTGCAATTCATGCAGTCCAGGCTAGAAGCTGCGCCCTCGCGTGTCAGCTGAGGTTCCTATTCTACAGGAGCAGGCAACACCGAGTTGTCAGGCATTGGCCTCTTAGTAGCAAGACTTCTCCGAGCCTACCTTCTGAAATCACCCTTTTCCCGAGGACCAACACTGCCTTTCTCTGGGAGGGCTCCCCCATCATGGCTCTGGATAGGTGTTTCAGCAGTGTGCATGAGAGCTTCCACTTTCTCTCTACTGACCTCTGACTCCCGAAGGCACCCGCAGGTTTTGGGGGGAATCCTGTTCAGGATATCTTGCTCCCAACCGAACCGTTCTAGGGGAACCCTAGCCAATCCTGTACACCACATAGCCTGCGAGGCAGGGTCTATCTGCAGGGCCACACAAGCCAGCTGCCCTCTGAGAGCAGATTTCAGGAAAATGGGGCCCCTCTCTTATGGCCAGGGATGCTTTGCTCCCCACATATCCCTTTGCATCTCTAAAAGAGGGACTGGCTCCTACTCTCGGATGCACCCTACTTCCCAGTGGACTGGTATTGGGAACCCCACCTCTGGAATTCACTTGGGATTCGCTTCTCAGGCTCCTCCATTTGGTTGTTTTGCTGGACCGGTTGTTGGGGTGCGGTGGGGGGTGGGGTCCGCTGTTCTTGGTGAGCCCACTCTGGGTTTTTCTGCACCCTGGTTCTGACATGCCTATCTGCCTCCTTGAGCAGCCCCCTGGGGTCTGTCAACTTCAAACCCACCATATGTTCTTGTTACGTCTGAAAACAATTCCCTAGAGTGTGTCTGTAGCAACGAAAGTGTGCACCCCTCACATGTTTCTGCCTTGTTACCTTAATCCATCCCTCAATATTCTTCAGGACACTATCCCCACAAGCCTCTCATGCCTTCCCACTCTTCTTGGATCCATCCCTGCAGTGCTTTAGGTACTGCTCCAGGGTAAAGCTAAACTTCCTATGGAGAGTCTCCTTCATACATGTCTTTATATCGAAATATTGTATATTGAATGCACATAGCTGAAATATTTTATATGAAAAACCTTTATAGTGAAGGCACTTTTTTGTGGGGGGGGGGGGGGTCCAACCACCAAACCCCCCTTTCCAACTCCTAAAAAAACCACACACGGTTTCCCCAAAAATATTTAACCCTTTAGGACACCCCTAAATGCATTCACTATAAATGTTTTCAATATAAAAAAAAATCGATATATGGGCATTCAATATAGAAAGAATCGATATAAACACTGTGTACCCCGTCATACATGCATGCTCATACTAAGTCGAGAGTGAAATCCCCGCTGTGTGATGGCAGCCTCCCCATCAGTACTGCTCTCCAATATTGCCTCTCTACGTGGTGCATTGTGTTTAGTTCCAAGGCGACCAACCACGTTATGATATCCATACCCACCACACAGCAACCTGAGACTTCCTTAGGGATGTGTGTGCAGGGTGTAGCAATTCAGGTGCAACCAGTATCCACCCACCTGGCCACAGCTGACTGAGCACATTGGTCAGAGGGACACCTTACTGCATTTTATTGTCATAGGCTATGGGTGGGTAGAGGGTCAAGGGAATGACAGAAAATGGACAGAAAAGGGATTGGGGTCTGGGAGCTGGAAGGGGGCACAGAATCGGTGTTTTAGGGGCTGCAGAAGTAAAATGCGAAAAGCTGACCCATGTGGCCAGGTGTGCCAGACCCAGTGGAGCCGCTCACCCAATCTGAGACACAGCAGATATAGATTGATGGTATCTTCGGCCTACACAGTATCCAAGTGTTCTGATCCCAGTGCCTCACGAGGACTCGGAAACTCACCAAGGGCGATCCAGCAGACCAAAATACCTTTGCTAACGTGGGTGAAGCGCAAGGTTTAGTCATAAAAAATGTGAGGTGCAACACGCACAAAAATAACACAAAAGATATGGGTGTCTGAACCAAATTATGAACATATCCCATGGTATTATTTAATCACCCTAAAACGATTAGAGGAAAAAACACCCAAGAAAAAGGGAACCCGTGTAAATTGGCCGCCGATGTCACTGGGATTATGTGATATGGGATTCTGTGGGATACAATATTATTCACTCACGAGGATGGCAAACTATGAAAAGGGGCTTTCAGCATTAAGACCAAGCCAGCAACTAGATAGTCACAAAGACCCATATCATTTGGTCCTGACAAAAGCGGAGTGATGAGCCTGGATCAGAGCATCCCTTGGTCCCAGCGGCCGGAAAAAGAATCGGTTGGATATGGAGGAATATGGAATGGCTTCTTGGACTTGTAAGGGAACTTATCACACGTGTGTAATATGTACGTAACAAATAACCTGCCACCTGTAGTAGACGCTGAGTACGGCGCTAATACCTTATCAGTACTTGGCTTCCTTTATCGGCGCTCCCTTCCCGCCTTCTTAACACGGCCGGATCTACTTCCCTTTGTTGAAGTCCTGTTTTCTGTGTTGACCCTCAATTTTTCTCATCCGCCCTCTTTATTTACAGCCGACACTAAGTCTCCGGTTCGATAACGAGGAATGGCTACGTTTCATTTGGAGGACCTCAACTGTACGTTTTATTTTCTCATGAGTATCACAGAGATTTTTAAAATCTTTTTTTTATTTATACTTTCTGAATTTTGCAGGCTGCTCTAAGTAATGCCCGGTTCTCACGTGTTTGGTTTTCACTTGGAAATTGTCAATAATTAAAAAAAAAAATAGAAAGATGGCATTGCGGGCGTTGCCAGCTAGCTACATGAATGATACATGATCTGTAAATCCTGTGCACTGGGGAAAGAGAGCTGTTTAGGAGGGGAGTGTGGCTGGGGCGTTGAGTACTCCGCCCCGTCTAGTGCGCTCGCTGGATATTCCCCCACAGTCCAGCCTGCGATGTTCCTATTGGGTGCCTGGCCTTCCTGGGGCTTCCGGTGAGTACGTGGGTGCAAGTCATGAAGAAAGTGGGGCCAGCACAATTGCAGGGAAATGCTGCCTCAACTGAAAGCAAGATGTTCAACTTGTGTCCAGGCAACACTGGCCCATCGCTGCTACAGGCTATTTGTAAGCCCCCGCCCCATTGGGACAAGCCTACCTTGGGTTACACACATACACATAGCTGCCTGCATTTCTAGACAAGAAACCCGGGGTATGTGCATGTGTTGAGTCACTGTATTACTACAAATGGGTTGTGGCAGGCCTCTAGCATTTCCAAAGGGGTCTTTGGAACTCTGGGAACAAGTGGAAAGGCCTGATTGGCTATAAAAAAGAGGCAGGGACAGAGCAAACGTTCTAACGGTTGGAGGGGAACTGAGGGGGACGGAACAGAAAGAGCCTCTCACGGTCACCATGGTGGCTCCTGGGCGATTCATCACACCTCCCCCCTACTGATGCTGACGAGGGGAGCTTCTCCCCACATGGGCCTCTTCTCCTCTATTCATGGTGGCATTCATCGCAGTCTCCACCGGTCTTGGTGTTTGGCTGCCTGCTCTGACACGCACAGCGATGCAGGGCTGCACGTCACGGAAAGACCTTGCACTCTCTTCACCAAGCAAGTGTGCATGTGTCATTGCATGTGTCACTCTGAATTGCACAAGAGACGTACAGGTATGAATGTAGCTTGCTGATGGGCAAAACCATTGGCAGGTCCTCTCTCTACCACTGACTACAGGTTCTCCTGGTGGGCCAAAGGGACGGGTCCGCTGTGATCCCAGCACCTCTTCCTTTGTCCTCTGCACGAGCTTCAGCACAGTCCCCTCCTCCACCCAGTCAAAGAAGGACTTTCCTGGGACTACCTAGGCAGCAGGGAGCCTGACTCGGCCCTTTCTTGGGGGTCTGAAAGGGTTTCATCTCCACTGGCATAATGCTCTTGACAAGTTCTTTGCGAGGGGGCTGATATAGGGGTAAATCCTTGTAATGCACTGCAATTAGGAATACAGACACCTCCTTCTAGATTCGGGGTGCAAGCCTATCCATACTCTTTCCAATGCCCGAGACCAGCGGCATACCATGGGGGGATGGGTGGGGAGTTCCCAGGTCAAACTAATGTCTGCATAGTCAGGGCGATCTGCCTGCTGCCAAACGACAATGCATTGATGTGTTGGAAGGGAGTATTCCATTCCTGGCTAAAGGTGAGGAAGGGCCCCGTCTCGGGAAGATAGCTCAGGGGCAATGTGCTCGCCTTGGAAGCAAAACGACACGGCGCAACACAGGTTCGATCCCCGGGTCCGCGCTTAGAAGCCTCTGGGTATTATGCGCGTTCTAAATAACCCATCATATCATGTCATATGCTAGGTCTAAAGGCTGCACCCCAGCCAGGACCTGGTGATGTGGGCATTCCCTCTTCCAAAGTGGAAGCCAGCCAGGAGGCAAGTGGATGCTTGGCCTCCTAGCGCCACAAGCCCATCCCTCGTTGCCTTTGTTCAGGGCATACCAATGCCCTTTGGGTTTGTTCCATGTTCACATGTTGTAAAATACAAACATGGATGTTCCCTAACATCAGTGTCTTGACACCAAAATGTTTTCTAAAGTTATGTGGCGATGGGGATCAGGATAAAGGGGCTTCTTTTCTTCTCCCCATCTTTTTTTTCAATTGCACACAGGAAACACCCTCTCTGCCACTCCATTGTCACTTGTGTTTCTTTTCCATGTGTTATTTTGTCACTGCAAGCTTTTTGCTAATGTCCTGAGCTTCTTTTTTGTTCTTGCTGTTTGGTGCTGTTGGTGCAATTCTCCCCTCACCCCCTCCCCTCGTGTGATTTAGTGGGAGAAATGCTATTTGACTATTCTCTCGCTGAAATGTGATTGTGTATACAGCAAAAAAGCATTTCGTAAAGTTTTCTTTAATGATTTTGTTGTCATTGTTACTTTTTGAGAATGTTCCTTCGGACCAGTTTAGCCGCTTCTAACGTGGCATTTCCTAGACCCGTCCTGCATTGGCATCAGAGCTCTCGCGGTGGCTGACCCCTTCCGCCCCAACGTTTGTAGCTTGGCATTAGTCTTTTTAAACCAGTACTTGCTGGCAATTATGCAAACAGAACGAGCATACTCGCCCATGGCACTTAAGTTAGCACTGGGGCTTGTTGTGTCCCAACTGATCACTAAACATTGCCCCCACATGTTGAGAGGGTCCCTGGCTGGGAGCAGGGAGAGAGGAGTGCGTCACAGGGCCTGGGAACTTTTATCGGTCGCAGGCACGGAGCCCACGCTACCTCTCACTGCACTGCGCGCAGCCTATAAATACACGGAAAGCAATCACTGGGGCAATGATTGTATTTAGATTAAACCACAGATCCCATCGAAGTGAAACCGAGGGGCGGGAGGGTGCGAGAGAGGGAGGGAGGGAGCAAGGGACCAATGGGGGGACAGAGATGTCGGCAGGCCGGGAGAGGAGGAAGCCAGCCGGAGAGGAGTGGAATGGAAAAGAGCGGGAGGCTGGAGTGGAGGGAGTAGGGGATTGGAGAACAGAGGAGTGAAAGAGGCAAAGGCTGAGGAAGTGCAAGTGGATTAATGAAAGAGAGCGGGAAAGGAGGAGAGAAGTGGGGAGCGAGAGAGGGCAGGAAAGGAGGAGATGGAATGGGGGAGCGAAAGAGGGTGGGAAAGGAAGAGATGGAGTGGGGGAGTGAAAGAGGGTGGGAAAGGAGGAGATGGAGCGGGGGAGCAAAAAGGCGGGAAAAGAGGAGATGGAATGGGGGAGCGAGAGAGGGCAGGAAAGGAGGAGATGGAATGGATGAAACAAAGGAGGGAGGGAAGGGAGTAATGGAGTGGGGGGCAAAAAGGGCAGGGAAAGAGGAGAGGGAATGGGGGAGTGAAAGCGAGCAGAAAACCAGGAGATTGAATGGGGGAGCTAAAAAGGATGGGAAAAGATGAGATGAATGGGGAGCGAAAGAGGGTGTGAAGGGAGTAGATGAAGTGGGGGATGTAATGGAGGGTGGGAAAGGAGTAGATGAAGTGGGGGATGTAATGGAGGGTGGGAAAGGAGTAGATGAAGTGGGGGATGTAATGGAGGGTGGAAAAGGAGTAGCTGAAGTGAGGGATATAAATGAGGGTTGGGAAGGAGGAAATGGAGTGGGGAGAGAGGAGAATATGGGAATTTGAAAACTCAAGAGAATTAATAAGAGTTAAAGCTGGAGAGATAATGAGACTATAGCAGACTCATGTAGAAGTAGAAATCTGTGCTATGGGATCAGAATGAGGGTGAAGGTGGAGAAAGATGCTGTGAGTGGGCACTCAAGAGGGGTGAAACAGGGCGTGGAAAGAGGCCTGGAAGGGAGGAGATAGGGATGACATTGCAAGGGGCAAAAGGAAGCAGCAAAGGCAGTGAGTGCCAGAGTGAGAGAGCGGAGGCAAGCAGGCAGAAGAGAAGATGTGGCGGTAAAGGAGTCAGGCTAGGATAAGGGGCCGGAGTTGTACAGAATCCTTAACCTCTTCCCATCCTCTCCCTTCATGCACGGGCTGCCTGCACTTCCCATCCCCCCTACCTGCTGCTCTCTCAGTCTCGAGATGTTGCAGATTTGCCTGCAGCGTTCCTCAACAGAGCTGGTGGAGCAGGCTATTTTTCCCAATCGAACTTGCTCAAGAAGCCGTCCTAACCTTCCAATCAGGGCTACCACACATGGGAAAGGCGGGTGAGGTCCAGGTGTTGGTCAGCAGCCTTCAGGTGCACCTGCTACCATACCCTCCTCAGACGTGCCACTGGGTGACTCAACCTAACAGCCCCCCAGGGTACGCCTCAAGAATAGCTCAACGAGAGAGCGGATGCTCACATGCAACCGAAGCCAACACACCAAGACAAAACCAGCCCAGGCACTAAGCCGAAGCTCTTTTCAGACATACACACACACAGACATACACACACACACAAACAAAGCTGTGATGTTATATGATATGGCATTTATAACGTGCCTATACACAAGTGTTTCATGGCGCGCCGAGGCAAGGGAGGGAAAACAGAGGGAGAACAAAGACACTGATGTTACTAGGCCTAGTTACATTGAGATCGCGCAAGTGCAGGGGAGAGGGGAGGGGAAAGTTCCAAGGGGGAGGGGAGAATGGGCAAGTGCCAAACATGGGATAAAAACAAGTAGTGCGACCAGCAAGTGGCAAGTGCGAGAGTTAAAGTGCAGACAGCAGTTATCTAATAAGTACAGGTAAGGGGACTGTAGGGTTGCAGATACAGACCAAAGTGAAGGATTGCCAGGTGGCAGTGCAGGGGTGAAACTGGGTGGGCAGGGGTAACCCGGTGACCAGTACAGTATCAGACAGGAGATCAGCAGGGGAGCGGAAGAGAGAAGGCAGAAGCAAAGAGGAAGGTCTTGCAGTGCTTCCGGAACCGGAGATGGATCTACTCAAGTTTCAGAGAGGCAGGGAGGCACCAGCCGAAGAAAGAGATCTGCCCCCAACTTGTTGCTTGGAGAAGCAACTGACCCTCAAGGAGTTGGAGGTGGAGGAGCAAAGAGCCGAGTAGGAGGATATTTCCGAAGAGAGAGTTGGAGGTATTGCGGTCCCAGGCCGCAGAAGGCCTTGTGGACAATGCAGAGGGTTTTGAAGTTAATCCTTGCAGCCACTGGGAGCCAGTGCAGAGATTTCAGTCCTGGAGAGATACAATCCCTGGGCTTGAGGCCAAGGACAAGTCTTGCAGTCCTGTGCTGGATGAGTTGTAGAGGACGGAGAGTAGAGGCAGGCAGATTTAAAAAGAGACTGTTGCAGTAGACCAGCCTAGACAAAACCAGAGCTCTGGAGACAGTGAGCTTCTGGGGAAAGGTGAGGAAAGGAAGAATACCTCTCAGGAGGTGCAGCTGGTATTTGACTTCTTAGAGATGTCAGACATGTGAGGAGAGAAGGAGAGTGTGGAGTCGAAGATGACCCCTAGGTTCTTAGCTTCACAGGTGGGAGTAGGAAGAGGGCCAAGAGTGGCCGGCCAGAGAGTGACAGGAAAGAAGGTGCAGGTGTGCCGATGAGGAGGATCTCCATTTTACTGGCTTTGAGGCAGAGATCATTGGCGGCACACCACGCCTGTGCGATGTCCAGCTACACAATCAGAGCCTACACTCCTCTGAAGTCCACACACACAATCAAAGTCAATACACATAGCCAAATTGTATGTGCATAGCCATTGCTCCACACACAAAACTGAAGTACACACACAAAATCAAAGTAGACTCAAACAAAACTGAAAGCCTGGCTCCAGAAATCCCCAAACCTGGACCACCCACACATGCAGAGCCCACACACAAACATAGCTTAATCCCACACATACAATGACAAAGCTCCCACATGTACGCCCACACATTCACAATGAAGAACAAACCAAAACCCAGTCCCAACACCAAAATCCAGACACACAGAAAAGCAAACATCCACACATAAACATCCCTGCACAAACTGCAGAAGATTACACCTGCAAATCCCTTACACAGCTGTAGCCCGTCACATACGCAGCAGAACCCCACACCCACCCCTAGCCCCCACCCCAAAACACATAATCAAAAACGTAATGAAGGCATTTGGAGTTCTGTGAGTGTTGTAACATGGAGTTAGGGTACCTAAATTATCCGAAAGCTAATTCGATGGATTTTGTGGTGAACTTTGCTCAGCAGAGAATTGACAGACTTTCCACCCTCTACTCCCAAAGTGCACACACACACACATCATTGTTGCATTGAAAATTGGCCTGAGAATACAAAAATAAAGTATTAATTTGTGAGAAAAATAAAAACATGTATGAAATAGAAGATGTGAATAATGATTGGCAAACTTAAAATCCGTGGAAAAAAATGCCCCCAACTCACAGTTTGTCAAGACAGAAGATTTTAAGATGTGTAGGGAAATAAACAGTGTGTGGTGGGATAATGTGCCTCCCTCTATTGTTGAGTTGTCCTTAATGTCCAGTGTCCTTTGAATTCCCAACTTGACAACTACCTCTGTACATTTAGGTTTGGAAGAAATCGGTAATGAGATGGAAGACCAGGCCACCCCGTTCGGGTAATAGCTGACGTGTTATCACAATGCCCTCAATACCACAAGACACTCTGTGTTGCCCTCAAGTGTGTCCTCTGCACCCAGCAAAAGGGTTTGATATGTGCCCGCTGGGGAGCAGTACAGTCCTCAGACTGGGACCAGTATTCCGGACTCACCTGGAGGTCTTGAAAGACACTTGTAGGGCTTCCCTTCATACCAGGAGCTTTGCATGACACAATTCAGTCTCAGGCCCCGTCTTAATGCGCTATATTCTGCTGACTTATTCTGGGCCACAAAACCTGTTTTTTGAGGACTAGGTCAGTGTTTTAAAATGGGGTGGACCGAAGTCCTTAGAAAAGTTCCCGACCATAGCATGTGAAGTTACCAGGCTGGAGTGCAGGACAGGAAGCATGGCTCAGAAGCAGTGCATGGTGGCACTCTCTGTGTCTGGCCTCGGAGACAATCCTGGACCAGAAAACCCTCCAGCTGGAGGTGGTCGAGACAGCAGGCCACCTTGGATGCCGTCTCATTGGTTTGGATTATGAATTGGTCTCGGTGGAGCGTTTACCTTCGGAATTGTTAGGTGGAAGGCCCTGTCATATTCTAAGAGTGCTGGATGAAAAACTAATACAGTCTCTATGGGGCATTAGCAAATTGCAGACTTCATTTTCCACAAAATGGCGTCTGTGTTATGGATGGCTATCCTTCAAATTGCAAGTGGATCTGATCCACTTACCCACAGTCAACGAGTATGGGTGCCCGAAATCTTCTGGGTGATCTCTTTACACCTGCACCATTAAACCAGAACATCAAGAATCCTCACCAACAAGATCTATATTAAATAATCAAACGCTGGACCAGCTATCTCAACTGGCATCACCACAAAACTAGGACAAACCTCCAACAAACAGCTGCCCATTCACGGTGACAATGACTACGCAGGACCCCTTCTGCCTGGTTCATATGAAAACACCATGGCAACGAAAACAGCACTGAACGGTTCAGCAAAGGACTTTGTGAGATCGAACTCCTTCACCCCAAGATTATGGAAGGTTGGGTTGATTCGGGTTCATCTACCCACATCTTTTTACACAAAACTATTATAAAGAATACTTCATGACGTCAGGTAATAGACATCATAAATCCTTTATTTCGCTTGCATCAAGTTGCTTGTGAGGAACCCATCTTCCAACTACCTGGGTTGGAACACCAGCACACCAGCATTCCCTCGCTCATACATCAACTCTCTGACCTCACAACATTCCCTCTGACCTCACGCATTTCAGACATCCATCAAAGCACTTCCCAATATACCAGGTCTTTTTATTCGAAATATGTCTGTAACTTGCAAGACTTATATAGCCCTGAGGATGGCTTCTGAATGGCTGCGATGCTTTGGCTTGTTCGATACTTAGCGCCCTTTCATTCTTCTGTGCAGAGTCTTCTGAAGTACTGACCGCTTTTTTTTTTATTGAATATAGTTGAAATTACATCAACTTTTTCAATTTATAAGAAATAGAAAAATCCATAAACATCAAATCCAAGTAACACAAATATTCATAAAAGATTACAAAATGCTAAAATATCATCATACAATTTTTTTTTCAGAAAGCGATAAGCAAAGAACTCTTAATTTCATTCCATATTCAAGGCTTTTAAAAAATTGATGGTTGCAATTCTTATACTCATGCATTCAGTGGCTGCCATGGCGATCCATCTATTTCTAGGATCAATTTGTGCAAAATACGCAAAGTGGTTAACAAAGTGCAATTTTCTTAAAGTAGATAGCGCAGGACAGTTCAGTAATAAATGTTGTAAAGTTTCGACAATCGTTATATTTTTGCAAAACCTACACCAGTTAAGGTCAGAGGGGATTTGCTTTCTTTTTGTTTTAACCTCACGGGTGGGCCAAATGTTAAACCGCAACCGAAGAATGGCCGTTCTTATAGCAGCAGATGGTGCCAAACGTAAATAAGCAGCTATGTCTTTATAACGCTTGGGACCAAAGATTGCAGAGTCAAAGTCTTTGCAGGTTAAGCACTGAGTTCTTGTATCAATCCAGTCCATCATGTACACCTTCTTCTTGGCTTTCTCTGGATGAAGTACAAGAAACTCAAGTGATATGTCAGCGTTCACCATAATTGATAAGAATTTTGAAGACCAATGTCTCGGAAATTTTTCTGCAGAGCTAAGCAAATAGCTAGAAATGGAAGATAGTGTGGAGTTATCACATGGGGCTAACAAACATTTGCGAAATAGGGCACATAGACGCCAGTTATATATGGCAGTTAGAGAGGTTAATCCCAATTCATAGCGTATCAGCACACCAGGGATACACTGTGGAAGATGTAAAGTTGCACGCCAAAACTTGGCTTCTAGTAAATTGAGAAAACCTGGGGGAACAATTAACGTTTCTAAACCATAAAGGATAGTTGCTACAACATTCTGATTCCAATATGTGATGGCAGCTTTGATAGAGAATTTGCCATATTTAGAAACAATTACTCGAGTTTGACAGATTGCCGTGACTAGCTTATGTTTAATTTTATTCAAATGTGAGTCTAGCGTTGGACAACCATCAAAAGTTAGGCCCAAGTAAACGTAATTTGGTACCATCATTATGGGTATTCCCACAATTTGCCATTCTAACAAGTGTTTACGTAACCCTTTCGGGACATACGTGACAATTTGTGTTTTTCCAGTGTTTACTACTAGCTCATTTTCTTTAAAATATGAGCATAGTGCTGACAAAAGATTACGTAAACCACTGGGAGTTTTAGACACTAAAACAAGATCATCCGCATACCACAAGGCACACATTTTTACACCGTTCAGTTTAGGAGCATCAGTTGTTATTTTGCTAAAGATCCAGCGTACGTCGTTAATAAAAAAATTAAACAGGGCGGATGCTAAAGTGCACCCCTGTTTCAACCCTTTAGATGTTGGAACTGGGGATGAGAGCAGACCCTCAGAATTCAATCTCACATAGACCTTAGTGTATGAATGGGGGGCAAAAATAATATCAATAAGAGTTGGAGGACACTCCGCTTTGAGTAACTTATCTATGAGTTTTGGTCTTGAGACCGAGTCAAAAGAGCAGTGGAGATCTATAAACGCAAAACATCTGGCTTGTCTCTTATTAACTGCTTGTTGTCTTATAGCATTTAAAGTAATTAAATTGATGCCAGTACCTAAACCTGCAACAAAACCAGTTTGTGCTGGGTCACGTTGATTTGCTTTATTTGAGCAAGCATTAAAATCTCTTAATACCAACCTAGAGAATATTTTGCCTGGTACATCCAGTAACGTTATTGGATGATAGCTTTTCGGGTCCATTCGATCACCTTTTTTATAGATCGGAATGATCACAGAAGAGCGCCATGAATCAGGAATATTTGTGGTTTGTATGATGTGGTGGAAAACATTGTTCACAATTAGTGCCCATTCTGTTATATTTTGTTTGAGCATTAAATTAGTAAGACCATCCAGGCCTGCTGCTCTAGATGAAGAAGATGATTTGATAAAATCTTGAATAATAGATCTTGTACAGTACAGAGCCCACCCATTTATAGAGCTACTGTTGTACCTATAGCCAGTCATCTTGAAGTCATCATATAGAGTAGCAAAATGTGTGGCCCACACTGATTCAGAAACTCCATTGAGTTGTATATGACTTTGGGGTGATGTATTACATTTGTTCAACGAATCCCAAACCAATGCAGAGTTTTTGCTACGACAAGCTACCAAAAAGTGTTCGCTGTCTATTTGATACATAGTTGCTCGCCTCATGCGAACCCAATTTCGATATCTCGATGCAGCAACCTTAACTGCCTTAATTTGATCGATCATGGTGAGTTTACGATGATTTCTGATCTCTCTTCTGTAAGCCTTTTTTCTTTCACAGAGAGCTAGATCAAACCCATGCACATGTCTTTTAGGTAATTTACTATGAGTGGGATAAAGATTCGCAAAAGTGCTTAACACGTCTATATATGAACCAGTCTTATGTAGCCGTTGGTTGTCTAGAATAGCACCATTCACGGCTAGTAATTTATTAACCGACCATTTGAAGCGGTTTTTACCATTATTAACAGATACAGATTGATTATAGTAAGATGCAGTTTTCGAATGATTTTCAATTTCGGCCGCCCAAAATAGTGCTAAAAGATGGTGATCACTAGATGACTGTTTTACTATGATAAATTTGGTGGTATTCGTAAAAATGCTATTGGACATACAGATGTAATCAATTGTAGATTTTGAGTTGCCTCTCTCCCAGGTGTTCGTTGGGGGAATGTCACCTATAATCGTACCATTTGCCATCTTTAAATCGTGATCTTCCATATAGGAGATCCATTTTGCACCCTCAAGATTCAACTTTCTAGTGTGCGAATCAAAGCAAGAAAGGTTCAGATCACCCATAAGTAGGATTCCAGAGATATTTTTTGTGCAGAAATGTACTCGAAGAAAAGAGAAAGCATATCATAAAAACAGTCATCATTGATTCCTACCGGATTTCTGTAAAGATTAATAAGTGCGTATATGTGTGAATTAAAGGAGATTTTAACCAATTGCATAAATTTATTTGGTGCTTTCCAGGGAGATATCTTTAGACCCCTACTCACTTTCACTGCAACTAACAGTCCAGCTGTAGGTCTACCTTTATCAGCTTGAACTGCTGGTAGCAGACTAATCTCATGGTCATCCCATATAGGGGGATTTACTAACCACGTTTCTTGCAATGCCACTATATCATAAGTGTTCAATTCATTGTTTATAGTCCACTGCAGGTGAGAATAGCCTCTGGTATTCCAGCTAGCAAGTGAAAGATCAGTAGTGGGCATAACTGCTCGTGGTTATAAGCGAGAATTACAAGATGCTCTGGGGTCTGATGAAGAGTCTTTAGTGCAAAAATTGCAGGCACAAGATGGTGCAAGGGTGGTACCTACGACAGATTTATTACCATCAATCTCCTTAGATTGCCGACGTGCTGGATCTTGGGCTAGTAAAAAGCCAAGATTGAATAGATCCATTCTGGCGTTCCACAAAGTATTACGAACAATTCCAGAGTTTATCCAGAGTCTAACGATGGAAAGATTTTTGTCACACAGAAACTCAACTTGATCCAAATCAGTGGAAGAGATGGCATCTAACCCCTCAATATCTCCAAATATATTTAGAACACTAGCACGACATAAGTCGTATTTTGGAAAGGACCCATTGCAACACTTCAAAATTAAAGTGTGAATTGATTAAGTTTCTTTGAAAATGCAATGTTATCATCATTTATGTAAAGTTTGGTGCCATCATTACGTAAATCAGAATATCTCTTATTGTTTTGTTTTGAAAGATCTTGAGGACAATTCCTATTACAATGAGAAGGTTTAGAATTCATACAAATATCTGATCTGCTTGAAAGAAGTGAAGCTTCATTTTGGGTATTATGAGAGGGGTTATGTGTTTGAAGGGGTTGATCAATGGTATGTGAAGCTTCGGCCAACACCTCAGAATTTTTTTTTAGTAGATAGGAGTCTACAGCAGCTCTTAAGGAGCTTAAACGGTCTTCAACTCCCACTGTAGAAGCAACAGAGGGAGGTAACTTACTAGCAACTGTGTTAATGACATCACATTGAGTAGGTAATGATGTTTGTACAACAGGAAGGGATTGTTTTATTTGTATATTATCAGGCTTAAATGTTAACAGATGTACCAACTCATTCAAGGGATCATACATAGGAGGCGACCTTGAGACTTCCTTTAAAGCAGCTTGAGAAGATGGAAAGTTGGCTGGCATAGCTTTAACAACAGGAGAATTTTCGGCTATAGCGGCTAATTCGCTATTCGTGACCACATCGCAACTATCTATAGGGGCAGTAGCACTGTGAACAGCAATTTCCATCACCGCCAAAGTTTTTTTATTTCTTTGTGTAGCTTTGGATGAGACAGATTTTGTCTTTTTGTTGTTCACTAGTGAAGACCCAATTTTTCGTAGGTTTTGGTTGACGCCCCCCTTTTGTTTACTGGCGGCAGATTGAACATCACTCTTCACAGGAGAAGCCACACTGATCCAGGACTCATTATTTTTTGAGGTCACAATTTCCTCCACACATTCAATCGGACGGATAATTTTAGAAAATGTTGGCAATACTGGGGTAATAGTCAAAGGGTTTCGAGTCAAATTTTCTAGATGTGAGAGACGTTGTGTAATGGGTACCCCAGAGTATTCATTTGAACCTTGATGGGATAATATATGGGATTCTAGATGAACTACTCTTTGTTCCAGGTTTCCTAATGAAAGACTTTTAGCACATTTAAGTGAGGTGTCCTTCATCCAATCACTTATATGGTCTAGTTTAACAGTTTGAACAGCTATCTTCTGATCTAAAGAGTTGAAAAGCTTAAATAGAGTGGACATAGCCGTGTTAATGGCCCCCAAAGTAATTTCTAATAAGGCAGGATTAGCCGAGGTAGCAAAAGATTGTTGTTTCCTGTCAGTAGTTTGACAGCGACGGGGGGTCGGATGCAAGAAAGACACCTCCTCGTCGAGTCTTATTGTGTCCATGGAGCACGGTTGTGCATAGTCAGTCATTATAGAAGCTCTTGAGCCTTCCAAGTCCCTGCAATCAGGAGAATTTTGACAGGGAGGAGATGTGGATTTATTTGGACTGGCATATCCCACGTCTTCAATAATTACTGAGGCCAGCGAGACGTTCTTGGTCAAAATATCACGTGCTACATTATGGCCTTCGATTGTCGTGTCTTCAATATGAAGAGTCCACTCTTCTAAAACAGTAGCAAAGGTTTGAAGGGATCTGATAGGTTTAATAGGAAAATGGGGTACAGTTAATAATGTTTGATCCGAAATAGTAGAACTCAAAGGGCAAGTAGAAGCCTTGTTGTTAATGGTGGGATATTGATTTGGAGGTTCACTACCTGGACAACAATTAGGAAGCTGTGGATTCGTAGCAATCTTAACAAGAGATGCCAAGTTAATCGGATCAGGCATTGCTATACCACCTGACTTTGTCTCATAGAACTTACGAATGTCAGGTTGAGTGGGAGTTTTATTAATTGGGGTTAAAATAATATTTTTCTTAGAAATACGAGTTCGACTTTTGGTCTTTTCCTGTGATTTTGGGATATTTTGGTTCACAGGTGTCTTTGAAAGCAAGGCTAGATCCGATGAACTAGGCATAGAACTTGGAGAAGCAACCATAGGGTCTCTGGTGATCTCCGATGGCATGCCTGTTTTCAGGGTAAACATGGAATGATTTATTACAAAACGTTAAAAGGCGATGTAATTTTCTCCTTTGATAAAAATGCAGGGCACCAACTCAAATAGCAATAAAAGCTGATAAAATTTCAACCACACATCAATTCGGAAGGTAAGCGATTAATGTTAGTAGGTGCAGCGGCAGTAAACAGTACCTGAGGCAGGGTGGTATAATGCCACCATCCGCCAAACAGCCGCTCAACAGCCAGTGGACTTGACGCCACAGGGCTTATCGCCGCAAGGGTCCCTTCAGCTGGTTCAAATGGTGTTCCAAAGTCACGTGATTGAACACGTGAGCGACACGGGTCCTGCCTCCTCCTGCAAACACGTGACCAGTAGCAAGAGCGCGACTCGCTCGCAGTGCCACTGTGAGGTGAAAAAGTACTTGTGCAGCTTGTGCACAGTTCAGGGAACCAGTTTTAAAAAACACACGTTCTTCCTGGACAGAACGCAATGCACCGCTCGAGCGCCTTCCGCCGGCTCAAATGGTGTTCCAAAGTCACGTGATTGAACACGTGAGCGACACGGGTCCTGCCTCCTCCTGCAAACACGTGACCAGTAGCAAGAGCGCGACTCGCTCGCAGTGCCACTGGGAGGTGAAAAAGTACTTGTGCAGCTTGTGCACAGTTCAGGGAACCAGTTTTAAAAAACACACGTTCTTCCTGGACAGAACGCAATGCACCGCTCGGGCGCCTTCCGCCGGCTCAAATGGTGTTCCAAAGTCACGTGATTGAACACGTGAGCGACATGGGTCCTGCCTCCTCCTGCAAACACGTGACCCGTAGCAAGAGCGCGACTCGCTCGCAGTGCCACTGGGAGGTGAAAAAGTACTTGTGCAGCTTGTGCACAGTTCAGGGAACCAGTTTTAAAAAACACACGTTCTTCCTGGACAGAACGCAATGCACCGCTCGGGCGCCTTCCGCCAGCTCAAATGGTGTTCCAAAGTCACGTGATTGAACACGTGAGCGACACGGGTCCTGCCTCCTCCTGCAAACACGTGACCAGTAGCAAGAGCGCGACTCGCTCGCAGTGCCACTGGGAGGTGAAAAAGTACTTGTGCAGCTTGTGCACAGTTCAGGGAACCAGTTTTAAAAAACACACGTTCTTCCTGGACAGAACGCAATGCACCGCTCTGGCGCCTTCCGCCGGCTCAAATGGTGTTCCAAAGTCACGTGATTGAACACGTGAGCGACACGGGTCCTGCCTCCTCCTGCAAACACGTGACCAGTAGCAAGAGCGCGACTCGCTCGCAGTGCCACTGGGAGGTGAAAAAGTACTTGTGCAGTTTGTGCAGCTTGTGCACAGTTCAGGGAACCAGTTTTAAAAAACACACGTTCTTCCTGGACAGAACGCAATGCACCGCTCGGGCGCCTTCCGCCGGCTCAAATGGTGTTCCAAAGTCACGTGATTGAACACGTGAGCGACACGGGTCCTGCCTCCTCCTGCAAACACGTGACCCGTAGCAAGAGCGCGACTCGCTCGCAGTGCCACTGGGAGGTGAAAAAGTACTTGTGCAGCTTGTGCACAGTTCAGGGAACCAGTTTTAAAAAACACACGTTCTTCCTGGACAGAACGCAATGCACCGCTCGGGCGCCTTCCGCCAGCTCAAATGGTGTTCCAAAGTCACGTGATTGAACACGTGAGCGACACGGGTCCTGCCTCCTCCTGCAAACACGTGACCAGTAGCAAGAGCGCGACTCGCTCGCAGTGCCACTGGGAGGTGAAAAAGTACTTGTGCAGCTTGTGCACAGTTCAGGGAACCAGTTTTAAAAAACACACGTTCTTCCTGGACAGAACGCAATGCACCGCTCTGGCGCCTTCCGCCGGCTCAAATGGTGTTCCAAAGTCACGTGATTGAACACGTGAGCGACACGGGTCCTGCCTCCTCCTGCAAACACGTGACCCGTAGCAAGAGCGCGACTCGCTCGCAGTGCCACTGGGAGGTGAAAAAGTACTTGTGCAGCTTGTGCACAGTTCAGGGAACCAGTTTTAAAAAACACACGTTCTTCCTGGACAGAACGCAACTGACCGCTTTTCGATAATGACCTCACTTTGGAACAATCCAGATCATTTCCTGGGCTAGCCCTGGGCCTCGGGTCTTGTTCCCGGCCATTTCCTACACTGGTGATGACCTCTGTTGGAGTCGCACTAGTCGGCTGGAAAAAGACGGCGCAGAGCTCAGGCAAAGTTTGTCTTGCTGGGCTCTGATAGGGTCCACACTTGCACAGTCCTATACAGGGCCCCAACTAAAGGTCAAATTCAGCTTGTCTAAGCCTCATGGCGATGCACCTTCCTTAGTACAACTCTCTTTTGTACATTGGCTTGCCACTTGGCTCAGCGCAGACTCCGATTTGAATTGTAGCTGGCTCTTGGGTTTGCATATGCCATCCTGTATAGTTTATCAGCCCGCTCTGCTGTGTAGATCAATGCTGTTTGGCCTCACTGGATGGACATGGTGCTCCCTATGTCTCCTCCATGGGGAGCAAATCTGTAAACAATAGTACCAATTTGTTGGCACATAACCTCTGTGCATGGGCAAGCCCTCACACTGTCCGCCGACGCCTGGCATCTCTTCTGATGGAGCACCAGAGCACATGATTTTGGCCAATAGCTCACAAATTTCTGGTAGTGTTTGAAACTTTGGTTTTTTGATCAAGGGTGAACTGATGCCAGAGACCCATGTCCACTCGAGAACAAAGGCAGGCGTCTTCTGTTCCTAGCATCTGTGAACAGTGTTTTCTGAAATGTCTTTCTTCAAAGGGTGGGAGCTGTCGCAACTTCCGACTGGTCGCACCTCGATAAGGTAAATGGGGCATATTTGGGCGTCATTCACAATCTTATCTCCTTGGAAGTTCACTCCGATCTTGCGAATACTTTCGACTGTCTGCACAACTCATCCGGAAGGCCCGCTCTTGAGGGATTTCCTCAAGACTTTGGACTCTTCAAGATACAACTGAAGCCCTACTTGTTCCTGTACCACTGTGGTTATGGTTTGAGTGAGCAGCGACATACAGCGCCGCCCTGGAGTTGCTGCACGGTGACGGTGAACTTTAACAAGTCACTCGAGCATAGCATAACAGGTGCTCATGGACAATCTCTACCTGTACGCCAAGCTATCCAGCGTGAATGCCCACCTGTAGCGCACACCTGCATACGCCCCGGCACGGAGCAACATAGGCCTGCAATTTCAGTGCGGATGTTCCAGCAGCCGCAGTGCAACTCAAGCAGAAGCCTCACTCGCGCAAGACGCATTCATGTGGAATGACCCTGCCAATGAGGAACGCTGGGCAGAATTGAAGTCCAATTGCGTTATTCAGGCAGAATTACAGTCTTTAGCCAGCGTCATTTCTTCATCTGCTACATTTCGTCTCGGAAATAGATCAAGAGACGGAACATCTTGTCTTGGCTCGTCTGCGTTTCTAGCCATATGCAAAGAACGCAAATAACAATATCGCCTCATGCCTACATTTGCAGAACTGGGGTACCACGAAAACTCTCTACCTTCTAGTTACAGAATGTGGACACCTCAATACTGCGCTACCACATTTATAAAAGAAGCACGCGCCAAAACTGCCACCCCCCATTCATCACAAATGGACACCCCCAACACTGCTATCGGAGCATAGGTCAATGACACCCCAATATGTCTATCTGCACATAGAACACGGGCACACCACTGGTGTTCTCTTTTGTGTTGTGAGACCACGGGCAACCCAATTCAGTTACCCTCACAACTGTCAAACATGGACAGGCAAACCCTGGGACAGTCTACCCTCAGATTTGTAGAACATTGCCGCTCAGTACATAATTGTCAACTTTTATAGAAAGAAACACCCCAATCCAGCGGTGAAAGTGGAGAATGGGAACTGGTGGTAGTTTGGCTGCATTCGTAAGAGAATGTGTGTGGGCTGGCGGGAGGGGTAGCGGAAGCGGCAGGTGAGGGTGGGGTGTGACCTTGGGTTTGCAGTCTTCATTGACTCCTGTTGCATCTGGGCTTGACTAGTCAATGCCTGAAAATATCCAAACAATATGTTAATAAATAGAAATCTTTGATCCAACTGTGCACACAACATACCATGCGACACGCAGATCTCTTGAGAGAATGCTTACTAATGGTACCCTTTAGACGTGCTTTACACTGAAACACGCAATTCCAGACAAAGCCTAAGTACACTGTGATTGGAATGGCATTAGAGCTGCATAGGGCTCTAAACAGCATCACCAGGTGCAAGCAACATGTGGCTCCATGCACAGCACATGACGTCAATCCAGCTGTGGCCGCTAATGCATTCATCTTCATTCGACATGATTATACTATTACTGTCTCTTTGACTCGAAATAAATAATTTTCTAAATAACACCAATTGAGCAAAGCAGAAATGAAATACTTTTGTCAAAGCCACACCTTAAAGCGGTGCAGTTAGTTGTCAGTAATCGCCTGGATGCAGTCACTGCAACTGAATAAATGGACTGGAGTAAAAGCAAAGGCCACTAGTGTGATAGGTTGTCACTCCTGGCACAGAGTCAGCTTGTCACACTAGTTCCTTGTGGTTAATGGCTTATTTGGTCCCTGGCTCCCGGTGAGTCACTCTCCTCTGGTCGGTCACTCCTCTGGTCCTTGGCTGCCCAGGTCAGTTGCTCCTCTGGTCCATCGCCTCTCTGGTCCTTGGCTACTTGGACGCTGGCAAAATTAAACTGAAACAAAAAACTTCCTATTTCTGTGTGCTGCTGCTGCTGCTTAACGTGCATCTTGAAAGGCCCGAACTCCCATGCTCGCACGGTGTGTCCATGCGATCATATGTGTCACCGATTGGAGAAAGACATGGTAACAATGACCATGTAAACATCATTTTACCGCCCACCCTAGTCCACAAAACATCTCCACACACAGCTCGTCCACCGAAACAATCCAGGTAACACAATGAAATGTATACCAGCAGAAGGCGCACCACGCTTCCCTGAAGATACCCAACTCCCCACACTCTTTAAGCACTGCTCCGACAGGCACCAAAGACAACCAGACACTTTAGCAACCATTGACCACTGCGCCAGACAGCTCACAAAAAATCTAAAACGTACACCCAACACACATCCATATATGAGTCTTAATCTGCACACATTTGCCCTGCCCTCGCTGCTGCTACACGAGTCCCCTCCCCTACCTCTCGGAGATCATAAAGCTCCTAGAAGCCATGAAAACAGCACACGATTCCTTAATATGGCATAAAAGTAAATAGAAAACTGTCAGAATGCACAACCATGCCAGCCTGAATGAAGCATGTCCTATTTAACAGCACTCCATTTTCAGCACATGGAGATGCCCTGACACGCATAAGAAAGGCTCTGCTGATCACACGCACATGCAATTGCGAGGTGGTTCAGGTGCTGGCTGCAGAGCCACGGGTGCCGTGTGTGTCCCGGCCTGGCTGTGACTGGGGAGACGGGCAGCGTCTGGCTCGTCCCAGACGAGCTGATGTCAAATGTGGCTCTGGAGAAAGAAAGGGGTACCAGTGGTTCAATGCGATTATCCAAGCACTCGTAGAACACTGGCATTCTTGCAAGGACAGAACGTGGACACCCCACCGTTAATCTCCCAACATATGTGGGGCATAAACACCCCAATGAGGGTCCTGGCACATGCATACAGTGCGGACATCTTAAGGCCGAGCTCCACAACTCTTACGGTTACGGACATGAGCGCCGCCATACTGCCAGGCCCCCAAAATAGCTATTTTCACACGTACAGAACACAGACATCCCAATATCGCCATCCCTGTGTAAATGGAGCATGGGCAGTCCAATAATCGTATGCCCTCCTTCATAAAACATGGACACCCCAAAATTGTTCTCCTTTTCAGCGAATGGGCCTGTTCCCCTCCCACATGCTGCTTCCAGTATAATTCAAAAGCAGGACATCGCCAATAATAAATAATACACAAGCATTTATAGAACAAGTACTTCCCCAATTCTGCCCTTCATTCATTTATAGTAAACGGAGAACCGGGGCTGCTATTCTAACGACCCCACAGGCTGCCATCTTGGCGTTAATAGAATACGAGCTTCCTAATACTTGCCGCGACCACTGGGCGATGTGTGTGTACCCCCACCCCCACCTCAGGCAGTAATGAGTTCTCCCCCCCACGCTCCCCCCCACGCTCCCTTCACATGCCCGCTCTGGGTGTGAGTCACTCTGACCCCGGAGTAGAATTGAAATGCAGAGCAGTAGCCTCTGACATCTGCAGCCAATACCGCCACATCAATCCCCAGCTAAGTGCCCATCTCAGGCGAGGGATCAGAGAGCGAGGCGAGGGGGGCTGGCGGGGTGAAGGGAAAGGGGGAGAGGGGGACTTGCGGAGTGAAGGGAAAGGGGGAGACGGGGGAGGGGGGTGGAGGAGTGAGGGTAGGGTGACCAGATTTTTTTAAAAGGAAACCCGGACGGGCCATCGAAATAGAAGTAGGACTAAGGTAAATCCACATACAACTTTAGTCCTACTTCTATGACGTTGGCCTGTTGCGGGTGGGCGGGGAGGGGGTGTGCTAACATGCACACTCCTCTCATTGGAGGAGAGTGCCAGGGAGGGGAAGGGTGAGGGGGGTGGAGTGAGGAGCAAGGGGGAGGCATGAGGGCTGGAGGAGTGAGGGGAAAGGAGGAGACTGGTCGAGGGCTGGAAGTGTAAGGAGAAAAGTGCAGACAGACAGACATGTGGTTGGGGGAGAGAGGGGGAAGGAAGAGACGAGTGGGGGTGGAAGAGTGAGGAGAAGGGGGAGATAGAGGACTGGAGGAGTGAGGAGAAAGGGGGAGATGAGTGGTGGGCTGGATGAAAGATGAGAAGGGAGTAGATAGGTGGGGGGCAGAAAGAGTGAGGGAAATGTGGAGACAGGGCAGAAGAGGGTTAATGATGGAGAGGAACAGGGACGTCATTTTACCAAAATGCCAGGGGTAGCAGAGGTGACATCACATGACCCTTGACCTTGATGACACCACCCCGAAGTGACATCACGGGAAGCGATGGAACACGACCATTTACCCCTTGACAAAACAGGAAGTTGCATCACATAGCATTGTTTCTAAGTACACTATGAAAAATACGGTTACATTATTACTGTAACGTGATACACATTTCATACAAGAATGGATCATCATATGTATCAGCAGACAGAAAAAATCATGCTATAACTGCAACTTGCGAAAAGCAAAATACATAGTCTGAAATGGATGCTTATTCTACTCTAAACGTTTTTTGGAGGTTTTTATCTGCATTGTGAATTTGAGGTGTTTAAGAACAGACTAAATCAGTGACTCACCCCCTCAAGTGTGCCTGAAATAAACCTTTAATGAGCCTAGCAATTATTGTATGGAATTCCAGAAAGACGTATAGCTCAAATAGCCACATGGCATTCGCCACAGCCAAGGAGCTTCAATTTGTAAAAAGTGCTTTTTTTCGTTATTATTTCTTTTTTTTAGAGGTAGCAAGGGAGAACACATGGGTAGCGAGGGAGACCCCTGGAACCCCTAAATGATCTACCTCGATCGGAAGAAAGTGCAGGGAATTAAGGAGAGTATGAGATCGAACAAGATCAGCACATGAAGAGGCTGCTTCCTGCTGCAATGCCTTTCTTCCTTTCCCCGACACCTTGCAAGTCCAGAGACGTCATTTGGGGGTCACCAGGGGTCTCCCATGTGCCCCTGAGGTCGCCCTTGCTATCCCTGTGGTCTCCCTTACTACCCCTAAAAAAAGAAAATCTTTTTTTTTTGTATTTAAATTAAAGCGCCTGGGCTGTGGCCAGCACTATGCACACTGTTTCTGGTGTGGCTGGCCTTCTTGTTCCAACTTCTTTAAAAAAGCAGTGGGTTCCTCAAGTGTAACACTTTGAGCAGTGACCCTAAATAAGAAAGAATAGGAATACCAAATCATTTGTCTTTCTGGAATTCTAGACAATTATTCCTAGACTCATTGCAGAGTGAACGGAGGATAGCACAGGGGCAACACGCTGGTCTTGGAAGCAAGACCACGCAGAGCAACAGATGTTCTGATCCCGTGTCCGTGCATAGAAACTGAACCCGGGTACGGTATTAGGTGCGTTATAAAAAAAACAATTAAATAAAAGAAATAAATGAAACGTTTATTTCAGGCACACTTCAGGGGGCGAGTCGCTGATTTAGTCTGTTCTTAAACACCTCAAAGTCACAATGCAGACCAAAGCATCCAAAAAACATTTAGAGTACAATAAGCATCCATTTCTGATTATGTAGTTTGCTTTTTGCAGGTTGCAGTTATAGCATGTTTTTTCTGCCGTTGTCTCTGTTACGATCATCACATGACATTGCGTCTCGGTGTCCTCGGTCACTTGACAAAATCCTTGTGCCTAAAAGCTTGTGTACAGTGAAGAAATGTTTGACCATAGGACAAACAGTGGCCCTTGATTTCATTTTGCCTCAATTAATTCTTGTAATGTGTCTATCTTTCCTATCAACATGGCATGCTGTTCAGAATGTGTGTTTGCATGTATGCGGTAACGAGTGTCCAGAGTAGGGGATATCGTGTGAGTGCGCTGCTTTCCCTATTTTGCCAACCTCTGAAGTCTGAAAAGTAGATCCACCCAGGCTTGACATGTGGCCAACTTTGCATCAGACGTGCAGATGAACTGGCCTGCTGTTCAATCTCAGTTACAAGTTTAATGTTATCCACTACAGAGTGTAATTGTCTTTCTGAGTTTGAGAACATTCAGACATCTAATTGCTCATTTTACTATAGCCGGAAAGATAGCTATAGACGGTAAAATAGCTCAGTGGGTTCAGTGCTCGCTGCTGCAATGTGTGTGTGATCTGCAGGTTCGCATCCCGGCAGGACCAACTCAGCCTTTCATCCTTCTGAGGCTGATAAATGAGTACCAACACAGGTTGGGTGAAATTGCATGTATAGTTGTCCTACATAAAGCGCCATTTCTCAAGATAAAGACTGATCATCCCAAAATATACCCAATCTTTCAACCACCGACTGAATTTCTGCGTCCAGACTTGCACAGTAGCAATCTGCAGGTCTCTGCCAAGTAGTGACTGCAAGCAGGCAATTATATCAGATTGCTTGTTTTGAGGGATGTCTATGAGTGTTAGAAGGACACTTGCAAAATCTAAGCTATTTTGAAGGCTTACATTTTGTTGTCTATCCTGACAGAAAAAATACAACTATGATCGTGTTCTTTCCTTAAGTACTTGTTTAAGGATTTGTATATGTGCCTGTTTGCTTCAGTGTGTGATTTCTGTACATTTCACATCACCTTGAAAGCCAAATACGAATGTAAGATGGGGGTGAAGTGTCACAATCGTAGTCCAGGTTCAAACCATGGCTTCACTATGTAACTAAACTGTGCATCCTGGGCCACCTGTCCTATCTGTTCCTTGCCTCTATCACAAAACATCTCACTCATGATTAAATAGAGAGTAACGTGGCTACTATAGTTATATAATAGTCACAGTGACTACTCCTATGTAGAAGACAACATAGATATGTGACTCTTAGCTTGCTCCTGGCATCTTCTTGTAATGTATCTTCCCATGTTCCCCTACATTATCAAAGATAGTTATCAGTATCTGTGAGGTAATTTTCATCGACGTAACAACGTGTGAAAAACTGTAGGGAGAACCCGCACTTCACTTTTGCCTGGGACCCCACAAATCGTAGACCCCAGCTGGTCATGCATGAGATAGGCATTTTCCAGACACTGCTATAATTCCCATAAGATGGCACCAGCTGCCAAATGTTGCTAGTACCTGGGGATTAGATGACAAATGATGGCGGTGTCTGACAAATGTCCATCTAATGCCCATGCCAGAACTGGTATTTTTGCCAATGCCTGTTTTTAGCAGGATTTCAGTGTAAGGAACAGATGCAAGGACATGCATACTTCTTATAAAAAAGTGTCTAATGGGATAAATGGTTAAGGCATTGTTACTACACCAGGATTTCGTTTACAGCAACAATTAAGCCATTCACTTTCAGAGGGCTGCTTAGAAATAACATTGCATTCCATTAAATGCAAAGAGGTATCTCTAAGCGATCCCATTGGTATGTGTTTTGAGTTGCAGGGGCAGGTAGTGGTTGGGGATGGCCATAAACGCCAACCAACATCCATAGGCTGTGTCCCTCCTCACATCCCCTCTCTCTCCTTTCCTCACTTACAATGCCAATTGATGGTAGCACTTACAGCACTGCCTAATATCCAAAACTCCAACGGGTGGGGTTGTGCGTGGGTTACTGGGAACTCTTTGGCTGTGCAAGGCAGGGTTTGGGGTGGCGTGTGTGTGTGTCTCCAGCTGTAGGAAAATATGAAAGAATATGAGCACAGCAGGGAGGGAGAGGACAAAAATCACCCTTCTATTCGTTTTGTTCGTGTGCCCATCCCGTTTCCCCATCAAGTTGCTCCGTCAGTCACCTAATCACTCCCACACGCCACAGAAAATGGCACTTGAGTTGACCTGCATCAACGTTCTGAACTCCCACCAATTATTCCTGTTCCGCTCGGGTGCTCACAGCAAGAGACTTTGGGCCTCATCACGAGTTTGGCGTAATCCTTAAATGTGGCATTTAAGGGTCTGTCAAATCAGGGGTTAGGTAGGATTTACCCCCAGCTTAGAGCTGGCAGTAAATCCACCATGAATTTGCCCATTTTTGGCGCTATTACCGATACCGGTAGCAGCGCCAAATATTCCCCATTGGGCCCAATAGGGAATGGGGAATTCCCGAATAGGCCCAATAGGAAATGGGGAATTAATGTTCCGCCAAACCTGTGATCCAGCGCTAATAGCGCCGGGGCGGTTGGCGGTAATGCTAATAGCCCCGGTGGTATCCCGGTGGTAATACCGCCGGTATACCGCCCAACTCGTGATGAGGCCCTTTGACTCTCATCTGCTTTCTCAGGCAAGCACCTCCTCCAAGTGCTAACTAGCAATATGATGGCTTCTCCAGGAAGATTGAGAGCTTGCTCTACCCAGGTCCATATGAGGTCAACAGCCATCATTGTGAAGGCTTTAAGGGCCAACATGAGATCAACATTGATGGCAGGACACACACCCGTGACAGAGGAGTGGATAGTGGCTGCCTGTGGTCTACACCCAGCGCATGTGGCAGAGAAGCACCAGAGGGTCGCCATCCTTCCCCATGACATGTTTCAGTGGTTGCTTCTACGGCTAGTCTTCTGCATCAGAAGACCTTCTGGTAGGTACTCTCGGCAACCTTTGTCAGTGGTACTGTCGGGGAACTGTGCCGTCCAACTCCTGGGTACTGCATCTGAAAGAGGTTAAGCAGACCTCTCCGGCTTCCTTGGCTTTCTAGAGGAAGGCCTGGTCAAATGCCCAAGGCTGACCATTTTAGAAGTGTGTTGGGTGGCACCAAATACAACAATGAAGAACAAAGTCAAGGCAGAGACAGTTACTGTTATTTAAAAATAGCTCTCTACACAACTAATGTTACCAAGATCATATACACGTAAAACATTATATCCAAGGAAAAACTGTAACCTGTATGCATAGTACATAGCAACCTGTTGTTGGTACAACACAATCTGTCTTTGTGGACTGGGTTCCTTCTGGAGGATCAATGGCATCTTTGTGTCAGTTCCAGTGACTGGGGCTTCTGGCGAGAGGTGGGCTGTCCATGGTAAGGCTTCTTTGGACATCAGGCCAGACGATGCTGTTGAGAAGCGGCAAACAGCTAGTGTCTGGATCTGCCAGAGAATGCCCTCTGAGATGTTGTAAGCAACAGCAGTGCACCGGGCATCACAGCTGGTGAGCGCAGTTTGAGCGACGGGTGGACCAGATCCATGAACATATATGACGTGTGACTATCAGTATCTGCAACAGTCCTTTATAGGGAACTATGGCTGCTCGAGGAACCTGTTTATTTGGAGGGGGTGTCGCAGGTATGTTCCCCGTGTACACCACAAAAACTGTTAATACCTGGTGCTCTCTCACAACCAGTCAGGCGAGGCCAATCACTTTGGGGAAACAGTTTATATGTTGAAACGCCAAATTGTGAAATCCTCGGTCTTCTGGGGGTGCAAATCATGAATTGCCTCCCTGTTAGTGTATGTGGATTAGAGCAACCAGAAAAAGGTGAATATAGATCGGATCGAGTAACACTGAGCCAGGAGGGTGAGAAGCAAAAGGAAGGAAGCACAGATTCTGCAAGCCTCATTGCCTCAATGGAACTTTTAGTCTCACAATGCACATCTATCCCAATGATAGGGTATAATAGTAGTGGAGCTCCTTGTGCTTTACATGCCTTCTGCTGATAGGCTCCTGAAGCAGCCACCATAAGATCAGCTACACTGGGGAAAGGATCAGTAATTCTTCCATGTCTATGAATAGCTGACGGGTCCAGTATAGCTGCAGATCACTCAAAAAGCAAACAATCAGAGAGTTCAAGGGAGCAATGTGGGTGCTGGCAGGTCAGCTCAGTGAGTGCAGCACCCTTATAAATGGCCTGTGTGAAATCCGGAGAGTACAGGCTGGAATCCCAGTGGCCTCGCTTACTCTTTCATCTGGATTTCTGCCTCCATTCGTGAAGGGAAATGTTTCGGACTTTTCCTGTGCTGCTGCCACCACATTCTTGATTAAAAGTGTCCTCTCTTACTCAATGATTCACATAAACTCCCTTTCATATAAGGTTTTTTTCAACCCAACCTCCAACAGGTAACTTCTCACTCCAGCCCAGTAGGTTGCAAGGCCTGATATGCTCTGCTTGCCTCATTCGAGTTGGTCAGGCTTCCAGTCCTCAACATTGAGCCCACCCTACATGTCTATTGAGCAGAGCCTCCTCCCCTGTGACCTATACCTGGGTACATTTACACTATGCGGAAAAAGGTAAACCAAAAGTGGGTCTTCAGATAGCAGACGGTCAGGCGGCCACACTGTTGTATCGGGTCTGGGGCCCACGCCTTAGCTGCATCTGCGTCTCTGAAAAGTGTACATGCAACATGACAAGTTCTACGTACTGCTCCACAGACAAGTTCACACATACCTTAAGCTGTTCCACTGTCATGTACTTACATATTACCGTATTTTACCCCTCTCCTTCCTTTTTTACGCTGTCACTGTATGATGCCCGATTGTTTCTCATCTTGCTCGAGGTGAGGTTTCCACAGCCTACACTCACCTACCTGCTCAGTCCTAACTATTGCCTGGTGTAGCCACTCATTCATGGGGCGAGGCTTTTCCAGTCTGCAGTCACCTGCCTGCTCAGTCTTAACTATTGCCTGGTGTAGCCACTCATACATGGGGCGAGGCTTTTCCAGTCTGCAGTCACCTGCCTGCTCAGTCTTAACTATTGCCTGGTGTAGCCACTCATTCATGGGGCGAGGCTTTTCCAGTCTGCAGTCACCTGCCTGCTCAGTCTTAACTATTGCCTGGTGTAGCCACTCATACATGGGGCGAGGCTTTTCCAGTCTGCAGTCACCTGCCTGCTCAGTCTTAACTATTGCCTGGTGTAGCCACTCATACATGGGGCGAGGCTTTTCCAGTCTGCAGTCACCTGCCTGCTCAGTCTTAACTATTGCCTGGTGTAGCCACTCATTCATGGGGCGAGGCTTTTCCAGTCTGCAGCCACCTGCCTGCTCAGTCTTAACTATTGCCTGGTGTAGCCACTCATACATGGGGCGAGGCTTTTCCAGTCTGCAGTCACCTGCCTGCTCAGTCTTAACTATTGCCTGGTGTAGCCACTCATTCATGGGGCGAGGCTTTTCCAGTCTGCAGCCACCTGCCTGCTCAGTCTTAACTATTGCCTGGTGTAGCCACTCATACATGGTTTTCCAGTCTGCAGTCACCTGCCTGCTCAGTCTTAACTATTGCCTGGTGTAGCCACTCATACATGGGGCGAGGCTTTTCCAGTCTGCAGTCACCTGCCTGCTCAGTCTTAACTATTGCCTGGTGTAGCCACTCATTCATGGGGCGAGGCTTTTCCAGTCTGCAGTCACCTGCCTGCTCAGTCTTAACTATTGCCTGGTGTAGCCACTCATACATGGGGCGAGGCTTTTCCAGTCTGCAGTCACCTGCCTGCTCAGTCTTAACTATTGCCTGGTGTAGCCACTCATACATGGGGCGAGGCTTTTCCAGTCTGCAGTCACCTGCCTGCTCAGTCTTAACTATTGCCTGGTGTAGCCACTCATTCATGGGGCGAGGCTTTTCCAGTCTGCAGCCACCTGCCTGCTCAGTCTTAACTATTGCCTGGTGTAGCCACTCATACATGGGGCGAGGCTTTTCCAGTCTGCAGTCACCTGCCTGCTCAGTCTTAACTATTGCCTGGTGTAGCCACTCATTCATGGGGCGAGGCTTTTCCAGTCTGCAGCCACCTGCCTGCTCAGTCTTAACTATTGCCTGGTGTAGCCACTCATGCATGGGGCGAGGCTTTTCCAGTCTGCAGTCACCTGCCTGCTCAGTCTTAACTATTGCCTGGTGTAGCCACTCATGCATGGGGCGAGGCTTTTCCAGTCTGCAGTCACCTGCCTGCTCAGTCTTAACTATTGCCTGGTGTAGCCACTCATGCATGGGGCGAGGCTTTTCCAGTCTGCAGCCACCTGCCTGCTCAGTCTTAACTATTGCCTGGTGTAGCCACTCATGCATGGGGCGAGGCTTTTCCAGTCTGCAGCCACCTGCCTGCTCAGTCTTAACTATTGCCTGGTGTAGCCACTCATACATGGGGCGAGGCTTTTCCAGTCTGCAGTCACCTGCCTGCTCAGTCTTAACTATTGCCTGGTGTAGCCACTCATACATGGGGCGAGGCTTTTCCAGTCTGCAGTCACCTGCCTGCTCAGTCTTAACTATTGCCTGGTGTAGCCACTCATACATGGGGCGAGGCTTTTCCAGTCTGCAGTCACCTACCTGCTTAATCTTAACTATTTGTCTACATGCCTGATGTAGCCCCTCATTCATGCGGTGAGGATTTTCCAGTTTGCACTGAAGCTTACCTGACTGTCATAATTGCATTCTGAGTTCCTAATGCAATCTACCTACTTGTCCCTGCACTTAACTTGTTTTTTTGTATAATACCTCTTTCCTCTTCCCCTCCTGCACTTCCCTTCCTCCCCCTTTCCCCTTTCTTTCATGTTCCCTTTCTTTCATGTTCAGCACTTGCACATTGTCTTCCTCCCTCTACCCCCCCACCTCCCACTCCCTTGCTCTCATGCTTTAGCACTTGTATGTTTCAATACCTTTTAAGAATGTTTTGTTTTTATTTTGTACCTTCCTTTCCCCTCACCATCCCCCCCTTGTCTTGATGCGCCTCGAAAACACAATTCTGCTGTAGAGTGCGCATTACAAATGAACGCTAAATCCTTAAATATGAACGTAATATGCTCCACAGCCATGTTCTCATATATGACCGTAAACTGCTCCGCTGCCATGTTCTCACAGAGGAATTTAAGCTGTTGCACTGCCATGTTCTGACATATAAACTTAAGCTGTTCCACTGCCATGTTATCATATATGAACGTAAGCTGTTTTACAGTGCGCATGGGCACCGTGTCAGGTGACCTACGTACGCCGTGGTTAATAAAAGGGGAGGTCTTCCAGGCCAGGGACAGACATTCCCAGTTACACCCTTAAGACGTCTCGCATCTTCATTTCGTTTAGTAGCCCCCCGGCCTACTACAACTGTCGACGAGGTGGGACGGGAGTCCCAGGCGTGCCGTACAGAGCGGGAGCTCTGGCACTCCTCAGCATCCCAGCCACACTGTGAGTGGCAGCAAGAGGGCCGGCGCAAGGCGTTTCTGCATGGGTTGGCTGCGTAGCCTGCTGGCTCATACCTGCCTGGCGCAGCCAGGTAAATCTGAGGCCCGAGCGCGGCACCTTCACAGCGAGGAAGCATTAACGGGCTACGGCCCTCGGAGCAGACGGGGGAGGGCACCACCCAGCACAGGAAGGAAACTTTACACACACAAAAAACAACAACAACGCTGGTCAGCGAACAGCAGGAGGGAGGTGGTAGCGACGCGAAGCCCCCAAATGCCCAAAGGCCACCAATCTAGCCACAAGGGAGCCTGAAGGGCCAGGTGCAAGGGAGAGGGAAGCCCAACCCTTCACAAGCACGCTAGCTGAGTGCTCATGGAGCCCTCACCACAAGAGGTGCCCCAGTGATGCCATAGTAGAGCGTCCCCGCAAGCAGCCCGGCAGAGGTGCTCATGCTGCGGAGGAGGCGAGGGAGCTGTCCCAACAGCCCCCAACTGCCACATCCACCACAGGATTACCGCCCAGCAGGACCTACCCACCACTTCCACCGCAGGATGACCCAGTGACTCAGCTAGCGACCCCAAAGAGATCACAGGGTTGCTTATGCCACCAAGGGGGGCGGCATAAGGAAGGCACAATCGCACAGGCGGAGGAACAGCCCTGCCAACATGGGGGTGAGGACCACGATAGTGGAGCAAGCGCTTCATCTATGGCCAGACTGGCCCTGTCCGTGTCCCGGAGTGAGGGGCGCAGGAGCTCCAGTACCGGAGTTCAACGTCACAGGTGCCCCTGCCACCCTTGGGCTACAGTGGGATATGTGGGTAGTAAGGCTGGAGATGTACTTCGCCACGGCCAAGGGGGATGACAATGCTGCTCAGAGGGCCATGCTACTATTCTACGCCGGCGGCGAGGTGCACCAGATTTTCAAAACATTGCGACCTTGAGACGAATCGTACAGTGCAGCAAAACAAATGCTACAGGAGTACTATCAACCACTGGTCAACAGGGACTATGAGAGGTTTCGCCTGCGGCAGCCCCACCAGGATCCAGCTGAGTCACTAGATGCATACCATGTTCGACTACGGAGGCTAGCCATGACCTATCGGCTAGTGGATGAGACTGACGAGATCAGGGCACAGATTATCCAACGCTGCTCGTCGGCGGCGCTGCTCCGCCAGATTCTAAAGGAGGCCGACATATCCCTACACAGAATCCTGGAGCTAGGAAGAACCCAGGAGCTCTCCACGTCCAGGGCAGCACAGATGGAAGAGGCGTTGAAAGGAGGTCGCCTGAAGCTTGTGCAGGCAGTGTCAACGAAAGGATTACTGAGGTCCTGCAGAAGGTACAGAAGGCAGAGCGTGCAGGGAGCACAAAAGCCCCCGGAGGCATGCCAGAAGCTGTGCGATGCCTCTGGTGGACCGGCACCTCACAGCCAGCCATGGCCAGCAGCGAGAGCCAAGTGCGGGTGTTGCAGCAATGTTTACCATTATGCCAAGATGTGCATGGCAATGTGACAATCCACACAAGCGTCCCAACCACCCCCGACACTGCCCAGGCCTCGGTACCGGCAAGTGGTCAGTGGATGAGGATAGGAGGCCAGGACACGCCTCCCTGTTGAGGATAGAAGAGCAGGTGACATAGAGGAGGTGTTCTGTATCTCAGCGATATGCCTGGACTCTAGGCAACAGTGAAAGAAGCCCTGCTGCTTGATCCCCATCATGAACACAAGGATGTCGATCCTGGTAGACACCGGGGCCTGGGTCAACTTGATGCCGGCGGCCGAATTCAGGAAGCTCTCACCAGTGCCAAAACTGCTGTAGCGCCCAACCTTTTGCATCTTCACATACAGTGGCTCCTCACCCCTACCACTGGTTCTTCGTCACATCGGTGCCGCACGACTATGTAACGATACAGACCAAGTTCTATGTGACGCCGGTGGCAAAAGAGACATTGCTCAGTTATGCAACTGCTGAAGATGTGGGACTGGTGCACTATGCCTTCCAGGTATACCACCCAGGCCTATTCGAGGGAGTGGGCTGCATGAAAGGATAGGAAGTGCAGCTGCACGTTGACCCACCCATCCAACCAGTGGTGCTGCACCATCGATGCGTACCACTCGACATGCGGCAGATGGGAGAGGCCGAGATTGTCAAGATGGAAAATTCTGTCATCATCGAAAGAGTGGAAGGGCCCACGCCCTGGGTGTCACCAATCGGCGTGGCGGCCAAGTCGAAGTGTCCAGAAGAGGTGCGCATCTGCGTGGATATGAGGCTGCCCAACAGGGCAAACAGGAGGGAGAGGCATCCCATGCCCACACTAGACGACATCCTTGCCGACCTACGGGGAACACAGCTATTCTCAACATTAGACCTCAAGGCCGGGTACCACCAAGTCCCTCTGCACTTGAACTCCAGGGCCATCACAATGTGCTCCCATATCGGCCTGTTTCGGTACAGGCGGCTGAGCTTCAGGGTGTCGTCGACGGCCAAGGTCTTCCAAAACACCATCAGGGGTGTGTGGGTGGGCCTCCCAGGGGTCTCCAAAGTGAGAGACGACATCCTGGCATACTCGGCGTCACCAAAGGAGCACATGGCCAAACTCATGGCAGTACTGGAGAGGTTATCTCAGGTGGGACTAACCCTGAACTGAAGAAAATGCAAGTTCATGGAACCAGGGGTGGAGTTCTTTGGCTTTGGCTTTCGTGATGGAGGACTGGCACCGAACCCCAAGAAAGTGGAGGATATCAAGGCGGAACCCGCACCAACTTCGTCCACCGAGGTCCGCAGTTATCTCGGCATGGTCAACTTTTGCGGGAGATTCATCCCGAATCTGGACACCCTCACCAAACCCCTACGCATCCTTACAAAGAAGGACCAGGACTGGAACTGGGGCAAGGCGGAACAAGAGGCGTTCAACGCCACCAAAGATGCCCTCACCTCTGACACTTCTATGGCATACTTTGACCCTACAAAAGAGTCGGAGGTGATGGTGGATGCGAGCCCGGTGGGGCTGGTGGCGGTGATCCTACAAGCTTTTGAATCGGGCATACACCAACCGATAGCCTTCGCAAGCAAGGCACTCACGGCCACAGAGCGCAGGTAATCGCAGATTGAACAGGAGGTGCTGGCTGTGCTATGGGGGTACAGGAACTTCCATATCATCCTCTACAGACATCCCATCACTGTGGTAACAGACCACAAAACCCTGGTCCTCATCCTGGGCGGGACCGCACCCTGGCCCCCGATCAGGCTTGAGCGCTGGCTCCTGAGTACGTTGTGACGCTGACCATCAGAGCAGGCGCCGACAACCCGGTGGACTACCTGTCCTGACACCCGAGAGAGCCGGCCGGAAGGGAGGAGACACCCGTAGACGACACTGAGGCTACGGTCATGATGGTCACACAGGCAGCGGTCCCCAGGTACATGTCCATCACTGACGTTGCGGAGGCATCCTTCCAGGACTCAGGAATGCAGGAGCTGACCGAGCAGCTGCGGTCGGGTCAATGGAAGGACTTCTTGAGCATCACACAAACCTGAACACCCAAGTCACAAGCCTTTCTCCGAGGCCTATGGAACGTGAGGAGCAAGTTCACCATAGGGCCAGAGCTCGTGCTGCTCCAGGGGATGCAACTGGTAATTCATGTGTCCCTCCAGAAATGTGTGATCAAACTTGCCCACGTGGGCCACCAAGGAGTTACCAAGACAGTGGCGAGGCTCCGTGAGAAGGTGTGGTTGCCGGAGATGGAAATAAAGGCAGACAATGCCGTTACTGCATGCACCTGGTGCCAAGCGGCGAGGCCCCTTGCAAAAGGACCCCCCATCATGTCCCTGGCACACGCAGATGCCCAGTGAAAAGCCCTCAGCATGGACTTTTGAACTGTAATCAAGCCCCAGCAATTCCTGGTGCTGCTTGACGAATTCTCAAGCTACCCGGTGGTGCACTTCATGGGATCCACAGCGGCCAGGGCCGTCATACCAGTGCTAAAAGAGACGTTCACCACCTTTCGGTTCCCAGAGTCCATGAGGTCAGACAATGGGTCCCCCTTCCAGAGTGAGGAGCTAGCCACCTTCATGGCGTTGTATGGGATGGAGCATCACCGGATTACACTGTGCTTCGCGCGAGCCAATGGCGATGTTGTAGCGGTTTATGCGAACCCTCAACAAAGCCTTCCGCTTTGCCCTGGAGAGGGGTCAGGTGCTGGAGCCTGCGCTCACAGAGTTGCTCATGGCATACCGCACAACACTGCACTCCACTACAGCTGTATCCCCGGCAGAAGTCCTGTTCGGATGCTAAGTCAAGTCAACAATCCCAGAGCACGAGGTTCGGCTGCCGGGAGTGGTAGAACGCGCACTGTGAGAGGCAGACAGGAGCAATCGAATGCCAGCGAGTCGGCTCGCCGCGGACTGGTGGAGCAACCACTGGAAATCTGCGATCAGGTACCCACTCACAAGCTATGCCTGCCTCACGATCAGATCACCTGCAGGGTGGCGTTTCTTAAAGGAACAATGATCACAGCGACCCGCAAACAGTCTTTCCTCACCAGAAACTACAGCTGGATCCGACGCATCCGAGGGACACCGATTAGGGATGACCCGGAGAGTGAGGACGGCCAGACCCAGCGCCAAGACAGAAATGGAGAGCCACCGACAGGGGCGACGACTGTAGCGACAACATCCCCAACACAGAAAGCGCCAGCAGCTCAGTGCCCAGCCAAGCGAGATATCGCCAGAGCACTGACCATCAACTCCCAGAGAGCTTGAAAGCCTATGTGATGGAGTAGGTAGTGGTGAAGTATAATAAATGACACTGTTCAGTAGTGTTTGTTACTGTCATATGTTCCTGTTTGGGAGGAGAGTTGGAAGAGGATGTTACGGTGCGCGTGGGCACCGTGCCAGGTGACCTACGCGCGCTGTGGTTAATAAATCGGGAGGTCCCATCCAGGGACATACACTTCAAGTAACACGCTTAAGACGTCTCGCGTCTTCAATCCGTGGCCCGGATTTAACAGGCCCAGGCCTACAACAAGCTGCTCGACAGCCATGTTAACATATATGAACTTAAGCTGCTCCACTGCAATGTTCTCACAGATTAATTTAATTTCTGCGGCTCCACAATGCGAATGTCAACATTATTTTTTGCGATAGCTCTTCAGCAACGCTTAGCCCAATGAATATAGTTAAAACAAATTAAAAACAATTCTCAAGACCCAGGCAGGACAAGGAAGGTGTTGGAAAAGCGTCCTCGTGCCTGAACAGGAAGCCATGTTGTTATAATTGAAACGGGGGATGTAATTCAGGTTTAATTTCCCGCCTTGTCAGCGCCAGCGTGCTGGGTGTGCGTTGCACATGGATAGGCGCACGATGAGCAGGGAGGAGGTGTGGGCTTGTGCTTAATGCGGCATTGCCAGCAACGTCTTCTCTGATAACATAGCTGCAAGTAAGAACGACGCATAATAAACATATCCCTTTTCTCAAATTCTCCACTTCTCTACTTAGAATGCACGCCATTCCTGCGGGTGAGCAGGATGTACACGCCATTCCTGCGGGAGGGCAGGATATGCATGCAATTCCTGCGGGTGGGCATGACGTGCATGCCATTCCTGCGAGTGGGCATGATGTGCATGGCATTCCTGCAGGTGTGCATGATGCACGCCATTCCTGTGCGTGGGCAGGATGTGCATGCAATTCCTGCAGGTGAGCAGGATGTGCATGCCATTCCTGAGGGTGGGCATGATGTGTATGCCCTCCCTGCGGGTGGGCTCGATGTGCATGCCATTCCTGCCGGTGATCATGGTGTGCATGCCATTCCTGCAGGTGGGCAGGATGTGCACGCCATACCTGCGGGTGGGCAAGATGTGCATGGCATTTCTGCGGGCGGACAGGATATGCATGCCATTCCTGCGGGTGGGCGTGATGTACATGCCATTGCTGCGGCCGGGCAGAATAGGTATGGCATTCCTGCGGTGGGCAGGATGTGCATGCCATTCCTGCGGGCAGGAGGATATGCATGCCATTCCTGCGGATGGGCATGATGAGCACGCCATCCCTGTGGGTGGGCAGGATATGCATGCCATTCCTGCGGGTGGGCATGATGTGCATGCCATTCCTGCGGGTGGGCATGATGCACGGCATTCCTGTGTGTGGGCATGATGCACACCATTCCTGCGGGTGGGCATGATGTGTATGCCCTTCCTGCGGGTGGGCAGGATGTGCATGCTATTCCTGCGGGTGATCAGGGTGTGCATGCCCTTCCTGCGGATGGGCATGATGTGCATGCAATTCCTGCAGGTGAGAAGGATGTGCATGCCATTCCTGTGGGTGGGCATGATGTGTATGCCCTTCCTGCGGGTGGGCAGGATGTGCATGCTATTCCTGCGGGTGATCAGGGTGTGCATGCCCTTCCTGCAGATGGGCATGATGTGCATGCAATTCCTGCAGGTGAGAAGGATGTGCATGCCATTCCTGCGGATGGGCATGATGTGCATGCCATTCCTGCAAGTGGGCAGGATGTGCACGCCATACATGGGGCGGGCATGATGTGCACGCCATACCTGCGGGTGGGCAGAATGTGCATGCCATTTCTGTGGGCGGGCAGGATATGCATGCCATTCCTGCAGGTGGGTGTGATGTGCATGCCATTGCTGCTGCTGGGAAGGATAGGCATGCCATTCCTGCAGGTGGGCAGGCTATGCATGCCATTCCTGTGGGCAGGAGGATAAGCATGCCATTCCTGCCGGTGGGCTTGATGAGTACGACATTCCTGTGGGTGGGCAGGATGTGCATGCAATTCCTGCGGGTGGGAGGATATGCATGCCATTTCTGTGGGTGGGCATGATGTGCATGCCATTGCTGCGGGCGGGCAGGATATGCATGCCATTGCTGCGGGCGGGCAGGATATGCATGCCATTCCTGCGGGTGGGCAGGATGTGCATGCCATGCATGCGGGTGGGCAGGATGTGCATGCCATTCCTGCAGGTGGGCAGGATGTCCATGCCATGCCTGCGGGCGGGCAGGATGTGCATGCCATTCCTGCGGGTGGGCAGGATGTGCATGCCATGTGGGCAAGATGTGCATGCCATTCCTACGGGTGGGCAGGATGTTCATGCCATGCCTGCGGGCGGGCAGGATGTGCATGCCGGATGTGCTGCTTCGTCATTGTAATTCTGCTGGTGTACCAAAATGTGAAAATACACTTAAACCTCATGAAGTTGGAAATAGCGAAGGATAGAAAAAAACATTCTTTCCTTGAATGGAGAATAGCAAATCGGGTTGAAAATCTGTTAAGTGCTATTGCACCAACAGGTAATTTATTTTCTTGTGAATCTAAAAACTTGATTTTTATATTATAAAGCAATTCAAAAGTACTTTATTTCGGATATAACCATACATCCATACAAGTTCATATAAATTGTCACATTAACACAATACACGTGCTTACTATATTAAAAACACGGATAAAACTTCATATTTGGGGTGTTGTTAAAACTTGGTAAAAGGCCTAATTTAGGCAAGTTGTTCCGGGCGCACTTTAATCAGGGAATTTTAGAAATGCTAGTATGCCACAGAGGTACAGAAAGCCACTTCCTGGTGCACTCTATAGGCACTGATTTTCCCTAATACTCCGAAAATGTAGGCTAGAAGACATTTTGATACCTGTGTAATTCGCCCAAATCAGCCTGAGCCCAGGCAGGGCTGCCTATCCAGCTGTTCCCGCTGTGTTTGCCTTGTACCGGTCTAACATGTGCCCTGTAGGTTGTTTGGACATACCATTTTCATAGACAAAAAGCCTGGCTTATGTTACGAATAAATACTTTTTTTTGCCACAGACTGTGTTTTTGTGCTGCAAAGAATAGATGTGTTATTTTGCATGGAACAGATGTTTTAAAATACAAATAATGTTGCTGTTGTTGGACTCTCACCCTAAAAACCAAATTGATTTGCGTTTGTGAGAAGGTGATTTTTCTTTTCTTTTTTCCAATGCATGCACACGTGGCTCCATGGGGAGATTTGCAATTCTCTAGCAGAGCAATTTCCATGTCAAAATAGACCCAAATGACTTTTCCTTGAATGGAATTCGCTCTCCCTTAGTTAGTTAATTGCTGAAAACATATGCAGGCAAAACACGATTTAAGGCATAATACAGCCCCAGAAAATGCTGCAGCTGGAGGGGTTCTGGAAACGTCTATGGGCGATAAATACAAAGCTTTGCTGCTGATATTGATAATTGTGCTCTCGGAATCTGGGGGACAGTGAGGGAGAAACCGTGGCCTGACTTGGGGAGCCCGGTCTGAATGTGTACCTACTGCAGGATTCCCCCTGTACACACCCTCTCATTTACTTCAGCGCTGGGGGTTCTGAGAGTATGAAGCAGTCAAGGTTTTAGGGCACCCCCCCACCCCATTATTATACAGAATTAAGTGCGTTTAGCACTTGGCACTGGCAGTTAGCATGCTTATAAGCAATGGTCGAAGTGTACAAAAAAACGAGTGGAACGACCTTCCCTCTGCCCCACCTCCTTTTCTGCTCCACCCATTCACCCCAATTCACCCCAATTCAAACCCCCAACCTGGGCCCTTCCTTTCCTCCCCTTGACCATACACCACGCTGTTTGTTAAACCCGTTCTCTCAAGACTGAAGAAAACGTAGTGAAGGAATATGAATTTAAATGGCCACCATTATTGTGTCATTGTCCCCCCTCAGCATGCAGCTGTATGCAGGCTCGCCTTCCAATCACCCACCATTCGCACCTCTCAAAGGACATGCCCAGGACTATAGCCACGGACACACCCCTCCCATTACCTGCAAACCCCTCTGTGCCTACACAAGCACAGCAGCGCCTACAGCAATTCCCAGATTGTTGCCTGACTGCTTGAGAATGGAATTCACGCACTAGCAGTCCATTGCAATAAATAAAACGCTTATATAGCACACTGAGGTTCGACACAGGAGTGTTATCCACTGAGTGTAGGTTCAAATCCCGAGCTGGGGGGGAAATTAAGTTTATAAAGTGTCCTTTTCTACCATAATGGAATGGTACTCCAGGTCATTTAAGCTAAGGGCACTACGACAGATTTCCCTGAGAAGTAAGGGGACGTCATACCCTTTGGTTCCCTCCCACTTTGACCTCTGCTTATAAGTTGCTCGTATTCTTGCAGGCAGACCCTGGACAGCAAACTCAACTGGGAAAGCCACATCGAGAATACTCAGCAGAAGTCAACAGGAAAGATGGCAGTGCTGTACCCACTCCTGAAGAGCAAATCCATGCCCCTCCGGACAAAGATCAACGTCTACAAGGCGATCATCAGACCAACCCTGACTTATGCCTCCCCAGCATGGATGACCTGCCATGAGCGACACCGGAAGAGTCTTCAGATAGTCCAGAACAAGGCCCTGCGGATATCGTCTGGAGCTCCAATCTTCACAAAGATAGCAGACCTTCACAGAGACCTGGACATCGAGATGTTGGATGAACATCTAGCGAAGCTGAGTAAGAACTTCTGCCAAGAACTGGATCAGAACCCAAACCCTCTGATCAGAAGACTCACTGCCACCACTGCAAACCCCTTCGACCGCTACCCGCGGCCCATCACTGCGAAGACCCTGTGAAACCAGCCCTACTGTGACAAGACCACACAGACCAAGAAGAATACAAACCCACGACTACACACTCAACCTGAGAAGATGGAGTAATGAGGCTCAAGCCTCGGTATCCAAAAATCACAGCTGATGGATAAAAATCTATCAGCAAGAAGAAGAACAAGCGCAGGCAGAGTAACTGAGACACAGCCTGTATCCACAAGACAGTCATGCTCAGTTTTCTGCTCATCCCTCTACAGGTGTTGACCACAGCAACTGGAGGACACTCCGCTAGGCCCTCGCCTTCGAACTCCAGTCGTTAAGATCATCGGCTAATCAGACAGTCACAATGACTAACCAACCGGAGAACCAACTCTAAGCCTGTCTGTACTCAACAAAGCACCTAAATAACAGTGGTGGCTGGTATAGTTTGAACTGGAGGGGCGTACATGTCTGTGCCTGTTATACGGAAGCCACCAATGGCAGCCAGGGAGCCTGAACCAAACACTGGGCGTTTGGGGTGTTCTCGACCTGAGAATATTTTGAAAAGAATGGGTGAAAATGGTGGATTTTATTGCACTTTCTGTGAAAAATTTGGTAAAAAGCCACAAAGTTTTCAATTAGTTTTGTATGGTTTGCACATGATGCAAGTCACCAACAGTGCACAGGGGCATTTTTCAATGCATTTTCAGGATGCCTTTGCCACAATATATTCCAGTATATAAAAAATGTTCTTGCTGGCTGTGCCCATACATATCCATGCAGGATGCATCAGTATTACCATAGAAGGAATCTGAGCCAGTAAAGAATACCATGCCACATAGAGAAAGCATACTCAGACTAACTATAGCAACATAGGCCAGTGTACCACGTAATCATACTTATGTTTGCTTTTATCCTTGATGAAAAGTACAAAAATGCCATAGCACACTAAGACCATATGGCCAGACTAAAGCCACCAATGTAAACTAGTCTAGTCACATAATAATTCATGTTTGCTTTACCTTGATGCCAAGTAAAAAGTAACAAATGCCATGCATTACATGAACTCTGACAAAATAGGCCAGGCTAGCCACGTACTAACACTTATCATGTTTGCTTTACCCTTGATGCCAAGTAAAAAAAAAATGCCCTCCCACATGCAAAAAGTATATGTAGGCTGACATTAGTAGTGCCAATCTGCATATACGTTCTTAATGTGGCATGGCATGTTTTACTTGTCATCAAGGGTAAAGCAAACTTGATAAGTGTTATTTTATGACTAGACTAATTGGACTTCCTGTTTCCTTTTTTTAAATTGTTAAATAGCGATACATGAAGGTGGAAACACAATGTTTTACATTCTTTTAATCTGTAAAAGGGCTAGGCAAGAACTCGTACAAGGTCCACTGGGTCTGTGGCAGTTGTGGCGGTGCCAAGGCAGTGCAGCTAGTGAAGACCGCTATTATGAGACAGATAGGGGTGAGTGGATTGCTACTTTCTTTGTCTCTGGTCAGGTAGCAGTAGGCATGGAGGAAGAGCCCTCACCTGCCATCCTCTGACTCTCCTCCAACTGCCTCTCTCCCTCTAGAACATAGAGTTAGAACTCCTGCTGCCAATTCTGCACGTGACATAACCCATGCTTCAGGCGCCCATCCAAGACACAGCTCTCCGGCAGATCGCCCTCTTCCAAAGAGGCAAGTTGCAGCATCAAGGGTGCTGCCCAGTGCTTCACCAGGCCACGTGGGGGATTGGCCCCGTCTGCATCTGGGGACTCCCTTGGGCTCTTACCGGAAATTGCGAGGGCTGACAACACCTGTTAGTAGCCATTTGACCTTATTGCAAGCCTGGCGGTCCAGAAATAAGGGTGCCGGTAGCAGCGTACCGGCACCCTTTCCGGACTGCCAGACTACAAGTCTGCCTTCAAGGGCCGTTGTTCCTGGCAGGTCTGACCTGCCGTGGGCACTAGCCCCTGCCGGCATGGTTTTCACGGAAGCACTGGCGCCATTAGCAATGGTGCTGGTGCTTCCGTGTCCCCATTCCCGTGGCGTACTATGGACTCCACAGGAATGGGGACTTACACTTTCCGTCGCCTGATATCCCGGGTCGCCGGAACTTGTAATGTCCTGGTGGCACCAGGATCTCAGGCGGTGGAACAGTGTTTCGAGTTTGGCGGCAACTCACTGGTAGCAACGGCGGGTTACCACGGAACTCGTAATGAGGCCGATTATGAGGCCAATGATACCAGTTACTAGTTAGTGTAGTACTGTGTCTTATTGGTGCATGCAAATGCACCGCTATGTCTTTTTATCAGTACAAAGGCGTCGTTCTAAAAGTCACAGTTATTTAATCAGGGGGAACAAAATGAAGAAAAAAAAAATAGGGGCCAGGTGGGTTCTCCCCGTTTGCAGCCCAGTAAAGAGAAAACAAGAAAGAAAGAAAACTATTAAAAAAGTGCTTCTGTACTAATGAAAAAAGACTGCCGTTATTTTCACTGCTGAAAAAATAGCATGGAACCGTACTTATGTGGACTGGTCATCTGTCATTAGCCATATGGGACTGATCGTTACAGCTATTGGGGATATAGGGACTGGCTACAGCAATTACCAGTCAATGTGGGGATTGGTTACACCTGTTGCTGAGTAATGCGAGGACTGGCTATTCCCTGACTTGCCGTGTTGTTGCGATCCATACAAGCGCCTGTTTGTATGTGCAGAGGGGCTTCTGGGCATGCAGAGGAGAACTGAAGTATTATTTACTGACCATGCAGAGATTGGCCTGCTCTGTTACTGACCAAGAGGAAACTGACATTACATGCTATTGGTTGCCCTTGAAGACTTGTATTCCCCTACATTAGTGGTCATTGGAGACTGGAAACACTTTGTGCTTCTGGCTGTGCGAGAACCTGATCGACCATTATTCGCCAGGTCACCTGGCTCTTGTTGTGTTGGGTCTCTGAACAAACACAAAATAAATGGCAGAAAAATATTAGTTGTGGCCCCACATTTTAAGAGGAAAGTGTAGTACACAAACATGCAGATAATATGCTCGGAAAATAAATGATGGGAAAATACAGATTGGGATGTCCAGGTCCGCCATCAACCCTGCAGAAGTGAGTGGACCCCAAGCTTGGATTCTGCAGGCCATTGGCCAAATGTCTCCGCCCTTTTCGGAGCTGGGGGTCACAGGCACTTTTAATGGATTGTAACACATGTTATCCTTCTGACAAGATTCATTGTGGGGGGGGGGTGTTTTGAGTTTCAGGCAATTTGAGGTGGTCGAGAGGGATGGGTGTTAATGATTCTGCTGCTGAAGGGGGGTCTAGAATATCCCTGGGCCCTATCAACCTGGCGGTGGTGGATTGAACTCTCTTATTCTGGAAGGCAGGGATGAGCAGCTCATTACAGAACCCCGCAGGTAGCCCCCAGCAGCCCTGGCTCCCATCACTGGGGGGCAGGTGATCTGGGCTCTCACGCTCCCACCCGCTCATCACTTTTCCCATGCTCGACCTATAGGTGGAAAGGTCATTATTTTGCTCTCCCCGACAACAGGAGCAGGATCATCCTGGGGGGAGGGGGGTGTTTATTATGAGAGGTGGAGATCGTGCAAGCCACACTGGAGTGGACTGGGATATAATATCGACCAACGAGAAAGTGTCTCAAAGTCCCAACTGGCAATGTGTTATTTCTCTTGAGATACTGTTTAAGTTCTACTCAAAGTTAACTTCTTGGTAAAATGTGTTTCAAATAGTGCATTTTATAGTATATTTGTTCAGTAACATTGGTCAAAATTAGCAGCTGCACTGTGCAGTAACTAATCAAAGAGGCTCACTTTGGCCAAAACACTGGCCCACGTTTTCCAAAAGAAATGGCCCACCCCAGCATGGTGGACTGGCCCATCCGTTATTGTCTTATAGGCCAGTCTGAGGCTGTCTGCCATGGTGGCAGGTAATCTCCATCCCAAATGTTCCTGATAAGCACCTCTTTAAAGGTGTCATGTAAGACCATCCCTAGATTTGCCTGTTTACTTTTTGTTATTGATGGTAGCACAATGCTGAAACCATATTTATTTTTAAATCAGAACCTTCCTGGTGATTTAATTATGCCTATCAGTTTCCATCAAGAACAGCTGCTGCTGTGTGACACTTGTGAAGTACCCGCACCTGTAAGAGTGTGTGTCCTAGATGGCTTATAGTTGGCAACAGCATACATTTCTGTGTTCGATAGGCACCTGTATCAGCCCCAGCCCCCTGTCTATTGCTGGTGTTTGCCAGAGTAAAGCCCGAGGGATTGCAGCCAAAAGGCCCCTTCCTTACCAGAGGTTATGGAAGCCCCCCTGCTGAGACACAGAGTCTCTGGGACTTGGGTGAAAAGGGGGCAAGGAACCTTCAACCGCCCCATCCCAGAGTCAATACATATATGTACATTTACAGATTCATACACTTTAATGGCAAAAGGCCCACTATATTTATGTCTTGAGGGCACGAAAAGGATTAAAAGGGGAGAAGAAATCCATTAGCAGGTGACTACACATGGCAGATTCCAAGAGTGGGGCAAAAAAGGCTTCCATGATGGGCGATGTGCTATTATTAGAGGATCTGAATAGAAGTAGGAAGCAGCTGTGGCTTGGGGGAAACTACCACCCACCCAAAATCCTTGTAATTCCGTGCTGTTATTGGGCTGGATCTTCCCGGATCTGTGATCCAGCAAAAAATGTCTCCCCTGAATCTGAAATCCCCAATACCGGGGAATCCATGTTGTGATGAATCAACTTCCAGGGCACCAGTGGTCATGGGATGAATATCGGTTTCTAAACCATCAATCAGCCCCACGCCTCTAGTACACCAGAAGTGATCCGAACAGACTGGAAACACAAGCAAATTGTAAACCTCCTTGTCCAATTTTGGTAACATGGACGGAACAGCAGGATTATCTCTGCAAGGTCGTCGTGGATCGTTGGTTAGTTGCAACACAGTGAAAATACAATTATTACCCAGTGATAAAAGGGACTGTCCACTCAAGGTTGCATAAAATATCTACTTTATTATTACTCAAAAGACAGTTCTAGCACACTACAAAATACAACGCACCCTGTAAAGAAATGTAGAGGACAGACAGTTTCAAGAAGGAAAAGGGGTGCGCTGTGGATACTGACAGGCGGGTAGGCGGTAAAGTGATTCATCGCAATAGTTCAAGGATACTTGGTTTCAGCACAAAGGGAGCAATGGGTCGTAAAATGTCCCTAGGGGCCTTCAGAGAAGGACCAGGGGGATAGAACCACAATGTACTTTGTGCTTGTAGATGATCTTGGTGCTCGACAGGGTTGAGTCGGTCTCATGGCGCTTTGCAGCTCCTGCGACAGAATTCAAGACGGGAGACAGTTGTGGGTATCAGGCAGCAGGAAGTTCAGTGAGCAAGGCTGGACAGACGGCTGCATGCTTGCCTACACAGCGGCTTGGGGTAAGGAATCATGTCAGTGCTGGTTGGCGTGTCTGAAGCACTGGTCAGGGTGTCTCAGACAGCATGAATGACTTTGGCGTAAAAACAGTCAGCGGTGCAGTCGGTTGCAGCTCGAGGGGCTCAACCGGCTCAATAATGTCCTTTAAGTTGGACACTGGTTGATGCTTGTCGATGCACTCCTCCTATCTTCTTCACTGGGCTTGTGTCATCCTTTAAGGCGTATGGTCCAAAGCTGTGGAGAGTGTTGCAGGCAACAGCCTTGTCCTTGGTTTGGTTCAGAGACTCTCTGGCACTTCCCTCCTAGGAAGCTTTCTTGCAGAGCCTAGCAGGGCACGCTGTGTGCTGGCGGGATACCAGTTCTGAGCTGCTCGAGGGTCCTCTGGATTCAGTATGTCCTTCTGTTCCCTTGGAGCTGTTTAGGGTAGGGATCTTGCTTTCCTCTTTGGAAATCCTGGCCTTCCTTCACTGGCGGAAGCTGTAAGGCAGACTGTTCCTTCAGCCAGGGTCCAAATGAGTTCTTCTTGTTACTCCTTGCAAAGTCTTCAAATGATCTGCCCAAAACAGCCTTTAAAGCCAAAAGGGCCACAGTGATTGGTGAAGGCTAAGCCTACCTTAATGAACCAATCCTGGGTCCCCACCAACAATCTACTGTATGCATGAGGCCATAACCAGAGTTCTTTGCAACAGAAAAGGTAAAGGGGTGAAAACATGTAATACTAAGTCCCACCCATCTTCCTGTCTGTTGAGGATCAAAAGGTCTCTTTGGTTATTTGAGCTCTCTGTCGTTCCTGATTAAAGCGGCAGGTTCCCGTGAAGCTGTGGCGAGAACAGACTTTCTGTCTCCATCAAATCACATTCTCCTACCCTCTGAATGAGGTCCTCCTGCGGAGGTTGCCTACTGTAAACACATGTACCAGACATGACAGCTCACTTTCACTGATACTTTAGGACGGGAGCTGGCTTTAGGTTGACACTGTGCATATGAAAAGGGTTTTGGGGTTTCCTTCCTCCTTCGTTTTAGCCTCTGAAGCCAGGCCCTATCTGTGCTTGTTGAAGTATACCCTATTAGTATGTTAATTATGTTGATTGCCGCCACCATCTGCAGAGGGCAAACAAACAGACAGGGTGGATCCATGGAGCCTTTGATAGTTAATTAGGCTGGCCATGGCAGGAGGACGGTTATACGAGTATGTCATGCGTTGAACATAGCAAATGTGTGCAGATTAGCCCCACACATTTTCCAGAGGTTGATCTACCATCATTCAATTGCATATAACATTTTTAAAAATCCCAGGTAAGCACACAACCACCATGCGGATGGTCGAATTCCTCACCCATTTGCACTCTCGTGTGCACTTTATATTTATTTTCGAATGCTGCAGTGCATTTGTGTTGGGGCAGGAATTGAAGCTTGGGCGTTAGGTTGAGAGGCAAGACACTTCCCCACAAGACCACTTGAGAGTTTGAGCAGGATTGCTCTGAAATCCCATGTCAGTGTTTCACTGTATAGGATATATTGATGTGCATTTTTGGGGGTTTAAAAGGTGTGCATATTTTGGACTTTGCTGACAACATTCTAAGAAATGTAGCTATTTTCCAGGTGTTCATGATTCATCTCCTGAGGGGCTGAGAGGCAAATGTTTATGGCAGTGACTAAACTTCCCGGCTCGCCCTGAACTCCCCACCTTCACCCGCCAGCGCTAGTTGGGAACCACCAGTAAAAAAGTCAATTTCCACCACCTAATCTGTTGCTGCTCAAGAGGCCTGCCTCTGTCTTCCTTGCTAATGACAGGCAGTTCTCCCTTCTGACTGTTTCTCTAAAGAGAGGGCAGTCCATGTATTCTAGCAAGCATTGGGGCGTCATCGGCGCAGAGATACACGGACACCCTTGGCTCTTCAGCCGGCCATGCCGGGAGCTGGCGCGCTAATAACCCTGTATCGCACACCTCGCCGCTCCCTCGCGATTGCCATTTCACAGGCAGCATCAAGGATACACTTAACTTTTCACTCCTCTCTTATCTGCAAATGATTGGGCGACTCAGCAGGAATGGAGCAAGCCACTCGAAGGCATATTAAAAGGACAATTTCTCCTGTCGCTCAGGAAGCATGCATTATGCAAAGTAGCCGTCCTCCAGACACTGGGAGAAGATGCGGCCTGACCGAAGGCGGCCTTCCCTGTCTGGTCGTCTGGCTGCACCTACCTTCTAGGGGCTATTGGACACGGTGCAGAGCTAGTCGAGGGGACTCCTTGCGGGTGGCCGGAGATCCCCGCACACGCTTCTAGCAATAGCTGTCATTCTGCAAATGTACCAGCACTCGATGACTAGACATGCATAATCATATGCAAACTTTGCCAACCTAGCAGGAAGAAATACACTGCAATCCGTTGCCCATGTGGCATTAGAGTAATAGGAGTAACCCTGCTTATTTATCAATTACACAATGAGACTTCTTGTCATGAGTTATATCTATAGACCACGCCCCGCACCACTGGGAGCAATGCATACTTCCAACTCAGCATCCTCATCGCTTTTGAAGGAAAACAGTCCCACAGTGTTGAGCAAAAGACAAAACCTTCCACAAGAGCACAACCTGCAAGAAGGTGGTGTTTTGGATCCTGAGGTGTTAACGCTATACAGAGGAGCAGATGTGGCATCATGCCAGTGGCACATTGAACATTTCCAGGGCTGGCAACATCTACTGGATCCCAGTGGCGTGAGCGTGCTCCCTGGTCCAGACTCTGCCACCCCACCCTGGTGCGCGGCCACAGCCTGGTTTGTGTAGGTGGCAGAGATGGTCAAAAACGGTTAGACCCATCTTGCCGGGCCAGGCTTGCCCTTTTCTGCGGAGGACCCTGAATTATTGGCACATGCTTGTGAGCTGCTTTGTGACTGAGACAAGTTGGCCCTTCGCTCTCGACCTACACTGGGCGGCGTTCTGCGCATGGCTCCTCAGGGGTTGAGTCCGAGCCCTGTCACTGGTTATGTCAAAGGCGGCCTGTGTGTGAAAGATCACAAGGCTACACTGGACCCCCTCAACGATGACCTGTGGAGGAATCCAACTTGGACTAGAGAAAAGGGGCCTTGTGTCTAAAAGACCAACACTAGCGCTGCGTGCATGACCACGAGTGGCAATTCCTCAGGAAAGCATGGTTGCAGATTGGTAAAGATAGCCGTGCCATGTGGTGTGGCGGACAAGGAGTCATAGACCTGAAGGGGCAAAGAGAGGATAACCAGGTGTGCCAGAGGTGGAGCAGCGTATGCCATCTGCAGTCTGCTCAGGGCTGGAGGGCATGAGGAGTTGGGGGTCCTCCAGGAAAAGAAATGACTCGGAAGCAAAAAGTCCGCAGTAATGCCAGCTGACATCATCAGTTCACTGGACTGGTTTTATGAAGGGCCAAGCTGTGGCCTACAGGAGCTGCAGTTTCACCCAGGGACAGCGGGCGCAGTCTGCTGGAGAAGAAACCTGGCAGGGGTACATAAGGGGCACAGCGGGCTGAGCCCCATCCCAGAGGGCACGGGGTGCCTGCTCTTTATCTGCTCAACAAGGGCAGAAACGGTATTGTATTCTATTTTCTCAAACTGCAGCACTGGGTAACGTTTTAAAAAGGCCATCCAGCCCCTGCTTGAGTTTGGATGTCAAAGGCACTGCCACCAGCACGGGGACTTGTAGCTGGCACAATAGCAGCCTGGACCTTCCATGAAGCAGCCAAAGGCTAAGGTGCTGCAATGGGGCAAGGCAAAGCCCCGATGTCTGAGGCCAGAACTAAAGACCTCTGAGCCTATTCCTTCTCATCTGGATTCGCAAACCTAACCCCCTCTCGGTGCACATATCGACCCCCAAACGATCGGTTTGGTTTGTGACTGGCACGCCAGACAGTGGGCTGCAGTCCAAGCATGCTGCGCAGTTACCTTGAAGGCTAGTAACCAAAGCATGCATCTCACAGAGGCAACACTGACCATCGTCGTAGAAAGATCGTAGCCTTCCAGGCACTTCTTGGCAGCCCTCCTGGTCAGGTCTGGCACAGTGTCCAGGTGGTAATGCCCCACCAGCTTCAGTTCCTGCATGGAAGCAGGCCATGAGTGCAAAGCACCTGTTTAGCCCCCAGTAGTGGTGTCCCGAAGGCTCCAGCCCTGGCATACGTGCAGGAGTGTGAGTGTTCGTCATGGAAGCCTTCTTGCAGGTCATTTAATATTATGCAAAGGATTACATAGGTTTGCATTTCCATGAAGCAGTAAGCCTTGTACAATGTTCCTTTACAATACAGCTCAACCAATGTATACGCTTGAGGTTTGTTCTTCATTGTCCAAATGTTTATACAAGGATGAGTCTTTTGAGTGCAGACAACACTTAAACAACAGTTAATATGAAGCACAAGGTCTCATTCCTTCGTCTAAACAGTTGGCTCTCGGATAGCCTAAACATTAACAGAACTCAAAGGTCGGAAGGCTTGGTTGCAAGTTGAAAACATAGTCCACCATTTTAGAACGATGAACACATGAGTAGAAATCAAAATGGCAGATGAATCTTAAAATGGCGCGAAGTTAACCCAAAAAATCGGAACTTTGTAACACGGTTTTCTGTGTAGCGCGAGTAGGCTTAGGCCAATATAAATACTAAGGAGGCACTATATAATTACCGTTTAACACCCTCTCGGTGCACATATTGACCCCCGAACGATCGGATTGGTGTGGGAATTGCACGCCGGACAGTGGGCTGCAGTCCAAGCATGGCGTGCAGTTACCTTGAAGGCTAGTAACCAAAGCATGCATCTCACACAGGCAACACTGACCATCATTGTAGAAAGGAGGCTAGCCTTCCAAGCACTTCTGGGCAGCCCTCCTGGTCAGGTCTGGCACAGTGTCCAGGTGGTAATGCCCCACCAGCTCCAGTTCCTGCATGGAAGCAGGCCATGAATGTGAAGCACCAGTTTAGCCCCTGTATTGTCCCGAAGGCTGCAGCCCTGGCACACGTGCAGGAGTGTGAGTGTTCGTCATGGAAGCCTTCTTGCAGGTCATTTATAGGTATGTGGCGCCCTCAGATATTTTTCATAGGGGTGCCTGATGACGTCACTTGGGGTGGCACATTCATTGACTTCAGGAGGCGCAGGTGGGCCGGTGTAGGGGGCAGTGTTTTTATAAGGGTGGCTGTGGACCCCCTTTACCCGTTGGCGGCTTCACTGTTATAGGTGGCTATGTTTGAGAGCGGAGGACTGGAGTGTGGAGGTGTGACCGAGCAGGGATGTCAGATGAAGAACCTTTGGGATGCCAATGACATGAGGCTAGATTTCATGTTTTAGGGCTCAAGGTGTTTCCCTTAATGCTGCCCGACTCTGGGAGCCCTAGGTGGCCCCCTGGAATTGCTTTATTTTGACCCACTCTCAAAGCGGTAGCGACCTCAGAAAGCTTAGGCGGGCCTGGCTAGGCCCATGTCCCGGAAAACCGCTCAAAGGCAAAACATCCCGCTGTCCCAATAGGATAGCAAATACAAACAATTCCACAGTACGGCTACCCACTGTGGAATTGTTTGTGTTTAACATATGTTCTGGTCCTCATCCACATTGCCCCCAAAAAATGAGGACCCCCTTTTGCTCATTTGCAATATATCCAATAGGATAGCATCCTGCAAGAGATCTCATCCCAAATATTTATTATATATAAAGCTCCCAGTTTTATGGTATTTATTGTTGCCATATCCGTCTATATTTATCCCTATACATTTTTTTGGCCTTTTTTCCACATTTATTTTTTGCCATATAAAAAAGATAATTCGCAACCAGTATTTTTCTGCATTTATTCCAATTAAAAATGTATTTATTAAAGCACACATGCAGCCATATAGGAAAGAAATGCTAGCTTCATTTTTTCCATAACAAGAAATGGTTTCTCCTGTGACTGCTGCTGCCGCAAGGTATATGCTGTCAGCAATTTGAAGACATTTGATGCTATTTTTATACAACTGTTACACTCCGCATGCTGCCATTCTGCAATGCGATTGGCCTGCGATGTATAAGTGAGATCACAGAGAAACAGACAGAAAGACCTGTTTTCCGTTTGTTCCCATTTAAATAAATACAGACAGAAAGCAGATTTATTTATTTAAGTGTAAAGATCAGTAAAAAAAACGGAAGGAAAACTAGTAGCCTTAATTATATATACATTATATAATATATTTAGAGACATTATTTCCAGAGACACTCTTCCTCCAACCTGGCACCTCTCATATATCATTCCTATATATAAGAAGGGTGACAGAAGTTGTCCTCGAAATTACTGACCTATTGCAGTCGTTGATGCCTCTAGTAAGGTCTTTGCAGCCTTAATGCTCAGGAAATTGCATCTCTGGGTATACAAATTGGGGCTGATCCCAAAATTTCAAACAGGGTTTCAAAAGAGTCAGGGTACCTCGCTTAACGGCAAACCTCCTTGCTCTTTCTCATTTGTATGTAAATAAAAGCATATACATTGCTAGCATGGATTTGACTTGGGCGCTTGACCGAGTTATTAGGGAGAGATTCTGGGCAAAACTGAAGAAATGGGGGCTTCCGGAACGACTGCTGAGACGTATTATGTTAGTCTACGAGAACTCAACCGTGAGAATACGACTTGATAAAGAAGGTGCGTTGTCACGCCCCAGGTCGACCTCTACTAGATTGTCACAGGACTAGGTTCTTGCCCCAGAGCTTTTTAACGTATGCGTAACTGATGTAGATAACTTATGGGGTAGGACTATCTGCCTTCCAGTGAACTCCCGTACACGTCGCTGCACTGGCCCGCCTTTGCAGGCGATCTACTCTTGTTCGATCCTTCACCTATAGGCCTGCAGAGGAAAGGTAACCTCCTCTCCCAATACGCAGAGCTCAATAATTTGAAAATGAATGGTCTGAAACGTAAGGTTATCTTTACTAAAAAACGTGCCCCAAAAATCTGTCCCTGGATAGTGGGTGACATAAGGCTGGAAAGAGTGGAGACACTCATCTGCCTAGGCATCACAATTTCTTATCATTTTAGTAATGCATTGGTAGAAGAGAAGTTAAAAGTTAAGATCAAACCCCTGCAGGTTCCATTTAAACGTGTTCACAGACACCTAGGCAGATTCTTGCTTTTTCCTTTGAAAACATTTTTATTTGGGAAAACTGTTTTTGCTCTGACCTATGGTCTTGATTTTATGTTGCTGGATTTAGGGGGGATTCTTAACACACTTGAAGGTAGTCTACGGAAAAAACATTAGGCATTAGTCATGTGTATCAAATTATAAGGCACAAATTGGGTTTGGTATCCTTGAAAACTTTGGTCTCATGGAAGAAACTTTCCCTGTAAGCTAAGTACATCTCTCATATCAATTCTTTGAGGATTTAAATGTCGCTCTACAGGGGAAACGGGTTCCTTCAATAGAGGAATTTGCCTCTTCCCAGGAATCGTTATTAAAGGAGATCAATTCCACACTTGGGAATGAGTACATTATCCTACCCGAGTAAAGAGAAAACCTCAGCAGTGGGATTGGAGGTTAACAACTGATCAAATACAAAAAATACTCGCCACATTCTGAATACGTTGCTTTCATTAATGAGCGTGAAGTCATTCCAAAATACTTACTGCCTTTCCCTTGTAAAGAGATCAGAAGGTTTTATATGAAATTTAAACTGAACCTACTCCCTACATTGGACCACATCAGCCATAGGCAACGTTTGGCCATTAAAGATAGAACTTGCACACTGTAATGATTCTTTGAAACAGTATTTTCTTATTGTATAAGCACCTAACAAGCAAACAAAAAATAAATAAATACCTTCCAACGCACTAGAAACCTTGAAACACCTAGTTCTACTCTGTCCTCCACTGCACAAGTCAAGAGTTTCTCACTTTTATATATTCATCCATCCTTTCTTTATTCACGTTGGCGAACGTGTATGGGTGTCTTTTATGCAGGAGAGAATATTTCATTGATCTTAGCTTTGACTCGATTTTTAAAGTTTCTTAACAATGTATTGGAGTCAAATTGTTAAGGAACAATAATACTATTAATGAACTAGTTTTCCGATTCCGAAATACCGTAACTTCAAATGTATTTTACAAATAGAAGATTGTATAGTACTGATGCATGTGAAAGGCTTGAATGTAAAACCAACCGCACCGCATTAAAAAAAAGACCTAATCTCTCATTTTCTATGCACATAAGATTTATTTGACTGGTTCCTTTTACTTAAGGAGATATAGATTTGCGTATGACTAGTATTTGCTTTGCCTGGAATTTAGATAACAAAACCTCAGGCTAAGGCCCTTTTTAAGTATTACTGCCCGCAGACCTGGCCAATACTGCTAGTTCAGTGCACGGAAGCCATACTTATTGGACAGAGCAAAGCGAGGACACACAAAGAAGGCTAGGGGCTCTTAACGAGCAGGATTGCCCTGGGGTAACAACGCTGTTAGCATCCGGCTGTGTAGCCAGGTGGTCAGCATGCCCCTCATGTGTGTGCCAGCGACACTGTGGCTTAGCCGCTGAGCACCCCTTGCCTTAAAGGCCTTTGTGCTGCAGTCCGTTGTTTGTTGCCAGGTAATGAGGTGCAGACAGCATGGGAGCAGGGCCACAGGTAAGGGGGAGACAGAGGTCACTGAGTGGCCCGGCCAAAGAGCTGAGCGGTGTGAGAGAGAGGGAGTAGAGACAGTTCTGGGCGAATGCAGCTAGGAAGGGCACCCAGAGTGGCTACGAGAATCCTGACAAATAGCAGGAGCCATAGCTAAATCAGCGATGATTGCCCAGATGCCATGGATCCTCATTGGCTGACAGGATTCTCATGGATTATGCCAGGTACTTGCTAGCATTAAGTTGCCAAACCGTATTCAATGTGTTTATAAACTTCTGTATGACTATCGTTTGCTTGATGTACCCAGGCAAGGGTTAATGTTTTATATATTCTTGCAATACACCATTTTGCCATACTCCTTAAGTCTGTCATGCAGTGCACCTAAAAATATTCTCCATCTGTGAACCTGCGACCGACCGTGTAACTAATTAGCATAGCCACTTAGCAGCCCATGTATGTGGGTGGCTTTTTTCCTGTACTTCTCTACGTTCTTTGCAGAGAGTCTCCTTCCCAGTATCTCACATGATGACTTTTCAGGTGCCCCCAAATGCATGCTCCACCGTCCTTTCATCGTGGGATGAAAGGATGCTGGGTTTTTCACCGTTGTCATTTCAACGTGAAAACTCATCGAATTTTGTAGGGGGGTTAAAAAATATATATAGATGGGGTCTGGGTGTTCCGCGATAGTTAAATAATTAAAGGGGATGGGGTTTGGGGGGCAATACTCCAAAAATAAAAATAAAATAAAAAACTGAGTTTTCACATTGAAATATCAACGAGCCATCGTTGTTTCATCCCGCGATGAAATGACATGGAACCAAATGCAAATGTCCCCTCCAGTTGTTGACTATTGTGAACAAAATGGTCACATATTCTGCAAGGTTAAAGTGTCCACACGAGGAGATTCAAGAACGCTAAATCCAGCAGCAACATAGACACTCAATTTGGAGTTACTGGCAGTCTAGTGTGTTGTATGGTATAAGGGCCTACCCACGACCGTGGCATACAGTCTCAGCTGTCCACTTGGGTAGCATTGTGTGGCCAATCTCCTCCAATGCATTTGCATTGATTTGAGAAACAGGGATGTGAATTACAATTAAAAACTCCAAGCTTTCTCTCCGCTGGACTCTTCCGTGACTCCTTCAAATCTGCAACTGTTGTACCCCTGTTGAAGAAATCCTCTGATGACCAAACGTTCCAGCAAACTGCGGCCCAGTTTCTCGCCTTCCCCAATATTCAACGTACCTTGAGCGGGTGGTCTTCAACCTGATCACTAACTACCCTAAGGATAATGATCTTGGATAACCATTTCAATCTGGCTTCCCCTCATGCATATCTCAACATTTTTCCCTGATCCTCAGCACCCTAAATTCTCTTCTATACTCATCCTTTTGTACCTCCCTGCAGTTTTCGATACTCTAAGAGCCAAATGCAAGCCAAACTAGCCAAAGATGCATACCGAGCTGTCTGCCTCCTAACCTTCAAACACAAAAGTCATACATCTCATGATTTATCCCCAACCCTACTACAAAAACCCAGTATCTGAAATATTCCTCCTAGCCCCCCGCTACACAAACACATAACTGATGTCCTGCCTCCTTTCCGTATAACAGGAAACCTATACATGGCATCCCAATTTTTGAAGATACAGCTGAGTGAAATTTAAACTATTTGTCCAGGATCACACACTTTATGTAAGATGGGATTTGATCCCCGTTTACACTTCACGCATACCTGCTCATATCTAGCTGATATAAATGTGTGTTAATGTACAATGTTAAGAAGGTAAAATAATGCTCTTTTCATAGAAGTCTTACAAGTACACAAATCACAACACAAACCAAACCCTCAAATATATAACATTTTATTTTATGCAAAAAACATGATTATAGCTTTAATTTCAACATCCTGAATGGAGCTATACATGTACCAGAATGCATAGTAATGTCGACCTGCACAGCCCCCTTTGTTTTTCAACTGTAGTTTAAAGACAGACATACAATAGTCCTTGTTTCATACAGACTTGGAGCGGGTTATTGTGCATAGCTTCTAGTGGACGTAATTCCTAGTTCTATCCTGAGTCTTCCTGCAGGCACAAGTGGGAACAGCAAGCACCCCCCACATGTCCTGGATGGTAGCAATTGCGGACACAACTTAAAGGGTTGTGGGGCAGGTGGAAGGCCACATGTCTAGGCAAGCATCCTTCTATCCCAAGAGCAGTGTAACGTCCCACTACCTCATTCAGAACATTTACAAAACTGGACACTAGATAGAGACACCATGGCCACTGCCCACAGCCCGCGGGGAGAGTAAAAGTAAACATCCTGGAAGACTTCTTATACAGGAAAGGAAAATGCCCCATGCAAACCCTCTTGCCCACCAAATGGTGTAATAGATGATCTATTTCAACGTTTCAGTTAGGAGAGAAACATGACGCACTGAGAAGAGATGCCTCAACCTGTGGAGTGCACATTATAAACTCTCAATATTGGTATTGTCTTTGGATCAATCATTGTAGTTAAATACACCACTGTAAGCGCATCTTTTTGTCTAGTGCTCATTTAACAGAATATCATTTAAGTGATTCCTGTTCTGGCAGTGGAAATATGACCCATTTAAGTGCAGTGATTGGCTCAGAATTAAATAACTCAAGTGTGGACACGTGCGGAAGCCATGTTTTCTTGTTTTTTAGGGTTGCACGATTTGACATTTTGCAGGGTTCAGGCCAAACATTCTCCCATCACATCTTTCGTTTTGCACCAACATGCAATTCCTGGCAGGAGATAAACAAGGTACTCTTTGCATTAGTTGATTGCAAGAAGTTCGTGTAACTGTCACCGAGTGGCAGTGTCACTTTAGTTTATGCAAATGTAATGGATGGAGGATGAGGTAATGCTTGGCTCGGCTGCAGTACGGCTCTTTTAAAAAGTTACTCAAGCGGACCCAGAGCTAGGCATTTGGCTCTGAATAGGCCTGAGTCGGCTCTGGCTCCCCAACCTTTACTTTTGGGTTCATAATACCTGGTACTGCCCACGTCTCTAGAAATAATGCTTTAATCATCATGTTACCTTGTGTTGAGAACTGACCAGTCTTACTTTTGTTTAGCTCCTGGGGGACCCATAATGCCCCGTTCGATGTGCTGAGTTGGCGTGGATTGTGGGAGGAGGCGTGACAAGAGCAGCTGTTGTCTCGGCGCCTCCTCTTAGCGTGGTACTTCAAGCATATCTAAAAACGTTTTAAACCGTCATTGCTGATTAGAGTGACCAGATTTTTAAAGGAAAAAAAAAACAGGATAGGTCATAGAGATAGAAGTAGGACTAAAGTAAATACAAATACAACTTTTGTCCTACTTCTATGCCGCTGGCTTACTGCTGGGATGGGGAGGGAGTGTGCTCACAGGCACACTCCTCTCATTGGAGGAGAGCGACTGGGAGGGGAAGGGGGAGGAAATGGGGCATGAAAAGCATTTCACGCCCCCATTCACGCAGGAACATTTGCGCCGGGACCCTATTTCGGGATTTCGAAATCGGGTCCCCCCAAAAACTGGGACCGTAGCCACCCACCCTTGGAAACCCGGGTCAGGGTTTATAAAATCAAAAAACTCCCAGGACCCGGAACCCCAGACTGTCCCGGGAAAACCAGGACGTCTGGTCACCCTATTGCTGATGGTCCTGCAACAATGGAGGCAGTGCTGGGGGTGTGGAGGCACAGGCTAGAGACTACCCGGGGCAGCCTCCTTCTTATGCTCCCTCATTAGATCAGGAGGGCCGACTGATAAGGAAATGAGAAATTGGGAAAACACAGATTGGGGTTTGCCCTGTCTTGAGGTGAGGGCGAGAGCAGCTTGCTCCATCGCGATGATGCTATTGAATGTATTTATTTATTTATTTAGGAGTTCTTGCACATCCCTCATACCATTTTACAGCCCCTTCAAATCGCCCCATCACCCCGGCTGGCGCTGGTCGTGGATAAGTGCATGAATTCCCACTACACTGCCTGTGTTCTTATTACCTACGTAACCTACAAACAACTGTTTCCGCCCCTCATCTCATGAGCTGAGAGTGCGGCCAGCTCCAGCTTCCCTTGCAGAGGCCCGAGGCGCGTTGCCATGGCAACGCGGGTCCTTTGGCATGGTAGCCCCCAGCTTACAGCAAGGAATCCGGAGTGAGGTATTGATCCGTCGCTGGGGAGGTAGCTGGGGCTGGGGGCCATGCATATACAGCTCTAAAAAAGAGCCCCCCCCCCACCAGCGTGAGGGCAGCGCAGGGCTAGGTAATGAGCTGCATTCTCTCTTCAAAGCGGCACCTAGATGCTCTGTGTCAGAGGTGGCTAGCTCTTGCAGTCCTGATTGTTTCAGTGCATTCTGGTACTTATAGCAATTTGCCTTCTATAAATCCGGCAGCAGAAGGGCCGCTCTCTGCCCAGGCGCTGCTCTTACCACTGCTGTAGCCATTCTACCTCTCTGAGGGGAACTTGCACTGCTGCTTGTCTGGTGAGCTGTTTTTCACGCTGCAAGGGATATTAGATGTGCATCTTCTGTGTCTATGCACCGCTGCTGCTGCGGCTGCTGCTGCTAGATGCATCATGTTGTACCTAATCGCATGCAGCTGCGGTCTGAGCAGCGTCTGCTCTGGGTGCCAGGGAAGCTTGCCTGCATCAGTGCCACCTGTGAGCATGTGGAAACCTTAGCTGATTTGGCTAATTTCGTTTTTCAAAGGGCGGACTGCAATCAAATAATGCTCTGTGACAAATTATAGTGCTCCAGTGTGGCATTGCTTAAAATGTCTCCTAACATCCCCATCACTAGCCCTGTAGTGGCATCGGTGAAGAGTCAAAGGTCATATGTGCATTCTTGCCAGCTGCTGGAACAGAGAGATACGGCATGCAGAGGTGGCTTTTCAATCGCTTACACATCTGATTCAAATGATAATAACTGTAGCATAGTCAGCCTGGTGACATGTTAAACTGTAAATATGCGCCATGCCTGCTTTTAGCATGGTGGCTACCAGGGCAACATAATTACACTACCACAGCAATTTGAGAACATATTAGTGTCAGCTTGAAGAGCAGGGTTCAGCTGTGACAGGACAAGGTGTATTAAACGTCTGGCTTGGATGTCTCGACAACAGCCCTGTGACACAGTAGCCAGAAAACTGCCTTTTGACTGCCTTCCTGCAGAAAGGGAAACGCCTTCCTCCCAGGGCACAGGAACGCTCCCCAGGATATTTCCTAGAAATTAGTGCTTCAAGTGAAGCACAAACATAATAAAGGCACTCTCTCACACCCGGGTGCTGACAACTGGAGTCCTTTTGAAGTCAGCAGGCATAGGAAGGACACAGAGTTAGAGTAGCCAGAGGAGAGACAGGTGGGCTGAGGGAGGAGTTCCACCATCTTGGTTTCTACAACCTCCTGCCCACCCAATTGTCCTGCAGAGAAAGCACTCTGGGTATGATGTCAGACGCCAAAGGGCACTTGTTACAACAGCCTGGGCTGGACCCCTTACCGCAGGCTTGCTTCCGACCAATGCCCTGTGGCATTTTGCCTTTATAAGGAGAAGGGCCTCTCCACATTTGGGGTGAAACTGATGTATGGACAAGGCCCCCTGCAACGAATGCACTGTACCCAGGGCCCTGCCACTGGAGGTAACAGAACCCCTTCATGTGACCTCAACAAAACCTCAGAGTGGAAAAGAGCAAAATAAATGGCTCACCTTGCTCCTGGAAAACCTGCACTGGGTCATCCGCCCACCCTGAAGCCAAAGAACTGCCCTGAAGACTGGCTCCCACCTTGATCCACTTGTGAGCAACACTGACCTGGACATGGCCTGCCGGGCCAAATTTCCTTCGTGCCAAGTGCCATTGCTGCATGGACCACACCACGTATTGTACCCAGATGACCAGCTCACCAACCCACTGCCTCTGGAAACTCCCAAAAGCCTGGATCAATGCCGATAAACCCCTAGAAGAAAAACAAAAAGTATTTGATATGGTCCTGCGCACCTCCACCCCACCCGGTCCACCATAAAGGGCCTTTCTGACTTCAAACCCCACTTCTTTTCCTTTTATAAAAGCATACCTTTGAACATTAACATGTGCTGCTCAAATCATTTGTCTTCACCCAGAGTCTAACGTCTGCAACTCTGTGTTTCCCTTATAGGAGTGGCCTTTAGTGCTTTTAATCAGTTGAGTGTATTGTTAGTTGTATTAAATTTCCTATGTTTCTAGAACCTTGATTGGACATGCTTTTCTTTTCATCCCACAGTACTATGGTTGTTTGGATTGCTTCTGTGCCAGCTCACATCCCCCCTGCAGAGAAGCCTGCCCTTGGCAAACATTATCAAAAGAGGTGGAGGAGGTTTATCTGTCTGGCTGTGTCTTTTTAACCTTTATGATTGGGACGGCTGCCTGGTAGTAGTGTAGGGCTGAGTATGCAGACACTACTCGTTCCTGTACTCCAGAAGAGCAGCAGCCATTTCCACAGATTGCCCTGATGTTTTCTGTACTGCCCCATCCACACCTATTGATTTTGATGAGGGGAGCTTGCATTTCCCTAGTCGCACATGTTCAGTATTTGAATGAAGCACATCTCCTCCTGCCCGTGGTAATGTTTATGGTCTGCCCAATGTAAGCTGGCCCCGCTGTTGCCATTGAAATATATGCTATGTGTGATGTAAACTTGCCCTGATGTGCATGAGTAAAGTTTACTCTGCTGCTTCTTGTTCTTATGCACTTGTGTGCCTGACCAAAGCGTACAACACTTCCATTGCACTACACGTTCTGTGTGATGGAAGCTTGGCCTGCTGCTGCCTGTGCCTATTCACGTGTGGATGTGCGCACGGGCATGTGTGTGCGAATTTTGTCCTGCTACAGCCTTTCTTATCCACATCTGTGTGTGAGTGAAAATTGCCTTGCTGCTGCCTGCCCTTATCCACACCTCTGTGTGGGAGTGAAGCTTGCCCTGCTGCTGCCTGCTCTTATCCACCTTCTGTGTAGGAGTGAAGCTGGCCCTGCTGCTGCCTGCCCTTATCCACACCTCTTTGTGTGACTGACACTTGCCCTGCTGCTGCGTGCCCTTATCCACACCTGTGTGTGGGAGTGAAGCGTGCCCTCCTGCGTGCCCTTATCCACACCTCTGTGTGTGATTGAAGCTTGCTCTGCCGCTGCCTGCCCTTATCCACACCTCTGTGTGTGAGTGAAGCTTGCCCTGCTGCTGCCTGTCCTTATCCACACCAAACGTCTGTGTGTGAGTGAAGCTTGCCCTGCTGCTGAGTGCCCTTATCCACACCTCTGTGTGGGAGTGAAGCTTGCCCTGCTGCTGCCTGCTCTTATCCACCTTCTGTGTAGGAGTGAAGCTGGCCCTGCTGCTGCCTGCCCTTATCCACACCTCTTTGTGTGACTGACACTTGCCCTGCTGCTGCGTGCCCTTATCCACACCTGTGTGTGGGAGTGAAGCGTGCCCTCCTGCGTGCCCTTATCCACACCTCTGTGTGTGATTGAAGCTTGCCCTGCCGCTGCCTGCCCTTATCCACACCTCCGTGTGTGAGTGAAGCTTGCCCTGCTGCTGCCTGTCCTTATCCACACCAAATGTCTGTGTGTGAGTGAAGCTTGCCCTGCTGCCGAGTGCCCTTATCCACACCTCTGTGTGTGGGTGACGCTTGCCCTGCTGCTGCGTGCCCTTATCCACACCTCTATGTGGGAGTGAAGCTTGCCCTGCTGCTGCCTGCCCTTATGCACACCTCTGTCTGTGATTGAAGCTGGCCCTGCCGCTGCCTGCCCTTATCCACACCTCTGTGTGGGAGTGACACTTGCCCTGCTGATGCCTGCCCTTATACACACCTCTGTGTGGGAGTGAAGCTTGCCCTGCTGCTGAGTGCCCTTATCCACACCTGTGTGTGTGGGTGACGCTTGCCCTGCTGCTGCGTGCCCTTATCCACACCTCTGTGTGGGAGTGAAGCTTGCCCTGCTGCTGCCTGCCCTTATGCACACCTCTGTGTGGGAGTGAAGCTTGCCCTGTGTCTGCCTAAGCCTACCCACCTCTCTTTGTAGGTCAAGCTTAACCTCCTGGCTCTAAGAGAGCGACTTCATCTGTGGCTGCAGTAATAAGGCACGGGGATCACACTAGCACCTGTTTATTGGCTTGAAGTGGAGGCAGGAGCCGCAGGAGGAAATCAATGCTCTGGGCACAAGAAGAGGGGGTTCCTCTGGAGGAGTCCCTTGGGAAATTTCAGAGAAATTGATTGAAAATTGAGCTCTTTTAGGTCGCTGAAAAGACAACACTATAAAACGTTAAATGTCAGACACACCTTTGGCATTTGGAGGCTGGAAAACAAGCCCCCCAACCCTGCAGTTGTCTTAATCACACTGCAACAAGAGCGACATTTCTGTCGCAAAACATTTCCGGCACTGTGACTGGCTCCTCGAGAGCCACGCAGGATCCTCGCAGGCATCATTGGCTCATCAGTCTCTGTGAATCTTCCGGGTTGCATTGGCCACCCAGGGCTGCCATTGGTTCCGGCTGTCAACCTTGATTCTTGGAGATCAGGTAGGATGTTGACACTTCACCTCACTGCATAATTTCCACCTGCCACCCCAAGGGGGCAATAGGCACGGCTTTTAGATCCGGACTTAAGCTAGCCTTAACCTGCCTCCGGTGTGGGCTCAGTTGAGAGTGTTTGGGGAACACCCCAGAGCCCCTCGTTGGAACACCACATCTTCTAGGGATGGGTAGGATTAAATGCACCCACGGATCAGTCTGGGAGGACCTACATGTATTTCACCCCATTACCCAAACTGCACAGAGCTCCAAAATCCTTCCCTCGCCTCTGTGTGGGAGCACACTCAGAGAGGCCCTATGAACTGCAGTTGCTTCTGTGTGGATCCCAAGTCACTGACTGCCCTCTGCTAGGAATTCGGGACCCCTAGTTCCTTTTGTCCCGATGCACGAGCATGCACCCAAGTCCTGCCCCATCTCTGTATAGTAAGTCCAAACAAAGGCTACACGTTCTTCTGCTGTGAAGCTTCAAGTCTTTAAATCTCTGCTGCACGAGATTCCCTGTGGTCCCCCCAAGTTCTATTATGCAACCTCCAAACCCCAGGATTCCTCATTCCACCCTTGCCAGATCCCCCACTCCCACCAGCAGGTGCCCCGCAAGTGCAGCACTCCTTCCAGCATGAGAAACCAACGCCCTTCACTTCTGTCTGATCAGGGGTTTACCCCAAATCCTTTAAATTCACCAGCTATGAATGAGACCCTCTCCCAACCTTCAATGCCCATAACTGCCCTCTGGACACAATGCCGATTTCTTTCTTTTAGCCTTTAACCCCTCAATCCCCTCTATGTTTGCACAGGACCGCCACTCCCTCCCCTGGTCGTTTAATCTCCTGTGCTTGGGTCCCCTACCCATCTCTGTGCCCGCTCAGCAACGTGGGACTGGGGCATACAATTGGCTCGGGCACCAGTGTAAAAGGGGCCGACAGTATGCAATGACAATGTATTACTTTTGGAACAGGACATTGTTTCAATAGATCCCAAGAGGGAGTTTTTTGGCAAAATGTGTTGCAAATTGTGCATTTGATAGAATATTTGTTTAATAACATTGGCCAAAACGATTAGCTGCCCAGAGAAGTAACTTGTCAAACTGTCCAACTGTGGCCCAAACACGGGCCTGCACTAACATATTTGGCTTGCACTTTGACAATTGCCCTGTTGCCTTGTAGGTCTACCTCGCAATGATCTACACGTGGCGTCTAGGTTCTACACTTCTGTTTGTGTTGGGCCCCAGTGTGACGAGTCAACTTCTGGGGCACCAGTGGTCCAGGGATGAATATCGGCTTCATCAATCAGCCCCACACCTCTAATACACCAGAAGGGATCCAAACAGATTGGAAACACAAGCAAATTATAAACCTCCTTGTCCAAATTTGGTAACGTTGATGGAACAGCAGGCTTAACTCCACAAGGTCATGGATCGTCGGTTAGTTGAAACACAGCAAAAATACAATTATTAACCAATGATAAAGGGGACTGTCCAGTCAAGGTTGTATACAAATATCTACTTTATTATTATCAAAACAGACATTTCTAGCACAGTACAAAATAAACACACCCTGTAAAGCAATGCAGAGGACAGATCAAGAAGGAAAATGGATGCGCTCTGGATACTGACAGGAGGATAGTCGATAAAGTAATTAATTGCAATAGTTCAAGGAAACTTGGTTTCAACACAAAGAGCAATGGGTCGTAAAATGTTACTAGGGAGCTTCGGAGAAGGACCAGGGGGGCAGAACCACAATGTAGCTTGTGCTTGTAGAAGTTCTTGGCGCTTGACAGTGCAATGTCAGTTTCAGGGCGCTTTGCAGCTTCTGCGACAGAGTTCAAGATGGGAACCACTGCAGGTATCAGGCGGCAGGCAGTTCAGTGTGCGAGCTTGGACGGACAGCTGCAGGTTGACCTACACGGTGGCTCAGGGTCAGGAATTATCTCAGTGCTGGTTGGCGGGTCTGAAGCACTGGTCGTGGTGTCTCAGACGGCATGAGCGACTGCGGCGTGACAACAGTCAGTGGTGCAGTAGATTGCAGCTGGAGGAATTCGACTGGCTCGAAAATGTCCTTTAAGGCGGATGCTGGTTGATGCTTGTCAATGCACTCCTCCTAGCTTCTTCCCTGGGTTTGTGTCATCCTTTAAGGCAGACGGCCCAAAGATAAGGAGAGTGTTGCAACCAACGGCCTTGTCCTTGGTTTGGTTCAAAGACTCTCTGGCACTTCCCACCTAGGAAGCTTGCTTGCAGAGTCTAGCAGGGCATGCAGTGTGCAGGCTTGGTACCGGTTATGGAGCTGCTTGAGGATCCTCTGGATTCAGTATCTCCCTCTGTTCCCTTTGAGATGTTTAGGGGAGCGATCTTGCTTCCCTTTTTGGAAATCCTGGCCTTTCTTCACTGGCGGAAGATGTAAGGCAGACTGTACTTTCAACCAGGGGCCAAATGAGTCCTTCTTGTTACTCCTTGCAAAGTCTTCAGACGATCTTCCCAAAAGACGGCCTTAGCCCACTTTTAAAGCCAAATGGGCCACAGTGATTGGTGTAGGCTAAGTCTACCTTAATGAACCAATCTGGGTCCCCACCAGACATCTCCTGCATGCCTGAGGTCATAACCAGAGTGCTTTGCAACAGAAAAGGTAAAGGGTTGAAAACATGTAATACTATGTCCCACCCATCTTCCTGACTGTTTTAGATTAAAGGGTCTCTCTGGTTAATTGAGCTCTCTGTGATTCCTGATTCAAGCAGCAGGTCTCCCTTGAAGCTTTGGCAAGAACAGACTTTCTGTCTCCATAAATCACAAACGTGTACCTTCTGAATGAGGTCCCCCTGCAGGGATGACTACTGTAAATACATAGTTCCGGACATGAATGGTCACTGCCCTGGATATTAAGAGGCGGGAGCTGGCTTCAGGTTGACACAGTGAATATGAAAGGGGTGTCAGGGTTTCCTGTCTCCTTTGTCTAGCCTCTGCAGCCAGGTCCCATGTGGGCCGGTTTAAATTAAACTTTGATTAGAACGTGAGGCTGCCACCAGCAGCAGAGCTTAGTCAAGAGGAAAGGGCAGATCCATGGAGCATTTGGTCATTAATTAGGCTGTCCATGGCAGGAGGAAGGTTTTGCCTTCCCCCTTCTGAGATGCATCTGGTCCTCCACCTGTCAGATCACAACTAACTGTGACAGAGAGGACTGCGCCTGTAGGCTGTGTCCACCCAGAGTACATGGGTCTAGGTGTATGTCGTGCGGTGAGCATAGGAAAATGTGTGCAGATTAGCCCCCATATTTTCCAGAGGCTGATCTACCATCATTCAATTTAATTTAAAATTTCAAAAAAGCCCAGGCGAGCGCCCACCCACCGCGCGGATGGTCAAATTCCTCACACCCAGCATCCCTAATTTCCCCTTTGCACAAGGTTCCTAAGCCCATCACTTCCCTTTGCACTTGAACCCAAGCTCTTCACTCCCCTTTCCACTTGACCCAAGCCCTTCACTGCCCTCTGACTATATACCTACTAACCCCTTCATTCTCCTCTGCACTAGACCCGAGCCTTTCCCTCCAATCTGCACTAGACCCCGAGCCCTTAACTCCCCTCTGTACTCCACCCCCGAGCTGTTCATTCCTCTCTGCACTAGAGACCGCTGAGCCCTTTACTCCCCTCTGCACTCGACCTCCGAGCCTTTCAATCCCCTCTGCACTAGACCCCAGATTCCTAAACTCCCCTCTGCACTCCACCCCCGAGCTGTTCATTCCCCCCTGCACTAGAGACCACTGAGCCCTTTACACCCCTCTGCACTCGACCTCCGAGCCGTTCTCTCCCCTCTACATTAGATCCCCATCCCTTCGCTTCCCCCTGCAGTAGACCTCTAAGCTCTACAGGCCTTTCTGCGACACACCCCGAGCCTTTCCTTCACCAAACCCCACCCTTCCAACGGCCTCCTGCAAGGGACCCCCAGGTATTGGATTTAATGGTAGTTATTCACAGTATTTGCTGTGTGAGCTCAGTAATCTAAATCGCCTTGTGGCGAGACAACGGCTGGGAGGATAGCTCAGCCTTAGTCTTGGAAACAAGACTCAACATAGCCGTCCAGGTTCGAATCTCGGGCTCCACCTTGGAAACTGGTTCCCGGAATTAAGCGCTGTATAAAAGAACAATTATATCTACCGCTCTACAGGGGGAGATTTTGACAGGATTCAAGAAAGCAAGGGGAGACATGAGTGGCCTGACCTCCACTGCCAGCTGGACCAGAGTCTGTAAGCCGCTCCAGAGACACTTCGGACCCGCGGCCTATACACCTTGACAGGAGCACCTCAGAAAGACGCCAAATCGCGCATTTCTGTGAGCTGGTAATGAGAAATGTCACCCTGAAGACTGTCCGAAGCTTTGCCTGGCATGCATCTGCGGACAGGCAACTCAAGCCAGCCTTGATTCTGGTTCCGGCGGCAGCCAACAGAGGCTTCAACCAAAAGTGGAGGTGTCCCTTATTTTTCATGCTTGCAATTAAGCGCCCAGAGGCATGTTGAACCCTCTGGCGGCAGTCAAGCTGTCCATGTGGAGAATCTAGTTACAAACAAACGAGGTGCCAATCCCCCATATTGTTTCAATTGCTTGAGCCTAAGCTCGCGAGAACGTAAAGTCCTCTTTTGGTGCCAATGTTGCCTGGAAGAGTCAAGGTCTGTGTAGCGATGGAGCTCTTCCATTATCTCTTACATCTTAGCATTGGGTGGTGTGCCCACAGAAAGATGCGGGCATAGAGGACACCTAGAGAAGCAGCAGCTGCTGGCTCTTAGAGCAAGACTTCTGGTGTGGAGGCCTTCAGCTTCAGCGAGCTCTACTCTATAGCCCTCCCTTCAACTACTCCAGGGCCCTCTGACGTGTCAGCAATGGCGCTGACCCCAGAGTCTTTAATTCGCCCGTGCACAGACCTGAGCTCCCTGCAAAGTTCTGCACCGAAACAACATGTCCGGGTACTGGGCCAAAAGCAGAGGCTTGTTATGCCCACCTGAGTGCCCAAAGCACCATTATTTATTTCTAGGACAGACCAAAGTGTAGTGCGTGTAAAATCTAGCAAAATGTGGCAAATGGGGGTAAAAATAGCCCAGACACAGTGCAGGACGAAGGAGCTTTGTCCTACGGTAAAGCTCGAGAGCAGGTACCCTTTGAAGTCATTAACCAATGAAAATAGAGCTTTGGTGGAGAATATAGGCGTCGAGTGTGGTGTCTTCATTGGAATTGGGGTCACAGATCGGACAGGACCGTGTCCGCATGTGAGAGAGCACTATGGCCTGGTGCAGGCAGTTACCGTGGCCTTCATCTTTACAGAGCCCACGTGCCTTCAGGGGGAGAAGGCACACGAGGCTGTTTCTACTGCCCTGGGTTCAAGTGGAAGCAGCTTGCCACCCTAAAGAAAAAAACGGTTGTTCTGGGACTTGGTTTCTTTCCCCAGAGTTTGCAGCGAAATTGTAAAATGCACTCGCACACAAAATGTGTATGGATGCCCAGTTGGACCTCCCACCATGCTCTGGGCACAGCACGAGCATCCTGCTGCCTCGAGGAGCTATCCTTCAGGGTCACTTCAGGGCCACTTGACACAAGCTGATAAGTTCTCCTTTGCCCTCACAACCAGTGGGTAGAAGCACCTCAGCTACCAAAACTCTTGCTGCACTGATGTACAGGCACGTGTGTATTGCGAGACACGTGCAGCCACATGCTTCAATGTCCTGCCACAGAGGGGACCCCACTGTGTCTCACTGGCGAATCAGGATGGGGACCCTTAGTCTTTCAGAAGATTTGCAGGCAAAGTAAAAGCGCCTGCTGGTCAGTGGGCTTGGCCCGAAGAGATAATCGGAGAAATGACACACTTTTCAGAATGTTATAGAGAAATCCTATACATTCATAGTGTCATTGTAGGCCTTACCTGTGCCCACCTCGCCCATTGCGATCCTTCACTCTGAAACTGTAGGGCGGTTGACACGCATGCACCATGTCGCAGTCAGGACCCGTGGAAGTATCCCAACAATTGAAGCTCTCTATTAAAGCAGACATATTCACAAAACCTTCCCCCCTCCCCCATGGCTTCGGGGGTCCCATTGTCAGTGCTAAAGTAAGGATCTGCTATCCTCTCGGGAGATCCCAAAGAAGCAGAGCCTGGACAGTCAAACGCCAGCCCGTTCCGATTGAATAACACCACATAATCATTCAGCGCCTCGATTCCTCAGTGTTGGTGTGCGCTATACAAATGAAAAAAATAAAAAAAATAAAAATACATTCATAATCATATTTTGGTGAAATTTAAATTAGAAATGAATATTCTGAAACCATGCTTCCACTGGAACCACAAGGTGAATTAAAGATAGATTTGTGTTGATAACTGGGCACCGCCGCAACTTTAAGGTTGACTGCTGGATTATACAGGGCAGCATGTGACAGCCCAGCCTCCATTTTGGAGCAGAAATGTTCCACTTTCCTCCAGACCTTGGGTGGTGCCCACAGCCCAGAGCTGTATTCCCCAGAACGTGTAAGATTGTGCTTACATGAAGGGTGGATATAAGCAAGAGGCGGCTTCTCCTGGCCGGCACATAATTTACACATGGTGCTGCCCGCCAGGAGATGGCAAGCACAGCTTCTTCCTCCCTAGAGAGGGAGGTCCATGGGTAAGCTATACGTGCCCTTTGGGTTGGTGGCAGCTTGGAGATTATAAGGCGTTCATTGCGACAGCTGTGAGCATAGCTGATAGCACTAAATGTAAAAGGTCACAACTGGTAAGGAAGACCCTTAAACATTGCAACCACCAGAAAGAACCCAGACCACTAACAGCCTCACGCTCCACCCCCCACATTCACCACATGCTCACCGGCTACACTGGCACAAATGGCTAGACACAGCCCTGTCCCTTTAACTCTTCATCTCTCGAATCAACTTCCAAACCTCCTCCAACAGGCAAATCACCCTGACAAGGCAGGCACTTCAGGTCTGCCATCTGCAAACAAAGGGCCTCCAGTGTGCAAATCACTAACAACCTAGAAAACACACCCACATAGACTCCAGTTGCTCCTTGTTCAACACACACCCACAGTTAAGCACAACACCTATGGCCTCATCACAAGTTTGGTGGTATTTCGGTGGTATATCTGCTGAAATACCACCAAACGCATTCAGAACTACTGCCACTTCATATGGTGGAATTACCGCCGGATTACAAGTGGTGGTAGGCGGTGTTAGTCCCCATTTATTGGAGTCCATAGGACTCCATTGGGATTTTGCCAGAATTACGACCAGCAGTAATTCCACCTACGGTAATTCTGCTGATTTTGAGGCGGTAAAGTGGCAGATTTGCCAGTGGAAAATCTGCTACATCACCATCAAAGTTGTAGTAGGGGGGTGCAGTAATGCGCTGGTAATGCAGTGGTAACGCAGTTACCGCTGCATTAAACCCATTTTTTCCTGCACCTTCATACTTAGCAAGGCCCCTTTCCTTCCCTCCCAATCCCTAACTAACCCTCCCCTCCCCCCACTTCCCTTTAAGAGCTATATAAGTGCATGGAGCCCATACAGATGCCTGCAGTGCGCAAAGCATAACGTAAGACGTAACACAACTGAACATATATTGAAAAGATACCTGTGGGCTTCGCCTGCAGTGCCATGGGGCCTACTGACAATGGTGTGGCCATATCAGGCCCTTCCCGATTCCACCATAAACAGCCCTCGCCCTGTTTGTGCCAGTCTGCTCAGCCTAGAGGGCATGCCTGCCTGCCTTGGATGAACGCTCCCGGCACAGGCCAGAAAGGCGAGGAAGGCGAGCTCCCCCCCACGGTTCTCCCGGAGTTCAGTACCGTCCTCCTCCACTAGAAGGCAGGCGTGCACCAGAGTCCCCACGCGGGGCCCTGTCTGGCTGCAGCAGAGTCACTGGCAGCAATACGGCTGCCCGGGACTGCCAGAGCCCCTGGGTGCTGCAGCTACTCCTGTCTGTCATCATGTTAAAGCGGCGGAATCACAGGGTGCAGACAGACAGTGTAGATGTGTTCTCCGGCCCTTGAGTTAAGTGGGGAGCAGTACCAGGGAGCCCCTGTTATCGTAGAGCAGTGGTATCCAAACACGTGTGCACGTTGAGCCCCCTCCTCTGAGTAAAAATAATGTTAGCTGGGCTCCACCAAAGGCTAGATCTTCTTATATTCATTATTACATGCTGTCACCCTTCTTTTTTTTTAAAAAAAAAAGTCTCTTGCACCAAATTGGGCATTCTGTACGGCCTCCATTGGGTGGCAGTACCCAAGCCCAATGGCCAGTTTTTTTCCTCCACCAACAGCGCCAGACCCCACATAGGGCACACCAGCAGAGAAACTTGGACCCAGCACATAATTGGGCTTGCAGGCAAAAGATGCTACAACTAGGCTCTGAATTAAAAAAAAAGGCACAACCAAAGGGAAAGCCCCATGTAAAGCATAGAGCAGCTGCCTTGACCTACTGCCTACATTTGTGCCACGTTAAAGTGACACCAGGGGGCATGAAAATACTGGGACCAATCCCACATTCTCAGTCATGAATGAGTCTGGTGGTCTCTCCCCGAGCCTGCTGATGGCTCTATATTCATTACTTAGTAGATTGGGTCGGTGTGCTTGACCATCTGGACCAAACTATGGCCTAAACATGAGCTTCTTTGATCTCAGAGAAGATAGTGTTGACCTCTCAGTTTTGGTTTCCCAACGTGCCTTTCACTCGGAAGTGGTCAAATACGAGCTTATCTGACTCTGGAGAAGTGGATGTCACCAGGTACCCTAACAGATCACCCCGCTGCACACCATGAATTAAGAGATCTAGGCAACGCATGACGGGCCTTTCAAAAATATCTGTCCCGGCGTGAGGCCATGATGTTGTCATGCCAGACCCTGTACTCATAGTGTGGGGCCTGGCTTCAGCTGTGGGGAGGATCTGGTGCCCAAGTGTTCGGGGCCCCATCCAACTCAAAAGTCACTGTGACCTACACGCTCACTTCTGAGGGGTGGGGTCGGAGGTGGGAGGGGGGCGGCAGAGCACCACGACTTCCAGGCACTGGGTGCTGTATCGGAAATATGCTAAGTGGGATCATAGAATTCCTTCGGCTCTTTCTTCTCTGGGAGGCGTGGTCGGGATGGGATGCCTGCTTACTGTTAGGACAGGTTTGCGGTCACACAAAATACAAGGTAACAAGATTATTATCCCAACCAAAGATCGAAAGTCAGCCAAATGTATTTAACGTTATTAACACCACTGATGGCAGTGATGTTAAAGAAACTAGCTGTCCATTGGTATAGTACAAATATAGCTGCAGAACATGGTGTCCTGGCTTTCCCAGCTGTACGGCACTTTGCCTTAATGTATGAATGGAGGCAAACGTTCATGTTTGGAAGCAAGAGTCAGTACAATGAGATTGGACAGAGGCCCCTATGATGAGACCCCTCAAGACGACATTGAACTTTGTATTGGAGCTTCAGGCGAGAGACCAGCTGTCCACGGTCAGGACTGTCGGGACACCAAGCCAGTGTCATATGACAAGTGACCAGCAGTTCAGCTGGACACCACACCACATAATTTGCTGTCATCATGAGAACCCAATGGCCCCCCTGGTTCAGTGCTGGTGGTTAAGGGCACTGGAAACAGATGAAGTCACTGGGGAGCGTGGCATGAGGGGGAAACAGATCAGTGCCCAAGCCTAGTCCCGTGAATCCCAGCAATGATAGGAAGCACAAGACACACCAACATTGGACCCCTTCAATTTGATCCAGGGTATTTTCAAGTGCTCAGGGCTGCTTTCGTGTGGCACAGTCAGAATGTCCGTCTGATGCCCAACCTGATCTGGCACCTGCTGCTGCCAGTCCCTTGCTCAGTCAGCATTGGTGGGTCTCCGTTCTCACGTGATCCGTGCTTCTTCAGCAAAGTGGCTTCTTCTTGAGAAGAGAGCACACTCAGTTGCCATCCAAAGGTCAAAAAGCGGGTCTCTCTGTGAGCACTGTCAAGGAGGAGACAAACACAACTCTGGTGGCAAATCCTTCAACGTCTTTCAAGAGAAAGACCCCTAAGGTCCTCCAGGGGTTCACCTTCAGGGGCCTGTACAGCTTCATCTGCAACTCCTTCTGCAGTGTGTTGCCTCATAAGCAGCTCATTGCCAGCCCCTCTTTCAGGGGCAAAGCTCTGGTACTTTTGAGGGATTGGAGATAAGATCAGTCTCCCACTTGGCTAACGCAGCCTGTAGATTCCAACAAGATGGCTAAGTAACACACTCCCCAGATCGGGACAGGGCTGGCCTGCAACCAACAAGTCCTTCACTCCCCTTTGCACTGGGACCCTGGAACTTCACCCAGGACAGGATGTCCAGGCCCTTTGTGCAAGTCCATGGCGTTCCTGGAACTTCAATTCGCACAGCATAGATCTACCAGGTCGTCTGCTGCTCTCTGCATGGAATCACTGAGCCTTTCTGTCATTTGAATGGGAGCAGCAAGTCTCTCGTTCCCATCGAATACAAAGCCCATTTCCCTCTCCCTTCCTTGCCACCCCTTCTGCACTCATCCTCCAAGTCATTCCCTCCCTGGCAACTGAAAGCCCTTCACTCCTCCTTGCACTGGTAACCCAAATATCTCACTCCCTGCCTGGTGCCCCAACCCTTCACCAACCTCTTCGCGGAACCCTCCAGAAATGCACACTTCTCTGCACTGGACGCCAGCCTTTCACTCCACTGTGCAAAGGCACCCCAAGTCTACTACTGCCTTTACATGCAACCATTAAGTCTTTTGCTCCCCAATTCAAGAAAATTCCAAGAAATGATTTCCCCATGTGCACTCCCCCCTCATTCCTTTGACCCCTAAAAACTGTGTTCCCCTTTGCTTGAGACCCTTCTGATCTTCACTTACTTGTGCTCAGGACCCCCAAGTCTTTCACTGCACTCGGTATGTGTCCCCACAATCCCCCGCCCTCTCTGCACTTCTCTCCTTGGTAACAGCAACACCTCCTCCCCCAGATCCCACCCCTTTGAGGTCTCCACAGCAGTCCCTACAGCCAGGGAGAATCACTTGCGTCCTTGTAGCTACCGTCATCCCTTAATATTGTCTGTGTGCTACCCCTTTACCATCCCCGGCCTGCTGGAGCCCTCCTCCCTCCTCTCCTCTCCTCCCACTTCTTCTCCTCTCCTTGTGGCGGCCATGCTGTGCCAAGCAATCCGTTGAATTTTTTATGACGTTCTCGTTCTTTGGAGTATGTCTCTTTTTTTCTGATTTCAGTGGCGTCCCACTGTACCATTGCTTGCATGTTTTCGTCAGCGGCAACGGCTCCAGGTTTGAGGAAGCATACGACGCCTGACCATATGTATAAAATGCACACTTCTACGTGATTCCATCGAGAATTTTTCATCGTGGGAGAATGCATCGATTTTTTTTTATTTGATGAATTCTCCCCCGATGGAAAATCCATCAATGGAATCTTTCTATCCCAAACGCTCCATTAAGGGTGGTGTTTTTGGGAGACTTCATGTATGATCACAGATCTTTCCACTAGACCTCCTTCTGACACCCAGATTGATTGCAAACCGGGTTGTCCTGTTAACACATGCCCATTTTACTGGAAGGAGCTCTTTTCATTAAATGATAATGTGACTGCATATATAACACAGCCTCCCTCACTTGTGGGCATTGCCCTCTACTGTGGCGAAACTCTGGAGATGGCTGGCCCATCCGCAGGTTTGTCCCCGACGTGTGAAGCAATGCTCCACAAGCCTGGGAGAAACAGTATCCTGGGGGCACTGACATTTTCAAAGCCTCACAATATGGGCAGGGTCGGACTGGGGCATACAATTGTCTCGGGCACCAATGAAAAAGTAGCCCAGAGTTGCAAATGGCAATTCATTCCTTTTTTGACAGACCGTTTGAGTAGTACTCAAGGGGGAGTTGTTTTTTATTAAGTGTGATGCAAATTGTGCATTTTAAAGAATATGTATTCAGTAAAACTTGTCAAAACGATTAGCCGCATGGTGAATGAACTTATCAAACTGGACCACATGGACCAAAACAGTGGGCCACTTTAACCAAAAAACTGGGCCACACTAGCATTTTTTGTTTTTGGTTCGGCCGTTGCCACATTGGCTTAGTGGCCCGTCTGGGCCTGAGCATGAGATCTCTTGACCCTTCCCCTCTCCCACAGGCTGTGGTCATGTTCAAAAGCTATCTTCGACCCGAGCTCTGCAGGAGAAAGGAGAGGGCGGCGCCCTGTGCTAGGCCACTCCTCTTCTAGGCAGGCTAGAATGTGTGTCTGCATGTGCCTTTCTGCCGCCATACTGAGAATCGGGGAGCCTGAGCCAGAAAGGCATTTCCACTGCTTTTTGTAGATAAGTAGATTTGTGACGCACACTTATGGGGCTGTGAGAGCATGTGTGTGCGCATCAGTTTCAGAGAGTGTATGTGTCTGCTTGAAAGACGTGTACATAGGAAGGAATGGGGTGCGACCAAGCACACAGGCTGTATTGGCAGGCTTAACTGAATGAAAACAGCACAATACTGGCATATTTTGAGGGCACGTTCAGTATGAACATATGTTATGTAGTGCTCTGCTGGCATATTTAGGGGGCACATTGAAAATGAAAATGGGGTTTATACTGGCAATGTTGACATATGTTGTTGAATGAGGCCTCATGATTTCCTTCGGGCCCAAGCAGCATGGCAATCTGATTTACAGTAGCAATGCTGGCATATACTGAAGAGACAGGCATCTCCATGACTTTCCTTGGGCACAACCAGCATGAAAAGGCGGCAGCGCTGGCATGTTATGTTGACAGCCCTTCTGATCTGCTTTGGGCACAAACAGCTTGTAAGTGGACCAACACTGATACATACTACTAGGACGAAGAAGAGGGACAGAGCGATGAAGATCTGCAAAGCCCGAAGACCAACCGCTCACTCTAGTTGTTGGAAGGAGTGTTGCCATGGCAGGACCTTTACATCCCTGACAGCTGATGAGGAAAGGAAAGAGAATGACAGGGCCAAGTGGCTGCCGCTAGACTTGGAGAAGGCTCGGAGAAGGCTGGGCTGCAGAGAAGACCGGGCAACCTGCGCGAACAAGCACAGGGCTACTAGAGCTCGCAGCGCTCTGTGAAACACTGTCCCCCGCGCACTGTACTCCCAAAGCCCCCTGGTTTTGTTCAGACCTGCACGCTGCTCCCCATCTCTCAAGCCAATTCGGGACACATATTTACCCACCTCCAGTTTAAAATTCACCAGCCAACAAAATGCCCCCATCTTGCCAACCATGGCTTTGGTGTACCTCGTCGTCAGGTCAAATGCAGCAAATGTCGGGAGGGATCACTATTTATCTGTGCGGATTCGGTTGGTTTTACGTGCGGACTTGGCATCGGGATATGACAATGCAAGGGCGTGTTGCTGTGACTGCCTGATCCGTCCCATATGCAAAAGTGGATCTGGGCGTTATCTGCGGACATCGTGAACTGTAGACGGTGTGCCTTGATGGGCGGGTTAGGGGTAATATGGACATTTCAATAGAAGTGGAGACAGGGAGTAGCCCCGCAGGACCTCACAGGAGATCCGTGAAAGGCTGCAATGGACAGGGACCGTCTGCCTTGTGGATTGGTCGAAAAGCGAGTATTCTGGCTCCATCGCCTCTGCCTATTCTCCGAATTGGTTAAAAAGTATACGAGGGGCCACTTTCGAGAGTATAATGGTGTCACTCAGACACTGTAAGGGCTGGGGCAACAGCTGGTGCACAGGTGTGTGTGCCGTTGTTTTGTGCAAGCCAGTCATGGGTGCTTATTGCTTGGTGGCAATGCTTGGCTCTTCACAGTGCCCCTGGTGGAAAAGGCCTAAATCATTCCTGCACCCCCACATCTAACAAGAGCACCAGTTTGTGAAGATCTGACACTCTTACTGCACCCCTGCCCCTTTTTTCCTGCCCTTCTTCCTCTCCTCTGCCCCAAATGCCTCAGTGTTGTCCAATAGGCCGCAAGCCTCTTACAAACTCGAGAAAGACGCTCTCTAGATTGCTAGAGGGAATGAAAGAGTTAAGCCGTCCATCTACCTCTTCGGGCACTTTAGGGTGGCAGGTGGGGGCTGCACTCTCCATGGGTGCTCTAATGGCGCCCTAATGGAGTGAGGTAACAAAGATGATCTTGCACATCCCATTAAGCTCTTCTCTGCGCGCAGGCAGCTGGACCCCAAGTAAGTGCTTCCAACCAGCAGAACTCTCGGCAGCTTCTGTTCCGGAGACCCTGATCCTGGAAGTGGCTGCAGGCCCTGCCCCTGTGCAACAGTCTGGGTAATACCAACGCCATGGCGTGAACTTAGACCCGCTCAGAGTTGCCACTCATGCACGCATGGAGGAGTTTATGCCCAGATGGGAGCTTTGTAGTCCCACGACATAAGGACGCCTTGGCTGGGGATGTGGTATTCAGGTTGTTTGTAGCGGTGTACTGGTATCTTGTTTGATGTCTTTTGGGGAAGGGTATTACATTGCTGTGAAGGTGTGTGTCTTAGTTGGTCTGCGTGTAGTGTGTTTTGAGTTTGGAAGTTGAAAGATTAGTGGGTAATGTTAACACAGGTTACAGTCGGATGTCGTACCTTAATCCATGCTGCAGAGATGCCAGGGCAAATATCAGGTTCTAGAATGAATCACGGGCGAGGTACCAATGCGGCACCAAAGAGCAAGAGAGCTTGATACATGTTGCGGTGGGACAGCAGTGCTAGCGTTCTGTGGGACAGGGAGCAATAGTCACTCTGCGATATGAATGATGTCATGGTGGTGTGGAGCAGGACTGGCATTCCCTGGTTGTTCGGCTGAAGCTCAATGGAAAAGCATGTACCATGGCCTCCGGTCCGAGTTGGTGTACAGGGCATGATGCATAGGGCCTCTGGCTGCTGGGAGGTGCTTGGGCTAATTTGGCATTTAAAAAGCCAAGTGTTTGTGTTTTCCTGGTAGTAAGGTGTTCTTGGAACACGCTGGTTACCTTTGGCAGGGAGTTTCAACATTTGCCCGTGACATAAGAGAAAACCAATACTCCTTGTCTCTTTTGGCAAAGCACAAGGTTTCAAGCAGTGCATCGTCACAGGATCCCAGACTGCTTTTGGGTTGGCGCTGTATGATCTTTCCATGGAAGGAAGCGGCTCCACAGCCCTATGGTAGATGCAGAGTGCTTGGAAACGGACTCAGTAGCCCATGGAGAGCTTTTAGGGCTATTGTTATGAGGTCCCTCTTGTTTAGTATAGGTACCAGTCTTGCTGCTGTGTTTTGGATGTGTTGATGTTTCTGAGTATGGTAATCTGGCATGCCGAGGTATATCCTGTTGGCATAGTCGCTTCATGATTTAAAAAATCATTTACGTGGGTGCTGTGCATGAAGGTGAGGAAGATCGTTATCTGCCTGATTGATCATAGATGTGCCAACTTTCAAGAAGAAAAAGAAATGAGCCTAAAACAGCAAGAACAAAACACAGTTTACTTTTTGGGGCACTAAATATTTTCCTAAAATCTTGTTGCTTGTCCGTGTAAGACAATGAATAAAACCACGATTTCATAGCAGTTTATTCTGGAGTGGATCATTAAGAATGAAAAGTACAGTAGTTGAACCTAGAGGTGAACTTAGCAGGACCTCAAGGCGGACCATGTTAGGCGTGAAATGATGTGCCAGTCATGGCTGTTAAGCTTACATCACTTGGCATCCTGGTACTTGCAGTCCTGCACGAATGGTGGGGAAACCGAACTGCAAATAATGCTTTGGAATTGAATGTGATGCAGGCTAAAAACCTAGCTTTGGGTTTTCACGCTAGGTTACAAGGGTAATCCAGACGTGGGACCCTTGCTCACTGTTCTTAGAGAGGGACAGCTCCACCTCACTGACGAGGCCCAACCAGGCTGAAACACGTGCCTGGGGTTGCTGTTGGTACTCTTCTTCAGAAGAGAATTGCCAGGCATGTCGGTGCTGGACTGCCCTTTGCAGGACAAAGACTGATATGTAGTGGACATTTCTCTTCTGTGAAAGGATGGTGAGCTAAAGACTCTGGTTGAGACTCTAACCCAGGATATAGGCCGGTAGTAGAGAAACTCCCAGAACCCCCTTGTTTGGGCTAAAAACTCAAGACATGCAGGACAAGAAGTGCAATATCTGCTCATGCCTATTTTTAATACTAGATGGAAAAAAATGGCAGTGGTTTTTCAGCAGTACTGCTTGCAGTAGGTTTCACATTGTTGTTACTCAGCAGTTACTTGGCATGCAGATTTCTACTGTGTGATATAAAATACATAATTTACAGCTGACAATTAAGTGGATTTATCCCAATTGGCTAGGTACACACTAAGAGCTTCATTATTGGTTTTGCGGTATCCAATAAAAAAAATTGGAATTTGAGTCACTGCAAATTTCATTTTGCGTCTTCATTGCAAGATGTCGAGGAAAACATTGTATAATATGGTGCAATACAAATACTGCACTTTCACACATACCCCAAAACTCACGATGGAACGTAACATGATCTCTGATGCTATGGAGAGATCTGGCTGCAACCTGAACATAAATATTCAAAGACTTGCAGGGAGGACTCAGCCTATCATCCTTCTGAAGCAGATAAAGTGGTTATCATTGGGTTGGGTACTAGTAAAATCTGATATTTGTAGGGTTGGGTAAAATGGTTAAATTCCGTTTGTTCGATCCATTTCAATGTAATCTGCCGTTCCGTCACCCATGTACATCGAAAAGAGCAGTGTAAAGTTTCTCATGATGTCTCGCGAACTAAAACAAGCTGCGCAAGGTTTCCCGTGCCGCTGCATGAACCTAGGAAGACTCGAAGAAAAAGCTGCGTAAAGTTCTCGTGCCACTGCGCAAACATAGCATGAAGTTTCTCATACCACTGCGTGAATTTACTGTGAATCAAAGTTAAAGCTGTGTGAGGTTTCTCATGCCGCAGCGCAAACCTAGCTCGGTTTAAAAAAAGATGCAAAGTGTCTCGTGCCGCAACACGAAACTAGTAAAGATCTAAAATAAGCATGCACAAAATTTCTCTTTTCACTGCACGAAAAAATACCCACACAAGGTTTCTCGTGTCACAAACCTAGCATGGATCAAAAAAAGACCTGCACAAAGTTTCTTGGGTCGCTGTGTGAGCCTACCACGAATCAAAAAACCGTGCAAAGTTTCTCGTGTTGGTGCACAAAACTAGCACAGATTGAAAAAAAAAGACCTGTGCAGAGTTTTGGGTCACGCTACATGAAACTAACATTGGAACAAAACACCACGCTCTGAGGGAAATCGAACAAAACTGGGCAAAATTTCAGTGGCGATGGAACCGTAATGCTGATCTCACGGAACGAGTGAAAGCAGGTTCCAGTGCGGGTTCCCCACTTTTTGCTTTGTGCATGAACATTTCGCTCAACCCAAGTTATTTGTAGCATGGCTATGAAGTGGTAAACATTGTGGTGCAAAGCGTTACATAGAACACAAGTTATTCACCTTGAAGAGTGAGGAACATGGGGTTGGAGGTACAGTAGAGTGAAGGTGAGAGTGGATGGGAAAGGAGTTATAGAAGTGGTGACAGTAATGTAGCTCTGCTGTAGCACCAGGAATTCAGGTAATATGCCATATTAGGAGTCTCTTGGGGGTCGGGAGATACCTCGCTCAGCGGCCAGGTCTCTGATCCAGGCTCTCTGCCTCTCTCCCTGCCTATTGCTCTGCCGGAGCTGATCCATTTTGGCACGCAAAGACAAACAACGACGCCATAAAACCAGTTAAATTTGCAGATTAGACATTTAGGAGCCCATTAGCGGAAGCTTCGTAAATCTCCCTCTTGCTGCAGTGGAGAGAGAAATAAGCCTTCGGAGGGAGCGTCGAGCGTGGCATGTTCCAATCCCCGTGGAACTTTACGGCGTTGCACAGAGAGGGTGGAACCTTCCAGGGAAATGCAGCAATGGTAAGTGGGCCGAATAGATGCAAACGTTGGGATTTCGAAATGCGTTGGGTCCGATTCTGGAGTGGATTCTTTGGGCGGTTTCCTCTGTTGATAGGCCTCACGGCTCTCTGGGGTATGATGCTCCCTCCTAAAGGCACGGCTGCAATCCTAGTTTTGATATTCCCTCACAGCTTGCTCTCTGGGTTAGCCTGGTTTTCACTCCTCTGCCAAGAAGCGGAGCACACTGGCCCCACTTTCTTCTTACTCCTCTACTCACTTTTCTAGGATAAGAGTAATCTACTGTGCTTTGTGGGCATAGTTAGGACTCACTCCTGCCCAACCAGTTTAGCACCAGCGCTGAATCCTGCTAGACCACCCTGAGGACTAGTAGAACATAGGCGGCCTTGTCCAGAGCACTGCTCAATGTTTGCCTGACTGATCTTGGGTGCTGCTAGATTGGTGCAGCACCAGTACTGTTAGCCCTGAGCAGGACCGATCTGTGGCCTTGTAGACCTGAGCAGGACTAGAACTCAGTCCCCTGCAGGAACAATTCTAAGTCCCATAAGTTTTACTGGCCCAATGCTGGATACGCCTGAGGCCCTCAGTCCTGTTAGAGCTGTGCCGGACGGGCCCGTTGTACTGAATGTGCCGACTCACCAATGTTGCCACTGGGTTGATCTCCAGGGCTCAAAGTTAGCCGCAGCACTAATGGTATTTAAATCTTAGGTTTCCTACAGAAGTAATTATAAGACTGTTAATGAGTTGAGCTCTATAGATCCTTCCAAGGAAGAATGAACGCAGCTTCCAAGAGATTACACTAATTAGTTTCTAATTAACCATTTTTTTAAAAAATATCTTTGGAAGCACAGAGAATTGAGCTGATGTGCATAGAAATGGCTATAAAAAAGGAACTCTTGGTAGGGACAGGGCACTTTCTAGATCATCGCTTCTGGGCCTGTGTGCTGGTGGCTAGAGCAAGGGAGGTGCAGAAATGCATGGAGTTGCAAACCCTAGTTGCTTCCGCCATGCTCTCAAGACTCATGGCTGCACCCAGATTATGCTCTGACGGGGGTTACCACGGCCATTGTGTTGTGACAATGTGTTGTGTATTGGCATCCTTGTTGGCACCCCTTTTGGACTTGGCCATTTGCTGTGGGGTCTACAGCCCTCTCCTGTGATGTGTGTGTGGCCAGGGGTAGTGCCCCAGAGGCAGTCCTCCATGCTGGGTTGGCTGAGTTCATTCCGGTGACTCTCGCAGGATGTTCCCCGCAGAACCTGCCTGTGCCCCGCTCCTCAGAAAGGACATCTTCTGTGCACTGGGTTGAATGCCTCTGCCTCTGTAATTGTCGCAGCTGCCTTGGGGCGCCCAAGACGAGCAGCTCATTAAATGCCAAGATGGGAACTCAGGTGTGACAGATCTGTGCAGTGACCTCACAGAGCGGTCCTTTGGGCACAGGTCTGCCTGTGCAGCGAGAGGCTGTAACGCGGGTGGGTCGGTGCACAGAGACAATGAGGGGGCTACAGGGAGCAAGTGGGTATTGGGGCTGGTAGGCATGAAAACATCTGAGTTGTGTTATTGTCATGCTCGGATGCATCTGCAAGGGTAGCCCCTCGAAACCTTATCACCTGCCAACACCACTGTGGCAACTATGGAGTAAGGGGAAAGGTGTAAAGGAAGACAGGGCACACCCTACCAGACTGCAAAAGAAAACACAAGAAAAAGTAAAGAGGAAAGAAATACAAAATAACCAAGGAAAGGGCTCACATGTTTCTTCTACAACTCCTACCTCAAAGGTTTGACTCGGGGCTGGGAGGGGGCGGCATGAACCTCAATTCCCACCCATCGCCTGAGTGCATAGGCCCAGATCTACCCTGAACGGCAATGGTTGGGAACGGTGTTCCACTGCTTTTATTTTATCTGTTTACCATTCCTCGACTTTTTACGACCACATTTACCATTCTATATAGAGGATGTGTCCAGTCATGTCCCTGTGCAGGTGTAAAGTTGTAATAGGAGCCTTAGTTACTAGTCAGACTATTGGAAGGCCCCCGGCTGCAACACTGTCACATGTTGCACTAGGCTTCCACCTACCCTCTCCCCTGCCGAGACCACAGTTCCACTACTTTATTCGGTACACTTCTACCACTGGATAGACTACTAATTGATGGCACATAGCGACTGAACACTCCTCTCATAATTGCAGCGTATGCTATGGCCAGCAATTCGTAAGGAATTAAGACACCCCTCACAAAAGGCGGCTGGTCTCTGCTTTCATTGCAAGTTAGGCTCATTCACTGGTGACAATATTTTAAAAATAAAAAAAAATGGGACAGGCCACCAACATAAAAGTAGAACTCCAATTTGACAATAGCTACCAAAACTACACTTCAGTAGTGGGGAACCGGGGGCAGGGGGGTTCCATCACTACCCTGGATATAAACTGTGTCGATCTGTCTATGACTATAAGCAGTTTAACAAAGGAGAGTTTGCTGCGATTGCTATATCAGGCCTAACTACCATTTCCCAAGCTGTCTCTGGCACAATCCCTCAATGCATGTAGCTGTTAACTGAGAGGCTGAGGGTTCAAGTGCGCCGCAGGGATGGCAAAGAGCTGGCTTAATTGGTCAAGTAAATTTACAAAACTATGTACAATGAATTTGTAGTTCATAAATGTTATGTTGATAAACGAGGATTGTGCTCCGAGATGTGACTGCAGCTGGGATTCTCCAAAATTGCTCCCCAGGTGCTGCTGAAATCGTGTGTCCTAAATAGGTCTGAGCGAAATGGCCGATGGTGAAAGGGAATTGGCGAATTCCTACCTTTTCCTCCACACCCATTGGCCTTTTCTTTTCAACACTGAAATTCATTTTTTTTTGTTGCCCAAAACATATGAATTTTAAGCAGCCGCGACAACCGACATTTCGTTTTTGGAAAAAACTAAATTTCGCAAAACGAAATTTTGGGCTGGAAATGGGCAGTAACTGACAATGTTGATCGCCGGGTGAAATTGATCGGGTGACTTTTGCCTTGAATTGCCAATGTTTACATGGAAGGTAACTGAGCAATTTCGCCCACCCCTAGTCCTTTAAAGTCAGGAATCAGGATTTGCTACTGTGGGCCACTTCTTTTGTCGGCTCCCGAGTCTTTTTTTGTCCCCGTCTGCCGCCCCCCAGCCCCAGCCTCTCCTGCCTGCAACAAATCAGCAGTACAGGAGGGCGAATGGTAAGTCTGCTGAACAGAGTGTGTCTCAGCTGTCAACTGAGGGCAAGGGAGCTCCCGCAAGATGCAGCACTCCATCCTCTTAAGGTGGGAAATGGAGCGGAAAAATACTTCTCTATCGATTAGGCTGTGAGGTTAAGCAGGGCTTTAAGTGGGGTAAGAAATCGAGGGGGGCCCTCATTTGGGGACGTGGCTTGTGGGAGGGGCGTGGCCTAAAAAGTACGCAAATCGTAGGGTATACACACAAATATATATAAATGTTATATATTTGTGTGCGTACCTTACTATGGTGTGTGTACTGTGCAAGCCATGTTTTCTAAACATGGAAATATGTAACATATCTCTATGTTTAGAAAAGATCGCTTGCACAGTACACACACGATAGTAAGGTACGCACACAAATATATAACATTTATATATATGTGTGTGCATACCCTACGGTTTGCCTAGTTTTCAGGCCATCTTTTCTAACATTTCAGGTTTATAAAAGATGGCTTTGAAAGTACACAATTCAAGCCATCTTTTATAAAGCTTTGACTACGGACACAATTGTCCGTCGGCAAAGCTTTATAAAAGATGGCTTGAAATGTGTACTTTCAAAGCCATCTTTTATAAACCTCGAAATATGTCGAGGAATCCCCAGGTTCGCCGAGGGTTAAAGACGCCTCGGCGACCTGGGGAAACAAAGGCACAGTTACTGCCTCTGGTGACCTCTCGCGCGAGGGGTCACCAGATACAGTTACTGTGGCTGACGGAAGTGGCAGCCAGGCACAGCGTCGCTGTGGTTGGCTGCCACTTTTGTCAGATCGCCTGACTTCATGGCAGGCGCATGCATCTCCCGTCGCGGCTGCGGCCGCGACGGGATAATGCATCCTGCCAATGTTGCGGGCGGTGGGACGGGGCCCCGGCAGGGCCCCGGCTCAGCCCCACTTTTTGGAGACTGCCGGGGCCCGGCCCCGGCAGGCCCCGGCCCACTTTAAGCACTGAGGTTAAGTGACAAAAAGAAAGTCTGGTCACCTGATAGGTGTAGACCTGCGAGGAGGGCTTGTGGAATTCATTTATAGCAAGTGTCTTGGGCTGTGCAAATGTCTGGTGGCATGCCTTTCTCAAGTGTGCCCAACAATGGGGGTGAAGAACTGGGGTCTGAGTTCAGAACATGGGTTGTCCATCTTGCCGACAGGACTCAAGATGCCCAGATGGCAATATGGGAAATGATGTTCCTGCTAAGCATGTACCCGCTCCTGATGGTGGCAACGCTCATCTGTAGTTCCACAGAGAAACCTTGGCAAACCCATGCAACCCCAGACTCTGCCAACTGCCTAATTACAGCCTGATTGGGAGGCATGGACACAGCTACGGTACTGTGCCTGCCCCGGGGTATCTATTCAACCCCGACACTGGGCCAAGCATTGCCAGCACTTGGCGTGTTTGTGCAGACACTGCGCCATGCAATCCCAAGGCTTATGCATGCAGCTGTGCACTGTGTGAGTGCCTGTCAGGTTTTGGCATGTGCCTACAGCCCTTGCATGGGTCCAGTGACTCAGTCTTGGTTGTATCCGTAATGTTTGTGCACCGCGCACTCGCAGCCCTTAGGGGCATATCTGTATAGCTTCTGGGCCATGCCAGTCACAGTTATTGCAGACATGTGCACACACCCTCTGCATTCTCTGTGCCAGACCCATGTCCCAAGTCATTTATTGTGTCCATTTCTGTTAGCCCTAGGTGGGCATGTGAAGCCCCTTCATTATGCCATCTACTGCCAGACCTGAGCATATGGATACAGCTCCTGGTGGCATACAGGGAACCCTTTTATTGCCCATTTGCATTGCCTGCATGGAGACAGGCTATGGATTACGTGGGAATGAAGAGTACATCCTCTCCCTCTCTCCTTTGACAGGCTCCCTCCCCAGAGAGGCTGAGGATGGAATGGTGGGGAGACTGGTGCCCCTTCCTAACCCTAGGGGTCAGTGGTTATAGAAAGCAAGCAGGACATGGCATTTTGCATTTAATGTCTAGTTACCCAAGCCTAGTTCTACACATCTTGGAGCAGTCTGGCCAAGGTCTGTGGCACAGTATTCTTTGCCTACCCAAGGCCAGCACAGGTTGGTGCTGAGGGACCTAGCAGCTAGCAGAAGACTTTCACTCATGCTGACACTTTGTTTGATAATATGACACACGGGATTCCCACTGGTATGTATACCAACTAGACCAATACGACCGGGGGCGTTAAACAAGGTTGCATTCTTGCGCCCACTTTATTCAATTTATATATGGCTGATTTGAAAGGGGGTCTTGCTGTGCCTTGCACTGATTCCATAACATGTGGTATTTCTGTGATATCATGGCTTGGATACGCTGATGACCTGTTGATACTAGACTACACCCATAGGGATCTACAAGTAAAATTAGATGCATTAGGGGTGTACTGTGAAATAAATGGATTAACTCTAAATGTTTAGAAATCAAACAATATGTTTTTTTAAACCAGAAGAGGTGCTAAGAAGACCTACTGCTGGGAGATGAATAAGAATAAAATCGAACAGGTTACTAAATACAAGTACCTGGGAGTTGTTTTTGAAGAAAAATCGAAATGGAGTGACCACTGGGAATATGTGAGCAATGAGGTTACTCAACAGGCGAGGGCCCTGAATAAATTTGCTGGGAAAAGTAGAGGTTAATTGCTGCAAAGTTTATTAATAATATATCTATCGAAGGGGAGGCCACTATTATTGTAAGGAGTTGAAATCTGGGGTCTGCAACTTAGACGAACATTAAAAATCTTTGTAGGCAAATGTCTGAAACAACTTCTCAGACTCCTGATTAGTCTTTCGATAGAATCCAGCTGTCAAGATCAGAGGCCTTCTCCCCTTCCTCCTCACCTGAATCTTCTGTGGCGGATTCCTTAGGATTCGACTCCGTCTTCTTACGGTCCCTCCTCCTTATAGGAGTCTTGTCCTTTGGTATCTTGAGCTTCTTCTCGTATAGATAGGGTCTGGCCCCTCCGGAGGCCACCTTGGCAGAGATGGAACCCTGTCCGCGGGGACCCCCAGGGGGCCAGTCCTAATGCCAGGGAAAAAGCACGAAGGCAGAAAAAACCCTGTTTCCAGATGGGTTCTATTAGGGAGTTGTGGGTTCCCTTCACAAGGCAATGGAGTTCTGTTTTCAGCTGAACCCGAAGAAAGTCGGATTCCAGCACTGGTGGAGAGAGTCTGTAGCTCGGAAGTGACAGTAGGGGGAACCCTTTCAATTAGAAAACACAATAGAGGCACTCAGAGGAAAGAAACAGGAACCCAAATAAACAAATAAGAAATCTAAAGGAATGAGAGAATAGACAGGAATGCCCGCAAATAACAGTGACAAGATAGTAGGAAGGAGTAAGTTTGGAAATAGAGTGCAAGAAAATACCCAGGCCACAAGCAGGAAAGTAGGAAGATGCCTGCAGAGAGTAAGTAAGTAGCAAACAAGAATTGTAGAGTGCAGAGAAGCCGAAAGTCAGAAAGCACGAAGCCAAATAAATAGAATGCTTCCGCGGAAAACAAGAAACGTAGGAGGCAGTAGCTCAGGCAAGGCGGAGCCGTTAGAACAGACAAGGAGATATAACTTATACAAGGTGGAAGTAGCAAGAGCCAGGAAACAGGAAACCCGGGAGTATAAACAAGGCGAGCTCAGAAGGTAGGCACAGGGAAAAAGGCAGCAGAAGAGGAGAATCGGCAAGAAGGAAAATCCACGAACGAAGTTCCACACGAACCGGAGCGTAGTGTACAGATACAACGCATTGGTTTGTGGGAGGAGCCAGAATTTAAAGGCACGGCCACCATATTGGGTGAGGACTAGAGCGCGCGCAGTCAATGCTTCCAGCGCTTCCAAACCTTCCATTCACAGTTCCTGACACCAGCCACCTTATTGCCTCAACGCCCTTGCCAGGTGCGAATGGAGCATTTCTTCATTCTGATTCATTTACTTTGTGACCGCCTGAAGTAAAGGGATCTTCTTGGCATGCCATTTTAGTACACCGTCAGTCAGGGCAGACCTTATAGTTTTTCCACATTTTGTGTCAGGATCACCTGCACAATGCCTTATTTTGGATGCAGAAACAGTCAGCTTAGAGCACACAGCAAGTTTTTATGTTTCATGTTGTGGATTGTAGGCATCCCGATCTTGACTTTGAAAATGTAAAAGTTCAGGTGTGTTTATTTGAGGAAGCCATCTTGAATTTCAAAATAGAAGCATTATCAGTCAGCCAGCAATTTTGTTTTTCTTTGGGAAGATGTGCGCTCCCATCTTGAATTTACAAAAAGGTGAGAGATCATAATCAATAAAGGGAAGCACTACTTTGCTCAGTTATTTGTCTCCTCAGGCCACAAGCCCTAAGAAATAAGTGGGATGAATTAGCAAACAGAATGCATAACACCACAGGAATTGACAACAAAGGACAGGAAGTCTCAGGAAGAAGAAAAGGCCAGTTCCTTTCAGTAAATGGGGATCAACTTCCTCAATGAGGATGCATTCAATTGATTAGCAGTAGTGCATATTCTCTCTTCCCCATCACAGTAGTAAACTGCAAAGAAATTAACTGCTGAGTAAACATGTGCAATCCTCTGCCTCACCGAACTTGCATGTTGAATCAAACCCAATATTTGTAATTCCGGAGTTGCCTGATTTCTCGCAAGACTTCCCAGCATTCCAGAGCACACACCCACCTCTCTCATCCCTGGTCAAACAAGATAGCTTGTGCGATGGACATTCTTTTATTTATTTTATTTTGTATAGTTCTTTACAAACTTTTAAAATATGAATTAAACAAACATTGTATGTATCATCAAGTCTATCACATTATGAAAAAAAACCAAGAGGTTGAAGGGGAAGAGAAATCAAGCACAAAGTTTCTATCACCTTCCATAGATAGTAAAACGATAGAAGAAAGAGCACACATTCATCAAGCTCCTCTTGTGGGCTCCGTTTTAAGTCTTCTCTTGAACAGTTTCCTTATCATACCCCTTGTCAACTTTGCGATAGTCATATTCACAACTATGATGTGAGTCTTTCATTGTAGTTAGAAAAGTTAAAAGTAGAAGCTACTTCACCGAAATCATAGTCTCCAATTGTTCCAAAAAAAATATCAAGGCGAAGATCAAGTCTTTATCTGATCCCATAGTCATCAGTCTCCACCAGTCATCTCCACTTAAGGTTGGTTTCTTTGCAATTATCTTACCCAAGTATGTTGTTCTTATATCTTGCAGCTTGGTGCACTATAGGATCAGATGTTTCAAGGATTCCATCTCTGTTTCACAGTATCTACAGTTACAGTCAACTATTCCGATTTTGATCTTAAATTCATTATCGCTTTAGTTTGGAATAAATTCAATTGGAATTTCATATATAGCTTCCTTTTTTTAGCGCAGGGGAACATTGGAAGATATTCTGGCAAGGTGTTTAGTGCTCTTGATTCCGGCGCTGCTTCAGCCATACATCTACGATGTACTCTCTGTTCTGAATTTTCACACCAATCTTGTAAAAATAGTTTTTTTTTAACTGCATTTGGGTTTTGGATGAGGAGCTCTTTATTGACTTGTAATTCAGTGAGGGTTGTTTCAGTGCGATGGACATTCAGTTACACCCACTAAAGTAATCTTCTACCTACTCTGAGACTTCCTCTGTAAAAATCACTGACAAAAAATATCAAATGCACGTAGGTCGTGCAGTGTTTCGCATAGAGTCTCTTCTACTTAATAGTAGCAAAAATATGGTATGCATGTTGCACACAGTTACGACCACTAATCACCCTCCAACTAACTGGGATTTTCTAACAATAACTAATGTATCCTATTTCAGTTTTCTGCTTATCCCTCAACCAAAATCAGTTTCATTGTTCTACCTTTCCCTCAGCTAAATCCTATATCAATGTTGTACCTCCCACTCAACTACCCGTGCAACATTCTGCATCTGCCTACAACACTGATCACAAACTCAATCAGACGGGAAATTGGCCTGCTAGGCCAACCGCACCCACAAACCTTCTGAACCTCGAAGAAAGTTTGAGAACGTTTGGTTCAGCTGTATGGGTGGGCATGTGTGTGATTCAGATCGATCCACATACATACCCCCATGCTTACTGAGGAAATGCTGAACTCCGGTATTCCAAATATTGACAAACTACTGCCCACTTGTCTCGCCTAATGTCACTCCTTAATCATTCACACTTCTTTCTAAAATGCAGAGCCAATGAGTGACTTTCTGGAAGTCCTGCCTTTTCACTCATATTATTTTGATTTCTTGTAATGTATATGTAGGGTTATTTCCCCTTTATTAATATAGGACTGCGAGAAGATTACACAGTGAAACGAGTATACAAGGCATGACTGACACCTGACAAGCTAGTCTCCCGTAAACTCTCATGCACTTTAAATACTTCAGAGGAGCCTGTGATAAGGTCACCTCTGTGTAGTCATTTGTGTGACACAAGAATGCAGCTTCCTGATATGCATGAGGAGTTCAAATCTGCAGTTCAGCATAACTGAGCAGTGTACTGGGGGCGGTGTGATGTTTGGGGTCGAGCAGGCTGGCCTGCTTGGAGTCTGTGCTCCACAGGTTAATGCTTAAACAAGGCACTCCCCCCTACTAGGGTAACTCGGTTGACTTGAGTGTCCCCAAAATGTGTGCTGTTTTCTTTAGTATGCCACAAAGAAAAATGTATTTTGAAAATAAAGGATTTCTAACCCAAGGTAAATGATTTTAGTGCTGACAACTTAAAATGTTGTAACGTCCCAATTAACGTTAGTCTCTGAGGCATAAGAACACACATTACAGAAAGGTCAATGGGAAGTAAGAAAGAAAAAGTGATTTGCCTACTTCACCGTTGGTTGAGCTGATAATGGTTCAGAAAATCCTGCTGATTATAGAAGAAACTCAAGTTTAAATAAACTCTCTCAAGCTTGTTTTGTTTCCATGGCATGTTGAGGTTCATTCTACGTGTTCTACTCGTTAACTGAATCACAAATACATTAAAAAAAACGTTTGGGGATCGTGTAAAACTTCTTGAGTTCAGAATCCTCCATTTTGTTTAAAGAAGGTGTGGTAGGCAGCCATCTTGAAAAAGACTGGCAATTAAGTTCAGAACTGTAAAACATACAAGAACAATTATGATTGCTATTTTTTAACCCAACTAGTAAGATTGTTTTACAAGGCACGATGTAGTCCCAATAAAATTGTTTTAGAGAAAATCTGTACACATTTAAATGTTTCTGTATTTTTCAAAACTACAGGTGCTTTCTCAAAATGCAGCTCAGCTGGCCAATGTGAATATGATCAGAGTTTACTGCCAGCCATTTTGTATTCTGGTTGACTGAGGGAATGCCATCTCCTTGTTAGCCAGGCGATCTGATCGGTTTAATTAAAGAACACTTGCTCCCTCTGGACACAACCGGCAAATCCATCTTCAGAACGAAAAAACGTTTTTTTCCCCCGCTATTTCTTTTTCTTTTCCCCCCCTGCGGCTGTTCTGTTCCTTCCGCCTAATAAATAAATCCGTCCTAGTTTCCTTTTTTCTCCCTGCTTTATTTACACATGTTTGGAGACATCAGTCTTTCACTGCAAAGCAGGACATTCTCTTCTACAGGAGATGCAATTTGCCAGGGACACCCGAGCCCCGGGGCAGAGCGGCAAGCTTTTCTTTCTAGATCCGTCCTTTGTCGGTGCATGGGTGCCCACAAAGTTCAAAATAAATGGTCTGTAGCCGTGTTTTCCCAAGTACTTCGCCCCCTTTCCCCCTCGTTCTTTCCTTGCTCCAGGGAAGGCCTGGTTCCCCTTAAACTACAGGAACGCAGCTCTCAGTTCCGTTAGTGCAGCCTCGGCTACTTATACCATTAAATAGGGACTAGGGTCTCTTTCTAGAGCATGTGGTGTGCGCCTCGCAGGAGCCACAGAACACCCATTGAGTGCCACTTCATGTATTTAGGATATCCCTGCTTAGAATCTGCCACAGCGCAGTAGCTCCACAGCGTCAACACCGTTTCTGTGGCTGTGCAGCACATTTACCCGTAGAAAGCACAGTCTACATGTTAACCTCACACTGACCAACTCTGATATGCCTGTTTTATATGTGTGTGTTACATGTTCTTTGTGTCAGGGATGCTTGCGCTCTTGCTGCCCACGCTGTACTTGCTCTGTGTATTAGCCCTGTATTGCTGCTGCCCCTGGTGCACCTATCATGTCTGTGCATGAAGCTTGCGCTCTTGCTGCACATGCTGTAGTTGCTCTGTGTATGAGGCCTGCACTCCTGCTGCCCTTATCATGTGTGTGCATGACTCTTGCACTCTTGCTGCCCATGCTGTAGTTGCTCTGTGTATGAGCCCTGCATTGCTGCTGCCCCTGGTGCACCTATCATGTGTGTGCATGATGCTTGCGCTCTTGCTGCCCATGCTGTAGTGGCTCTGTGTATGAGGCCTGCACTCCTGCTGCCCCTGGTGCACCTATCATGTGTGTGCATGACGCTTGCGCTCTTGATGCCCATGCTGTAGTGGCTCTGTGTATGAGCCCTGTATTGCTGCTGCCCCTGGTGCACCTATCGTGTGTGTGCATGACGCTTGCACTCTTGCTGCCCATGTTGTAGTTGCTCTGTGTATGAGCCCTGCACTCCTGCTGCCCCTGGTGCACCTATCGTGTGTGTGTGTATGACTCTTGCACTCTTGCTGCCCATGCTGTAGTTGCTCTGTGTATGAGCCCTGTATTGCTGCTGCCCCTGGTGCACCTATCGTGTGTGTGTGTATGACTCTTGCACTCTTGCTGCCCATGCTGTAGTGGCTCTGTGTATGAGCCCTGTATTGCTGCTGCCCCTGGTGCACCTATCATGTGTGTGCATGACTCTTGCGCTCTTGATGCCCATGCTGTAGTGGCTCTGTGTATGAGCCCTGCATTGCTGCTGCCCCTGGTGCACCTATCATGTGTGTGCATGACGCTTGCGCTCTTGCTGCACATGCTGTAGTTGCTCTGTGTATGAGCCCTGTATTGCTGCTGCCCCTGGTGCACCTATCATGTGTGTGCATGAAGCTTGCACTCTTGCTGCACATGCTGTAGTTGCTCTGTGTATGAGCCCTGTATTGCTGCTGCCCCTGGTGCACCTATCATGTGTGTGCATGAAGCTTGCACTCTTGCTGCCCATGCTGTACTTGCTCTGTGTATGAGCCCTGCATTGCTGCTGCCCCTGGTGCACCTATCATGTGTGTGTATGACTCTTGCACTCTTGCTGCCCATGCTGTAGTGGCTCTGTGTATGAGCCCTGTATTGCTGCTGGCCCTGGTGCACCTATCATGTGTGTGTATGACTCTTGCACTCTTGCTGCCCATGCTGTAGTGGCTCTGTGTATGAGCCCTGTATTGCTGCTGCCCCTGGTGCACCTATCATGTGTGTGTATGACTCTTGCACTCTTGCTGCCCATGCTGTAGTGGCTCTGTGTATGAGCCCTGTATTGCTGCTGCCCCTGGTGCACCTATCATGTGTGTGCATGAGTCTTGCACTCTTGCTGCCCATGCTGTAGTGGCTCTGTGTATGAGCCCTGTATTGCTGCTGCCCCTGGTGCACCTATCATGTGTGTGCATGACGCTTGCACTCTTGCTGCCCATGTTGTAGTTGCTCTGTGTATGAGGCCTGCACTCCTGCTGCCCCTGGTGCACCTATCATGTGTGTGTATGACTCTTGCACTCTTGCTGCCCATGCTGTAGTGGCTCTGTGTATGAGCCCTGTATTGCTGCTGCCCCTGGTGCACCTATCATGTGTGTGTATGACTCTTGCACTCTTGCTGCCCATGCTGTAGTTGCTCTGTGTATGAGGCCTGTATTGCTGCTGCCCCTGGTGCACCTATCATGTGTGTGTATGAATCTTGCACTCTTGCTGCACATGCTGTACTTGCTCTGTGTATGAGCCCTGCATTGCTGCTGCCCCTGGTGCACCTATCATGTGTGTGCATGACGCTTGCACTCTTGCTGCCCATGTTGTAGTTGCTCTGTGTATGAGGCCTGCACTCCTGCTGCCCCTGGTGCACCTATCATGTGTGTGTATGACTCTTGCACTCTTGCTGCCCATGCTGTAGTGGCTCTGTGTATGAGCCCTGCATTGCTGCTGCCCCTGGTGCACCTATCGTGTGTGTGTATGACTCTTGCACTCTTGCTGCCCATGCTGTAGTGGCTCTGTGTATGAGGCCTGCACTCCTGCTGCCCCTGGTGCACCTATCGTGTGTGTGCATGACGCTTGCACTCTTGCTGCCCATGCTGTAGTAGCTCTGTGTATGAGGCCTGCACTCCTGCTGCCCCTGCTGCACCTATCGTGTGTGTACATGACGCTTGCACTCTTGCTGCCCATGCTGTAGTAGCTCTGTGTACGAGGCCTGCACTCCTGCTGCCCCTGGTGCACCTATCGTGTGTGTACATGACGCTTGCACTCTTGCTGCCCATGCTGTAGTTGTTCTGTGTACGAGGCCTGGATTGTTGCTGACTTTGGTGCACCTATCATGGGTATGCATGAAGCGTGCAATGTTGTAGCCTGTGCTGTAGTTGCTCTGTGTATGAGGCCTGCATTGCTGCTGCCCTTGGTGCACCTTTCATGTGTGTGCATGAACCTTGCACTGTTGCGGCCCGCGCTGTAGTTGCTCTGTGTATGAGCCCTGCATTGCTGCTGCCCCTGGTGCACCTATCATGTGTGTACACAAAGCTTGCACTCTTGCTGCCCATGCTGTAGTTGTTCTGTGTACGAGGCCTGGATTGATGTTGCCTTTGGTGCACCTATCATGGGTGTGCATGAAGCGTGCAATGTTGCGGCCCGCGCTGTAGTTGCTCTGTGTACGAGGCCTGCCTTGCTGCTGCCCTGGATGCACCTGTTCTGTGGTGCAAAGTGTGTGCGGTCCTCCCTCAATGCACATGAAAGATGAAGGCGCATGGGTAGATACGCTGTTGTTCTCCACGCGGAATCAGATGGGTCTGCCAGCTGCAGATGAAAGCTTCTTTTGTGGCTGCGATTGCTGCATTGATTGTGGTTGAGGAGCAAAGAGGGCTGGGCTCATTTGTGGGAAGGCAAAGAGTGCAGCTTAGAATGTTGGCATGCGCTTGACCCCAATACTTGTTCAATACATCAGCAGATTGTTTCTAGTACCCTGTCCAGGGCGGCAGCAGGGGGTGGGATGATGTGACAGCCTTGTCTGGCCATCATGGCGAGATTGGAGTAATGCTCGCTATCAAAAATGAGAAGTGAGGGGACACAAGGTCTGGAGAATGACATCAAGAACATCAAAAGCCCCAGCCCTCTTAACAACTCAAAGAGCCTCAAAGAGTGGAGTGCTAGGCACTGTGCCTGTATTTAGGATTAGTTTTGTAAAGCACCAACCTTTTTCCTTACATCAACTTCAGAGCGATAGTAGACAAGGCCTGCCTTCAGAGACAAGACATTGCAAGAAAAGGCATTGGGAAAGCAGTGTTGAGTAACTCTTCTTTGAGACCTCCAGTACAGTGTGCTGTAATAGTATTGCTCCTGTCGATTCCTCTGAGTAATTGGGCCGCAGTAGAGGGTGACATGTTGTGGTTGCGTTTAGTTTCATCTGGTAAAGTGTTCGTACTCTTACTTCTTAGGCTCTCTCACATTCCACTTCCGGAGGGCAGCCGCCTTGTGGTGGGAAGGAGCTGACTACTTCAAAGATGGCCTTCAAGGAATGGAAGGGCCTGTTCTCGGCATGCACACCTCTTTGTACATCGTGATCTACTCCCTCGTGTGTAGCCCTTGCACACCCATCTTGGATCCTGTTTTTCTACCAACGAGCAAAGATGAGAAGCTCCCTGGCAGTTGTACACAGCCTTTTCTGGAGCCGAGCCCCTGGGGCTCTTCACTTCGAGTGCCCATTGCTCCAAGTGAAGTCTTTCGGACCCAAACTAATATGTTTGCGTCATTTCCTGCTTGTCTGCTTGTGCGACACAATAGCACAGATTTCAGCTGTGCTCAGACTGCGCTTGTTGCCTGCTGCACCAACCTTTGCAGCAGTGACCATCGTCTGATTTTGTGCAGGACTGGTTTCACTAACCCCCTGAAACTAACTAAACAGATGCATAGCGGGGTCTGCTGGAGTCCCGGCAGATTGCAGGTATTGCTAACTGGGGGCATTTCTGGATGTGCTTTTGTTGGCTGGGATGCCCCCACATTAATGGCTGCAAGGCTACATCTCATACGCCCACGAGGGCCTTTGTTTGACCATGCGGGCGACCGTGCACACAGGGCCTTCAGCCGTAACTTCTGATTAAAAGATCCTTCAATCCCTGATAGCAGGTGCCCAGACTGGTTTCCAATCGGGATACCTTTGAAAGGTAAAAAGCCTTCATAAAAGATAAATTGCTAAATACATGTTGGCCTTGAACCTGAATTATTGTGAAGTTTGAATACATTTGGATTGACTCCCCTCACAGCACTGGCACATAAGTCTTTATTTGAATTTCTTTGCTGCAGCTCACGATTTTGGAAACAATGCTTTTCACGTGACTGTATGAAGCAAAGGCTTCCTTCCCAATTCATCTGCAGCTACTTATAGCAAAGAATATCACCATACATGTTTAGAGTTTGAGCGCACACGGATGCCATCTGCCAATTTCTCCTTAAAAAGGATAGAAACAGGCTTAAATCCTACCAAATGATCATCTGGCATCTGCCAATTTTTCCTTAAAAAGCACAGAAACAGGTCTCAATCCTACAAATAATCACCTGGCATCTGCCAATTTCTCCTTAAAAATTATAAAAACAGGTTTCAAAACTGCCAAATGATCATCTGCCAATTTCTGCTTAAAAAGGATAGAAACAGGCTGCAATCCTACAAAATGAAAAAGGATAGAAACAGGCTTCAATCCTACAAAATGATCATCTAGCATCTGCCAGAATTTTCAAGAAAAAGCAAGAGAAGTCGAAGCTTCCCTGTTCTCTGAATAGTCGTGCCTCCCTTGACGCTGTCTGCAGCGCTTGAATGCACCAGTGTGGTCACAGAGGCATTGCTCCAAGGGTCAAACACTGCTCCTGCTGGGGCAACGGGGTTCACAGAGGTAGAAAGATCTTAACTTGTAATGTATGTTCTCTCTTTCCGGAATTCGCCCTTTCACCCAGATCTCGTTCATAGAAGGCATAACCACAATTTTCTGTGTCTATCCCCAACCAGTTCCACAGTACTCCACCAACCATTCTTTTTCAAACAAGCTACAGGTACTCAACGTTATTCAATATTATTGCGGACTTTTGGCAGCATTATGGTGCCCTGTTTAGAAGTAGAGGGCTGCTCCCCATCTAGTTACTGACACTTCAAATGTACTGCTGATTAGCGCCCTTGAGGAGGAATCCAGCCAATCAAGAGCCATGGAACGCAGGCTGCATTTGCTACTATAAGCCCATGTTCTCCACTGTCTCCTGATGCCTTGTGCCTTCCACCGTGCATCGCCCTTCTCCTCTGTCACCCGTCCACCTGCTGCTAGTGCCCGCACCCAACCTCTGGCCCCACCATCTCCCTCTACCCCACCTAGCCTTCACTTGGCACCCTGAGCTCTCTGCGCGTCCCACTTCCTGCCTCGTCAATCTGGCCATTCTTGCCTGGACTGCCACGCTCCCACTCATTAGTGAAATGGAAGAGGGGCTCTAAGCTGAGCCCCTGCTTTCAATTTGCTGACTGCAATAGCTTTTTTGGGGACATATCAACCTGCTATCCGCATCAGTCACCAGTGCCGGGTACTAATAGCATTAATTGCTGGGTGGTAGTGCGGCTTGGCCAGTAACAGGCCCTGATCTCTCGCTGAGACCTTTGCGACCATGGCGTAGGATGGTGGACTGTTACCAGCTCTGCCCAACCACCACACAATGATTAATGCTACAAAGTGGCAGTTCTGCACAGAGCTGCCTTTACCGTGCATTAGTTCCTCTGACTATACTAATCAATGCACGCGGTGTATCTTCTGTCCCATTCAGACTTCCGCTATTCCCAGCCTCGTAACTTGCCAAGATTAGAAATGTAGAGCGTGGTTTGATTCAAGTTTGAGGAGAAAGATATTGAGTTGACCAAGCAGTAGTTTAATCGTTTTGTCCAAGGCCATAAAACCTCTTAATCTTTGTGACCCCCTACCCAGCTAAGCAAAAGAAAGCATTTCGTGCCAGTCAATTGATTCTTGACACGGAAGAGCCTGCCCCTCAGTGCAGCCTCTCTGACTGAAAGAATGCACTTTTGGTCTAATTCACTCAAAATCTGCTGATTTTTAATACTTTAAAAAAAATGTCATACCTATATATGTATTTGTTTATGGTTTACAGACACACCTTACCAAATTGAAAGACAGTCATCCTAAAATAATGTTATGTCAGAGAATCAGTGCAAAAGCTTAACTGAACTTAATATTCTTAATTAAGGCCACCTGCAGCACTCCTCAATAGATTAAAATGACTGAAAATGTCAGGATTTCAGTACATGGCAACTTGTCAAGGGTCTTATGTAATAAAGATAGCAGCACATCGATGATACTGCAAGTTCTGTAAAGGAAGAAAAACAGATCCTATAACTCAATAAGTGAGGACAACAAGCACATAATTATAATCATGAACTCATAATTGTCACAGCAGACATATTCTATGTTCATACAGGATCTTCTCACAGGCTCCTACTATTGCTCTAAGTTTAGATAGTATCTCCTCATTTCTTTATTGTACAGTGCTATTAAGTGTATTTGCGTTTGCAACAGCATGTGTCTGTGTCGGGTACTCTCTCCTCCGAGTATGCTGTTGCCAGACAAAGGCAAAAAAACCGTCCCCTTATGGACCCTCTTCCTGTGCCAAGCAATCCAAGGCCTTGGAGGCACCACATTTGGCAACCTACTAGACTGGCAGCCCGAGTCCAGTGCCCTGCTGCGGCTCTAAAGGGCAAACACAGCATATGAGGGAAGGGAGGAGGAGAGGGCAGATGCATGCATTTATCCACACCTTCTGCAAGATGAAGGCCTCTCCATGTGGGCAGACTGCGAGCCAGGAGCTGCCCTGTGTTGATGCTGCAGCCAGGTCTGCAGCTACAGGTGTGTCCTTCAGTCACGTGGAGCTGTGAGGATCCCGCCTTCAGACCTGTTACTGCAGCGCTTAGGGGCAGGCGGAATCTTACATGACATACTGGGCGGCTACAAACAAGATGCAATCAGTATTAGAATCCACAGAACATTGGCAACCAGGGGTGTTGCTAGGTCTGGAAAAGATCCAGGGCTACGCTAATGTCGGAACTGACGTGACTCGGGGCTAGCTAGCCTTTTGGTTGTAGACCCTGAGGTTGGATCCGGGGCTACAACCAAAAGACCAGGGGCTATAGCCCTGTTAGCCCCCCCCCTAGCAGCGCCTCTGTTGGCAACGTTTCCCTATCGGAAAATCTGCAGGATACACGACACAACATAGCACCAAACATCTCATATAGCAAACAAAATGACCAATGGGGTAACCTGCAGCACCTCTGCTCTCACTCGAAGCCATTTCCCCACCATGCTTGTCCACACCCAGACTCGGACTGACCTATAGGGCAATAGAGCAATGCCCAAACCAAAAGCGCAAAATGCTAGTTAGGGTGAAAGTGGGCGACTTTTTTTGCCCGTGTGGACAAGTGTTTCTTCACCATGGGGCTAGTAGTTTTGACCACGGTTACAGAATATTCTCTAAATTGCACAATTTGCTTCACATTTTATCCCAAAACACCCACTTGGGTGCTGCTCAAACAGCCACTTTTTCATTGGTGCCCGAGACAATTTCATGCCCCAGTCTGACCCTGCCCACTCCTCCTTCATTCCTGTATCAAGCCCATTCCTGGTGAGTGAATTAGAGATGCGAGGGAGCGGGGATAGGGCGACCAGATTAAAAAAAAAAAACGGGACAGGCCATAGACATGGAAGTAGGACAACGATAAAAACGGCAGTCCTACTTCTATGTCGCTGGTCTGTTGCGGCGGGCGTAGAGGGGGTGTGCTCACAGGCGCACTCCTCTCATTGGAGAAGAGCGCCGGGGCGTGGAAGGGGGAGGAAATGGTGGCATAAAAAGCATTCACGCCCCCATTTACGTGCAGGAAGAGTCGTGCCGGGACTCCATTTCTGGATTTCGAAAATCGGGTCCCGGCAAAAACCGGGACTGTAGCCCCACCCTTGAAACCCCGGACGAGGTTTGGAAAATGAAAAAACTCTCAGAACCCTGGGACAGAGGGTGATTTCCCCTCAGCGGGGAACAATGGAGGGTGGGCAATTTGGCAGCACTGGATCTTCAAGCAACCAGGGGAGGAAATAGATGGGGAGCAGATCACCAATCTCTGGTTGAATCGGGGGTGGAGGGTGTGAAGGTTGTCAACGTTACCAGCGTGTACCCATGCTCACTCCCTAATGATGTTATCAGTAATGGCAGAAATGCCGCTAGCCCTTCTAAGAAAACGACCAAGGAGTCGGTTGCTAGACAAATAGTTTGCACATTTGCGACTGTTATGAAATAAGAGTCATCACACAGGGTATTCCACCGGAGCTAAGGCAGCAAATGGGCCTTTTGAATGCCATGTTCCTGGGGGAGAACCTGTGAGTGGCAACATGGGCAACTCCACATGCCTTGTGCAACCACCTCCCAATAGACACCACATCCAGGCGCCCCATGGGGTATTATCGGGAAGCTCTTTGCACGCTGCCCGACTCTGCTCTTACCCCACCCCAACATGCTCTTTGCTTTGTATTCCGTTTTCACAATCAGGGAAAAAGAGTGAAAGGGAAGTAACCTCGATGAACAGTCTGGCCTTCCTAAACTGTAAAGCTGGTTCCATTTTTATCAACCGCCCACCATGGCCTCTCTTCTTCCAAAAGGGCATGCTAACCAGACGGCATCCATGAGGGTAGCCTCTGAAGATGTGGTCCTTGATCCCTGATGGTGTTGGCTTGGGCTGATGCGAGGTGTAGGTCAAAACATCTGGCGCGCGGCAAGGTGCCGATGCCAGCGGGCTCGAGAGGCTGGTGAGGCAGCTGATCAGAGGTGTGGGCTTGTGAAGCAATGGAAGCAAGAGGTAGTGCCTCTGTTCACTTTCCAGCCCATCACATTCCCGGCAGCATTTTCCCGAGTCCCCTTGCCCATACAGCCCTGACCCAGCACCCAATTCAGGCATCCCCCATTGCCAGCCTCCCTTGCCTCCTCTCGCCATCACCCTGAAGCTACCTTCTCTCCGCTAAGGCCCAGCCTTCACCACCGTGCTCTGGCCTTTCATGCCACACAGGCCATTTCCTTTTCCATAATCCCTTCAGTTAAAATGGAAAGAGGACTGGGCGTGCAAATGGCAATGCTCACCTCTGCTGTTAGTAAAAATGTACCTCCACAAATGTTGTGCACATCCACCCTGACACAGCTGATCGTTTAAATGCCAGCATCCAAACTGCATGGCCCAGTTGCATTCTTATTTCCCTGGTTTTTGAAATAGACAACCTTGATTTAAAAAAAATAAAGTCCAATCACCAGATAAGGATAGTTCCCTACAAGTTGGTGATGGCAGAGAGCTAATGATGGGAGAACATGCAATTTTTTTGTACCCGACAGAATAGTGAATTTGGAGACAAATCTTCCCTCCCCCGCCATTCCACCACCGGTGCGAAAATCTGTATTTTGGCCAGTGCTGGAAATGAAAATGATTAACTGTGTGATCCCAACAGCAATGGTGAGAAAGAGAGCAGGTTTTGGGAGGAGGTTTGGAAAACACGAGACATTTTTCGAAGGCCTCCACTAATAAACATTTTTACTGCAAGAAATTAATTAATTACTAACACATGGGTAATAACCAAAGAGAAGAGGCCTGTTCCCTATGACGGTGCAAGTAATGTATAAAAGGAGCCCACCTTTGAAACCAAATGATCCTAACAGGCATATTCACATGTGCCAGACATTCAAGTGGTGTAATGGGTAAGTCTCTCCACTTTCGAACCCCAGCTTTGTCAAAGCAGCAAAACAAATGAAACCATTAAAACCCTTGAATGGTGTAAATGGTATTCCTGGGGAGACATATTTAGCTGAATCGCGGATCCGGGAAAATCCAGCCCAAAGACCAGTGCTGATTTTAGCACTATAATGTCATATTTTTGTTTTTTGCTCAGAAAATGGCGTCCATTTAAATGTTTCAGCCATTGAATTGTCTGTAATATCCACGTCCAACAAAATCACAAAAAAGGCAATTTTGCCCCCAGAATGTCGATACATTTCTACCACCAACGGGGGCGCACCTGGCGGGATTTCCACTGTATCCACAGGGTGGAATTGTGTTCCACTGCGTGGGTGGATGTTTTGCCCACCCCTACCTGGGGCTATGGGTGCCAAGGTCAGTGCAAATGTAACTTTTCCTGTAGCAGGAGTTTCTTGAAAGGCCATGTTAAGCATCTAGTAGCCTTCAGAGGCGTGCCTCCCATTGGGTCAGGTGATAATAGGGGGCTGGTTGGATCTGGTTGAGTCCTCCACACTCAATTACCCCTATGCCTTCAATCCCATAGCTCTCTCTTCCTGTGGTAAATTATCACTGGGGTAGCACCCTGTGGCAGAACAGGGAGCGCGTTGGCACTCCTTCACTCCGGCAGGAGAGATAAATGAAAGCCCTGCTTCCAAGTCTCCAAGGTCGCTGGGACGCGGTAAACATCATTATGTGTTTGAATCCATCTCACCAGGGAAGGCAGGAGCAGCCGCTAATGAACAGCTCAGGGAAGCTGGAGGAGAGAAGCGAGCGTGGGTCGGCCGGGGAAGGGGGGGGGGGGGCTGGTGGGGGGAGTAAAAGCGGGAAGGACTGTGCACTATTTATAACGGATTTCCAGGTAGTGGAGAGGTGCTTGGTGTAACCTGAACATTTTGACACTCGGCGAGCACTGGATTTCAGGCACTGGAGTTTGAGGCAAATGGGCAGGCCTACCTTTTGGCATAGCTTTCTTGCAAGCATGCCAGAGCATTTACCCTCTCTGCCTTGCTGCCAGTTCAAGGCGATCACATCCTGTCTTCAGTCACCCGAGCCCCGCCCCCAGGTCTGTCCATCATTGGAACTTCCACTCGACAGCAACAAGAAGCAATTACCTTGGAGCGTGAACTATAAACATGGATGGACTACCTCAGTACAAGCATGAAGAATGGTGGAAGCATTCACCCTCAAAGAATTGCTAGGGCCGAGGTTAATCATCTTCATTACTTCAAGTCTTTCATCTCTTCATCCAATGAATTCCTCTATGAGGGTGTCTGCACCTTCCAAAGGGCCCTTAAAGGTGTCCAGTGGATGTCTTCCGTCAACCTTTTTTGAAGCGTTCCACCACCTTCCTAGTTTCCTTTATCTGCGTCCAAGCTACTGAACTTCCTGATCGATGAAGCCCTCGCTGGGAAGGGGACTGACACAATGAACGCAACCAAGAGAATAACTTGGGGCAGTGAAGAGTCATTGTAGGCTTTAGCTCCCAGCACAAGTAGCATCTGTACAACTGCAGAGAAGCCTGAAAATGAGAAGGAAAGGGCTTTGGCTTGGGCTCAAATGTTAGGGAAACCCTTGTAAGCCTCTTCATCACCTCATCAATCAGGTTGCCAAGTAAGCATTGCCCAAAGAAAGGAAGTTTCAGAAGAGTGGCGTTAGCTCTCGCTTTCCATTTTTTAAGCCAGAAGTTCTTGAAGCAATGCTTGTCTCTCAAAGGTCATACAAGGCCAGATCTGTGATATTACCCACTTGCCATTGCCTTACCTCTTGCAATGAAGAAAAATCCTGCCTTTCCTCAAGAGAAGAGAACCGCGATGGAAAGTGCTTTGGGAATACCTGAGTTCTATAGGTCATGCACCCTCCTCTGAAGTTTGCTTATCTGGAAGGTACTTTGGTCAAGCAGTCTCTACTTCTGATTTGTGGAATCTACTGGTGCGATAGCATATGGAAACACCACAATGAGACCTACTCAATTACAGAGCCATGGCTTAACTTGGACCACAGATTCTACTCTTCCAGCAAAAATATCGGGATGGTCCTCTTGCCCAGCTTAGACCATCTTCTGAGAGCCACCTTTTTACCATCACCCAGGGAAACCAGGAAGGCTTAAGGTGATGACAATAGTGTAACCTGTCAGTGGATGAAAGCCCGATAGCTGGAAAATGTTCCCTCTGGTGCTATGCTAAGCCTCCCACCAGCTCCTAGGAGATCTACCACCCTCTTCTCAGCTGCCTCTGGCTGATCATCATTGATGGGTGGGGAGGAGGCAGACCAAGAAGAGGAAATCTCATGCCTCCAAGACGTGTCATTATCAGAGGGAACACTGCAAGTCTTCTGCAGCCGAGACACATCAGAGTCCCTGTATCTATGGGACCTGCCCCTGCTATGCATTAATCACAGTGGTACTTGCATAGTTACCCAGTGGATCCCCTGAAGCGGGTATCTTCTGAACGCCTTCCCTGCGATTCGAGAGACAGCACAGGGAATAAGAAGTGTTCACTTCAGTGCACCCATGAGACGAGAGTTTGAGTTCCTGTGTATCTGCACCTTCTCATGCCAGGACCCGGAAGGCATCACCAGGCTTAGGAAGCTGAACCAGCAGCCCATAGACACTGCCCAGCTGATGACAAAACCAACCATACCACAGTAATCAGTGACACAGTCCCAACCAGCAAGCCCAGCTAAAACACCCACCAGGCCCTGCTTGGTGAGAAAATAGACTAATGCCCCTGCCTGGAGGTCAGTACCTCTTTGGAAAAGAGAGACAAAAAACAAGAAGGTTCAAGGGTGATGAAGTCACTTAGGACACTTACGTCAGATGAGGGTGGTTTTCCTTAAAATAATTTTGGAAAAATGTATTAATTGGAGACCGTTATGCATCCGATGGAGCATGCAGACAACCTCTTAGAGTAATGCAGGAGGCATAGAAGAAGGACACAGAGGTAATGAGACTAGAATATTAATGTAGTGTTTTCTTGTCACCCTGACTGTAGACGGCTGGGCTGCTCAGCCAGCAAATGGGGAAACAAAATGCAGACATTTGCATTTTAATCAAATTTACTTCAGGGGCGCTTACAGATAAGACGTTGTGGAAACACAAAACCATACATACATTTATTTAAATGTTTTTTTTATAGTACGCCTTATACCGTACCTGAGTTTGGTTTATAGGCGCGGATCTGAAACTCTGTTGCTCTGCGTGGTCTTACTTCCAAGACAGCACGTTGCCCCTGTGCTATCCTCCGCTCACAATACATACATCAGTAAAACAATGCAATTGTCGGGGAGGGGCTCCATAAGAGCGTCCAAGACAGGGTACACGCAATCCATTACATTTATTTAGGCATACATTCCTATAAATGCTAATGATGTGGCTGCCTCTAAAGTCAGTCATATATTGTTGGTAGGGCAGGAAAGGGGTGACACATGCCCTTTCGGCGTACCTATTGACCATAGGATGGCGAACTCTGACTATACTCCCCTGTCAGTCGCCGCTTTTAGACAGGTTCAAAGCTACTAGTATGCAGGTGAAAAAGTGCAAACAGCAATAGGGATTCTACCTATCAAATAGGTACGGGCCCCACTCCTTTTAGGGGTCCTGCAACAACGGATCAAAATAATATTGATTTGATCTTGAAAGAAAATTACAATAAAGCTTTTTTAAAAATTGTTTCCACTAGATAGGGAAAAAAATGAATCAACTGAAAGAAACTAACAAAAACTTTACATTAAAGACGCTACAGACTATAGAGAAAATACTGCATTAATGTAATGTACCCATTAACAACTTAAAGACATCAGAGACTTCAGATTCACATAAGTTTTTCTCTTAAAAGCTCCTTTTGGCAGCGTCAGTTTGCCAAAAAATCTGAATCTGGTGCAAACTACGTACGTATAATGTACAGTCGTGATGGCAATCTCCATCTAGAGGCTGACGTGCACACTACTTACTTCAATGTTATCCCACTAGAGCACGCGGAGCGCAGTCGCGCACGAGAAACTTCCAGAAGCGAAGCTTTCTGTGCGTTAGTGTATCGTGAGTTCCTGTAGACTCCAGTCTCTAGTAGAATATTTGCGAGTCGAAGCTTCAAGAACACTGACAAGTATATATGTGGTACCAGACGTCTGCATTACTAAGTTAACTTTTCTGAGTTATTATGATGTTTGATTAACTTCACCGTCTAATTTCTACCGTAACAGAACAAATCTATTTTGTTCCGGCACTTTTACTAATTTTTGGCGATGATTTAAGAATTCTTTCATTTTCTTGAAAAAAATGCAAATAGTGTTTGTCGTTGCTCTTTTGTAGACCCATAATGATGGCGCCTGAAAAGAAGACGCCCCAAAGTGGTGCAGAAAATTAAAAACATATCAGGAAATAATTTGTGAATGGGGCCCCTGAAATTTCGACTACCTCGGGGCCTCCACAGGGTTTCATCCGGCACTGGTCACAGTGACTGCCTAGTGACTGTGCGGAGACCTAACGAATGTCCCCTCCCTAATTATGCATCCAGTACTCATTATTGAATTTATATACTGCTATTATCCATGGTGTTTAACACACTTATCAGATGGTACAAAATGCATCCAAGATTTGCAAAGAAAGATACAGTTAGTGATCAGGAAGAGTAAGACAAAACTTTAGAAACAATGTGAGTTGATGGCACGTAGAGAAGGGGAACGAACACCGAAAGTATGAGTACCTGGAGAGAGAAGTTTAACATGTCACAGGGAGGTAACGCGGTTGCCAACAGTCCACCTGTAGTTGAACGAAGCAAATGGTGCGATCGGTAGACAGACACAAAGGCGGCATGGTTGTGTACACATTGAAATACAATACAATGAATAATTATGTGAAATCAGTGCGAAATTAGGAGTCGCTGTGTGAGGAATAAAAGGTACAAAAACCAAGAGAAGAGTGTAAAATGGTTTGGAACAGAATCTATGAATTGGCAGGAAGATTAACGTATCAAGCAGCACAAGAGTTTTCATGAGACAGGATTGAAATCTGCAACACAAATGATTTGTTCTCTGGAGGAGGGTTAAGAGTCAAATTAGACACTCAAAATTATGTGCCACACATACAACAGACTGTAGAGGAAGGAGACATAAGATGGCGTGGTAGTCATGTGACAATACACAGGAAATATGAACATCCGCGTCTTAGAGGGGCGGAGGTGTCAATCACTTACTCCCACCCAGACAAACGCCCTGAATTACATGAGTGACACAAATCAGAGAAGCAAGGTAAAGGGGAATGCATATGACCATCAACCACAGAGGCTGACAATGTAACTCACAAGAAAGAGTAACCAAAGAAATTGGAATAGCGTAAATGACCCTTGTGGGACGCCATAATAGGTGCAGATAGGAAAAGTACCTTTCCAAGAAGCTGCGTAAAAGTGGGAAGAGAGTGCAGATAACAACCAGTTCAGAATAGGAAACAGACTCAAGAAGACTAAGTGATCATTTCTACCAAGCTCAAGTAAAATTAGAGGCAACGTTTAGTAGGTTGCGCCTGGTGAGAGATGTGTAAACCAACCACAAGAAGAGCTATCACAGTGGAAGGGCTATGGCAGATGCTTCATCGGAGTGGAGGAGCGAAATCATGATACACAAGTGAAGACACAGGATGCCTGTAAATGATGGATAGACAAGGGAGGAGATGTGCTGGATGACGGAGAACGCTTAGAGTATAGGGCAAAGTGCCCAGGGGAGTAAAATAGTGTGATTGTGGAGGTGGGGTAGTACTAAGGAAGTAAAAGCAAAGTGAATAGTAGCAATTTTTGTGTAAGCAGAAGAATATGGTAGCATGCAAAGCACAGGCAAGATTGATGCTAAGAGTAGGAGATATTGAATGTTTAAGGTGAATATTGAAATATCTTAGGATAATGGGACGTATATAGATAAGGAGAATAAAGTACACCACTGGTATCATTGTTAAAAGGATAGAAGGCTCCAGGGGAATGGAAAATGAGCTGAATAGCTATGGGAGTCGGAGAAGAAAAGGTGGCAAAGTGAAATTCCCTGAAAATAGAGAGGGAAGTGAGACAGGCTTAGACGAAAGACTCCATTGAGACTAAACAAACGTTGCCACCACCCCCTCCTGTACCAGACGAGGTGTGTGGAGCATTGAAAGGAAGAGTGAGAAGGGCAGGAGGCAGTGGGAAGAAGAGCGGTATTGCCTAGAGAGAAGCAGGTGTCACTGGTGCCTAGAAACACTTTTTGATGAAGAGTGTGTCTTATAAATGCTCAATAAATAAATAAATAACATCTCCTATGAGCAGCTCTCGGGTGCATCAAGCAACCGTACACCTGGCTTGTAGTAACACACTACTCTCAGTGGCATAGCAGTCCTATACCACTCCTTTCCTGCTACACCTCCTCTTCCTCAGACTCAAGTAGTGGGCTCAATATACACCCAATCCTAAGCAAGGACACGTCCACCAGCTTTCTGTATTTACCTCTCACTTTGGGCTTCCACTCCCAGTTACTCCAACTCCCTCTGGACCCATGCCCTCGTCTTCCCCACACAAAGCAAGGCTTGGCAGCCCACACGTGGGCCCAATATGTAACAGCCCAAGCTCTCAATTCTCCCCATGCCATGCAGGTGAAGGAGTCATCCCGTCCTGTATATTCTTGGAATTCTGGAATTGTAGTTTTCTCTTTTCCATTTTAAGTGTAGGACTGCAAGTTCCAGAAGTCCAAGGAAAAAAACCCAGACTGGATGACTTTCTCATTCATGGCACAGGGAAGCCCAAGAGCACTAAATGTCTGTTTGGGCAAGAACTCATCGCCAGGACACTACAGTTGTGTTGATGGGTACAGCATACATGCCTATTACCTTGCAGCACATTCCATGGAAGGGCAAAAATGTGTATGAATTGTGTGGGTTTTGATTGTACTTGTGCCTTCCAACGGCCACTAGAAATATACGCACCTAAGAGATTCCCCAAATCATGCTTAAGGGCAGGTGGGCGACAGCATTCGTGATTAGTTGCCCTGATCTGGACCTTTATGGCACAAAAGATTCATGACAGGATGATCGCGATCCAGTGACAGAAGGGCCTGAGGGAGCAGGGATGACATCTCCAGAGTCTGCTCATAGAAGGGCCTGAGGGAGCAGGGATGACATCTCCAGAGTCCGCTCATAGAAGGGCCTGAGGGAGCAGGGATGACATCTCCAGAGTCCGCTCATAGAAGGGCCTGAGGGAGCAGGGATGACATCTCCAGAGTCCGCTCATAGAAGGGCCTGAGGGAGCAGGGATGACATCTCCAGAGTCCGCTCATAGAAGGGCCTGAGGGAGCAGGGATGACATCTCCAGAGTCCGCTCATAGAAGGGCCTGAGGGAGCAGGGATGACATCTCAAGAGTCCGCTCATAGAAGGGCCTGAGGGAGCAGGGATGACATCTCCAGAGTCCGCTCATAGAAGGGCCTGAGGGAGCAGGGATGACATCTCCAGAGTCCGCTCATAGAAGGGCCTGAGGGAGCAGGGATGACATCTCCAGAGTCCGCTCATAGAAGGGCCTGAGGGAGCAGGGATGACATCTCCAGAGTCCGCTCATAGAAGGGCCTGAGGGAGCAGGGATGACATCTCCAGAGTACGCTCATAGAAGGGCCTGAGGGAGCAGGGATGACATCTCCAGAGTCCGCTCATAGAAGGGCCTGAGGGACCAGGGATGACATCTCCAGAGTCCGCTCATAGAAGGGCCTGAGGGAGCAGGGATGACATCTCCAGAGTCCGCTCATAGAAGGGCCAGAGGGAGCAGGGATGACATCTCCAGAGTCCGCTCATAGAAGGGCCTGAGGGAGCAGGGATGACATCTCCAGAGTCCGCTCATAGAAGGGCCTGAGGGAGCAGGGATGACATCTCCAGAGTCCGCTCATAGAAGGGCCTGAGGGAGCAGGGATGACATCTCAAGAGTCCGCTCATAGAAGGGCCTGAGGGAGCAGGGATGACATCTCCAGAGTCCGCTCATAGAAGGGCCTGAGGGAGCAGGGATGACATCTCCAGAGTCCGCTCATAGAAGGGCCTGAGGGAGCAGGGATGACATCTCCAGAGTCCGCTCATAGAAGGGCCTGAGGGAGCAGGGATGACATCTCCAGAGTCCGCTCATAGAAGGGCCTGAGGGACCAGGGATGACATCTCCAGAGTCCGCTCATAGAAGGGCCTGAGGGAGCAAGTCCGCTCATTTGGCGTAGCTTAGGATATTTTCACTGCTGCTATTGTATATGCAAAAACTGACTTCAAAGGCCCAGGTACTATTCCTCAAACTGGTAGTTACTGGTATCCAAAGTTGAAAGACTTGTATTGGCTATATATGCCCGGGTGCTGCCAAGGGAGGAATTCGGGATAACTCCAGAGGGGCACTGCAGACCCACACATGAGCACCGGAGACCATCACTCTTTAGTTTAAAAGAAATCAACCATGGTTGTTTAATTTTCTAACTTTTTCCAGCAACATAATGGGGTGCTGAAAGACGAAACGGCTACAGGAAGACTCGTCCTGGAGGCAAAATGCTGCACCTTGCAGCGTGTAGTATACTTTGGCCCTCTACACCCCTCCTGCCGTCCCAAGAATTTCTTGTTTAAAAAAAACCTGTCCCAGGTTTTGGGTAAAGGGAAGGTGATAACTTCATAGGTAACAATTATAAACTAAAATAACATCATACCACTGTTCTGCCATTGCTTGATGGGCTCGAACCCGCAACCATTCAGGTACCAGCCACACCGCATTTACTGATTGTGCCACAAAGACCAGCTTGAAAGCCAATCAACAGCAGCTTAAGTCATTCAGAGCACAAGCTCCTTTTTAATTAACATGCTAACAGACACCCAGAAACCGCACAATGCACACTATATTCTATATATTATTCATATAGAGGGGCAGTGCTGGAAATAGTGTGGGATGGGGTGGGGGCGTCTTGTGGGGAGGATGGGATAGGGGCTGCGAGGGATGAATGTGGGGGCCATCTACTTGTTTAATCCTCTAGATTTCCCACCCCACATCTACAGAGGTTCGAGTTACAATGAGCCATTGTAGTCACCTGGTCCTGTATTTTAATTTCCATTCTGCCGCTTGTGGTGTTGTTTATGGTGTTACAAATGTAAGATCACAAGTACCAGGACACAAAAAACAACCATTCACAAAAGCAATATGTTCAGCATTTACATAGTTCAATCCTCTCTGTGCAAGGAGAAGAGGTTCGGACGCAATACATGGATGGCGAGGATCTTGGCGACTGCAGGCCTAGCTAGCCTGACGGGTTTGGACCTTGGGCCTCCACTGAACGGTGCTCCAGCTACTCAAACTTTGCCAGCGAGCAACTCTGCGTTGTTGCGGCCCAATTCCTTCCCTGCACCATGCATTTTCATATGGCCAATGCCAAGGTATCCCCACAGCATCTCAAGAATTGCCATCATAAGTCGTATCGAGTGACTCCCACATACTCTCAGGTGGTTTCATGATATGGCCAGGCACTTGAGAAGTAGAACGAGCGTATCCAGTGATATGGTCGCCGCGAAAAATCCCGCAGCAAAAAAGACCGAATTATTTTTGCACTTTTCACGCATATATATGTGGCGGGTGGGTTAGGGTCTTTATTTATTGTATAGTGAATATGAGAGGGGGTTGCGGGGGTCTCCCCTGCATATAAGGTGCAACCCACCCAAAAAATCGGTATTTTTTCTGTGGGATTTTCGCAGCGACCATATCACATAGAACCAGAATGAGGAGATGAACGCTAAGTATGAGAAGTGGGGGAGGGGTGCATGGCAAGCCCAGGGAAGGGGACGGAGCTAGAAGCATGAAGAAAATGACACTGGGGAGGAGTTCAAAGGAAACCGAGAACTTATTGGGAAGTATTGGTCTGATAGGGCCAGGTATTGCAATGATATCCCTAGGTGAGGTCTCGTGCTCAGATTCAGCCATTCTAGGAGCAAATAAATCGGGCATTTGGATCATATTTCCATTTTCCGACAAAGTGCAATGGGTAGTGCAGCTGATACGCTGTTGCTGCCTCCACCGTAGGCCAGGTATTGCCATAATATATGCATGCTACTATCATATGTGCAACACTGACATCAAATGCCCAGGTACAATATCTCATCATAACAGTTATTGGTATCCAATTTGGCCCAGACATTCCCTTTATAGTCAATGCTTTGTCAAAATATGCCCTGGTAATACAGAATGGATGGCTGGTATTACCCCATATTATAGGGACTCATTTACTCCCATCAGATGTTATGTTATGTTAAAGGTTCTTATACTGTGTACTGTTGCCACCTGCATGGTCTCTTGGCACTCTGGCGGATCTACAAGGCAAGGAGGGAGGCAGGTCAGTTAGTAGGACTGAGTGGGAAAAAGAGCAAGAGAGCTTGTGATGCGCTGTTGGCAGCTTCAGTTCGGTGACCCCGCTCACTGAGCGTAGGTGTGTTTTTCGATTGGTAGCCACCATTTGTTGTTGGGCGAGACTATGTGCGGTTTGTGTAGTTGTGGTGGTGTTGTGAAGTGTATGCGGTTTGTTGTGCAGTAGAGGTATGGTTGCATTTAGTTCAGTGTTTGAGAGGTGTATGCAGAAGGGTGAGTTTTTAGTAGTGTTAGTTAGTGGCAATACCTTTCCGACCCCCGCTGTTCTTAGTGCCACCCATTTCCCTTTCCCTTTAGTACATTCGGCTGTGCAGCAATTGACACCTCCATGGGTTGCTGTAGGGGGCATGTGTTCCCTATGCCCCCTGTCCATCTGTGTGACAGCGGGACACCTCTCTCTCCTCTTTTTCTATCTAAAGCCCTCTATCGGTGGACCAATTAAGTCGGACCCATCTCCCTCCCCTGTTTCCCCTTTGGATCTCTATTGGGATGAGCACACCCTAGGTCTCAAAACCACCCTCCCATTCAGGTGCCTCTCTTCTCCCATGCCTTCCACTCTGGTCTGGCCTACTACCCACTCCTTCTCAGTTGTGTGTTCGTGGATGTTGTTCAATCTTTACATCCCGTTAGGATCCGAAGAGCCTGTTTTTTTGAAGTTTTCTGAATTTTAGATGGTCCTTCATAGTTCGTATTTCTCTGGGGAGTGAGTTCCAAAGTTTTATGGCTAAGCAAGAGAATTCTGATCCACTTAGATGTTTCCTCGTGTACGGTTTAGGTTCTAAGTGGACGTCGTCGCTGGATCTGAGTGTTCTAGTCGGCCGGTAGATGGTGATTTTCTTGTGTATGAATTCTGCTCCTAGGCCATGGATTCCTGTTTATGTTATGTGCATTGTTTCAAATGTGATTTGCTTTTTGATGGGGAGCCAATGTAGTATCCTTAGCGCTCGTGTGATGTGGTGCCTTCATGAGAGTTTGAGGAGAAGTCTGGCAGCTGCATTCTGCATTCATTGCAGTTTCCTCAGTAAATAGTTCAGTATTCCGAAGTATAGGCTGTTGGCATAGTCTATCCTGGTCATGATGAGGTAGATGACAGCCAGTGCTCTGTGAGTGAAAGAGAGGAATGGTAGAATCTTTTTGATTGTGTGTCGATAGAAGAAGCATTCCTTAATTATCATGTTTACTTGCGGTTCTAGGGTTAACTCGTTGTCCATTAGGATTCCAAGGTTTTGCCAACTTTGGATGCTGTGGGTGGTGTTCCCAGTTCTTTGGGCCCTGGGACGTACTGGTTGCTTCCTTAGTTGTTTGATGTAAACATGATTCTTCCATCTTGTCCGGGTTGATTTTGAGGTTGTTAGTGTTCATCCATTGGTAGAGCTCTTTGAGACAGTCTATTAGCGTTGTGTTCTCCTTTTGTTTCTCACTGATTTTGTAGATGATATGTGTATCATCTGCATAGTTGTCGCAAGTGAAGCTGTGTCTTTTGATGAGGTTGATTAATGGCGTCATATAATGTTAAAGACAAGCATGGATAACAACGATTTGTGTGGTACTCCACAGGTGGTGTCCCGCGGTGTGGATTTGAATGGTTTCATCCATACTGTTTCTGTTCTTTCAGACAAGAAAGATATAATCCAGAGCAGCGTCATTTCAGCGATCCCTATTTCTTCCAGTCTTTTGATGAGGATGTTATGGTTGACTGTGTCGAATGCTGTGAAAAGGTCGAGGAGTATCAGTGCAAGTTCATTTTGGAGTCTGCATTGCACTTTAGGTCGTCCCAGACCCATATAGGGAGAAGTGCCGTCTCTGTTCCTCTCATGCTAGAGTACTCATTCCGCATGGCAGGTATTGCCAGCCAGTGCCCCAGGGAAGGCCCATATCAACAAATGCTGTAATTAATTGAAAATAGAAAAAACATATTCCCTATCAAAGTTTACATGCCACAGAGTCCACCTGTCCTATTTTTCTGGGCATCTGTGATAAAATAGCCATGATAAGTGTTATTACTTCGCCGTCCATTTTGGTACAACCAGTCTAGCTATGTCTAAATGTGGCCTGGCATGATTTACTGTAATATTACGTGTCTAGACTGGTCTACATTGTGCAGTCAGTTGGAAATGTTTTCATTGTGGCATGGCATTTTTAATTACAAAGCATTATATTAATGAAAGCATTAATGTTCCTGTGCTACTGTTGGTGACTTACATGTATTGGATTTTTAGAATGGTGTTACCCTACAAAACAATTGCAAACACTCTGGCCTTTTAGCCCATTTTTCTCAGAAACTGTTCTGCATACTGCTTTAAAACACATATTTATATCTTTCTCCTAGTGCAGTGTTCAGCGTACCCCTGCAGCAGCACGTTTGTGCGTATTGCAGAAGCATAGTAATCTAGGTCGGGCCAGAGTATGGCGCGACCCGTCACTTGTTGCCGATTTGGGGGGGTCCTTCGCATGGCTCACAGGGGGCCCCAAATTCTGTGTTATGCCAGTGTTCCCCGCCACAATAATGAAGCCCTATGTGCTTTATAAAGGCTCTGTTTCAGGTAGATTTTCCTTGGTCCTAATGCTGTTCTCCCTCTTGGACTACCAGTGTTGGAAGAGGCACAGTGCTTTTCCTATGCATGAGCTGGGCTGCTGGAGACAGACCTCGAACTGGCAGGGAAGGCGCTCCGTCACTGCACTGGACCAGGTCTTGGCAAGCTGTACCCCTGGTGGTGGCACTCTCAGTCGAAAGTTGTATCCATGTGGTCTGCATTTTTTAAAACACACCCTTCTTTGCTTTCAACATTAGTCAAATGTATTAAACATGAGTGAGACTGACAATTCTGGTCACGTGACCTACTGTTGATGCAAAGAGAAATGAAAGGAGACTCAGCCAAGAAAATGCAAAGTCGCTCTGCGGACGCGTTTTACGGCAGATTTAAATAAACCTAGGACACCATGCCCTCCATACCCGCGAGATACTCACCTGCTCCTTATGCACCATATGTCACCTCCAGTCACGCGTGCGTGCACCCCGTCCACGTGCACAGCGGTCCTATTACCGTCCCTGCGCGTGACGCATATGAGGCGCTGCTGCCCAAGCTTGGCGAAGCGGAAGAGGGTTTGAGGCGGGATTTCTCATGTGTGTGACAGGGAGGTTAGGTCTCTGTAATGGAAAGGACTTGGGCTGCCTCGGAGCCTCTTCACAGTCCTGACACGGCGCGGCCTTGGCACCTTACCGTTCCCCATTACAGACTTCCTGGGCAGCGTCTGCAAACGCCTGCTTTCACCTCCTCCTTCTCAGCATCTCGTCTTTTCACCACGCTTCGCCGCTCTCGTTCACTCTGTTATTTCTTCTTTCTCTTTTCACGCATCTCGTTTCCCCGTTATTCTTAGTTTTGCTATTAGGTGGCAGCCAAATATGGGGTGAAAACTATTGCCTTTGCCTGCAGCTATGGGTGAGATGATATGTGAGGAGGGACACACAGCTTGGGGGTGCTATTTGGTATTTACTTGGCCACTGGCTGCCCAGGGCCAACGTAATCCTTATGGCCATTCCCTACCACTACTGCCCCTCTTCGGCGAAAAACCACCCTCCTGGAAGTAACATCAGTCTGGCCTGCCAGTATTATTTCTAAGCATTCTGTTGAGAGTCAATGGATTAAATGCAGCTGTAAATATGATACTGGGGTAATAAATATGTTTTAATCGTGTGTCTTCACCAACTTTGTTTATATGTGTTCCTTGCACCACAATCCTGTTAAAAACAAGCACTGACAAAGCCAACACTTCTGGCTTATGTATAGTTATTAGAAAGGCATTTGCCGGGTACCATTTGTGACAAATCAACTTCCTGGGCACCAGTGGTCCAGGGATGAACATTGGTTTCTAAACCATCAATCAGCCCCACACCTCCAGCACACCAGAAGGGATCCGAACAGATTGGAAACACAAGTAAAATATAAACTCCTTGTCCAATTTTGGTAACGTGGATAGACTGGTAGGTCATGGATCGTTGGTTAGTTGCAACACAGTGAAAATACAATTATTACCCAATGATAAAAGGGGCGGTCCAGTCATGGTTGTATAAAAATATGTACTTTATTACAAAAGACAGTTCTAGCACACTACAAAATACAACCCACCCTGTAAAGGAACACAGAGGGCAGACAGTTTCACAAAGGAAAGGAATGCACTCTTGATACTGATAGGAGGGTAGTTGGTAAAGCAATCTGTCTTAACTGTTCAATGTTATTTGGTTTCAGCAGCGAGGGAGCAAGTGGTCGTAAATGTCACTAGGGGTCTTCGGAGAAGGACCCGGTAGACAGAATCACAATGTACCTGGTGCTTGAGATGATCTTGATGCTTGACAGCGTTGAGTCGGTTCTAGGATGCTTTTCAGCTCCTGCGACAGAGTTCAAGATGGGAGACAGCTGCGGGTATCAGGTGGCAGGCAGTTCGGCAAGCGATGCTAGACAGATGGCTGCAGACTGGCCTACACAGCGGCTTGGGGTCAAGACACGTTGTCTCTGTGTTCTTTGGTGGATCTGGAACGCTGGTCCAGGTGTCTTGGGCGGCCATAGTGACTGTAGCATGACAACAGTCAGTGGTGCAGCCGGTCATGTTTGGAAAGGCTCGACTGTCTCGAAAATGTTTTTAAAAAATGGAGCTGGTTGATGCTTGTTGTGGCACTCCTAGCTTCTTCACAGGGCTAGTGTTGTCCTTTAAAGAGGACAGCCCAAAGCTGAGGAGAGTGTTTGCAGGCAAAGACCTAGTCCTTTCTTCAGAGACTCTCCGGCACTTCCCACCTAGAAAGCTTGCTGGCAGAACCTAGCAGAGCACGCTGTGTGCTGGCTGGGTACCGGTTCTGGAGCTGCTGAGTCAGTCCTCTGAGTCCGGTATCTCTCTCTCTGTTCACTGGGAGATGTTTAGGGGAGGGATCTTGCTTCCCTCTTGAAATCCTGGCCTTCTTTCATTGGTGGAAGCTGTAATGCAGACTGTACCTTCAGCCAGGGTCCAAATGAGTCCTTCTTCTTACTCCTTTCGAAGTCGTTGAATGATCTGACAAAAGAAGGACTCAACCCTCTTTGAAAGCCAAATGGGCCCCATTGACTGGTGCAGGCTAAGCCTACTTTAACGAACCAATCCTGGGTCCCTACTAACAATCTTCTGTTATGCATTAGATCGTAACCAGAGTGCTTTGCTACAGGAAAAGGTAAGGGGTGACAACACACACTACTAAGACCACCCATCTTCCTGTCTGTTGTGAATCAAAGTGTCTCTCTGATTAATTGAGCTATCTGTGACTCCTGATCAAAGCGCAGGTCTCCCTTGACGTTTGTGGTGAGAAAAGACTTTCTGTCTCCATCAATTCACATTCTTCTTCCCTCTTCTTCCCTCTGCAAAGGGGTTCTCTGCAGGAGTTGCCTACTGTAAACAGATGTCAAAGACATGACATTCACTGCCCTTCATACAGAGGGATGGGCGCTAACTTCAAGCTGACACATTGCATATCAAAGAGGTGTTGGTGTTTCCTGTCCCTTGTGTTAGTTCTGTACCAGGCCTCTTCACAGGCCTTTTTTCATTTAACTCTCATCAGTATGCGCTGCCACCACACCGAACTTTGATAACAGAACAGGGCGGATCCATGGACTTTTTGATATTTTAATTAGGCTGACCATGGCTGGAGGAAGGATTTGCCTTCCCCGTTCAGAGATGCTTTGATGTACCCGTGGCCGTCACATTGCAGCTAAATGTGACAGGGAGGACTGCACCTTTAGGCTGTGTCTCCTCAGAGTACACTTGACTATGTGTTTGTTGTGCAGAGAGCATAGGAAAATGTGTGCAGATTAGCCCAACACATTTTCTGAGGTTGAACTCCCATCATTAATTTTAATTACAAAACTTCAAAAAAGACCAAGCGTCTGCACACTCCACGTGTGTATGGTCGAATTCCTCAAACTGTTATCCTATGCCCAGGTAACCACACAATTTTTGAGTAGTTTTCATCTTATCACCAGTTAGTTGGAACATGGCACTGCCTCGCAAATGCCTATGCCATATCTACAAGAAGGATAAAACTGTTGGCTTTGCCAATTCGTGTTTCCCCATTTATCCTCAGTCGCATACTTTCCCTCTCTTTTTCCCACTCTCCATATGTGCACCTCGCTCTCACTCTTCTGCCTGGCAGAGTCTGTGTGAATGGTCTATGGCCTCTCTGTAGCTCACTTGGGTCCCTCTTTCCAGCTCTTCCTGTGCCTGACACTCCTTTTCCGCCACACTGGCGGTCGGGGGGATTGGGAAGAGTGCATTTAAAGTCCCTGACATCACCACCTGAGTTCTGTCATTGCTCAGACAATGTCTTCCTGTTCCCAGACTGGGCTACAGGGACTAGCAGAACATGCGACAGTCATATCCTCAGAAAACTAGACAGAGCAGTATGTGTTTAAGGAGGACATGCCTACTTGGCTGGAAGGTGCTAGCCATCATTTTCTTAACTTTTTCATTTTATATGTGGGATGTCTTCTAGAACAGCAAATATTCAGAGAGGGGGAAGTTGACTTCATCCTTCACTTGGAAGTCTTGCCCTGTGAATGATCAACAACAGGAGCCCACAGCAGTAGAGACAGCTCATGGCATGCTTACCGGTAAAATGGGGCATTTGTTTGCAAGCAATGCAAGGGCTCCTCTGGCGGTGAACCAAAACTAGGGATGTTGTGTCGCGCACTATGGCGCGTCACATCACTGAACTCTCTAGCCTGCTCAATCGTGCATAAGGTCAAGTTCTCCTGCTCTCTCTGCACCACCTCATCCTTTATACACGCATGCATCCGTCTGTGTCATGAGTGCCCTCCTTCCGTGTCCTACTTCTGGAGTATCAATGCACAGTCACACGCTACTCTCTCACTGTGCCCACCATTCCCCATTGCGAACTGCTTGCCTTTTATATGCTGAGAGCCTGGTGCCTCTGGGAGGGATTATACATATATACTTTCTTGATAAAGGGCTTTCTGTGGGACACAGCCCCCCTCACGTCGTGGCCCATGAAAGAAACAAGCCATTTGGTCCACTGCTTCTTGTCTAGTGCTTCATGTGACGGCCAGATTTTCTTTTGCTCTCGAGCAATCAGCTTCTGCTCCAGGAGGTGTGTACTCCAGAGATAGCCATTACTACCAAATCTCTTGAGGACCATTAGTTCACCATAATGTTCTTACAAGGGAGTTTCGTTTCTGTTCATTTTGGCAGCACTAGTGAGAAACATTTGCCCACAGGTTGCCATTGTACAAAAGGTCTAAGCAAGGAGAACCCTGAGGCGGTTACTGGTCTAAGCCTTGCTCCCTACTGTTCCCAGTCAACCACAAGACTCTCAGTGTCTCCCATGGATGGTTTCAGTGCATTTACAAACCAGTCCCGGTTCATCTTCCTGTTCGGGTCATTTTCCCAACTAGTAGCTTCAGTCTCACTCCTAGTCAGTCACACTCCATCTCCCAGTCAGCCCCACTCAAACTCTTTATTTGCATTTACTAGTTAATTCCAGTTGTTTTGTATTGATTTAATTCTCCTTCCAAGATAACCAGAACACGCTTCTCATGGATCCCAGCCCATCTCCTCCTTGATCATAATGTCTTCCAGTCCTCCTCAGTCATAGTTCATGGGCCGGACCATCTCAGGACGTCTGCCTGTTTCCCAAACCTTTCTGCGTGCTGGCCTGAGGTCATCACCCACTGGGTCATAGTTCACCTCCTAGACCATCTCTGTCGATCTCCCAGCTCCCCTAGTCTTTCTCTGTTTGTCTCAGACGACCTATTATCAAGTGCTGAGACTAATTGCACCCCTTGTTTCCGTGGCTGACACGGAGGCCTGCCACTAGCATCATCCCTCTCACTTTGCAGGTCTTTACTTGGGGGGGGGGGGAGGGGGGCGTTGATGATTGAAATTTAGATATGCGTGATCTTCTGACATCCGAGAACTTCAGTCGCCAGCTCTTCAAACCCGACCTGACTTCAAACACCAGGATTCACACAAATGCCTCTTGTAAAAGGAGATCGAGAAGAACTGAGCGTGCATTACCTTGAAAAGCTGGAGCAGTGAGGAGACAGGGGAAGATTGGCTTGTTCTCATTAAGAGGTGCTGCAGAAGAGGGAGAGTTATGGATGCTGTTATCAAGGAGCTGCTCCATCAATCACAGGTGCCTCGTGGAAACAATCAGGCTCAGCAGGGAGGCAGATTTGGGGCTATCTGTGCGGGGTTCCTCCCAAAGATGCATTTGGTCAGAGAAGGGCAGATCTGAGATGAAATGGGCGGAGTTGCCTCACATGTAGCTATTAAGTCAACAGTACTGTTCAACTGGAGGGGGGGTTCCTCGCCCCAGTCTCACTGTGCTCCCCAAATTAAAACTCACTGTCAGATTCCCTGACCTTCTTCCAAATGGACTCCTCCTCTGCCCTCTACTGTTCCACTCTTCCCCATAGCAACTTGAAATGCTCTAACGGTGCTTTTAAGCACTATAAAAATAAGCCTACCTGCACAGGCATTTAAGTTGGTTTGGAGGTCCCCAGTCATTTTACAGAAAACAAAACAGAGGTATGTTTTACCAAAAACCATAATACCGAAGAAAATACTGAACAATTTAATTAAATATATAAGAGGGGCTGGGGTAAGGGGTTAACATAGGTGGGGATGGGGTTGGGGAGGGGTTACAAGGATAGAAAAAACGGGGGGTTTGTGAAGGACACCCACCCCAAATAAAAAAACAAAACGAATTCAGTTTTTTTTCGGTATTATATTTTCGGTGAAACCTCTCTGAAATTGTCTTCGGTAAAATCACATTTAACCGGCGTGGATGCAGAGTTAAGACGGTGTCAAATGTATCTGTAGATTTGAGCCTGTGGATGGGTTGGATGAAAGGTTATGGTATTGATATTCCGCATACATTACTCTAGGGTTATGACTCAGCAATGGTGAGAGGTATAGCTTACACAACATGGGGGTCTGATTAGTAATTAGGGTTGAATGCATAGTACTTGTGTTCTTGATACACTTGTCCTGTTATAGTGAGGTCATCTTAAATGTTGTTTAGATGAGACCAGATTAGGGTAATAGTCGCATAACATTGAGGGCTGAGCTTCAGTCAGAAGGATGATCCAGGCAGTTCATTTTAGGAGTTGGGCAGACAGCTGGCCATATTGTCATAACCCTTTTGTGTGCCAGTGATGGGATGTGCCAGCGCCGTTCCCTTCACTTGAGACAAAAAAGTTGTGCAGAGCCCAGAAAGTTCATCTGACTGTGCTCATCACTGATGCACACACTCAGATGCCCTGTTGCACGCTCTTTGGGAAATTGTTTAAATTAAAGGGTTTTACTGTACAATTTAAAGCACAAATGGGTTGGGCTCTGAAATGTGCCAAAAACAAACTCACTCTCTTACCCCTGTTTGGATCAGGCACGGGGCGCAGAGGGGAGTAACCCATACCTGTGTCATTCTTTACCCTTTAATGCATTTTTTGTTTGAATGGCACAGCAACATGATGAACCACTGCTGTCCCGATTGCATTTCTATCCCTCAAAAAGGGAGCGTGGGGGAACAAAAAACACCAACAGCAAAAAGGCCAGCTGGAATAGGACCTGTACTTACTCACATAGCTCCCCCCAGTCAGTTCAATCTGTGTTCAGAATTGTTGCATTGCACACTGTATTGAGCCCATTGTCTGGTGAGGGCTATATTATTGTAGTTTTGTTACAGCTCGTATAAGGTTACAGTTGGTATGAGTTTGCATATGGTTACAGTTTGGCTGAAAGTCATGTAAGGTTATCGATTGGTTAACTACAGGGATTGTAAGTAATATCCCCTCTGCCCCCATTGGTGATGAGGGTTCTTGAGCGGGCCATCTATCAGACCCCAGGGATATCACTTGTCTTCCCTAAGGCTACGCGGGCCAAGCGCAAAGCTTGGTCAATAAAGGCCTGGTGGGTGCAACAAGCCAAAAGCACATTAATAGGGCTCTCTGGCCAAGCCAAGATACACAAGCAGACCATATTATTATCAGAAAGAGCATAGAGGGGACAAATCCCACACATGGAAACATGACCTCAACCGTTACAATCAGGGGCCCATTTCACAATGAGTTCCTATGAAGATCAATGGTAACCACTGAAAAATGTCAAATCATGGATGCAGTGATCAAGCTTTTGCCATGGAGCTAACATTTCCCAAGCAGTGGAAATCCAAAGGCTGTGTCTGTCAATGTCGCCATGAAGCCGGGCTGCTCCATGGATGCCCCTGAGTCAGCGCTTTCTTTCACTGTGAAACAGCTCACACCAGCCCACATATGCGTCAGTGAAAACAATGTCTCATCTTCACAGGGGCAGCTGCAGGGCCTATGGGTTGGTCCTTTGCTAGTTCTTTTCGGTGACTCCTTCGTGGTCAACCCTTGGCACTTGTAGGTAACCCTTCTAGGCACTTGATCTGGCCCATTGGTCTGGAGTCTTCTGGGCACTGCTGACTGTCTCTGAATCCTCTGGCTCGGAGACGTCAGCAGCACACCGACGAGAGTCCTTGGCAAAGCATCCCCCAGTGAGACCGGCAGGTCTCCAGTCAGTTTCCATCCCTCTGTTCTCCAGGATAAATTGGGGGATTGGCTGCTCTAATCCTGGTAATCTCAGTGGCAAAGCAGAGGCGATTCTTTCCAGGGTAAGCCGCTTCCAGGCAAAGTTCCTGCTGATGCAGCCAAGCCTCCATCAGAATCCGTTGAACAGGCAGACTTCCTCGCAGCACTCCAAAATCCAGGAATATTACACTTAATAAACCCATCTCAAACCTGCATATCCCCTTTACTGCTGCATACATGTTTCTGCAGTGCTCAGCACAATTAGCAGTGCACGAATTCAGAACGGAGGATAGCACAGGGCCAACGCGCTGGTCTTGGAAGCAAGACCATGCAGAGCAAAAGAGGTTTGAATCCTCGATCCGTACTTAGAAACCAAACTCAGGTATGGTATTAGGCGCGTTATAGAAAACCAATTAAATAAATAAAGGTGTATGTCATGTCCTGAGCACTGGGCAGGTAATGCAAACACGTGACATATACATTCTCGGCAGTACAAGAGTTAAAGTCCCCTTGTGCTAATTTTCGGGGTGGGCACAGTAGACAATCCTACTCCATACTTAGCTATTGTCCACACACCATACACATGTGACCTCAGTCTCCTCAGTCTCTAAATTGGGAGAGTTCTGTATGTCACACCTCTGATCCAATATGGCTAGGGCCTTCTGGAGACAGACATCAAAGAATTCAACAGGATCAACAGAAACAGCGACGTAAATGCCTCACCAATCCCAGAGGCCTTCAAGTGCTGCATACAAGGCTATTTTACGTATGTGCTGAGCCATAAGGGGTATCTGGAGAAGAACATGAAGCAGGCAGAAAGCCTACTCAGAGAATTGGTGCAATAGAAATTTTAGTTGAAGAAACGTCAGAGCGAAAACAGTTGAATACACCCACTTCGGGCTCTAACCCGATTATTTTGAGTGGGGAGAAAGAAGAAGCAGACCCCCTCGCCCACAGGCTACGTTGCATGGAAAGTGATTGAGTGATTACGACAATAGAACACGCAAAAGGGGTGTCACATCACAACCATTCCAGGAATCAAAAGAAATTCAAGAATTTCTATCAAACATTCTACACGTTCAACATCCTGCCATGTACAACTGCAACACGCAACCTCCTATTGTGATTGGGTCTACTCTGGTTGGATGAGTAGGACACGAAGATGCTGGAGGCGCTCCCCCATTGAGAGAAAGTTCAAGTGGCCATTGCAAGTCTAGCTAGCGGAAGACACCAGGACTAGGTTGGAAGTCAATACACTTGCTGCATGCCATATTGGTGGAGTATGCCCCACAGTGGGCCTTCCCAGATTTTCTCCGCCACACCAGTACAAGCATCCTCTTCCAAAGGTCAGAATGCAACTGGAGCATGGAAATCATAGGCTGGTTAGCTCAAGTATTGGGGAAAGAGCCTGGTTTGAAGGATGGATAAGGTGGTGAACAAGCTGACTGAAGAACGCCAGTGTGGCTTTGCCAGAGGCAGGAATATGAGGAAATAACACCTGGGGGCTCTTGCCGGTCATGCTGAAGGGAAGGGGATGCAATGAATCAAAGGTGGTGGCATCTCTTGATGCAGAAAAGGCCTTTGACCTGATTGAATGGAGGTTCCAGTTTCCATCATTGAACACATTGGGTTTGGTGAAAGGTTTGTTGGACTCACAGAACCGTTTTACAGAATCAGTTTCGATAAACGGCCTACTCTAATATCTGCTTGACCTGATGAGGGGGATCTAGCAAGGTTGCCCCTTGTCACCATAGCTGTTCATCATAGCCATGGAAACCTTTGAAGCCAAAATACGGATTGCAATACAGCTTGAAGGTGTAGGCTTTGGAGGTATACTGCAGAATATCAGGCTCTGTGCCGACAACAGCCGACTTCTGGTTGTCAAGAATGTACAGTTATCCTTAAGGGTGGCCCTGGTGTTCATTGAAATGTTTGGAGATATGTCCGGATACCGAGTAAACTAGACAAAGTCAGAGATTTCCCCTTCTCAGCAGCATGTCACAGACACGGGCTGGAGGCGTTGATACACAGATGGTGCCGAAGAGAAGAACCTAATGAGGATTATGGCTACCTGTAGATGTGGCTAGCTTTGTGAGACTAGACATGAGCACAATGTTGGATGAGTCAAAAACACATGCTTACAGATGGTCGACAATGAAATTATTCCTTTGAGGTCAGATTATCTCAAACAAGATGGCGCTGGCACGCTAAGTCACTGTGCTATCCATGCTTCCTGTACGTGTCCCTGAGAGGAGCTTAACATAATTATGAGGACATGAGTGTGTGACGGCCCACAAAGATCAGCATGGAAAAACTGCAAATGCCTGAGGACATGAGTGTGTGACGGCCCACAAAGATCAGCATGGAAAAACTGCAAATGCCTGAGGACATGAGTGTGTGACGGCCCACAAAGATCAGCATGGAAAAACTGCAAATGCCTGAGGATATGAGTGTGTGACGGCCCACAAAGATCAGCATGGAAAAACTGCAAATGCCTGAGGACATGAGTGTGTGACGGCCCACAAAGATCAGCATGGAAAAACTGCAAATGCCTGAGGACATGAGTGTGTGACGGCCCACAAAGATCAGCATGGAAAAACTGCAAATGCCTGAGGACATGAGTGTGTGACGGCCCACAAAGATCAGCATGGAAAAACTGCAAATGCCTGTGCCTCATTGTGGATTCTTCCTACCAGTGTTTGCGAAATACCACTTAATTTTTGTGACCCGTTACCTGGCTTGTGGAGGTCGACTCAATGAAGGACTTGTGGGCAAAAGAGGAGGTGAATGAAGAGTGCCTGTTGCCGCCTGTGGTGATGGTGAAAACTGTGCTTCTGGTACGGTCTAAGAAAAACCCACTTAGCACAGTCCTTGGGTGCTCCTGGGCGAAGATCTGCCAACCGCCTGGCCTGGAACTGCACCACTTCTCAACAGCCTCACTCCAGTGTAACTGAGCACTCCCACAGAAGGGAGCAATGTTTCTGATTTCCAATTAGTATCCTGAATGGGGTGGAAATCATTGGGCAGTTGTGGGAGGATGGTCGATGGCTACCGTTAATCGAATTGATGAAAACGTTCATTCTGGACGTCTGCACCTTTTGGGAGTAATTCAATATAGGGTTGTTGGACCCTAATGACTCAGACATTCAAGTAGATGGATTGATAAGATGCAGCCATAGAGGGCATGAAAGAAATGCCAAGGAAACCACGTGGTGCATCACTAATCTACGGAAAACAATGGTGGATGATGAGGAAGTAGGAGAAGGCTTGTTGGTGAACTTGGACAGTATGTTACTCATGGCGAGAGGCTTGCCTGGCGCCTTTCAATAAAGGACTCCTCCATAGACAAGCGTATCGTGCTTTTGTAGCTAGCCACTAGATCAGTCTAACTGGGCCCCAGAAAAAGTAGTTTCAAAGGAGCCGGCATGCCAAAGACACTGGTTCAGCTTGTAAACACCTGAGGCATGTTACTACACATGTTATGGCACTGTGGGAGTCTGAGAGTGCTGTGAACAGGTGAGGGCAGAAATCACTGTGATCCTGGGCCACATGCGAGGTATCTTTTAAGGGGATGTGCACGATCCTGGACTACATGTCACACAGGCAAAGGATATGTCTAAAAAGAGTAACAGTCTTAGCTAGGAAACAGATCTTGTGAATCTGGAAATCAAACAACATTTTTTGTTTGTTGTATTGGTCATTTATTATGCGCCTATGCACAGGTGTCTCACGGAGCAACATGGCAAGAAAAGGGTGAAGGTGGGAACAATCTTACTAGGCCTTGTACATTCAGATCGTGCAAATGCAGGATATTTATAACGTGCTTAATCCCGAGATCGGTTTCAAGCGCGGAACCAGGATTCGAACCTGTGTTGTTCAGTGTGGTCTTGCTCCAAGACCCTTTATTGAACTGGAGAGCTGATAAACTCAAAACATACTCAATGGAGAGGCCCGACTTTAGACATCGGGGCAAATTGAAGAAGTTCAAGAGAATCGGGTCTATCTTTGAGGAATACACTGCATAGATGTATGTGTCTAGATCGTGCAGTGCCCCCAGACCCCATGTGTTTGGGTTGGCTGTCTTTCTGCTGAAAAACCTGTTGCGCATTTGCTTACTTTTGTTTTTGATAAATTCAATAAAATCTTCCAATGCAAACAAAGAGTTGGTCCAGCCGTGCCGGGCAAATTGGGTATAATACATATATACCTGTTACGTGGGGGAAGGGAGGGCCATCTTGCGAGTCTTCAATCATGTTCACTGGTGATTCCACATCTATGTTTCCTCAGACACAGCCATCCTTGGGATTGTTTAGATACAACCTAAGCGTGGTTTGGGTATCAATGCCATTTAATCACTGTGTCCTTTCATTTTAGTTTCCGTCAGTAGCATTTGCCTAATTAGTTGGTTCTGCATGTAGTGAATCGTGCGCAAACGTGCTTACGCATTGGCCTAGAACACAGCCTGGCAAAACCTGTTTAAGAAAGACTAACCTCGCAGTACGGAGCATTTCAATTGACTTTAGATGTTACTGGTCCAGAGGGCGAGATTGTGTTGAAGCTGCCTGATGTCCCCACCAAAAGGAGAAATTGTAGCGACAGAGATGGCTCACATGTGATTCTCAATCTGCCCACAACTAGCAATTGGTCAGAGTTAGTGACGGATCAGGTCCAGTTAAAAATGGCGTATAGAGCGGAGGCCACTACATGCAAGAGATTCTGCCCTCTAGCAGGCTTTGTGTTTAGGATAGATGAACTCGATCGGTAGATGCAGCTGAACTGTTTAGGATGCTGTCTAGGGAACGCTCGGTCCATCTGAAGGACGCCCAGGTCACTTCTCTGATAGAGACCAAGGGCCTCATTACGACCCTGGCGGAAAGTGACTGACCGGACCGCAACAGCGTAAATAGCGTTTCCGCCATTGCACGAAGGAGCAAAGTGCGGCCAATCACGACCCATCGGGCACGAGCATTACGCCATGGCGGAATCCGAAAGGCTGCGATGGCGGAAATGACCCCAAAACGGCCCTTACCGCCGCCGTACGCTGCACCAGGTGCAATACCGCCACCCATCTTAGCGGTCACCGTAATGAGCGGTCACCGTAACGAGCGTGCACCGCAAATTACGGCCACCGTAAATATACGGAAACGGAAGTAAAAGCATGTGGCCGGAACGGGAAACAGCACGCCGCACAACTATAAAATCCGAATCCCAACACAACCATAAAAAATCCGACCCTGACACACATCCCAACCCGTTAGCAACCCCAGTTAAAAAAATAAATATGGGAAAGGTAGCCAAGAAAGCGTGTGACCGCAAGCGGCAGGTACACTTCTCCCGAGAGGAACTGACCGTGCTCACCGAGACCCTCCAGGAAAATTCTGCCGTCGTCTTCTCCAGTCAAATGACCAGGACGGCCCTTGCCAACAAGAAGGCCATATGGGCCCTGGTGGCACAGCGCGTAAGTGCGGTGGGGACAACACCCCGCACGCCACAGCAATGTCGCAAGCGGTGGGACGACCTGCGGATCCGCGTACGCAGCATACTTTCTGCGAACAGGAACATCGCCACAGCTACCGGGGGGGGTTCAGAGTCGCCCATCAAGTTGACCCCCTGGGAGGAAATCTGCGCCTCCACCATAGGAATGGAGAGCATAGAGGGAGTCGGAGGGATGGAGAAAGGAGTGCCGACATCCGGAGAATCAGGTAGGTTGGCCAAGAGAAACAATGCGAAATCCACAAACCACGAACATGTGCAGTACCATGTGACCCCATAGTGCAATACATACTTTGCCCTGACAGCGCCCTCTAAAAGTCAGAATGAACAAACAAATCAATCAAGAAGCCATAAACAACCCCTACATGTGCAGCATGCACCCCCTAACTGCAGGCAGCCAAATGAATGCATCCTCAATCCACACGAAAATGAGACCACCTCCAAGGCCCAGTCCCAAATCAGCCTCATGTACCACCCCAATGCATTTGATACGTTGCCATTCCAAATCCGACAGACCCATAACTAACGCTCGCCCCTCTTTACTCCACCACAGGGTCCGATACCAACGACGAGCTGCAGGACACCCCTACCAGCACGCCTGCAAAGAGGGCCAGGACCAACGTCCCAAGAGCCTCCACCTCAGGTGCAAGGATCAAGACACGGCAGCAGCAGGAATCAAGTGGCAGCACACTGGAGGGGACTGCAACAGGCACCCCAGCAGCCAGCAAGTCCACAACCCCAGCACCACAGGTCCCCCCAAAGAACGTATCTGATGGCACTGCCTCTGGTGGTAGCAGCACCATAGGTGACACAGCTGTCATGCCAGCATGCTCCGACACGGAAAACAGTGCTGGCGACGTAGGTACCATCCATGACCTTTCCCAATCCCCCTGCATGTTCCATCCCCTACACCATGACGAAACCACGCAGGGGCACCCTGAAGACGACGACTGGCCAACCCCCACAAGTCCTGTGCCAAGGCAACATGTGTTGAGCAGCCCCCCTGTCACACCACCGCAAATGTCCATGGCCCAGCAGAGGCAACAGTCCCTCGACCTGCTGATCGAGCAACAGCAGGAAGCGTCCACGCTACTCAAGGACCATGCAAATGAATGCGGGGGTTCCAGGGCAGCCATGGAAACATCCACCGAGACACTCAGGGCACAAATAGAGAAAAGTAGTGAGAGCCTCAGGGGAGAAATGGAGAGAAGCACCGAGAGCCTGAGAGCACAAATGGAGAAAAGCACCGAGAGCCTGAGGGGGGAACTGCATGCGACGTCCAAAGACGTTTGTGCTGAACTTGCTGCTGTGCGCCGTGTGCTCTCGGAGCTCTCACAAACCCTCAGAGACATGCATGGACGCGAGCAGGCAGAGACATCATCCGTGGCAAGTTCCGTCCAGGGCAGCCCCCAACGCAGATCTGGCAGGAACCTGCGCTCCACGGGCAGGGGTGCCCCTGATACCCGTAGAGGGGGCTTGCAATAGCGTCTACCCACGGACAGCATGCATATTTGGACACTGGTGTTGGGGGGGGAGGTAGTAGGGTGGAGGGGGTGTGTTGGGCTTCACTGGGTGGCGGGTCCATAGGGTGTATAAATCAAATCACATTAACAATACAGCACCTCATTATCATCCAATGACATGTGTGGACATTGATATTTGCGTACGAGGCCTTCATAGGCGTACAGTCCACAATGTGCCTGTACTACACACACACAGTGCCACAGGTCCCCTTTCCGTGTAATAGGCACCATGCGTGGTTGCTAGAAGCATGCATCTATGATGCTCTGTCGGATTGCACGTACATCCTGTGCCTCATGGACTCCTTGAGGTGCCTCCACATCCCCACCCTCATCATCATCATCATCTTCAGGTGCATGCAGTACAGCGTCAGGGGGCATGGGCACATTCCTACGTATGCACATGTTGTGCAGCATGACACATGCCATGACCATCTTAGAAACCTTCTCATGGCTGTACATGAGTGCCCCGCCAGACCTGCTGAGGCTGCGGAAACGAGCCTTCAGTAGGCCGAATGCCTGTTCAATGACCACACGGGTACGTGAGTGGGCATGGTTGTAGTCCTCCTCATGCTCGTTCTGTGGGTTCCGGATTGGTGTAAGGAGCCATCTCTTCAGTGGATACCCGGCATCACCTGTATGAGACGAATAAAGGGTGTCAGTGGAATGATAGTGCTAAGTAGCCCCCCCCCCCCCCTGCAAGGTCATTGACGCATCAAATGGGCCACGATGTCATGCATGGAATGAGACTCACCGAGTAGCCAGGATCTGTGCCCTGCGTGTCGCTCCATGTAGCGTGGTATTCTTGTGTTCCTCAGGACCATAGAATCATGGGTAGATCCTGGAAATCTGGCACAACAATGCGTAAATATCTTGTTGGAGTCACACACCATTTGCACATTGATTGAATGAAATTGTTTCCGGTTGCGGTACTGGACCTCCATGGCATGTGGGACAACCAATTCAACATGGGTGCAGTCGATGGCACCAATGCAACCCGGGATGCCGCCAAGTGCATGGAATCCCACTTTAGCGTTGGTAATCTCCTGGTACGTGCGTGGTAGTGTGATGTGGTCGTCGGCGTGCTTCAGGAGGGCATCGTGCACTTGGAAGAGTGTCCGTGAGAACAGTGGCTGTGAAATGCCATGCAACTGTCCCACTGTGTGCTGGTAGGTGCCTGTGGCCAGGAAGTGGAGTGCAGACACCACCTTCAGTAGGGGTGGGATGGCGGTTGGGCTATCTATCATGCTCACGAGGTCAGCATGTGTCATGTCCACAATGGCGATTATGGTGTCCCGGTCCAAACGGTAGAGGGTGTGGATCTGCTCAGCAGTGAGGTTGAACGGATCGGCTCGGAGGCGTGGGATTGCGGGCCGCCTGCGTGGTGGTAGTGGCAGTGCTTGTGGGCCTTGCTGACCCTGCCTTGCCCTCCTCCTCCTCCTTCTCCTCCGTCTCCCCTGTGCGCCCGGTTGTTGTACCTGTTGTTGTTCGTCGTCTTCTTGTAGTTGTAGCACTTGCAGTGCTATCTGGTACCCCAGGCCCAACATCGCTAGTCCTGCCGGTAGCATTTTGGAGTGGGAGTGGTTGTGGGAGGGGTTTGGGTCTGCAATATATGTGCTGTCGGCCTGTATGGCCTCCACCTGTGCTGATTGAATGATTCTGTGGCAGATGCTATCCCTTCTGGCCGAGCACGTCCCGCACGTAAGGCTGCATTTGGCCGCATGGCATCTTGGGATTTGAATCATGTATCAAATCCCGATGGCAGTGTGATGTACTTTGACTGATTTTCATGCTATGCTCCCATTGTTACACATGCTATGATTGCAGCCGCTTACATACCTGTGAAGAGTCAGTGGTATGTAGGGCTCGATCGATGGCCGACCCTCATGCAGCACAGTAACGTACTTCACCGACGGGCGTGGCGTGCCATTTGTGATTGCAGCCAGTTAGCATCATGACACACAGCCGCACTACATTGATGTAATTGTGAATGCAAGCGTTCACAGAAGCCTTTTCGACGTAATGTTGCAAGTGAGGAATTCGAAGGCCAGCATTTTGGGTTTTGAAGTAGCGGCGAGGATACGCCCACAGGTCTGGCTGGAAATGTAACGTTCTATTGTAGAATGTCCTTGGGACATGGCCCATAACGAGCAGGCAATGAATGATATGAATTGAATGGGATGCGCAACAGCGTAGTGGACGATAAGGCAGGACGTTCCCAAATCCATCTTGCTTCACAACACTACAGATCCGGCCAGGGGCACAGTGGTTTTTGCGGACTGCATTACGCACAGACGCGATGGAAGTTTCACATATTATGTGAGTGAATATTCATGCGTTTTCATTGCGGGATGAGGGAATGATGTGTGGATGCATGGACTGATGATTCCGTTTAGGGTCTGCCATGTACATGGGTTTTTTGATTCACTCCCCTTCCCCTGCGTTATGTGATGCAAGGCTGCCATAGTGGGACATACGTCTATCTGCCCTTGTCAGATCCTCCCTGTCTCGACGCGCCTTCATACACTTGTGTCTAGGCACGTTACTAATCCCATGTCATGGGTTCTATCTTGACGGACGCATGCACAGTAACCGACGTTGACAATGGTGTATTTAGCTCGATTGGTTTCGTTATGATTCGATACTGATTTAGGGGTGTGTATATTCCTTTGGAGTGGGCTAGCATGCATATGGGTGTGGATTTGGTGTGTTGTATGAAGATTGTAATGCATCATGAGTCCCGTAATGCAATCGGTTAATTTGTGTTTCTTTTGGGTGACAGGTATCTCCTGCCCTATTGCAGATGCCATCTCTACGCCACTCCTCCAGATGGTTTTTACTCTCGACTCCTGCAGCTTCGGGTGAATCAGTGGAGCACCATTTCGATCTTATGGGACGATCGCCAATGGGCCACATGCCCTTACGCTGTACTGGTGGCTAGGTGCAACATTTCGGCCTTTCAGCTCGACTAGTGCCTGCCTCATGGGACGGACCTGCGGTTCTTGCCGCTTCCATGTTGCCTTTTGGAACGTTGATGTAGGCCCTGTGTGCCATGATGGTACAGGGCGTCACACAAGTGGAAGCCGGTCAATTATTGCAGATGCAGCCCTCGGTGATGATGGTTGTTTTGGTGGTATTTTGCAAATTGCTGTGGGGCCTTTGTCATTTGGATGTGCATTTAAATTGTATTCCGATATTTGTCGTGTTGCGTTGTTCTTTGCAGGTGATGTGGCGATTTTCGCTTTGTGGCGGTATGTATTGCGTGATGATCTGCATTGTGTTCCGCCTTCTGAGTTGAGTTGTGTGGTACAGTACTGGCCGCGTTTGCCTACGTAGCACAGTATGGTCACGGATAGGGGCTGCCATTGTGACTGTTTACATGATGTGCTGTTCAGGGGCGGGGGATTGGCTTTTGGCCGACTGGTGCCTGTCAGCCAGGTCGATTGGTGGAATGATGGGTTGTTCAGAATGTGGCTGGTCACAGGTGACTGTGTTTGCGTGCGTTTGTTGGAGGGGGACTGGGGTCATGTCCATTGGAATAGCTTCTGTATTGATGCCATCTGTGCCCTGCAGCTCCCATCGGCCCCTCTTGGGATGAGCCTGGCTGCTCAGTCACTCTGCCGACTTGTGTGGTACATGCTTCTGCTGATGGTTGGTTTGTTTACTGGCATGAGTACAGGGCTGGTGCAATCCCCCTCAGGATGCTGTTTTGGATGTTGCCTTGCGCTGGTGGCAAGCGATGGGGGACTACTGTTGTTTTGTGTCATGTGTTCTTGATTTTCATTTTGATGTATTGTACCTTCACATGCCTGTGCTGCGTCAGTACGGCTATGGTGACATGCCGTACATGGATGCCCACTCACGGGGCGCTTTGAGCCCCTGCATGCTTTTCTACGTTGGCATGCATGGGTGAATTGTGGATTTCACTGGTTGCATAGTGTGAGTACATTGCGCCTGCCAGGAGTTGTGCAATGAGGCCAGGGAGTGGAGTGCAGGCACTCAGTGGGCCATTTACGGTTGGTTCGCGTTGCCGTATTTCTCGCCATGGCGGAATGGTACTTTACGACGTGCTTGATGGCGTTCAGTACATGTCCGCTAGGGTCAGAATTCGCGTACCGTTGCGCCATGGCGGTGATTCCGGTTTTGCAAGGCGCGCGTGCGCGTACTTGGTGCAGTTAGCGTTGCCGTTCACTGCGGTGTCGCTAATGGCATCGTACTTTACGGTGACGGGTCATGATCGCAACGAGCGGTGTTCGATGGCGGTATTGCATTTCCGCCATCATTTTTCCATTTCCGCAAGGGTCGTAATGAGGCCCCAAGAGTTGTGCGGCTCCGGGATACTTTGAGTAAACGCTTCGGGAAGGAAATACATGGATCTGGGAGTTGGCGAGGGAGTCCGGTCAACGGTGGGCAAATATTTGTCTTCGGGTAAAGTTTTCTCCACACTCGAAGAGAATTCCTCCATCACCCTTGCACTAGGCTATAGCTCTGTCGAACATTCCCCATTTAATGTGGAAGTAGCCGGTGTTTCCGAAATCGCCATGGAAACAACATCATGCTCTCACCTGATTGCCAGGGCTGTTATTATTAATCCGGAGGTAAATTGTTTACGCTTGATCTCGGAAGTGTTCCTCTCAGTGGGGGGAGTGCAGGACCTGCTCCTCTGAAGGGCTTAAGCTGTAATTCCCGGAGATGAAAAGGAAGCTAGGCTTTCATTCCTGCCTCCTCCACACAGCCCCGATTTTCTGCTTGGTTAGGCAACTTTTCAGCGATTCTACACCTGTTACCTGAGCTGCTGTTGTTGGCACACCGACGGTGACATGGTCTGAAAGAGATATCTTCATAAACTGGGAGCGGGGGAAAACAAATGTATTTATAGATGAAGAGAACTGATGCCGCCGCTGACCTTGCTGTAAGACAGAGAGGCCTGGACTGGCTCTGAGGTCTGGAGGCAGCTCCGTGTGTGAGCATGCGTGATGTGAGCCCTTCGCCGAGGGGCCAAAGCACCTAACTGTGAGACCCCGTGGAGCGGGAGATGACAGAGTGCACTGATACCTCAAGGGCACCACCAATCCCGGAAGCAAGGTAAGTACCTGCATTGGTGAAACATACAGGGCCATGCTATACTGCTGGCGGCCAGTCTGTTGTATTAAACAAAACATCCTGTGCTCATTGGGTGTGGTGTTCTAATTGTAACAATGATTTCCGACTTGGGCTATTAGCTTGTGGCATACCTGGCCCTCGGTAACAAGTGCCAAGGTCTGTGACCACCTGCTAATGCCCTCAGAATGCAACATTATTGCTTAATTATAGTAACTGTCAAATCAGCATGAGCCATTTTTCAAAGTATCTGAGCTATACCGAAGAGTCACAGCTGCGGTTAGAAGGTTGTAGTTGTTGGTTTCAAGTTGTCTAGCTTCATTGTAAAGGGGCATCAGTTTGGTTACCCCTGCTTTCTAGCATGTTACTCGAGTCAGTATTGGATGGCTTCTTAACCGCTATCTCTTCCTTCTTTTCTCTAAGGACCAAGGTACGATAGGCGTCATCTTCAACGTGGGCACTGACGACATCACGATCGAGGAGACGAATGTCATAGTGAATGATGGCAAATACCATGTGGTGAGATTCACGCGGAGTGGTGGCAATGCAACACTGCAGGTGGACAACTGGCCTGTCAACGAGCGGTACCCTGCAGGTAGGCGCATCCCATGTACAGGACCGCCAGTCGTGTAACTCAGATATCCTTCCTCCCTTGGAATAAACCCAGAGACCAAAACAAAAGGTGTTTTGCCATGTTTGTGTGCAGGCCTTTATCTTGCCAGGATTTTGAGGATCGTTGAGACGAAGCCTGGTGGTTGATGAAGATTTCAGGGTACCAGTCAACTTTATGATTGAGGTGCATGACTGTTAGAATCACTGTTTACATTAAATGCAAACTTCCTGCAATGTATGTGTGTGTGCCAGGAGCTTCTTACTGGCTGACCTTTTGGTGAAATGTGAAAGACCTCCTTCATGGTTCTCCCTACAATAGAAGGTCAGTGCTCTCCTTCGAGCTATTTAGAAAAGGAGGTTGCTGAACTTTAACTGGGGGCTTCTTTTGGATGGTCCTTGAAATCCTGGCTGCCACCACTATGATGGGATACCTCCAAGTTCTTTGCCGATATCTTGGTGATGTGGAAAGTACCAGCTGCTCTCAGATCATTTGAGGTCTTTATGGGGACCGTAGAAGACCGATGGTAAAACTGCCAGCTGTGGCGATCCCATTTAAACTGCTGTACTCGTGGGTAACAGCAGGGTATGGATGGTTGGGCAGGCAGATGCTACTGTGGCGTTCCCCTGTATAAAAAATGAAAAAAAGACAAAATGGGCATGCCACTGCTGACTGGCAGTGAATTTACCACTAGTATATTAATGCCAGCATTCTGACACAGATCCAGCTCCAATCCCTCCATCATCAGGTGCCTTTGAGTCTTTCTGTGCTCTGACTATGTAACATGACATCTCTGTTCTATTGCCGGATGCCTCTGTGTCACCACGTTTGATACCTCTGGTCTCTACGGAGATTTCTTCTTTTTTCCCCCTGATATCCATGTGACGGCTTATGTCCGGGTATGTACAGGAAGGACGAGAGAACAAATTGAGTTTTAATATTTTTTATATTGTGGATTTGCATCCGAGTTGAAATGGTGGGTGCATGGAGGATTCCAAAAATGTGATGTGAAGGGTATGTATTTTCCATGAAGTCAAGTTAGTTGCTTTCAATGTGGATGGACATTGTGAGCATGTTCCATGTCAGTGGATTTTATACTTCCAAGTGTCTTCCTCTTTGGGAACTGCATCATGTTTCATGGACCTGGAGTACATTTTGCTTGCATGAGTTTTGGGGGATCGTTATGGGGTGTTGTGTTGTACTTTGTTAATTCATCATTGTGTGGGTCTTTCTGCAAAAGGCAGCAACCCCTTGAAGTAGGATTGGGCAAAAGTAGGGAATCAGACCCTGAATTCCAGGTTGAAATGAGACTACAGTATTCTGGATAGCTTGGAAACAGGAGCTATTTCGTTTTGACCTTTCAAATTGAGTTTGCGTTGTCAAGTAGCAGATTAACAGTCTTTTTTACACTACTACTTGACAGTCTTTAGGGGGGTTATGTCTTGAATTGGAAGCGGTATAGGTGGGATTTATTGAGAACATGTCTGTCTGGATGCCAAAAATGATCTTTAAGTCAGCAGATACCTCTAAGCTTCTGAAGTTGGTGCTAGGTTGAGTGACTAACATGGATGTGAGGAGGGCTTTGGTCATGAGAGATATTGTTGGTGCGGTTGGCGCTCAGGACACTCTGTTCTGTTTTGGAGCCATTGAGTTTGATGAAGCTCATTATCATCCATGGTTTGGATGTGGTCAGGCCGGTTCCTAGGTTATGAGAATGGGTTTGTTTGTTGGTGATGCACGGGCAGAGTTGAATTTCGGAAGCATAGAATAGGTAGACGATGTCATGGTCTGAAATTACCTCCAGAGGGGAAGCAGTGGATCTTGAACAGCCCAGAGTGGAACAGGAAAGAGATCAGTTTGTCGGTATCAGGTAATATTATCCCCGTATATATGGTCGCCATAAATAATATCGCCGGGAAAAGGTTGCAGCAATATTATATGGGTGACCATATATATGGGGACAGGGGCAACACATTTTTTTTTTTTTTTTTAAAAGAAAAAAAAAAGTTTGGGGGTTGCGGGGGTGTCCCCCTCATGTTCCATGCAATAATGTCGCCACAAAAAACGGCCATTTTTCAGCGATATTTTTGCATGGCGAGATCTTTGTGGCAACATTATTACATGGAACCAGTTTGTCATTGAAGTCATCCATTGAGAAAATACGTAAACTGAATTAGGGAAGTATACAAAACTCCCTGTAGCTCTTAGCAGGAATCTACAGTATTAAAGTCTGTGTTGGGGTCTAGTAGTGCCAGCAAACATGCATTGAATTCCTCAGCTGCTAAAAGGTTGTCAAATGGTTATTCATGTACATACCCCAGAAGGACGCTGGAATGACTGAAGAGTCTGCATTATGGTGATGCACAATTTGACTTTGAATGTCTTCAACATGGGAATGGTGGTGTCTTCCTTAAGAGAACAAGGTCTATTTGTTTTTGAAAGGTTGTGCAAATGAGCTATGAGGGAGCTCAAGATTTTGCACACATTTAAAGGTTTTTGGTTGGTATGATGCTGCAAGATGGGGTGCTGTCTTATAGGGTTCTGATAGCACCTTTTCTGGTGTCTCTATGTTGGGAGATTGCACACTTCCACCCCGATGCCTTGATGCCAGGAGAGTCCTGATTTCCTCTTTGATGTCTCTGACATAAACGTTGTATTAGTTCCTCGCTGACGTCTGTATGATTTAGGATTTTTCAGTTGTACCTTTCTGCCTTGATTTCTCGGCGCCTCCTAGATGTCTCCAGGATCTGGGATTTCTTGGTTCCTCTTTCATGTCTTTGTGATAGAAGATGTTTCAGTTCCTACCCGATATCTCTAGGAAAGGAGATTTCTGATTTTATCCCTGATGTTTCGATGACAAGATTTTCAAGTTAATTTATATGTTAAAAGGTTCAAATCAAGTACAGGAACATTTCATAAAATCCCATTACATAATTGCTTGGCTTCAAATACATCCGTTTCAGAATTAACCTTTAATTTGTTCAATGCATACCGCAGTATTTGAAAGAATACAAACATGTGGTCTCTATTGTGGGAGATGTGCTGGTTTATAGTACATTTGGTAATAGTAAATAGCACATTTCTCAGTTCACTCCCTATCATGAGAGATTCCTTAGTATCTTAGATGCTTGAACGGTGGTGCATTTCCCATTCCCTCCTAAATGTTTCTCTGATACGAGATTTCTCAGTACCTAATTTTATTAAAAATAATGCTTTATTATTAAGGAAATTCATAGAGTACAGCATACACTGCCAAGGTAGTCTCTAAGTACTGGCGTTGAAATGAATGGCCGATATACCGTAGGAGGAAGCTACTGAGAGAAAGGTACGGTCTTGTTGGGCTTAGGAAAGGGAAGGCGATCATCTGTATCCCAGATAGTTCAAGTGACGGAGATCCAAAGAATGAGGGAGCGGATGAAGAAAAGCACACCCGTTAGCCCAGTCGTTGTGGATCGGTAGGGCTTTTGAAGGAGACAAAAGCAGAGGTCTGATTGGAATATAAAGCTTGAATTTCTGGAGAAGGATTGCCATCTTGTTGATGGACACAACAATGAATGATGAAGAGGGACTTCAACTTAGTAGCAGGGCGGTTGTAAAAATCTGGATTTTATGGGGCCAGCAGAGAATGAAAACCAGAAAGCCAAGTAGAAGCTTTTCACAGTCCTTTCAAGAGGCGATGATGGCGTTGTTCTACCTGGTGGGAAAAGTCAAGCAAAGCCGGATTCTTTTCAGGGTCTGTAGGTGGAATAAAAAGGAACTTGCCACTTGGCTGTCTTGAGAGGCCAAGAAGAGACACAAAATAGAAGCAAAGGTTCTTGATCCTTGAGGAGAAAATGGAGGAAGACCTAGGGAAGAGGGCAGGGCTGAGTGATACCAAAAGCGGATGCAATGGTTGCTGATCAGAACCTCGCTTTGTCCCCACTCAGCTTGAGCCAGCCTGATAGCACCCAGAAGTGGATGCTCCCGTGCACCAGGACATGGAATGGGAAGTAGAGGTGGAGTTCTCATGCCATTTAATCAGAATGTGGTTACTGCCAATGTTGGTGTAGATATATCGAACGAGAGAGAGAGGGGGCATAGGTAGATTGCGGGCTGGACATGAACAGGGAGACTGCAACCTGTTGTGTTCTGTCAGAGAAGATAGAAGAGATCCAATGCGACAAGGGTCTGCCGTTTGACAGCCCGTAAGATCACAGAACAGTCGAAAAGAAATACGCCATGGAAATCACTGTTGTCAGAGTGCTCTTTTATGTCTGCAGTAGATGCCTATGACTATACTTAACAGTGGAACTCTAGCAGCCTCAGTAAGGGTGTATTCCACTGGAAACCATACATATTGTGCACCTGCTCCCGGGAGCCCTCACTCTGAACTTTCTTCACTTTTGTTTTCAAATGCCCTGCATGGTCCTGATTAGCTTTTAGTGTCCGAAAGGAACCATCAGCCTAAATGGAAGAGATGCTTGAATGACCCGTAATCTGTCACACCCGAGAAAGAGCAAATCCTTTGTGTTATTGGGAGGTGATCTCTTCAAAAAGAACATCTGAGCCTCTCCTCAAAGAGTCTTTCCTGAGGTAACTGCTAGGTTCCTCCTCAGATACAACCCTCCCCCCAGCGTGCCTGTAAGCAGGAACCTCATAAAGAGATCCCCCTATGGTACATGTAAGGACATCACCTCAGCATAAGTGTCACCTGAACTACTCATGGGTTATGCATGGCGGCTTCCCTCAGAAAGCTCCGACATTGAGATCTGGAAGTTACATGCCTCAGAGAGTGCCCTTTCAATGGCACCCCAACCCCTTCCTCACAAGCAGCTCATCATGGGGCACCTGTAAGGACCCCTTAGATCACCAGTGAGGTACCTCTAAGTGGCTCCCGCCAAGTTCTTTATGGGTGTCTGGTGTGCCCAACCCCCTGAAAACATTCCACCCTGGTACCTTTAAACTCTCACCTCAGGAAAAGCTTCTCTAGGCATGCTAGTAAGGGTGCCTCACTCAGGAATAATTCCTCACATGATACCTACAAGACCCTCCACCTACCAATCCCCCCTGCCCCCCGCCTCCTCAAAAAACCTCTCTTAGCTGCTTACAAGCATCCTCGGCCTTGTCAACCATGCAGGGGCCCTCACACTGAAATGAGTTCATCAGGGATAGCACTAATAGTCCCCGTTAGAATGGGGACGTAATGAGCTCTATCTAAGGTCCACCTTCAGTAACAGCTACCCTCGGGGTAACCACTGAGGAACCCTCCTCAGAGGTGTTCATTGTGGGTGCCTAGAAGCCTCCTGCACCAGACAGCGTTCCCCAGAGACTTGTTGGATTTGTAAACAATATAGAGTCAAAAGTGTATTCTTCCAAAGAGATTTAAACTAAATATCGTTCTTTTATTCTTAATGAGGAAATAGTAATTACTTTTTGTCCACCTCTCAGAGACACAGATGAGATTAAAGGAGGTCCATCTGCGAGCCTTCTAGTCCTAATGAATTAAAAAGCACTTTCCAGCATCCCATCTTCCATAAGGAATTGTTTTCTGTCTGTACTCATTCATAAACAAATAGTAAGGGGTTGTCCACCTTTCATCCTTCAGAAGGAGCTAGTAAAACCTCTTGGCATATGATCCTTCATAGAGAGGTAAAACCTCTTGGCATATGATCCTTCATTCTCAGCATTTCAGCCTTCCTTAAAGGAGTCAATGAATGGCATCAGTATTCTCCCATTAGAACGTGATTATAAGTATTATGTATCTGCTTTCCAGTCATTGTAAGAAGATCAAATAAGGGCCAATCATCAGGCATTAATCCTGAATAAAGAGATATAAAGCTCTCAATATCAGACATTCTGTCATTCAAAGGAGATGCCATATGGTTACTCGTCAGCCTTTCATCATGTATAATGATACCACAGGACCCCTCTCTACCACCCCTGCTCTTTAACCTTTACCCGAGCCTCCTCCCTGCTCTTATTCACATGGCCTGACGTGCTACAACTATGCAGAGCCCCCCCCCTGACCTCGCTTCATGCCTCACAGAAATCAACCATTGGATGACAGCTAACCACCTCCTTTTCAACCCCAGAAAAACAGAAATCATGATCTGTGGGAAGAGTACCCTCTTCCCCCCCAACCCACCCACTGGCCGTCCTCCCTAGGCCCTCCACCCCCTACCTCCAACACAATAAATAACCTTAGATGCACCATGGACGCAGATCTGACACTCTCACATCACATCAACTCTGCGTCAAATCATGCTATCTACACCTAGGCATTCTCAGACACATCTTCCCCTGCCTCTCCTATCCTCACAGAGTTGCCCCATCACAGCTTTCATGTTCTCTTGCGTAGAATATGCTAGCTCCCTATACCTGACCACTCCTGCATCTCAACTCAGAAAACTCCAAAGGGTCCAAAACACTGTAGCCAGGCCCCTCCCAGCTCTAGCCCCTAGATAGCACATCACATTCGTCCTCCGTGTCCTGCACTGGCTTCCTGTCGAGTGACGGTCTACCTTCAAGACTATGTGCATCACCCACCACGCTGTGCACAAGGCCCAGAATATCTACAACACAAGCTCATCCCTTATAGACACAACAGAACCCTGAGATCAGGCACAGCTCTCCTCCGTGTCATCCCTCCAGCCAAATCGGCCAGTACAGGGGGACCATCCTTTTCTGTCCAAGCACCTACAATATGGAACTCCATCCCGTTTAGCATCCACGACATAGAGGATCACCTCGCTTTTCAGAAAGCATTCAAGACCTGGCTCTTCCTCCCTGCGTCTTGACTGACCTAATCCATCTCTCGGGTAAATTTCACCCACAGACGGGTAGGCTGGGGAATCGATGAGTCACTCCAAGAAAGTAACGAGCATGCACAGAAAGACTCCCATAGACCCCAGGACAGGATTTACAATCTGTCAACGAAACAAGTAATCAGCCATGACTCACGGGTACGTGTCACACTCCATCTCAATGGATGATAGTCATATCCCTCCGAATACACTCTCGGCAGCCTTCACAGCACCTATCCACAAGACAGCTCTACATGGGCTGCTGGCAGGGACTTAGCCACCCCTCCCTACCTTTGCACCAGCTAAAATGAACATGCACCTTCTAAATTCCTCCGACCAATCTCTCATATCTCAGACTTCGGTCCTCCAGGGGCGTTCACCTACAGGGCTTTGAGGCCATCCAATGGGAAAAGGTGCTATACAATTGCCATATTACATTACATATCACATTACATAAGAAGATAGCAAGGACTCCTTGCCATCCTCACATCCGTCCAAATGAGATGAATGCCAATTAATGACCATCAGATATTGCAAGGAGATCAGTAGGACCAATGCCTGGCCGTCCGCAAAAGATGCAGTCAGCTCTATGTGTCAGCCTTTTTCCTTTAGAAATAGAGTCTGAGGATTGTCAACCTGGCTAAGGAGCGACAGTCAGAGCAAATGCCAGCCTTTCATCCTACTTGAGACGATAGGAAGGGCTACCTCGCAGCCTTCCGAAGGGGATGCAACAAGGTCACCTGTCAGCTTTTAATCATTTATAGGGCGATACCACGGAACCGTGGTCAGCCTTACTAACGACGTGCATTGAAGACCAATTAATACCCATCACCTAGCGCAAGGAGATAGTTGGGACTGACCGTCAGCCTTTCTAATGAGAGCAAAGGATGACCAATTGTTATTCTTTAATGCTTCCCAACACAGGATAAGGACTCGCCGCCTATCATAAGGAGATGTACTGCAGACCAATCATTAGCCTTTCACTTTTTAAGCGAATTAACAAAAGGGGCCAGTCGCTGAACTGTAGGTGAGTTGCTTGTGTGTAGAGGTCATTCGTCAGCGCTACGTCCTTCCATAAAAGGGCAACAAAGACAGAAGGGAGCAAGTGGCAGTCCCCAGTGTCATGATAGAACGAGGAGCCCCCTGAAGGCAACACCCCAGTATCCCTTCCAAGGAAATGCATTTAGGAGCACTTGCCACACATGCTAACGAGGTCAAAGGAAGGTCAGCGTGCAGCCTTTGTAAAAAGAGTCTACATCCTTACTGGAAGGTAACACATGTCACTTACCCGTTCACGCAGGAAGTCGTGCCTGTGCACCTTTCGCCAAAGTAATGGCAAACGTCGCCAATGTAATGGGAGTGTTGGCAACATGGGACTGGCATTGAATTTAAAGAGGGGCACCGTCCGGTTAGTTTGGTTTTCTCTGCTGTCTGAGGTGACGGCACTGCAGGGTGTCCTCTAGTTTCAATGGGCCCTGTCAGAGAATTAGATGTATTGGCCCCTCCGGGCGTCCATGCGGGAGTGTTGGCAGAGCCAACGCGGCCAACACATACAATGCGTCTATTTTAAAGGGGGCTCCACTTTTCTAACGCATTGTTTTCTCGAAGCAACTGTGGCACATTTTTCATCACTCGCAAGGGGATATTAAGAGAGACCACCCCTACATTGTAAGCCAGAATGATTGCTTTCCTGCATTTAAAGATGAGAAGCGCCTTGGAGGCTGGAGACTAGTGCCACCTTTCTAGAGACCCATTGGGAAGGGAAGTGAAAGCAGTGCACTATGCTGGCCTGACTACCACCAACCGAGCAAGCCTGCCCCGATAGACTTTCAGGACACAATATAGACACGCATATATGCATTAGCAGTGCTACACAGCCACAACCAATGTCTCTACGAGTCAGCTCTGAGAAAGCTGCACTTACAGAGAGGGAAGGCATTCAGCTTGCAGGCGTGCTGTGATGTCTCCTTGCTTGCTCCGGACTGAGATCCGCGCATGCTTCTGATTGTCACAGCAGGTTAGGCTCCCCTGGTCCTCCCTGTGGGCTTCAGCAGGAAGACGGGGTTCTGGGTAATGGCGATGGACAGGTGTCAGAGGCAGCATCGTTTGCTCTGACATGCCGGCTTTATTGAGGAATGGTTACTCACCGTGTGGGTAGAGGTCATCTCCAGAGGGAACAGGACACTGCCCGGAAGACATTGTTTGCCAATCGAGGCAACTTCTTGCTTCAACTGTACCCTCATCGACAACTACGGAAACCAACATCAACCCTCCTCCAGCACCTGTCGGGTGCCAACCCTTCACTTGCGCCTGACTTAAACCTTTCTTCCTCCTGCATCCGGCTGGCCTAAGACTGGCTCCCCGTCAGCACTTATCAGGTCTAGCACAAGCACAAGGTCCCTCAACTATGCCCTGCTTGTCCTGGCAACTCTCCTCCACCTACCTGGCAAGAGGTGGTAAGCCCACTTCTGCCTTGAAAACAGCCCCACACCAATATCTGCCAGACCTCATGCTGCCCCTTATACAATGCATGTCACATCCACAAGAAGAAGACTCCACTGAGGTCCTCAAGGACACGCATCCATCACTACTGAGCCCCCCCCATTGCTGACACACTCCCTTCAACTTCTACCTCTTTCCCCTTGATGCTAATAGACCCCCTACCATCAATGCACTCATGGTGTGAACCACTCTCTCCTCTGCTGTGACACCTCTATGGGCAGAGCACTGTTTCCTAGCACTGTCTCAAGTGCATGTGGGCGAACTCAAAGTGACATACAATTGTGCTCTTTGTGTGGTGCGTCGTACCAGCAGGCTTTGCACTCTATCGCCTCAAGTATCATGATCCATGTTCCTTTCCCCTGAGATAGACAATGAGGACGCGTTGGTCCTCATCGCCACCTCTAAGAAGTGATTCCATTTCCATGGAGCTGATTTCCATGTCAGTTTCTCTTGCCCGGGGCCCTAAGGATGGTGGTACTGATTAGAAGCAGCCTCGCCACACGGGTGTTACGCGATGCATGGGGACCCTTCATGCAAAGCTGTACACTAAAAATTGGGTTAGCTCCCGATTTGATGATGTACTTCCTGCTGATCAAATGTGGCCTGTCAACCAAACTTTGCCATGTGAAGGAGCTCACACCCCTTTCTCAGAGCAGAATAAAGTTTTAAAAAAGCCTCCTGAGATTAAAATGGGAACAGGTGGAGCGACAGATTTTGCCGATTCTACAGACTCAAGTTCTTTCAACTCCTCAATGATTCAGAGGGAATTGCCAAGTTCTCTAACGAAACCCAAGGCTGCCATTTATGCAAAGGTAGAATATGTGGGACTCCAGGAACATTTTAGTTTCTAGCTCATCAAGACAACGAAATATTGTGTACATCTCCCTTTCTTACGGAAATAGTCACAAGCAAGCTGGGTGATTAGGGGCTCCTGGAAGGTGTGGTGAGGCTTCCAGGTGAACTTGCAATATGCGCCCACATCAACCGGCCCCGGACTCTGCAAAAGATCATGTTTGTCTTGCGCGCTTGAGGTCAGAGTACTACTTCCCTGGCCTAGTCGTTCCACAGCTGCATTTCTCAGGTCTCTGTTTTGCTTTGGTCAGCACAGAGAAAGGGGTCATGTGTGACGCAGTTTTGCCTCCAACCATGTCACACACACACACACATAGTGCCAACTTGGCTTACAAAGGAATCCAAATCGAGGAACTGGCAAGACAGTAGGGACATAGAGGGGAGGGGCTGGTGAGGTAAGGGGGGGACATAGGTGATTGGGTGTTGGCTAATCCTGAGCCTACACATCCGCGTATCACGCGTCACGCTGGGAGGCAGCTGAAACAGTAATGATTTACGCTACAAATCTGAGGAATCAGAAAATGACAGGACTCATTGTGCCCATTTTATTTATTGGGCTTTTGTATGGCGCCTGCGTACAAGTGTTTCCATGGCATGGGTCCTGTGAGTAAAGTAGATGATTGCATCCTCGATGCCTCTGTCTGTCCGGCTGTCTCTATCTCTCTATCACATTCTCTCTCTTTCTCTCTCCCATTACGCCACCTTTGCTTTCTCTCTTTCCCCCTTTGACTCTCGTCCTTCCTCTATGTCACTCCCCCATCTCCTTTTATCACCCTTACTCTGTTTTAATTGTAGCCACCCCGCCACCAAACTTTGATACCTCGGGGTCCGTTTTTTCATTCCAGCCCATTGTTGGTCTTCCCTCAGCCTCTTGGCGTCTTTATCTCGCACCCTCTCTCCTCATTTCCTCTCTCTTGGCTTTTTGCATGTCCCTGCTTTCGTTGTTGCCTCACTTTGATATTCACTCTGCCACCCCAACCCCCATCTTCTGACAGTTGTCCCTCTTTCTTCCCTTGCCATGTGTACTCTGCAGCCTGTCAGGGATGTGAGGCTAGCTGACTGGCTAGGATATTTGCGTTCTGCGACTTATTTGCTCCAAAGTTGTGCACCAAATAAATCCTTTCGAGACAGGGACAGAGATAGCGCGTTTGATGAGTAGATCTGTCCCCGGCCACATGCAGCAAAACTATTCCAACTCTCCTAGACAAGGGCTGCAAGCTGGCAGGATTGCTCATGTGCAGCTTCACCCTTTACATAAGCTCCAGACCCCTTTGGCGCTTTCTCTCTTTTTCTCCTTTGCGCTGGGGAGTGTTACCCCTCGGGTGTCCGGTCTTCACCCATGGAGCTCTCTGGCTCGGTGCCTCCTCTGTCATATGGTCTGGGCACAGATGATTTCTGCTGTCTCGTGTTGAATCTGTGGGAAGTGGAGCAGACACGGTACTAGTAAGCAGGCTGTCAGCCGGTCCAAGTACAATACACCTATGCGCTGCAAGCTGCGATACTTATGAGGCCACTTCAAACCCATTAGAAATCCCATCAGGGCAGTTGAAAGGGTTTCTGCTCCCCTGGGTGAATATGGAGTTTGGGCCCCAACCAGAGGCATCGGCACAACTTTTGCTGATTGGGAACAAGAAATGATAGAACATCGACCAATTATAGGCCATTGTTTGAGAGTAAGGACATGTGCCCTTCAGTCCTGTTCCATTGATAGACGTGAACATGTGTCTCTTTTCCATCTAGCTGAATATTAGGACAATATAAACATTATTCTCTGATGTCTGCTCATTCATAAGATGTGCTGACCTATCTCAGATCCCCAAACCTGATAGTAATCCATACAGGATGCTCTCAGGATATGTGGATTGCTTCTGACGCCCCTCCCGCTCGGTACGCCACTGAGCCAAACGAAACAGGGTCACAAGCCATAATACTCCAACCAACCAGCAATTTTAAGCATTCTCGGGACACACCAAACCATAGGCGTGTCCAAGGAGTGGCCTGCGGTGGCACGTGCTACCCTTGGAATCTGATTGGCCATCTCATTATCGTAAACTATGATCATTAGCTCACTGCCATCCTACTTCATGACACCCCTGCATAAGTCAACGTCCCACTTGGGCCACCCCAGTCAAAAGATTCCAGGCATGCCACTGCACCAAACCCTTCTAGCAACTAGAGACAACAAACAATTCTGTGGCAGAAGAAGGCGTGGCAGATTTCACCTTTTTGAAATCTTCTCGCCATCTGCAGAAAGACCAACGCTCCACCCATCTAAATCCATCCAAGCAGAAGCCTGTCTTTCCGCCAAGGGCTGGCACAAAGGTACTTCAGCCAGTCTGCATGTTGTGCGTGTTTGGAAGGCCAAGTCTGTCAGCCAAGCAGATCACAAGGAACATTCCATCCTCCGGATTGGCTTGAATATTTGGCGCCTTGTCTGCCTGCTACTTCGCTAAATGGGCGGCTTCCGTCCACTCAGAAAACTGGATGGCGTTTCTCTCGAAAACTGTGTACTGCAGATGTCGGATTGCCAGCTCTTTTTTCGGCACTGTGGGTGGGTATTGTACGCACTCCTACCAGTAATGCATGCAAAAAAGAATCTTCCCGATGGAAGCAATGTGTTCAATTGCTGGCCTTTAAAGTGTGTTTGGACGAAACCAAGTGTTTAACATTACCAACAAAACAAGTATTATGAAAGACCCCCTCATCCCCCAAGCTAAGTTTAAACAAAACTCCTTTCCCAAATGATTTCGCTGCAAAGCGCATGCCTGAGTCCATAAACAGGGTGTCCATTTTGGGAGTGCTCTTTCGTGATAAAGTTGAGCAGTCGTTGATATACCTGGTGGGGCCAAATGCATTTCATTTCCTCCGCCTTGACAGAGCAATCCAACAGAGGGCCAACAATCGCCAGCAATCCAACAGGCAGTTCAGAACGGTTGCGCCTGAGCTGGAGTACTCAGTATTCTGGGAGAGCCCCTGCGATGGACGCCATGGTGACCAGCGAAGCAACGGAAGGGTTGTCGTATAGGAAAACTGTTTTCACGAGTTCATATTGTCTACCCTTGAATGTTTCTTAAGAGGCTTTGCATTTTTAATGCACCTTATTCCCAGCATGCATTTCATTGTGATGCCATGACCGCCCCAGTGCCTCAAGCGCCGTGTTCTGAAGCCGGAGCAGCCCTGGCTTCTGCATTTCCTGCAAAATCCTCTCAAATGTCTGTGGCCTTTTTACTGCATTGAAAATTGATTTTTGGTGTGCATGTTCAATGATGAAAAACTGTCCCGCCTTCTAGGCACCACGGAATCTGCTTGAAAAGCGTGTTTTAAAGGAACGTTGTACAGAAAGAACAGTAATGTTTCATTTAAACCAAAAAAAAGCATAAAAACTGAATATAAACTGCATTTAAAAATCTTTTCATTTGCTTCTAAATCATGCATAAATATGTTTTAACTGATCTTAGAGAGGCGATTCCTTAAACAAGTCTAAATATGTGTAACTAGCTGCATTCTGTCTAACCTTTCGAACCCCAAACCCCTAAAAAAGAATCTCTCTTTTTTTATCTAGCACTAACCCTTATTTCCTCACTAAACCGTTGACCGTGTACTTATAAATGTTAACTTCTGAACTTTGACCTTCCAGATCTTAACGTCTGAAATGTCTCTTTAAACTTTTTAAAGGAAACTTTGATAACGAACGCCTGGCGATTGCTAGACAGAGAATTCCATATCGTCTGGGCCGAGTAGTAGATGAGTGGTTACAAGACAAAGGTAATTAAAGATAATCAATTCAAGTTAATTAAACATATGATTAAAGGTGCAGAGCTCTTGGTGGAGGTGCATCCCGAGAGGGAGCAGCCTGTCTCCGGCGGTTGGCTTCTTTTCCTCGTTGCTGGGCAACCACCCTTCTCTTCTAAAGGGAGGGCTGACGTCATCAGAGTAGGCCCGGAGCTCCGTTTCGGAGTAGTGAATGCAGCCTAGAACTGGCACGGGTGCTGTCAAATTGTTCCCTTCTGGGTTGGCACAAATTTGGATCATCCTTTGGATTTCAAGAGTATTGTAGGGCCTGTGAACACAGATAGTCTGCATTCTGCTCTTAAGCTTTACCTGCGTTAGGTTTGTTTTGTTAACGAGACAGACCGGTGTTACTCGGCGTTGGTGAGATTACAACAGACCAGTCATCCTTCCAATACACCACGTAAAGCCTTTTTTTTCATTTAGGTACGGAATGGGTGTCGCATGATGAAGTTAAAGATCATTGACAGTGAGGGGAAGGCTGCTGAAGAAAGGGTGACCTCATATCGGTGAAGCTGGGTTCATTAAAGATAGGCAGGATAAGCTTGTGGAGTCAAGCTGAGGTTTGGGGTAGTCGATGATAGTGATGGAGTGATCAAATAGTGTATAGGGGAGCTGGAAGGCTACTGGCGCGTTTTTGTTTCAGAACAAGTTTTACATTCTTGTTGTTGTATAGGATACAAAAATAGTGCTGTTGTTACTTGGTGTGGGGTGGTAGATGGTACGGCTAGGGCAGCAATAATGATAAGGAAGGACGAGGCGTTATTTCATTGACAACAGCTGAGACTTCTGCAAAGGTTCATAAGGAGTGAAGCCTTTCGAAGCCGTGCAGCAAACAGAGGACTGGAGCAGCAGGCTTTAGCTGAGGGGGGTATTCACGTCCAGGCAGGAGCGCGAAGTGTGATTGAGAAGGGACGGTGCGAGTGTACCTGTAGATGGAGCAGCTATCTGATGAGAGCTTGTTGTACTTGGGAACACGTGAGCCGTGTTGCTGCTGGGGATTAGGGACATTTCATTTTGTGGGAAGGTCAGAGAGGTGAGAATACATGTAGTTGAGTCTAGGAAAGACTTGCAGTTTAGGACACGCGAGACTCGATATGGACTTCAGCATAGAAAATACTTGCTGCAGGTGGGTATACATGGACGAGGGTTGGTGTAATTAAAAATAGCGAGGCCTAGTGGCTGGGAATAGATGGCCCTTTTTGCTTTTTGGCAATAGGTGACATTTAGTGTATGTGAAGGCAGGGGTGGACTGGCATGTAGAGTACAAGTGAGCATGGATGTAGTTCAGTGCAGGGGAGGATAGATGTAGAGGACAGGTGAGCATGGATGTAGTTCAGTGCAGGGGAGGGTAGACGAGGAGTACAGGTGAACATGAATGTAGTTCAGTGCAGGGGAGGGTAGATGTAGAGTACAGGTGAGCATGGATGTAGTTCAGTGCAGGGGAGGGTAGATGAGGAGTACAGGTGAGCATGGATGTAGTTCAGTACAGGGGAGGGTAGATGAGGAGTACAGGTGAGCATGGGTGCAGTACAGTGCAGGGGAGGGTAGATGGTGAGTACATGTGAGCATGGATGTAGCTCAGTGCAGGGGAGGGTAGATGTAGAGTACAGGTGAGCATGGATGTAGTTCAGTGCAGGGGAGGGTAGATGAGGAGTACAGGTGAGCATGGGTGCAGTTGAGTGCATGGGGAGGGTAGATGAGGAGTACAGGTGAGCATGGATGTAGTTCAGTGCAGGGGAGGGTAGATGAGGAGTACAAGTGAGCATGGATGTAGTTCAGTGCAGGGGAGGGTAGATGAGGAGTACAGGTGAGCATGGGTGCAGTTCAGTGCAGGGGTGGGTAGATGAGGAGTACAGGTGAGCATAGATGTAGTTCAGTGCTGGGGAGGGTAGATGAGTACAAGTGAGCATGGGTGCAGCTTAGTGCAGGGTAGGGTAGATGAGGAGTACAGGTGAGCATGGATGTAGTTCAGTGCAGGGGAGGGTAGATGAGGAGTACAGGTGAGCATGGGTGCAGTTTAGTGCAGGGGAAGGTAGATGTAGAGTAAAGGTGAGAATGGATGTAGTTCAGTGCAGGGGAGGGTAGATGAGGAGTACAGGTGAGCATGGGTGCAGTTCAGTGCAGGGGAGGGTAGATGAGGAGTACAGGTGAGCATAGATGTAGTTCAGTGCTGGGGAGGGTAGATGAGTACAAGTGAGCATGGGTGCAGCTTAGTGCAGGGTAGGGTAGATGAGGAGTACAGGTGAGCATGGATGTAGTTCAGTGCAGGGGAGGGTAGATGAGGAGTACAGGTGAGCATGGGTGCAGTTTAGTGCAGGGGAAGGTAGATGTAGAGTAAAGGTGAGAATGGATGTAGTTCAGTGCAGGGGAGGGTAGATGAGGAGTACAGGTGAGCATGGGTGCAGTTCAGTGCATAGGAAGGTAGATGTAGAGTACAGGTGAGCATGGATGTAGTTCAGTACAGGGGAGGGTAGATGAGGAGGACAGGTGAGCATGGGTGCAGTTAAGTGCAGGGGAGGGTAGATGAGGAGTACAGGTGAGCATGGATGTAGTTCAGTGCAGGGGAGGGTAGGTGAGGAGTACGGGTGAGCATGGGTGCAGTGCAGTGCAGGGGAAGGTAGATGTAGCGTACAGGTGAGCATGGATGTAGTTCAGTGCAGGGGAAGGTAGATGTAGAGTACAGGTGAGCATGGATGTAGTTCAGTGCAGGGGAGGGTAGATGTAGAGTACAGGTGAGCATGGATGTAGTTCAGTGCAGGGGAGGGTAGACGAGGAGTACAGGTGAACATGGATGTAGTTCAGTGCAGGGGAGGGTAGATGTAGAGTACAGGTGAGCATGGATGTAGTTCAGTGCAGGGGAGGGTAGATGAGGAGTACAGGTGAGCATGGATGTAGTTCAGTACAGGGGAGGGTAGATGAGGAGTACAGGTGAGCATGGGTGCAGTACAGTGCAGGGGAGGGTAGATGGTGAGTACATGTGAGCATGGATGTAGCTCAGTGCAGGGGAGGGTAGATGTAGAGTACAGGTGAGCATGGATGTAGTTCAGTGCAGGGGAGGGTAGATGAGGAGTACAGGTGAGCATGGGTGCAGTTGAGTGCATGGGGAGGGTAGATGAGGAGTACAGCTGAGCATGGATGTAGTTCAGTGCAGGGGAGGGTAGATGAGGAGTACAAGTGAGCATGGATGTAGTTCAGTGCAGGGGAGGGTAGATGAGGAGTACAGGTGAGCATGGATGCATTTCAGTGCAGGGGAGGGTAGATGAGGAGTACAGGTGAGCATGGATGTAGCTCAGTGCAGGGGAGGGTAGATGTAGAGTACAGGTGAGCATGGGTGCAGTTCAGTGCAGGGGAGGGTAGATGAGGAGTACAGGTGAGCATGGATGTATTTCAGTGCAGGGGAGGGTAGATGAGGAGTACAGGTGAGCATGGGTGCAGTTCAGTGCAGAGGAAGGTAGATGTAGAGTACAGGTGAGAATGGATGTAGTTCAGTGCAGGGGAGGGTAGATGAGGAGTACAGGTGAGCATGGGTGCAGTTCAGTGCAGGGGAGGGTAGATGAGGAGTACAGGTGAGCATAGATGTAGTTCAGTGCTGGGGAGGGTAGATGAGTACAAGTGAGCATGGGTGCAGCTTAGTGCAGGGTAGGGTAGATGAGGAGTACAGGTGAGCATGGATGTAGTTCAGTGCAGGGGAGGGTAGATGAGGAGTACAGGTGAGCATGGGTGCAGTTTAGTGCAGGGGAAGGTAGATGTAGAGTAAAGGTGAGAATGGATGTAGTTCAGTGCAGGGGAGGGTAGATGAGGAGTACAGGTGAGCATGGGTGCAGTTCAGTGCAGAGGAAGGTAGATGTAGAGTACAGGTGAGCATGGATGTAGTTCAGTACAGGGGAGGGTAGATGAGGAGGACAGGTGAGCATGGGTGCAGTTCAGTGCAGGGGAGGGTAGATGAGGAGTACAGGTGAGCATGGATGTAGTTCAGTGCAGGGGAGGGTAGGTGAGGAGTAGGGTGAGCATGGGTGCAGTGCAGTGCAGGGGAAGGTAGATGTAGCGTACAGGTGAGCATGGATGTAGTTCAGTGCAGGGGAAGGTAGATGTAGAGTACAGGTGAGCATGGATGTAGTTCAGTGCAGGGGAGGGTAGATGTAGAGTACAGGTGAGCATGGATGTAGTTCAGTGCAGGGGAGGGTAGACGAGGAGTACAGGTGAACATGGATGTAGTTCAGTGCAGGGGAGGGTAGATGTAGAGTACAGGTGAGCATGGATGTAGTTCAGTGCAGGGGAGGGTAGATGAGGAGTACAGGTGAGCATGGATGTAGTTCAGTACAGGGGAGGGTAGATGAGGAGTACAGGTGAGCATGGGTGCAGTACAGTGCAGGGGAGGGTAGATGGTGAGTACATGTGAGCATGGATGTAGCTCAGTGCAGGGGAGGGTAGATGTAGAGTACAGGTGAGCATGGATGTAGTTCAGTGCAGGGGAGGGTAGATGAGGAGTACAGGTGAGCATGGGTGCAGTTGAGTGCATGGGGAGGGTAGATGAGGAGTACAGGTGAGCATGGATGTAGTTCAGTGCAGGGGAGGGTAGATGAGGAGTACAAGTGAGCATGGATGTAGTTCAGTGCAGGGGAGGGTAGATGTCGATTACAGGTGAGCATGGATGTATTTCAGTGCAGGGGAGGGTAGATGAGGAGTACAGGTGAGCATGGATGTAGCTCAGTGCAGGGGAGGGTAGATGTAGAGTACAGGTGAGCATGGGTGCAGTTCAGTGCAGGGGAGGGTAGATGAGGAGTACAGGTGAGCATGGATGTATTTCAGTGCAGGGGAGGGTAGATGAGGAGTACAGGTGAGCATGGGTGCAGTTCAGTGCAGAGGAAGGTAGATGTAGAGTACAGGTGAGAATGGATGTAGTTCAGTGCAGGGGAGGGTAGATGAGGAGTACAGGTGAGCATGGGTGCAGTTCAGTGCAGGGGAGGGTATATGAGGAGTACAGGTGAGCATAGATGTAGTTCAGTGCTGGGGAGGGTAGATGAGTACAAGTGAGCATGGGTGCAGCTTAGTGCAGGGGAAGGTAGATGTAGAGTACAGGTGAGCATGGATGTAGTTCAGTGCAGGGGAGGGTAGATGAGGAGTACAGGTGAGCATGGGTGCAGTTCAGTGCAGAGGAAGGTAGATGTAGAGTACAGGTGAGCATGGATGTAGTTCAGTGCAGGGGAGGGTAGATGAGGAGTACAGGTAAGCATGGGTGCAGTTCAGTGCAGGGGAGGGTAGATGAGGAGTACAGGTGAGCATAGATGTAGTTCAGTGCTGGGGAGGGTAGATGAGGAGTACAGGTGAGCATGGGTGCAGTTTAGTGCAGGGGAGGGTAGATGAGGAGTACAAGTGAGCATGGGTGCAGTTCAGTGCAGGGGAGGGTAGATGAGGAGTACAGGTGAGCATGGATGTAGTTCAGTGCTGGGGAGGGTAGACAAGGAGTACAGGTGAGCATGGATGTATTTCAGTGCAGGGGAGGGTAGATGAGGAGTACAGGTGAGCATGGGTGCAGTTCAGTGCTGGGGATGGCAGACGTAGAGTACAGGTGAGCATGGATGTAGTTCAGTGCAGGGGAGGGTAGGTGAGGAGTACGGGTGAGCATGGGTGCAGTGCAGTGCAGGGGAAGGTAGATGTAGAGTACAGGTGAGCAAGGATGCAGTTCAGTGCAGGGGAGGGTAGATGAGGAGTACAGGTGAGCATGGGTGCAGTTGAGTGCATGGGGAGGGTAGATGAGGAGTACAGGTGAGCATGGATGTAGTTCAGTGCAGAGGAAGGTAGATGTAAAGTACAGGTGAGAATGGATGTAGTTCAGTGCAGGGGAGGGTAGGTTAGGAGTACAGGTAAGCATGGGTGCAGTTCAGTGCAGGGGAGGGTAGATGAGGAGTACAGGTGAGCATAGATGTAGTTCAGTGCTGGGGAGGGTAGATGAGGAGTACAGGTGAGCATGGGTGTAGTTTAGTGCAGGGGAGGGTAGATGAGGAGTACAAGTGAGTATGGGTGCAGTTCAGTGCAGGGGAGGGTAGATGAGGAGAACAGGTGAGCATGGATGTAGTTCAGTGCAGGGGAGGGTAGATGAGGAGTACAGGTGAGCATGGGTGCAGTTCAGTGCTGGGGATGGCAGACGTAGAGTACAGGTGAGCATGGATGTAGTTCAGTGCAGGGGAGGGTAGGTGAGGAGTACGGGTGAGCATGGGTGCAGTGCAGTGCAGGGGAAGGTAGATGTAGAGTACAGGTGAGCAAGGATGCAGTTCAGTGCAGGGGAGGGTAGATGAGGAGTACAGGTGAGCATGGGTGCAGTTGAGTGCATGGGGAGGGTAGATGAGGAGTACAGGTGAGCATGGATGTAGTTCAGTGCAGGGGAGGGTAGATGAGGAGTACAAGTGAGCATGGATGTAGTTCAGTGCAGAGGAAGGTAGATGTAAAGTACAGGTGAGAATGGATGTAGTTCAGTGCAGGGGAGGGTAGATTAGGAGTACAGGTAAGCATGGGTGCAGTTCAGTGCAGGGGAGGGTAGATGAGGAGTACAGGTGAGCATAGATGTAGTTCAGTGCTGGGGAGGGTAGATGAGGAGTACAGGTGAGCATGGGTGCAGTTTAGTGCAGGGGAGGGTAGATGAGGAGTACAAGTGAGCATGGGTGCAGTTCAGTGCAGGGGAGGGTCGATGAGGAGTACAGGTGAGCATGGATGTAGTTCAGTGCTGGGGAGGGTAGATGAGGAGTACAGGTGAGCATGGGTGCAGTTCAGTGCTGGGGATGGCAGACGTAGAGTACAGGTGAGCAAGGATGTAGTTCAGTGCAGGGGAGGGTAGGTGAGGAGTACGGGTGAGCATGGGTGCAGTGCAGGGGAAGGTAGATGTAGAGTACAGGTGAGCAAGGATGCAGTTCAGTGCAGGGGAGGGTAGATGAGGAGTACAGGTGAGCATGGATGTAGTTCAGTACAGGGGAGGGTAGATGAGGAGTACAGGTGAGCATGGGTGCAGTTCAGTGCAGGGGAGGGTAGATGAGGAGTACAGGTGAGCATGGATGTAGTTCAGTGCAGGGGAGGGTAGGTGAGGAGTACGGGTGAGCATGGTGCAGTGCAGGGGAAGGTAGATGTAGAGTACAGGTGAGCAAGGATGCAGTTCAGTGCAGGGGAGGGTAGATGAGGAGTACAGGTGAGCATGGATGTAGTTCAGTACAGGGGAGGGTAGATGAGGAGTACAGGTGAGCATGGGTGCAGTTCAGTGCAGGGGAGGGTAGATGAGGAGTACAGGTGAGCATGGATGTAGTTCAGTGCAGGGGAGGGTAGGTGAGGAGTACGGGTGAGCATGGGTGCAGTGCAGTGCAGGGGAAGGTAGATGTAGAGTACAGGTGAGCATGGATGTACTTCAGTGCAGGGGAGGGTAGATGTAGAGTACAGGTGAGCATGGATGTAGTTCAGTGCAGGGGAGGGTAGACGAGGAGTACAGGTGAACATGGATGTAGTTCAGTGCAGGGTAGGGTAGATGTAGAGTACAGGTGAGCATGGATGTAGTTCAGTGCAGGGGAGGGTAGATGAGGAGTACAGGTGAGCATGGATGTAGTTCAGTACAGGGGAGGGTAGATGAGGAGTACAGGTGAGCATGGGTGCAGTACAGTGCAGGGGAGGGTAGATGGTGAGTACATGTGAGCATGGATGTAGCTCAGTGCAGGGGAGGGTAGATGTAGAGTACAGGTGAGCATGGATGTAGTTCAGTGCAGGGGAGGGTAGATGAGGAGTACAGGTGAGCATGGGTGCAGTTGAGTGCAGGGGAGGGTAGATGAGGAGTACAGGTGAGCATGGATGTAGTTCAGTGCCGGGGAGGGTAGATGAGGAGTACAAGTGAGCATGGATGTAGTTCAGTGCAGGGGAGGGTAGATGAGGAGTACAGGTGAGCATGGATGTAGTTCAGTGCAGGGGAGGGTAGATGAGGAGTACAGGTGAGCATGGATGTAGCTCAGTGCAGGGGAGGATAGATGAGGAGTACAGGTGAGCATGGGTGTAGTTCAGTGCAGGGGAGGGTAGATGAGGAGTACAGGTGAGCATGGATGTATTTCAGTGCAAGGGGGGGTAGATGAGGAGTACAGGTGAGCATGGTTGCAGTTCAGTGCAGGGGAGGGTAGATGAGGAGTACAGGTGAGCATGGATGTAGTTCAGTTCTGGGGAGGGTAGATGAGGAGAACAAGTGAGCATGGATGCAGTTCAGTGCAGAGGAAGGTAGATGTAGAGTACAGGTGAGAATGGATGCAGTTCAGTGCAGGGGAGGGTAGATGAGGAGTACAGGTGAGCATGGGTGCAGTTCAGTGCAGAGGAAGGTAGATGTAGAGTACAGGTGAGAATGGATGTAGTTCAGTGCAGGGGAGGGTAGATGAGGAGTACAGGTGAGCATGGGTGCAGTTCAGTGCAGGGGAGGGTAGATGAGTACAGGTGAGCATGGGTGCAGTTTATTGCAGGGGAGGGTAGATGAGGAGTACAGGTGAGCATGGATGTAGTTCAGTGCAGGGGAGGGTAGATGAGGAGTACAGGTGAGCATGGGTGCAGTTTAGTGCAGGGGAAGGTAGATGTAGAGTACAGGTGAGAATGATTGCAGTTCAGTGCAGGGGAGGGTAGATGAGGAGTACAGGTGAGCATGGGTGCAGTTCAGTGCAGAGGAAGGTAGATGTAGAGTACATGTGAGAATGGATGTAGTTCAGTGCAGGGGAGGGTATATTAGGAGTACAGGTGAGCATGGGTGCAGTTCAGTGCGGGGGAGGGTAGATGAGGAGTACTGGTGAGCATAGATGTAGTTCTGTGCTGGGGGGGGGGTAGATGAGGAGTACAGGTGAGCATGGGTGCAGTTTAGTGCAGGGGAGGGTAGATGAGGAGTACAAGTGAGCATGGGTGCAGTTCAGTGCAGGGGAGGGTAGATGAGGAGTACAGGTGAGCATGGATGTAGTTCAGTGCTGGGGAGGGTAGACAAGGAGTACAGGTGAGCATGGATGTATTTCAGTGCAGGGAAGGGTAGATGAGGAGTACAGGTGAGCATGGGTGCAGTTCAGTGCAGAGGAAGGTAGATGTAGAGTACAGGTGAGAATGGATGTAGTTCAGTGCAGGGGAGGGTAGATTAGGAGTACAGGTGAGCATGGGTGCAGTTCAGTGCAGGGAAGGGTAGATGAGGAGTACAGGTGAGCATAGAAGTAGTTCAGTGCTGGGGAGGGTAGATGAGGATTACAGGTGAGCATGTATGTAGTTCAGTGCAGGGGAGGGTAGATGAGGATTACAGATGAGCATGGATGTAGTTCCGTGCAGGGGAGGGTAGATGAGGAGTACAGGTGAGCATGGATGTAGTTCAGTGTAGGGGAAAGTAGATGCAGAGTACAGGTGAGCATGGATGTAGTTCAGTGCAGGGGAGGATAGATGTAGAGTACAGGTGAGCATGGATGTAGTTCACTGCAGGGGAGGGTAGATGAGGAGTACAGGTGAGCATGGCTGTAGTTCAGTGCAGGGGAGGGTAGATGAGGAGTACAGGTGAGCATGGGTGCAGTTCAGTGCAGAGGAAGGTAGATGTAGAGTACAGGTGAGAATGGATGTAGTTCAGTGCAGGGGAGGGTAGATTAGGAGTACAGGTGAGTATGGGTGCAGTTCAGTGTAGGGGAGGGTAGATGAGGAGTACAGGTGAGCATAGATGTAGTTCAGTGCTGGGGAGGGTAGATGAGGATTCCAGGTGAGCATGGATGTAGTTCAGTGCAGGGGAGGGTAGATGAGGATTACAGGTGAGCATGGATGTAGTTCCGTGCAGGGGACGGTAGATGAGGAGTACAGGTGAGCATGGATGTAGTTCAGTGCAGAGGAAGGTAGATGTAGAGTACAGGTGAGAATGGATGTAGTTCAGTGCAGGGGAGGGTAGATTAGGAGTACAGGTGAGCATGGGTGCAGTTCAGTGCAGAGGAAGGTAGATGTAGAGTACAGGTGAGAATGGATGTAGTTCAGTGCAGGGGAGGGTAGATTAGGAGTACAGGTGAGCATGGGTGCAGTTCAGTGCAGGGGAGGGTAGATGAGGAGTACAGGTGAGCATAGATGTAGTTCAGTGCTGGGGAGGGTAGATGAGGATTGCAGGTGAGCATGGATGTAGTTCAGTGCAGGGGAGGGTAGATGAGGATTACAGGTGAGCATGGATGTAGTTCAGTGCTGGGGAGGATAGATGTAGAGTACAGGTGAGCATGGATGTAGTTCACTGCAGGGGAGGGTAGATGAGGAGTAAAGGTGAGCATGGATGTAGTTCAGTGCAGGGGAGGGTAGATGAGGAGTACAGGTGAGCATGGATGTAGTTCAGTACAGGGGAGGGTAGATGGTGAGTACATGTGAGCATGGATGTAGCTCGGTGCAGGGGAGGGTAGATGTAGAGTACAGGTGAGCATGGATGTAGTTCAGTGCAGGGGAGGGTAGATGACGAGTACAGGTGAGCATGGGTGCAGTTGAGTGCAGGAGAAGGTAGATGAGGAGTACAGGTGAGCATGGATGTAGCTCAGTGCAGGGGAGGGTAGATGTAGAGTACAGGTGAGCATGGATGTAGTTCAGTGCAGGGGAGGGTAGATGAGGAGTACAGGTGAGCATGGGTGCAGTTGAGTGCAGGGGAGGGTAGATGAGGAGTACATGTGAGCTTGGATGTAGCTCAGTGTAGGGGAGGGTAGATGTAGAGTACAGGTGAGCATGGATGCAGTTCAGTGCAGGGGAGGGTAGATGAGGAGTACAGGTGAGCATGGATGTAGTTCAGTGCAGGGGAGGGTAGATGAGGAGTACAGGTGAGCATGGATGTATTTCAGTGCAGGGGAGGGTAGATGAGGAGTACAGGTGAGTATGGTTGCAGTTCAGTGCAGGGGAGGGTAGATGAGGAGTACAGGTGAGCATGGATGTAGTTCAGTGCAGGGGAGGGTAGATGAGGAGGGTGCATGGGTGCAGTTTAGTGCAGGGGAAGGTAGATGTAGAGTACAGGTGAGAATGGATGTAGTTCAGTGCAGGGGAGGGTAGATGAGGAGTACAGGTGAGCATGGGTGCAGTTCAGTGCAGAGGAAGGTAGATGTAGAGTACAGGTGAGAATGGATGTAGTTCAGTGCAGGGGAGGGTAGATGAGGAGTACAGGTGAGCATGGGTGCAGTTCAGTGCAGGGGAGGGTAGATGAGGAGTACAGGTGAGAATGGATGTAGTTCAGTGCAGGGGAGGGTAGATGAGGGGTACAGGTGAGCATGGGTGCAGTTCAGTGCAGGGGAGGGTAGATGAGGAGTACAGGTGAGCATGGATGTAGTTCAGTGCAGGGGAGGGTAGATGAGGAGGGTGCATGGGTGCAGTTTAGTGCAGGGGAAGGTAGATGTAGAGTACAGGTGAGAATGGATGTAGTTCAGTGCAGGTGAGGGTAGATGAGGAGTACAGGTGAGCATGGGTGCAGTTCAGTGCAGAGGAAGGTAGATGTAGAGTACAGGTGAGAATGGATGTAGTTCAGTGCAGGGGAGGGTAGATGAGGAGTACAGGTGAGCATGGGTGCAGTTCAGTGCAGGGGAGGGTAGATGAGGAGTACAGGTGAGAATGGATGGAGTTCAGTGCAGGGGAGGGTAGATGAGGGGTACAGGTGAGCATGGGTGCAGTTCAGTGCAGGGGAGGGTAGATGAGGAGTACAGGTGAGCATAGATGTAGTTCAGTGCTGGGGAGGGTAGATGAGGAGTACAGGTGAGCATGGGTGCAGTTTAGTGCAGGGGAGGGTAGATGAGGAGTACAGGTGAGCATGGATGTAGTTCAGTGCAGGGGAGGGTAGATGAGGAGTACAGGTGAGCATGGGTGCAGTTTAGTGCAGGGGAAGGTGGATGCAGAGTACAGGTGAGAATGGATGTAGTTCAGTGCAGGGGAGGGTACATGAGGAGTACAGGTGAGCATGGGTGCAGTTTCGTGCAGGGGAAGGTAGATGTAGAGTACAGGTGAGAATTGATGTAGTTCAGTGCAGGGGAGGGTAGATGTAGAGTACAGGTGAGCATGGATGTAGTTCAGTGCAGGGGAGGATAGATGTAGAGTACAGGTGAGCATGGGTGCAGTTCAGTGCAGGGGAGGGTAGATGAGGAGTACAGGTGAGCATGGATGTAGTTCAGTGCAGGGGAGGGTAGATGAGGAGTACAGGTGAGCATGGATGTATTTCAGTGCAGGGGAGGGTAGATGAGAAGTACAGGTGAGCATGGTTGCAGTTCAGTGCAGGGTAGGGTAGATGAGGAGTAGAGGTGAGCATGGATGTAGTTCAGTGCTGGGGAGGGTAGATGAGGAGTACAGGTGAGCATGGGTGCAGTTCAGTGCAGATGAAAGTAGATGTAGAGTACAGGTGAGAATGGATGTAGTTCAGTGCAGGGGAGGGTAGATGAGGAGTACAGGTGAGCATGGGTGCAGTTCAGTGCAGAGGAAGGTAAATGTAGAGTACAGGTGAGAATGGATGTAGTTCAGTGCAGGGGAGGGTAGATGAGGAGTACAGGTGAGCATGGGTGCAGTTCAGTGCAGGGGAGGGTAGATGAGGAGTACAGGTGAGCATAGATGTAGTTCAGTGCTGGGGAGGGTAGATGAGGAGTACAGGTGAGCATAGGGGCAGTTTAGTGCAGAGGAGGGTAGATGAGGAGTACAGGTGAGCATGGATGTAGTTCAGTGCAGGGGAGGGTAGATGAGGAGGGTGCATGGGTGCAGTTTAGTGCAGGGGAAGGTAGATGTAGAGTACAGGTGAGAATGGATGTAGTTCAGTGCAGGGGAGGGTAGATGAGGAGTACAGGTGAGCATGGGTGCAGTTCAGTGCAGAGGAAGGTAGATGTAGAGTACAGGTGAGAATGGATGTAGTTCAGTGCAGGGGAGGGTAGATGAGGAGTACAGGTGAGCATGGGTGCAGTTCAGTGCAGGGGAGGGTAGATGAGGAGTACAGGTGAGCATAGATGTAGTTCAGTGCTGGGGAGGGTAGATGAGGAGTACAGGTGAGCATGGGTGCAGTTTAGTGCAGGGGAGGGTAGATGAGGAGTACAGGTGAGCATGGATGTAGTTCAGTGCAGGGGAGGGTAGATGAGGAGTACAGGTGAGCATGGGTGCAGTTCAGTGCAGGGGAGGGTAGATGAGGAGTACAGTTGAGCATGTGTTCAGTTCAGTGCAGAGGAAGGTAGATGTAGAGTACAGGTGAGAATGGATGTAGTTCAGTGCAGGGGAGGGTAGATGAGGGGTACAGGTGAGCATGGGTGCAGTTCAGTGCAGGGGAGGGTAGATGAGGAGTACAGGTGAGCATGGATGTAGTTCAGTGCAGGGGAGGGTAGATGAGGAGTACAGGTGAGCATGGGTGCAGTTTAGTGCAGGGGAAGGTAGATGTAGAGTACAGGTGAGAATGGATGTAGTTCAGTGCAGGGGAGGGTACATGAGGAGTACAGGTGAGCATGGGTGCAGTTGAGTGCAGGGGAAGGTAGATTTAGAGTACAGGTGAGAATTGATGTAGTTCAGTGCAGGGGAAGGTAGATGTGGAGTACACGTGAGCATGGATGTAGTCCAGTGCAGGGGAGGACAGATGTAGAGTACAGGTGAGCATGGGTGCAGTTCAGTGCACGGGAGGGTAGATGAGGAGTACAGGTGAGCATGGATGTAGTTCAGTGCAGGGGAGTGTAGATGAGGAGTACAGGTGAGCATGGATGTATTTCAGTGCAGGGGAGGGTAGATGAGGAGTACAGGTGAGCATGGTTGCAGTTCAGTGCAGGGGAGGGTAGATGAGGAGTACAGGTGAGCGTGGATGTAGTTCAGTGCTGGGGAGGGTAGATGAGGAGTACAGGTGAGCATGGGTGCAGTTCAGTGCAGAGGAAGGTAGATGTAGAGTACAGGTGAGAATGGATGTAGTTCAGTGCAGGGGAGGGTAGATGAGGAGTACAGGTGAGCATGGGTGCAGTTCAGTGCAGAGGAAGGTAGATGTAGAGTACAGGTGAGAATGGGTGTAGTTCAGTGCAGGGGAGGGTAGATGAGCGGTACAGGTGAGCATGGGTGCAGTTCAGTGCAGGGGAGGGTAGATGAGGAGTACAGGTGAGCATAGATGTAGTTCAGTGCTGGGGAGGGTAGATGAGGAGTACAGGTGAGCATAGGGGCAGTTTAGTGCAGGGGAGGGTAGATGAGGAATACAGGTGAGCATGGATGTAGTTCAGTGCAGGGGAGGGTAGATGAGGATTACAGGTGAGCATGGGTGCAGTTCAGTGCAGGGGAGGGTAGATAAGGAGTACAGGTGAGCATAGATGTAGTTCAGTGCTGGGGAGGGTAGATGAGGAGTACAGGTGAGCATGGGTGCAGTTCAGTGCAGGGGAGGATAGATGTAGAGTACAGGTGAGCATGGATGTAGTTCACTGCAGGGGAGGGTAGATGAGGAGTACAGGTGAGCATGGATGTAGTTCAGTGCAGGGGAGGGTAGATAAGGAGTACAGGTGAGCATGGATGTAGTTCAGTGCAGGGGAGGGTAGATGAGGAGTACAGGTGAGCATGGATGTAGTTCAGTGCAGGGGAGGGTAGATGAGGATTACAGGTGAGCATGGATGTATTTCAGTGCAGGGGAGGGTAGATGAGGAGTACAGGTGAGCATGGTTGTAGTTCAGTGCAGGGGAGGGTAGATGAGGAGTACAGGTAAGCATGGGTGCTGTTCAGTGCAGGGGAGGGTAGATGAGGAGTACAGGTGAGCATGGGTGCAGTTCAGTGCAGGGGAGGGTAGATGAGGAATACAGGTGAGCATGGATGTAGTTCAGTGCAGGGGAGGGTAGATGAGGAGTACAGGTGAGCATGGATGTAGTTCAGTGCAGGGGAGGGTAGATTAGGAATACAGGTGAGCATGGATGTAGTTCAGTGCAGGGGAGGGTAGATGTAGAGTACAGGTGAGCATGGATGTAGTTCAGTGCAGGGGAGGGTAGACGAGGAGTACAGGTGAGCATGGATGTAGTTCAGTGCAGGGGAGGGTAGATGAGGAGTACAGGTGAGCATGGATGTAGTTCAGTGCAGGGGAGGGTAGATGTAGAGTACAGGTGAGCATGATGTAGTTCAGTGCAAGGGAGGATAGATGTAGAGTACAGGTGAGCATGGATGTAGTTCAGTGCAGGGGAGGGTAGACGAGGAGTACAGGTGAGCATGGATGTAGTTCAGTGCAGGGGAGGGTAGATGAGGAGTACAGGTGAGCATGGATGTAGTTCAGTGCAGGGGAGGGTAGATGTAGAGTACAGGTGAGCATGATGTAGTTCAGTGCAGGGGAGGATAGATGTAGAGTACAGGTGAGAATTGATGTAGTTCAGTGCAGGGTACAGTAGATGTAGAGTACAGGTGAGCATTGATGTAGTTCAGTGCAGGGGAAGGTAGATGTAGAGTACAGGTGAGCATGGATGTAGTTCAGTGCAGGGGAGGATAGATGTAGAGTACAGGTGAGCATGGATGTAGTTCAGTGCAGGGGTGGGTAGATGAGGTGTTCAGGTGAGCATGGATGTAGTTCAGTGCAGGGGAGGGTAGATGAGGTGTTCAGGTGAGCATGGATGTAGTTCAGTGCAGGGGAGGATAGATGTAGAGTACAGGTGAGCATGGATGTAGTTCAGTGCAGGAGAGGGTAGATGAGGTGTTCAGGTGAGCATGGATGTAGTTCAGTGCAGGGGAGGATAGATGTAGAGTACAGGTGAGCATGGATGTAGTTCAGTGCAGGGGAGGGTAGATGTAGAGTCCAGGTGAGCATGGATGTAGTTCAGTGCTGGGGAAGGTAGACGAGGAGTACAGGTGAGCATGGATGTAGTTCAGTGCAGGGGAGGGTAGATGAGGAGTACAGGTGAGCATGGATGTAGTTCAGTGCAGGGGAGGGTAGATGTAGAGTACAGGTGAGCATGATGTAGTTCAGTGCAGGGGAGGATAGATGTAGAGTACAGGTGAGAATTGATGTAGTTCAGTGCAGGGTACAGTAGATGTAGAGTACAGGTGAGCATTGATGTAGTTCAGTGCAGGGGAAGGTAGATGTAGAGTACAGGTGAGCATGGATGTAGTTCAGTGCAGGGGAGGATAGATGTAGAGTACAGGTGAGCATGGATGTAGTTCAGTGCAGGGGAGGGTAGATGAGGTGTTCAGGTGAGCATGGATGTAGTTCAGTGCAGGGGAGGATAGATGTAGAGTACAGGTGAGCATGGATGTAGTTCATTGCAGGGGAGGGTAGATGAGGAGTACAGGTGAGCATGGATGTAGTTCAGTGCAGGGGAGGATAGATGTAGAGTACAGGTGAGCATGGATGTAGTTCAGTGCAGGGGAGGATAGATGTAGAGTACAGGTGAGCATGGATGTAGTTCAGTGCAGGGGAGGATAGATGTAGAGTACAGGTGAGCATGGATGTAGTTCAGTGCAGGGGAAGGTAGATGTAGAGTACAGGTGAGCATGGATGTAGTTCAGTGCAGGGGAGGATAGATGTAGAGTACAGGTGAGCATGGATGTAGTTCAGTGCAGGGGAGGGTAGATGTAGAGTACAGGTGAGCATGGATGTAGTTCAGTGCAGGGGAAGGTAGATGTAGAGTACAGGTGAGCATGGATGTAGTTCAGTGCAGGGGAGGATAGATGTAGAGTCCAGGTGAGCATGGATGTAGTTCAGTGCAGGGGAGGGTAGATGAGGTGTTCAGGTGAGCATGGATGTAGTTCAGTGCAGGGGAGGATAGATGTAGAGTACAGGTGAGCATGGATGTAGTTCAGTGCAGGGGAGGGTAGATGAGGTGTTCAGGTGAGCATGGATGTAGTTCAGTGCAGGGGAGGGTAGATGTAGAGTCCAGGTGAGCATGGATGTAGTTCAGTGCAGGGGAGGGTAGATGTAGAGTACAGGTGAGCATGGATGTAGTTCAGTGCAGGGGAGGGTAGATGAGGAGTACAGGTGAGCATGATGTAGTTCAGTGCAGGGGAGGATAGATGTAGAGTACAGGTGAGAATTGATGTAGTTCAGTGCAGGGTACAGTAGATGTAGAGTACAGGTGAGCATTGATGTAGTTCAGTGCAGGGGAGGATAGATGTAGAGTACAGGTGAGCATGGATGTAGTTCAGTGCAGGGGAGGGTAGATGAGGTGTGCAGGTGAGCATGGATGTAGTTCAGTGCAGGGGAGGATAGATGTAGAGTCCAGGTGAGCATGGATGTAGTTCAGTGCAGGGGAGGGTAGATGAGGTGTTCAGGTGAGCATGGATGTAGTTCAGTGCAGGGGAGGATAGATGTAGAGTACAGGTGAGCATGGATGTAGTTCAGTGCAGGGGAGGGTAGATGAGGTGTTCAGGTGAGCATGGATGTAGTTCAGTGCAGGGGAGGGTAGATGAGGTGTTCAGGTGAGCATTGATGTAGTTCAGTGAAGGGGAGGATAGATGTAGAGTACAGGTGAGCATGGATGTAGTTCAGTGCAGGGGAGGGTAGATGAGGTGTTCAGGTGAGCATTGATGTAGTTCAGTGCAGGGGAGGATAGATGTAGAGTACAGGTGAGCATGGATGTAGTTCAGTGCAGGGGAGGGTAGATGAGGTGTGCAGGTGAGCATGGATGTAGTTCAGTGCAGGGGAGGATAGATGTAGAGTCCAGGTGAGCATGGATGTAGTTCAGTGCAGGGGAGGGTAGATGAGGTGTTCAGGTGAGCATGGATGTAGTTCAGTGCAGGGGAGGATAGATGTAGAGTACAGGTGAGCATGGATGTAGTTCAGTGCAGGGGAGGGTAGATGAGGTGTTCAGGTGAGCATGGATGTAGTTCAGTGCAGGGGAGGGTAGATGTAGAGTCCAGGTGAGCATGGATGTAGTTCAGTGCAGGGGAGGATAGTTGTAGTAGAGTACAGCTTATGATGAATGTGGTAACGTAGAGGATGCTTATAGCTGAAGATGGGTGAGAATGGATGTCGTTCACTATAAGTGAGTATGTTTGTAGTTGAGAATGGCCGTAGTTGAGGATATGTAAATATACATGTAGATGATGGTAGAAAAGCGTTCTTGTAGTTGAGAATGGCTGATGCTTGATGTAATAAAAATAACAATAATATTAATAAAAATAAGTGAATAGTTTTGCAGCAAAAAGGCCTTTTACTAATTCAATATATTTGGGGATTAGCACACTTGGTGATAGCTGAGAGTTGATGAAAGGTCAAATGCTAATACCGTTGATAATAATTGAGGCTCAGTGTTATGAAAATACTTCAGGCTTGAGCTAGTTAATAATTGATGAGGCTTACTGTGGTTGAGTGTTTAGCATGTGAGGTGTGTTGTAGCTGGGGAGTCCATGTGTTTAGTGTGGTTGGTTATGGGGGAGGCGTAGTGTTTGTTTTTGATGGTTGGCAAGGCTTGGTGCAGTTGAGGATAGCGTGGGCTTGGCATAATGAAGTGTAGTTGTGTGTTTGAAATGTTTTGTAAAGAAGATGGCTATGGGCAATGCAAGTACTGTTACAAATACTTAAGACTTTGGTGGTCGTGTACCTAATTGAGGCATGGTACTATGTTATATGAATGTTACTGCATGTTTAGCATGCTTCAGTATACAGTAACTATGGCTGTAGCGTAGTGTCCTTTAGGTATTTGAGGCTAGGTGTATCTATAGTGTGCCATTGTTCAGGAGTTGGCTGACACCAGACGAGGCGTGGTGTAGGTGGAGATAAGGGTGCAGTTGGTAACACATTAAATGGGTTGCTGTTATAAAGAGGTATGTCTGCTAAGTCATAGGTGAGCCTTGGCATGGTTGTGTGTAGATAAACATTGATGTACTCGAGTGTAGCTAAGTTTATGTATTCACAGTGCCTAGAGGCAGTTCATTCTCTACAAAGTACTATGCACCAGCCTTTACCATTATGACAAAGGGCAACACCAACAAAGTGGAGTTTAGGCAATAAAGGTCTTATTTAGATGGTGTCCGTATGCCACTGGATGTAAGTGTCGCTGAGTCTAGGAGAGATTAGATTAGGCCAAATAAAGTAGTGGATATATGCTATCCGGTCCACAATAACATGGGTATCACACTACTAGAAGGGTTTAAGTGTGACTTAAACTACATCAAGAAAGCTAAAAACACTGACTTTAGTTTAGGTGTGATTGAGTGTATATTGATTTCGGTGTGGCCCAGTAAAGTGGATGCCATGTTTAGATACGTTTAAGTATGACCCAGTCTATCCGAGTGGAGCAAATCCCTTTAAAGTTGGGTTTAGGTGTTACCCAGTCTACAACAGAATGGGTAACACTCAACATAGGCAGCTGGAATTTTATATCTGATAACTTAAATCAGGGGAGGCCCAAAGAAGTTGCATTTAGCTGGATGAAGCTGACGTAGCGGAATTCAATTGTGACCAATTCTATATTAAGCTGGTTTCATCTTGTGGAACAGTGCTTTGGTGTGATCCAGTCCATATCAACCTGGTAGAGGCCTTGTCTACAGATGTGTATAGTCAGAGGTCTGGGTAAACCCCTTTGTAGTTTGGTTTGAATGTGACACTATTTCCAATTAGTTGCGAGTGACCGCATTCTGTGAGAGTACTGGGAGGCCCTGTTTAGTTTCCTTTCTGTGTGGTACAATCTGCATTACGTTAGTTGAGGGAGACCTAATCTACTTAAATTTGGTGTTAGTTAGTTTCAGCCTTCATTCATTTGGGTTAGGTCACAGGCATTTCAAGCTTGGTCCAGTCTTTGTTAACTTAAAAAAGTCCAATGTTAATGAGTTTAGGAGGCATTCCGCCTTTATTGAGTTAGCTGCGGCAATTGGTGTCTTTTGCCTCTTGTCTACATTAAGCTGTGTTATACCAAATATAGTTTAGGTGATGTGTGACCCAATCTGGAGAAGACTATAGGAATAATTAGGTGTGAACCAATCAAAATCGGGTTTGTGGAGTCCCAATATAGTTGGTCGAATGTGTGATGTTGCCTGAATAGGGATAGATGAGGCCAGTGGAGCTAAGTTTAGGTGTCACCATTAAAAGAGAAATCAGTTCAAATATGACATGACCAGGTTTGGCCGCAGGTAGTTTTGTTTTGTGATTTCTTTCAGTCTCCTGAGAGTGCAAGCTGTTGAACTCCAGGTGTGCCCCAGCATTTAGACATTTGTATTTGAATGTTTCCATCCGTTCTTCAGTTTGACCATGTGCCCGGAATATTGGGTACCCCTTGCTGCTTGTGCATTTGCAGAATTTAGATGCAGCTTCTAGTCACCAGTGTCAAATGTTGACCGATAGCTCATATTTCAGAGGCGCAAACTTAAATTCCCACATCCCATGTGTTTACCTGCCTCTCGGAGGTTGATGCCCCTCCAATAGAGCTCTACGCCTTTAACACCTAAACTCAATGGGGGGGACGGGTCGTTTAACATTAGTTTAACTATCTAATAACTTGCTTAGCTCATCCGAATGATAAACAGAGTGTAATCTTTAAATAAATTAGAGTTTGTTAAACCGTAAGCGATAACCGCGTAACAAGTATTTCTAAACTGATGTGATGATGCTTAAATGTTCTTCAATGTTTATAAATGATTGTAAAAAAGTTAAAGGGACTTTAACTACTAATTAAATTTAAAACATTAAAAAAAACAAAGTGATATTTTCTGAACGGGGCAACTTTCTTTTAACCCTTTGAGTGCTGGGATTATTTTGTATTCACCCAATTTCTGGAGCAGTGTCGATGACAGGCAACACAACAGCATCTTCTTAAGTGACTTCGTGGGTGTAATTAAACAAGGTTGATTGGATTACAACATCTAAAAGCATTGGTGCCCAGGAGACTGTACTACTGTAGGAAAAGGGTTTAGACCCTCCTTTAGTCCCCTGCACCGGCCCATGTACTCCACACATACATTGCAACTTTTGAGGGGATGCCATGCTGTGTTCCCCACAGCAGCAGCGGGAAGCCGCCTGCTTAATCTCTTGACCGCCAAAGAGTTTGCCTATCAAGCAGCACATCTCAGTGCAGCGGGCAGCTCTCCCATGGGAAAGCTTGAACAGAGCAATGAGGTTTTTACAACCTTCGGGGACGCCACACTAAGGCGTGCAATGGCTTTGCAAACCTACAGTGGGCAGACTATCTAAGACCTGTCTTCAAGTGAGACACTGTCTGAAACCCACAGGCCGATTCCTGCTTTCGGAACTGCCCTGTGTACGTGTCCTGGCTGCTGCTAGTAAGGGCCCGGTTGGGTTCTGTGCTGAACTCGTATATTTTGCTCAGAGTTTGTATTCGTACAGGTGTTCATAAGTAAAGGGCCACCATTGCTTCCCAGTGCAAAGGATCCTCTGCAATCGCCCCCTGGTATGAATACATTTGAATGGTAGAGGTTTCAGATCTGAGCCTTGCCTTGCCTTGATCTACATCTGTTTTCCGAGCTACCTTACCTACTCCCCCCTACATACGCAATGCAATGGCCCGCCAGAAGTGCATGTATTCCTGCCCTCCAGTGCAAGGGTCCTTAACTAACGCATGGGCTGCCTTTTGTAGAGCATAGCATCGGACAGTCCTTTCATTTTGCATAACGACTGCCATCTCCCCTCCCCCGCCGGCGCCACCGTTATTTCCATTGAAGTGCCGATTTATGATTAAATTAGCTTTCTCCTGCAAGTATGTTGAGGTCGATAACACCCATCGCTGACAGTCACTTATCCAGACAGTAATTGGTTGCAGGGTAGATATCGGACCGTGTATCCATGCAACATTCAAAGAGGAGTAGGGTATTGAACATCTGGATATTAGCAAAGACCACAGATGCTTTGCCGTCTACACGAAAGGTGGGAAACGCTGGTTCCGACAAGGTTGGCGGTGATTGAACGTAATTTGCATCCCACAATGTGCTGGTGCCATTTTCCATGTGCTTTGCAGGTGTCACAATGTTTCCACTCATCACTGCTGTGGCTGGCATTGTTTGCCCATCTTGGTGCCACACTCAGCATTGTGGTCAAGGGTTGAGCGAGGACGTTTGCCCCTCACCCAACCCTCAAGAGCAATGTATCCCTGCAGTAAAGGGATGAGTTGCATTTTGGGGAAGAGCGCCCGCCGGAGCTGACCAGGTGCTTAATGTTCACGAGGGGGGCACTGCCCCTGCTTGTGCTGCGTCTGTTCCATGCCCGAGGGAAACTTGCATCGTTTTCTCAGTCCCTTCTGTAGATACATGTTGACTATCGGGATGTAGCTTTCTTGGCCTAGGACATTTCACCAGCCTCAACGTCTTCCAGAATCCGGCCTCAAGCTGTCTCATTCATCCGGCCCCCCATCACTGGACAGTAGAGTGGTCGGGCCTAGCTGTGCGTGAGCGTTCTTCGACTAGGTCTTGATAGCGCTAGTGGTTTCTCAACTGCTCCGGTGCAGTTAATAATCCACCCTGCCCATTTCCAGAAGATGCCTGGTGCCCAGTTCAACACTTCATGTCCCAGGCATGGCAACTATCATATCACATTGTGATGTGAGCAACTGGAAGAGGATAATCTAAATGTCTAGTGCTTTCAAAGCTCTCACGGTTTCACACCGGCAACGGCCGCGGGCTAATCCTACATAAACCAGGTAGAGATAATTGTGCTATCCTCTTCAAAATGATATCACACGGTGCTACCACTATCTCACTTCATTGCATTTCCAGTTCTGGAAGGGGATTCGTGGCTAAAAGACTTGCACCCAAGCAAAGGAGCTTGGTGTGCCTTTCTGGGGAGGTTTGCATTATTCTCCCCACTTGCACCTGTCTGGTGGCTTCTTGCTAAATCTTTCAAACTTCAGGAGCTGAACCTTCTTATGCCTTTCCAAAGGATTGTGGTTAAATGCCCCATTTTCTGTCAACTCAAGGATGTGGCCTTGAACAGGAGGATTTTACGTAAATGACTCCAAGCATTCCTAATGAACGAACAATGCAGTCGCTGGCACAGTGGATTGTGGGTTAATGTCACACACATCCACAGCTGAATAATGCTGTCCACTTCAGAGAGGATTGTTGGAAATCTCTTGTTCCTCAACTGTGGCTGAGGGTCACAATGTCAATGCTGCCGCAATACCTCTTTTCCAGATAGGGTTGCAGCTATGCTCTCCACTGCACATTCAATCAGGCATTTTCTCTTTGAAGAAGTGTTTCGAGTCAATGACTTGAAATCCAAGCATTGACCGGTTTCTCTTTCCATGGATGGACTTTGTGCAGTACTGCTGCTTTCAGAGGGGATTATGGCTATGTCTCACATGTCAGAACTGGGCAGCGGCTGTCCCTTCCAGCAGGGATTCTGGGAGGTGCCGGGAGGATAGCTGAGGGGCAACGCATTTGTCTGCGATTCAAGACAATGCAGCGCCCAGGTTTGAATCCCGGTCCCGCACTTGGAGTCTGGTCTCCTCTATTAAGAGTTTTCCCGGTCCCACGCTTGGAGACTGGTCTCCATTATTAAGAGTTTTGCAAAAGATCAACCAATATATTAGGCCTCACAACCCCCCAGAAATGTACAGAGGTGGGAACTGTGGGAATGTGTCACACTCCAGACCCATTGAGAGGCCGATTGCAGGTATGTCTTGCATGCCACACATGAGCAGGTGCTGATCCTTTCCGTGTGGGGAGGTACGTCGCGATCTGGGCATGTGTCTGTCGGGTGATCATTAGGAAGCCTTCCAAACTGAAGGCACTGCTTGACATTGTCTTTCAATGGGGGTTTGATTTCTCCTACGCCAGACACTTTACACCACTAGTCCTTTCAGAAATGAATTGCACGCGACCTCTGCGTCACTGCTGTTTGACAATGCCCCTGGTAGCAAGGGTTGCAAGGGGGTCTTCTACTCTGCACTGCTTCAGACGGCCCCTTTCAGAGAGGATTGCGGGTTTGTCACATGCATCAAATCCCAACTGGCACTGAAGCCTTTCTTGGTTATTGTTGCCAAATGTCTGGACATCTTACAGGGAATTGTGAGTACATTTCGCAAAGCTCCCAGGCCCTGCGGGATTGTTCTGCCTACGCCGTGGTGGTCACTTTGTGCCATCCTGTAAGACTATCTTCCTACCGCCGATGCTTGTCAGGTCCTGTAATAACGGTGTCTGCTGAATCCTGCCAAACTGAAGACCAGTGCTTACCACTGCTCCTTCTACCCGGCCCACGAGAAGGCAACCCCCATTTAAACTGATGTGAAAACGCTAAACGGATTTAAACAGGATGGTCTTAAATAAGCCAGAAAACTAACTTCAAGGAGAAAAACAACAGACTAACTAAGGATTAAAAAATAAACCCAAAACCTCAGGATTTCAACTATACACTTAAAAAGGTATTTTAAACAAACTAACCTTTTTTTCTAAAACAAAAACTAACCTCCCCTCCTGCCCCCAAAAAAGAGAGAGAAACTCAGAGGGTTAAAAATGAGGATTTAAGATCTTCCCCCTTGCTATCCAGAAATCGGTCTTCCGATTGCCACCGATTCGTGAACCAACGGAATCCATCTGGATGCCTTAATGTGTCAGAAGGTCCCTTTAACGTTTTCTGATTATTTTGCCTTGTTTTATTCGCAAAGAATGTGTAAGCATGCAGGAGAGCGGTGTGTGACGGGTGGTGTGCAATGTTTTGGGATAGACTAGGATCATTTGGGAGTGTATGGTAAAGGGGGTAGAGTGAAAGTGTTTGGAATTCCCTGATCATGCAGGATGCCTTCGTTCTCAATAACCACGAGTGGGCCATGGCAGAGTCTCCCTGTGGGAGGCCGATTATGAAACCTTCCGCTCGCGTGATAGATCGTAGGCCCTTGGCCATCAACAGTGCCGCAAGAGGTACTTAATACGGTATCAACCATACAGAGCACCCTATTTGGTTACAGTAATTGTCACCGCCATTAAACCAACTGTGCTGATTTCTCAGGCGCTGCAAAATGCTAGGCCATGGCTATCCTCACACATTGAGGAACAGCAGCGATGAACTGTTAATGAGCATATGTAGGAACTATTTTGTCGATTCTGTCTTGGCTTATGCATTATATGTCTAAATAAAACTGCAAAACGTGCACACAGGTCAGATAGAGTAACAAGTAGACAGAAAGTTAGGAATGGAAGATGCATATCGTAGATCAGGTTAGTCCGAGCAATTGCAATGCCAGCCTAATTACCTAGCCATATATCACCACACTACTTACATTATTCTCCTCGAGTCAGATTGGCAAAAGGCTCAGTAATAGGGTTAAATCAGCCTCCAAGAGGAGATGGGAGCGAGGCTTATAGTAGAACAGTAGATGTGCTTTCGGATAAAGTGCTTCATGGCGTAAGAACATATATATAATCTAGGGATTCGAACACAGCCAATTATGGGCTTCCCTCGTGCCGTGCCTGCACCTCTTGATCGCTGTGGAGGGGCATAATAGTGCTTCATACCCCCCATTTGACATCCAAATGTTGTAAACATATGTGAGGGGGTATCGTAGTAAAATGTGAGCAAATAGGAGCAAAGAACTGAAACCTTTGGGGGTACTAATGATGTGAGGAATCCTAGAGTAGAAGTCTGGGGGTGCGTGGGAATCTTTTGCTGGGATAGAAGTGGAGTTAAAGGCAAGTTGAAAAGGTGAATCTTCAGTTATTGGCGGAAGGTAAACAGAGTGGGTGCATTCGTGATATTGGTCCAAAGATAGTTCCATAGGTGGTGGCAGCCCCCATAAAGGAGCAACTCCCCAAAACGCTCTATTGGTGGTTTGGGATGGTTGGCCAGCTGTTGCCATCAGCACTGCTTTGATCCGGGCAGGGTTCACATTTACCCGGGGACACTGGTAAGAGGCTTTTCTCATCTGACAGCCCTGTGTTAATGTCAGTGCTAGCATAAGCATCGCCGCGAGAATAGCGCACGCCATAAGGAATCCCATGAGATCCGCTGGAGGAATTGGGGCTCAGCACAAGGCGATGCTCTCAGACTAATATTGGGAGACTGCCTTAGCCTGGGGTCAAGAGTAGTGTGAGCGGGTTCTCCGGGTCCTCGTGTGTGGATTGCCTATTGGGCCATTTCAGAGAACCAACCCTACCTCGTGGCTATTGAGGAGACTCCTATCTGAGGTAGGGCACAGCTGGTATAAGGCACCGGTGTGAGGTTAATTCTTAGATGTTCAAGTGAATGGCAAGGTTTGGTGTCAGCAGCAGCAAATAAGAGAACTCTGTTTTTTAAATGGGGTCGGAGATTCCAGTCACAGTAAACATTTTCTGGAGGTTTTCGGCTTTCTTTACAGGGATCACAAAAAACAATATGATCAAAGATGCTTGTTGAGAAAAGGTTTCAGGTTCATGGCCTGTCTTAGGGTTACAGCTGCATTCAAATATTCAGTGGAGGGTCAAAATTAGGGATAGGAATAAGAAGAAAATGCAGGCTCATGCTCAGTGGGATGTGTGTTTGTTATGTAGGTCAGGTATTCTAATAATTAAGCATTTCACTAAACATTCCAGATTCTAGGCCCAAAATACAGTTCCCAAATGACTGCCGGGGGTGGGTTTCTGCAACACGCACCTGCAAGTGCCTAGTCCACGGTCCTACTTGTTGCAAAACTGCTTTTGATGGGAGAGCGTCAGTGCCATATGACTATCCATAGGCTTCTGGATGAAGGGGGAGATGTGGCTAGGAGGTGGGGTAAACCAGTGAGAAGCTGCAATGGAGAAAGAGAGGATTGGAGAATTCAGAGAAGGGTTACATGGAAGAAAGAAGACAGTGTGCCGGAGACTTGCATCCGAGGGATATGGACTGTAGATGACAACAAGCACCAACATGGGGTCCTTTAGGGCAGATCACCACATCAGCTGTTGACAGGAAATCCCAAAAGCTTCCATGGCCCGTGCAGCAAATCCTATTCTCACTAAGACTGCACACAGGCCTCTGCCGGCAAAAATAGGAGGCATGCACTCCAAAATCCGGTAAGATGGCACCCAGGAAACGCAGAGCACAGGAAGGGTTAAGAGCCGAAGCCTCTTTCTTGAAGTGTTCGATACAAATTGCACAAGTACCGAGTGTTTATTAAATATTATGTGAAGTAACTCGGAGCATCTGCCATGCACAGACATTTGGAAGAGGCCATACCAGTGTATTATCTGCTTAAATGTCAATGGTTGTAAGGTTAGGGAATGCAAAATCAAAACAATGCAACATCATATTTCTTGGGCTTAACCAAAAAACAACTCAACGCCAACAGGTCTTTCTGAATACTGCAGAGGGTGATCCACAAGGCCTCGTGTGGCACTGTCCCCTCAATATTTTAGAGATAAGATCAGGCGGCATCATCCCAGTGGAAACCCTCCCTCCAGACATGAGTTCCTGCCCAGTATTCTTGCATGCCTCAAATGGTCTAAGGCCTACGGTTGTTCTCCCCAAGTTGTACCTGCCAGGATTTGCGATTCTGTTCCCAAAGATGCGACTGGAATCGGCCAACTCTTGCCTTTTAGGAAATAATAAAAGTGTTCCTTTTCTAAGATTCCTTCCCTTACTGGTATGCTACCCAGTGCTGAGATGCCCATTCATAAATACGTGTAAATGAATGAATAGTATTTTAATGTAGTTTGCACAACCACAAGGGAGTGTATTAACAGGCGAATGCTGATGGTTGTCCTGGGCGAAGACGCCATTGCAGTTTCACAGAGAAATGTGGTTATCCCCATTTTAGCATGCCGCCAGTTGGAACATCGAGGGTTTAAAATAAGCGGAAAGGGGACTGCATTATGGAGAATGTTCACAGGAAGGGGCTTACATTGTGGAAACCAGCTGGCAGCTGAAATTCTTGATGGCGATGACAAGTACTGTAGGCATTGGATGAGAACAGAACAGTGGAATCTGGAAACAAAATGGTGGCACTGGGGATACTGAGTATGTGAGCAATGTACAGTAATAGGAAATGGCATTCGATGGCGCAAGAAATTTACCCGAAGATGTAAGCTGGTGTGTGTGTGTGAGTGTGTGTATGTTAGTACATTTACAGTGCATGGAACGGTTATGGGGTATCTTTGGATGCATGTGAGAAATGCATAGAAGAAGCACACCATCACTCATTTGCCTGTGCAGGTGTTGCAGGGTAAGGAATGGGAATCGTGGGCCTTGCCAACGTTTGCGCTGCATTTTGGGAGGGTGGTTTTCCATGATGCTAGAAAATGGGTATTTATGACGTATCTCTTTATCTACCTCACCCCTTTCCCCTGCCCTCAACATCCACCTCCTCAGGTCGGCAGCTGACAATCTTTAACAGCCAGGCAGCAATCAAGATTGGCGGCAAAGACCAAGGGCGCCCCTTCCAGGGTCAGATCTCAGGGCTCTACTACAATGGACTCAAAGTGCTGTCTCTGGCTGCCGAGAGCGACTCCAATGTCAAAGTGGAGGGCAACCTACGGCTGGTTGGCGAAGTGCCATCTGTCATGACCACTGAGACCACTGCTACCACCCTCCTGGCAGACATGTCCACCACCATCATGGAGACCACCACTACCATGGCCACGACCACCACGAGACGTGGCCGCTCTCCCACCATGCGGGACAGTATCACGCAGGTAAGGCAAACAGGGTTCAAAGGTAGGGCCCTAATGCCCTTTAGCTATACCAGTGAAACACATTAAGCTGTAATGTAATGCAATGTAAAGTAATAAAAGTCATCTTTTATAGAGGTCATCTGCCATTTTAGTGGGATATTGGTTCATGTTCCGGGAACACAGAATATAGGGGGAGGGATAGTAGGGAGAGTAGAGAGGTAGGCGTGATGGGTGCAGGCTGGAAGTACTCCAGTCCTGTGCGCAGGAGTGAATTGAGGTGGTTTGTGGAGATGATGGAAACTTGGGTGTACGTGTATTGAGAGCGAAGAAGCCAGATGGGTTAGTTGCCAATGACGGGATACCACGAGAGACAATGGTCTGTTAGGAGACGGGATGGTATATGATAGAGCTAAAAGTGTTGCAGACTGAGCAGCGAGAGCTCTCCGTGACTTTTCAGTAGGACATTTGGCGGAGGAATGACTGGCAGACTTAAGGCTGCAGTGTTTATGGGGGTTTGTGTAAGTAGTGTAAAGGTGGTTTTAGATTGAAAGGTGAGTAAGGTAGTTAGAGGGTTATGGGCGAAGGCTTTTGAGAAATGGTGTATCCTTGATTAGTGGGCTGGACCAATCCGTTATAGATTTAGAAAAGGAGAGGGTGGCCTCTAGTGCTAGTAGAAAATTGCAGTGCAGACAGTTTTATTGCAGATAAGGACAAACAAAACTGGGCTTGTAGTTACAGCTGGTCTGTTGGGCGACTCCTTCAAACTTAGTTGGAATACAACAGTTCTCTATTCCTAAAGATTTTTTCTGTCGCAAATCACTGGACCGACCGTAAGCCACAGATAAAGCTGTCAAAAATAGTAAAAATGACATGCAAAAGCATGATGGAAGGTCCAGGACATTGCGCCCTATTTCAGTTTTAATTTATATTTATTCTCATTTTACAATTTATTCAAAAAAGTGCCCTTGTTTAATTACACGTGTTTCGGCCACTGAAGGCCTTTTTCAAATTAGGGCTCATATGTTAAACCACAATGGGGCTCATTGACTTCTTATTCATCGAAAATATAATGGGTTAGATCCCGTTGCTATTTGGCAGGTAGCGAAAATCACAAGCGTCGGCTTCACTGTTCGGGAACAGTCCTGGACCTTCCTTCATGCTTTTGCATGTCATTTTTACTAGTTTTATTGCAGACAATGCAATGACAGCAGGAAATAATGGCTGTAAAAAAATCTTCTATCCCAACATTCAAATGTTTCTCCTTTGTCTTTCATTGTGTAAAACAGAACATTCTACTCTTATTGGAAATATTGTAATGGCAGTAACGCCCTCAACTCTTGCCATTAATAGGTGACAATGCCCCTCTGCCCTTGCTAAAAGCCCTTGCTTCGTTCTAGCCTATTCATTTGGACCAAGGACTGTTACCACCTGTTAATGGCCCTTGGAATGTGGCATTATAGATTAACTGTTTATTGCTTGCATATGTCTGCTTTTTGGTGAGAAATTCCAATTGAGATTCCTACACAGCTTTATGCCTGTTAAGATATTTTGGGGAGGTGGGATCTGTGAACAGGTTTTTGATTAGCACGGGCTGCTCAGACTTCTTCACGTGGAAGTGCAACGATGCCTCTTAGCTTTTGAGTTTATCTGACACTCTGATTCTAACTCAAGTGAAAAACATGTGTGATGGTTGCGATACGTGTCGAGGAATCAGTGGTGCGTTGCCACACCCCCTGTGTGAGAGGTGTGTGACAAGTCGCCCAATAAACCTCTCAACAATAACTGACCATTTCCAACTGATAATTGAACAAAATATTGACATGTGAGGCAATTGGGCTTCCTCTCTTCACACGCAATCCCTTAGTCTTACTGCTCTCGCTCTCTCTCTCTCTCTCTCTCTCTCTCGCTCTCTCTCTCTCTCTCCACTCTCCTGTCTCTGCCTGCCAACTCTCTTCTGGCCATTCCCCTCTCAAAAACTACTGGATCCCACCACTACAAATGTCTCTACTCTCATCTACCCTCCTGCCTCTCACTTCCCTTTCTCTTTCCCTCACACACACACATCCATAAGCTCTGTCAGAAATGTCCCCCTTTCTACTCTCAATTCCCCCCTTCCTACTGTCTGTCTTCAAACCAGTCTCTCACTCACACACAGCCCAAATGGTACTGCCCTCTCAGACTACCACCTTACCTTCACTCTCTTCTTATACTCCAACCGTCTCGTCAAACTCCTCCTCCGCTTGCTGCACCCTCCTTGCTGGTCCATTGGTCCACCACCTCTGCTCCCTGCCTCTCCCAAAAACCTTTCCCTCACTGCTGCAGCTGCTTGTTCTTTACAGCTCAGCCTTTCATGCGTAAGACTTCCCCTTTGCTCTCTAAGCAAGCAACCCGCCATTGCCAATCTCTACCTAAACCACTCCCCTGGAGACAGGAACTTCCCCTAGAAGTCTTCAAGAAGCCTTTGAGCCCACACCATTTTCAGACTCCATGCTCCTGCAGGCAGCCATGTGCTCAGACAGATTTTCTTTTGAGTTTTCTTTTGTTCTGGGCGAGTCTCTATGTAAATGAGAGTTGGGCGGTATTTCTGTATCTCCCGGGTTCCCCTATGGTCTCTTGCCAGTTCCGGTTATTTGGTTGCTGCCAAACAGCTCCCCTGTGGTCCGTTTTGGGGTTGGTGGGTGGGTGTTCGGTGTCTTCTTTAGTTTTGGAAGGTGAAGCACCATTCTTTTTCCATTTGGGTATCAAATCCATTACTTCTGCTCCAGGCCAGGTTTTGTTGGTTGAGCCCATTTGCAGTTGGGTAGTGGTAGTTCAAGTTTCACTTCAGCTGGTATTTCATCCCTGGACCTGCGATTTCTGGCAGAATTCTGAGGGCTCAGGAGCTTGCTGAAGTTCAGGTTCTGAGGAAAAGGGACCTGGCCAGGACAGATGCTGAAAGGCATTGAGAACGGGACAGTGATACCAACAGCCCGGCGTACATTTGGGGGTATAGGGTTTATGGTCCTTCTCAACCCCCCAACCCTTCTCTTGACAAGGTCAGATATGTGACTCTGTCACAGGTGGCAGTGGCGCTCCCTTGGTTTCGGCGGGTCCAGTGAGACCAGAATGAGGCGGTGCGTCATCACTGTAGTGTTCGGAGAGCTCCGATCTCGCCCCAACCTTTCAATAGCTGCATATTGAAAGTGGTCTCGGTTCCGTTCCCACTGGGTCGCATCCAGCTCACATGGAAAACAACATCATCACAATTCGCATTCATTAAACCCCCAGTAAGCGGCCCCTGATGGGAACTGCCTTCCCAACTTTCGTTAGTAAGTTTAAGTGCTTGGCCAGTGCAGGCAATTCCCCGATGCTTCAGCTTCCTGGAGTCTGCATCTACAGTCCTGTCATTCCCCCACACAAAGTTCTAAGCCGTACTTCTTCAAAGAGATACTTAAGTTCTGCCGCTTTGTTTTGCAGGGGAGTTGGGCTGTGTCTTTAATCCTATATGTCCAGTCACAGTTTTTGTGTGGAAGTTCTGTGATGCCTTGAAGGACTGGGGTGGCATGTCACTAACTCATGTGCTTTCAGTTGTACACAAAGCCATGATGTTTATGTTAGATTTTGTAGGTGCTCTGGAATTGGGGGGTCAAACTGCTGACATAACATTTGTGTTTGTGAGAGCCTCTATGTATTTGTTGGGACACCTCGGGTTTTTGGGAGCATGCAACTAGGTCTGGGTAAAACCTTTATTTATATTGTATTCAGAGACTTCAAACACTGGACCGGGGAATCGAACCCATGACGACTCCAGACCGGACCTATTTTCGTACCCTGCCAGGACAGGATGGTAGAATGGTGGAGTTTGGGGGAAAAGACTTCTATCCAACTCTGCCGTTCCGCCCACGATCTGAAAATCGGAATGTTGCGCAAATGCCACTTATTCGTTTTTTGTGCAGTGAGCACTCAAAACGTTCCATTATTTCGGCGGCACAAATTATTTTGGGAAATTCTTGCAGCAAAAAAAGCAAACATGGAATCGTCAATAAACGGTCATATTGCCGCTCCACCGGCAGAGGCGCCACAATCCCGAATACAGAATTGTTTCCCACCTTAAGCGCAACACCAAGCTATTGGGGAGTTAGTTTAGGGCTCTGCTATCAGAATGGTCAGCATGCTGCAATTCTGCTCTCCCTTTTCAGCTCTACCTTCCATGGCTTTCACGTTGACGATTCTCTCGCCCCGGGTTATATTCCAATCCCAGCAGAACTCGTATTTTAAACTGCTGACAAAGTCGTCTCTGGTTTCCATGCCAACTGCAGCGGCCGTTCTCCCAGCCTGCTCTCTGTTGGAAGCTGAGGATGGAGATGTTTACAGCCTGGGCTTTTGTAGAAATGCAGCACTGGGTTTTATGTAAATTCTTTCTTTTTATGATTTTTCGTGTGCGCCGTTTTCGCCCCTTGCCGTGGTTGTAAATTACAGGAAACCATCCACAGCTCGCGGCTGTTCTGTTTCCAAGGGACAACCCCCCCACCTCTCTCTCTCTCTCTCTCTCGGTCGCTCCTCTGTCGCTCTCTCTTTATTTTTAAACACCAAACATCCTTCTGTCGCTGTTTTCCAAATTTGCTGATCATGAAATTCTGCTCGCGTCTCACCGCTCCCACCTTCATGCTACTGCTAGGCCGCATCCTAAGTAGCCTGCCCTTCAGGCTCCCACGTAGGCCCTGCTTTCAGAGGCCGAAGGGGGCGAGCGGGGGTTACGGGGAAATCGCGCGCAAGATGCACAACCTGGACAATCAGAAGAGGCCGGAAAATGACTCGAAAAGATGTGTGGGGAGGCTGGCAGCAGCTCTTTGAGAAATGCGTGCCATTAAAAGCACTGCCACATACCCAACATTTGAGCACAAAAAAAGGTACACTCGAAAGTGTAGTTCACCCCCAACACCTCGTGCCCTCTCAGTGCTGATCAGCAGCTCTGAAGCACTGGTTGAGGTGTCTTGGACGACATGAGCGACTGCTGCATAACAACAGGCAGCAGTGCAGTCTGTTGCAGCTCGAGCGTCTCGACTGCCTCAAAAATGACCTTTAAGGCAGACGTTGGAAGATGCTTGTTGATGCACTCCTCCTAGCTTCTTCACTGGGCTTGTGTCGTCTTTAAGGCGGACGGCCAAAGCTGAGGAGAGTGTTGCAGGCAGCTGCCTTGTCCTTCGTTTGGTTCAGAGACTCTCTGGCACTTCCCAGGAAGCTTGCTGCAGAGTCTAGCAGGGCACGCGGTGTGCTGGCTGGGCGCCGGTTCAGGAGCTGCTGGAGGGTCCTCTGGATTAAGTATCTCCCCCTGTTCCCTGGGAGATGTTCAGGGGCGGGACCTTTCTTCCCTCTTGGATGTCCTGGCCTTCCTTCACAAGCGGAAGATGTAAGGCAGATTGTACCTTCAGCCAGGTTCCAATGCTGAGTTCTTCTTGCTACTCCTTGCAAAGTCTTCTGATGATCTGCAAAAAAGAGGGGATCAGCCCTTTTTCAAAGCCCAATGGGCCACAGTCATTGCTGTAGGCTAAGCCTACCTGAATGTATCAATCTTGGGCCCCCACCAACAATCTCCTGTATGCCTGAGGTCATAACCAGAGGGAAGAAAACAGAAAAGTTAAATAGGTTTTGGGGTTTCCTGTCTCATTTGTTTAGCCTCTGCCGCCAGGCTCCACATGGGCCTGTTTGAATTAAACTTTGATTAGTATGCAGAGCTGCCAACAGCATCAGAGCTTAAACAAAGGGACATGGTGGATTAATGGAGCCTTTGTTAGTTATTTAGGCTGGCCATGGCAGGAGGAAGGTTTTGCCCTCCCCCTTCTGAGATGCCTTGACGTACTCTTGGATGTCATATCCCAACTAAATATGGCAGGGGGGACGGCGCCTGTAGGCTGTGTCCACCCAGAGTACACAGGTCTATGTGTATGGCGTGCGGTGAGCATAGGAAAATGTCGGTGGCTTTGCCCCACACATTTTTCAGGAGGTTCATCTACTATCATTCAATTTCATTTAAAAGTTCAAAAAAGCAAGTCAAGTGCACACCCACCCTGCGGATAGTTGAATTCCTCACGTCCCCCAGCCTCAACATGTGAACCACCACCCTACTGAGGGTCTGGTTCATCATCAAATCGAAAGTACTGCTGAGGCCATCTGCATTTCCATTCTGGTAACCTGGCTTGTGCTGGTTGTTCACATCTAATCCCTGTAGGGATATGGCCCAACGCAAAAGTTTAGGATTCTCCCCTTGCATGGCCATTAACCATTGAAAAGGCCTATGGTCTGTCTGGATCATAAAGTGAGACCCAAAGGTGCAGGGTTTCAGCTTCTTTATGGCCCACACCACCGTGTAAGCTTCTTTTTCAATGACAGCCCAGTTTCTTTCCCTTTTTGTCAATCGACTGCTAATGTAGGTGACAGGTTGTCACAAATCAACTTCCGGGGCAACAATGGTCCAGGGATTAATTTCAGCATCTAAACCTTCAATCAGCCCCACACCTTTAATACACCAGAAGGGATCCAAACAGATTGGAAACACAAGTCAATTATAAACCTCCTTGTCCAATTTTGGTAACGTGGGCGGAACGGCAGGCTTATCTCCGCAAGGCCGTGGGTCATTGGTTAGTTGCAACACAGCGAAAATACAATTATTACCCAATGATAAAAGGGACTGTCCAAGTCAAGGTTGTATACAAATATCTACTTTCTTTTTATCACAACAGACAGTTCTAGCACACTACAAAATACAACCCACCCTGTAAAGGAAATCAGAGGACAGACAGTTTCAAGAAGGAAAGGGGATGCACTCTGTATACTGACAGGAGGGTAGTCGGTAAAGTAATTAATCTTAATAGTTTATGGATACTTGGTTTCAGCACAAAGGGAGCAATGGGTTGTAAAAAGTCACTAGGGGCCTTCAGAGAAGGACCACAGGCACAGAACCACAATGTACCTTGTGCTTGTAGAAGTTCTTGGTGCGCGACAGGGTCGAGTCGGTTTCAGGGCACTTTGCAGCTTCTGCAACAGAGTTCAAGACAGAAGACAGCTGTGGGTATCAAGCGGCAGGCAGTTCGGCGAGGGAGGCTGGCCGGCTTAAATGGTGGCTCAGGGTCAGGAATCGTCTCAGTGCTGGTCGGCGGCTCTGAAGCACTGGTCGAGGCATCTCAGGCGACTCTGGCGACTGCGGCTTGCCTGCAATTGGTTGCAGCTCGAGGGGCTTGACTGTCTCGAAAATGTCCTTAAAGTGGATGCTGGTTGATGCTTGGCCCAGGAAGCTTGCTGCAGAGCTTAGCAGGGCACGCTGTGTGCTGGCTGGGTACCTGTTCTGGAGCTGCTGGAGGGTCCTCTGGATACAGTATCTCCCTCTGTTCCCTTGGAGATGTTTAGGGGAGGCATCTTGCTTCCCTTTTGGAAGTTCTGGCCTTCATCCACTGCCGGAAGATGTAAGGCAGACTGTATCTTCAGCCAGGGTCCAATGCTGAGTTCTTCTTTCCTGCTTTGGTTGAAGCCTTCAGATGATCTACCAAGAGGGGTTCAACCCTCTTTTTAAATCCAAATGGATCCCAGTGATTGGTGTAAATTAAGCCTACATTAATGAACCAATCCTAGGTCCCCAACAACAATCTTCTGCATTGCGTGTGGTCATAACCAGAGTACTTTGCAACAGAAAAGATAAAGGGGTGAAAACATGTACTACTAAGTACCATCCATGTTCGTGTCTGTTCTGGATCAAAGGGTCTCTCTGATTAATGGAGTTCTCTGTGGTTCCTGATTAAAGGCAGGTCTCCCTTGAAGTTGTGGCATCTGCCCGCTGTATTGGCATTGTCCCCCAGGGGAAGGAGAGAGAGGCAGTGGGACGGTTTTGGGGATTGTATGTTTAAATAAGGAGTGGGAGGAAATGTGTGGTTAGGATGGCATGGGGCAATTCAGTCAGTAGGTGTATTTAAGACCAAGCTAATGCTCCACCCGCTAGCCAGAGAAGATGCCCCCTGAACCTATCTTCCCACCCTTGCCCCAAACTCTCTGCCCTGCACAAACCCGATGTAAAAACATAAATAGCCGACCATGTATCTGCTAGCATTATGCCTACATGTATAATAAAGGTATGTATGCCATTGCAGTCATAGATTTTCCCTGTTTCATGTCTCCACTCCCGACGCTTACAACACTCGACTTATAATTCTGCAAAGACATCCAGAAATGGCACTACCTCTAAATAAATATAAATGTCACTATTATTAAACAAAGGGCAAAGCTGGGACCTGCTTATTGGGATGGGTGAAACAATGGGCCGCGCACTTATCACAGCCCCTTTTCCACAAAAAACACTGGCCGTGGGGTGCTATAGCCATGATGCCCCCTTTGTTGGGCCCTAATGGCTGGCCATAAGGTGATGGGCAGCCCACAATGACTGCCCAACAGCTTGCAAGCGCAATTCATGTATGTGTTCTTCAATCTTGATGACAACCACACAAAAACAGCCCACCAATCGAACATATTAACCCCACTCCCACAAAACTGTGAACCGAACCACCGCCTCAAGGCTGCTAGCTATCCATGTGCACAGTGTGACCTCACCCAGAAGTTGCTCGTTCATGGTTCAAGTCAAACTCTCTTTATCTGCCGATCGCAAGCACCATGCACCGACTGAGATCATGGAAACAACTACCCAACTTTCCAGACGGTCCCAATCAATCATCATATTCCCAGCAAGGTCTAGGTCCTACATCGATGACCAACCTTGCCGCACCACCAACTTCATACCCACTATGCGGCCAAGACACGTACCCATTACACAATTAAACAAATGCAATGATGCCTCTATCTCCGCTTTTGTAAAGCGTTGCAGGTGGTACCGTCCAGGAGGTGTGCAATGCTATATAACTACATCAATAACATGAAATGGGCTCCTTGGGTCTTCAGGCCTTGTGCACCACACTTGGATCAAGACATAGACCTCCATTCCACAGTGATGTGCTGAAGGGGCAGTGAAGGAGAGGAGAGAGTCAGCGTAGGGGAAGGGGAAACCAGGAGCCATTTATTTATTTGTTTGCCCCCAGGCGCACCTTTTTTAATGTCGCTGTTAAGTAAAACGGAACGCGGCGCGCCCGGAACATGAAGGAGCCTTTGTATCATGCGTGTTAATGAATTGTAGGCGAGGACACCAGCGTTCTCCTGGTTTCCTCCATGCATGTAATTTTTTGGTAGCTGGTTAATTTACATTCTTGCCTTTAAACACATCACCAGCGATTGATCCGTGGCTCTGGGCTGCTGTCCGAGCCTTTGTTATGCTGATTCTGACACAGTGAGCTTGATTCTGCCAGCCTGGCTCTGGAATACAGATTCGGCAACGGAGAAGGAGTGATGCTGAGCCCTGTCCAATTTTTCCATCGCGCAGCTCCCAGTGCTTCTGAAGAAGCACCAATTAGCATTTCAAAAAAGACAGCCGCGAAGATTGGGTTAGAAACCAGAATTCCCCAGGAGCTGGGCTTCCAGCTGGAATCAAATGAGAAAAACAAATTACGGTGACCTTCCTGGACCTGTACCTCCAAATGAGTAGCCGGCATGGTGATGCAGAAGGTCAAGACAGTCCCTGTTGCATAGAGTAGCGTATTAAGAGAATGGGAAGATTTGATGAGGGACAGAAGGAGATTCACAAGTGAGGGAGCGAGCAGCAAGCATTGTCCTTCAGCGATCGATCTGTTTGTCAATGATCTCCAAGGCAAACACATAACTGGGTATCTGATGGACAAAACTATTAGCACCCAACGTCAAGAATCCAGCTCATCACATAACAAAACATGTTAAAATACTCGTCATCGACTACTTCCCCACGACCCAGTAAACATACTAATCAGAGAAGCTGTGTTGGTCCCCAGAACACAGCCCGTGACCGCGTGAATGTGGGTGCCGAAGACTGTTCCAATTGTGGGCCCCAGCGCTGCCATATGGCCAGAGCCTAGGAATGGCCACAAACATTAAGCCAAATTCTACTCCAATCCGTGGGTCAAATTGTGCCCTGTTCTTAAATCTAAAAATGGTTCTAGACCCAGATGCAGATATTCATCCAAACCGGAGCCAAAGAGTTTCCCAGACACTGAACGTAGTCCTGCGTGAGAGAAACCGTCTTTTCAATGCCTCTCCCCCCATGATCAGGGATGCTTCGTCTGCCCTAATTACAGTTGGTAGTTTTCTTTCAGTGGGTGGGGTTTCGGCTTGTTAGCCTCTTTTTGGCTCTGAGTAGCAGTTACAAAATATGAAGTAAATGAAGTCTAGTTTAGAGTTTGGCCAACTCTGTATTTGGATGCGTATCTCTTTTTGGGAGGGGCATGCCTCGAATACGTCACATTTACGTTGCCATGTTGAGATGCCTTGTAAGCAACGTTGGCACGGGCTTGCACGCATTCCTTCTTAGGTCCTATATTGTAGTCACCCAGAGTGCAACAGTGAGGTCACAATATCCTCTCCCCCAGCCCCCGACTAGAGTGTCAATCCTTTATCAGGAGCCATGGCATCAGCACTGCTATCCTGAATAGTAGTAGCGACTGCCTTTTCATCTCTTTAGGGTTTTCGCTGCGAGAGAAGAATGCTGGGATATGGGTGTTTTGTACAACTCTGTACAAATGCTGACGCAGCTTCTGTGGGCCAAGCAGTAACTAAGGGAGAGGAGGCTTGGAGGAAGAGGAATGGGAATATTATCAGTGCAGAGGAACTATAATATTCTAAATGGAGTCCAACTTTCACACCTTGAAGGTTGTTACCTTTCAGGTCTCTGTACACATGTATTTTCCACGCCCACTTTAGGGAGAAAAATCATCAGTCACTTTTTTCCTGGAAGGCGTAATGGAACATGACGACTTCTCTGTACTTAAGGCGTTCCTTTTGCAGGCTTAGATCGGGGGCATATTGTTCCATGAGTCCGGGTCAAGTACCCGTGTATTTTATGCAGCATCGTTCTTTCTTAATCCTCATGAGTCAGACTTTGCTAGCATTTTTTGGATGGATAGCAGTTTGCACGTAACACTATCTTCCACAGATAGGCAATGGGTGGGAGTGCTTTTAGCGCACAGGCAATGCAGTTTTGTCTACTCATATGTCCTGTCCCCTTTCCTCCATCCATGTGGGCGTACCCCAACATGGAGATGGTACCTGAACCTTTGCCAGCGGAAAAATTGAGCTTCTCTTTTGAATTAAGTATAGTGCGTGGGGGCGCGGCAATGGGTGTGGGAACGTCGTGCCGAGACTACACCCAGACCTGGCTAGCCTGTGCAGAGCATTTTTTAGTTTTCTGCTTGCTCCCTGTTTTGTTTTTTCAATCGTATTTAACTTCCCTTTGGTGCCTTGCCTCTCCCGGCGCATATCAGCTGCAGGAGGATTCACAAGATGTGCCTCTCGTTCCCGGCCTCTGACCCCATGCACTCTGTCTTGAGTGTTTGGGGCCCGACCACCGCTGGAACACGTGTTGGTTTGCAGCGCTCTCGGTCACAGGGCATTTAAGAATCGGTTGCCGCAGTGCAGGGAGATCTGACACACTTCTCCTCCACCCCACCTTAAGGACTTTGTCTCCAGGACCTCTTGTCAAGACAAGGTAGGCTCTCTGTTCAGCACGGATCCACAACGCAGCAACTCCTTCCCCAGGGTTCCCATGGATAGGGGTTGCTCGGATTCAGGTTCTGGAAGACCCGAGGCCTCTAAGGCTACCAGCTACCAAGCCGAGGGTCCCTGGGGTTCTTTCGGGGCAGTCAGCGGGCAGACCTGAGGCCATTCTAGTTACCGCCTCCCAAGCTGAAGGGCTCAGGGGCCCTACCAGGCTGTCCTCGGAAGGGCGATCAAGTCTGTCCTATTCTTCAACCCCAAGGAGTATGGGATCGTAGAGTGCCACCTCCAAGAGTCTGTCCTTGGTGCCGAGAGAACCCAGCCTACCGGAGCTCGCTCGAAGGTCGTGAGTCATGGTGTTACGACTACTGGCCAGCGGGCCAAGGGCTCAGTGCCTACCAGAGTGATCTCTAGGGTCGACGCTTACGCTTTGGGTGCAGGACCCATGCTGTATCATCTTGTGGCTCAGGGCCTTTGCGCCCTCCTGCCCAGGGTGCGGCGCAAGGCTTCAAAATGGCAGAGAAGCACATGGCAGAGCCTGCCATGCCGGTGGCCATCTTGGATCCAACTCAGGGCTCGACTGTTCTTTCGCCCATTAAATGGACTTTGCGTGATGATCACAGTCCCCTTTCCTCTGGAAGTGGCAACGGATTGTACGGTAAAGGCATCTGTTCTCCTCAGGGATACATCTACCCATTGCAGCCTTACGACAACATGCCTCGGGCGCCTCAGCGCTTTGACCAGGAGCAGAGGTGTGAGTAATTCGGTGTCCAGTCAAAGTTTCGAATACATTTGTTTCGAAATGCAATAGTTTCGAAACAAAAGGATGGAAAAAGAAAATTCGAATGCATTTTTTTAAATGTCTTTTTTTTTTTGGCTTTCGTATAGGAAAAATACTGTTTTTTTCCCCCAAAAACGGGCGTTTGGCGGGGATCCCCCCCCACAAAAAAATAAAAAATGCATTCACATTTTTTTTCCGGTCCTTTTTTTGTTTCCAAACTATTGCCTTTCGAAACAATGTATTTGACCCTTTCACCATAAACCAGTAATTCGACCATCCACACAGGAAGAGTGCGCTCAGGCTTTTTGATTTTTGTTTATTTAAAAGATGAATTATGGGCTATCAACCTTCGGAAAATATGTGGGGCCATTCCCACACATATATCTTCCATGCTCACTGCACAGCAGAAAAATAGTCTAATACTCTGGGAGGACACTGCTTACCAGCACCGCCCTTCCCTGTTATGTGTAGCTGACACCTGACAGCTGTGGGTACATCAAAAGCCTCTGGCCGTGGGCAGCCTGATTAGCATTTCAAGGCTCCATGGGTTAGCATCACCATTGTTACACCTTGCTGGTGGCGGCCAATACTGAATAATGTTAATTAGCCGGCCTCAGGGAAGGCCTGGGTGCAGGAAGTAACAATGGATACTAGAGACCAGCACCTCTTTGTAATGCAACGTGTCAACTTGTTACTAACACCCCTCCTTAGTATGAAAGGACAGTGAATGTCCTGTCTGGAACCACACCTTTCAGAGCAGGGAAGTATGTGAATTGTATGAGACGAAAGTCTGCCTGCAACCCCCTACTTCAAAGGACGCCCATGTTGTGACCAAGCGCTGCATAGGGCTCAGTTATTTAGGGAGACACTTTGATGTACAGCAGACAGGAAGGGAGACATTTTGATGTACAGCAGACAGGAAAATGTGTGGGACTTAGAAGTATATGTTGCCATCCTTCCCCTGTCTGTTGCCAAGCACTCTGATTCTGACCTGAAGCATCAATGAAGATTGTTGGTGGGGACCCAGGATTGTTTCAGTTAGGTGGGCTTAGCCTACACAAATCACTTGGACCCGTTTGGCATTAAAAGAGGGCTGAGCCCCTCACTGATGAGATCATCAAAAGACTTTGCAAGGAGTAAGAACAAGGACTCATTTGGACCCAAGCTTAAGGTACAGTCTACCTTATATCTTCCACCAGTGAAGGAAGGCCATGAGCTCCAAGAGGGAAGCAAGATCTATCCGCTAAACATCTCCCAGGGAACAGAGGGAGATACCGGACTCAGAGGACCCCCCCAGCAGCTCCACAACCTGCACCGAGCCAGCACACAGCATGCCCTGCTAGGTTCTGACAGCAAGCTTCCTAGGTAGGAAATGCCAGAGAGTCTCTGGACAAAGGACAAGGCTGTTGTCTGCTAACACCCACCTAAGCTTTTGCCCATCCGCCTTGAAAGGACACAAGCCCTGCGAAGAAGCTAAGAGGAGTGCCACACAAGCATCATCCAGCGTCCATCTTTTTAAGGACAATTTTGAGACAGTTGAGTCCATGAAGCGCATCTGGCTGCACCGCTGACTGTTGTTACGCTGCAGTCACCAGAGCTGTCAGAGACGCCTCGACCAGCATTCCAGATCTGCCAACCAGCACAGAGACAATGATTCTTGGCCCAGACCCGCTGCGCCGGACAGCCTGCAGACGTCCATCCAGCCTTGCTTGCCGAACTGCCCGTCGCCTGGTACCCGCAGCCGTCTCCCGCCACAAACTCTGTCTCACGGGCTGCAAAGCACCCTGGAATCGCCTCGCCGCTCTCAAGCACCAGAACTTCTTCAGCACCAGGTACAATGTGGTTCTCCGAAGGCCCCTAGAGACAGTTACGATCCTTTGCCCCTTTGGTGCTGGAACCAAATAATCTTAAACTATAAGACTGATCACTTTACCAACTCCCACCTGTCAGTATCCAGAGGGCATCCTTTTCCTTTGTGAAACTGTCTGTCCTCTGTGTTCCTTTACAGTGTGGATTGTAATTGGAGTGTGCTAGAGAACTGTCTGTTGTAGTAATAATAAAGTAGATATTTGGATACAATCTTGACTGGACAGTCTCTTTTATCATTGGGTAATAATTGTATTTTTGCTGTGTTGCAACTAACCAACGATCAACGACCTTGCGGAGCTAGCTTGCCATTCTGTCCACGTTTCCAAAATTGGACTAGGAGGTTTATAATTGACTTGTGTTCCAATCTGTTCGGATCACTTCTGGTGTACTAGAGGTGTTGGGTTGATTGATGGTTTAGAAACTGATATTCATCCCTGGACCACTAATGCCCCAGAAGTTAATTTGTCACAAGAGGCTCAGCACCTCGGAAGGCCGGGTCCCTAGGGACCAGGCAGCTTGCGAGGACCGCTTCTTCGAGCGCTTCCTCTTCCTCATGTGTTCCCCTCAGATAAAGGGGCTCCTGCAGGATATAGTGAAGGAGGTTACCCTGCAGGTAGCACCTCAACGCCCCCCTCCTCCGGGTACTCTTCCTGTTCCTCCAGCGCTGCCAGTTCCAGTGCCGGCCCTCCTCCGGTCCAGGCTCTATGGTTGTTTAGACCACTCCTCCTCCTACTGTACCACCAATGCCTCCCCCTCCACAGCCGTTGGACCTGTCTTCAGCGCAGGACTTAAGGGGGACCTCGTCGGCACCTGTGTCCCAAGGGCCGGACTCCCATCAGTCTGTAAAAAAAGGGGGGGGGAATGACGATAAACAGGATGATGATGTCCAGGATGATGAACCCTCGGCATCCGTTAAGGCCTTTCATGACCGCCTTCAGGGCCTGGCGGAGTTCTTGGGGCTCCCTCTGCCTGAGGATGCCCCCAGGCGTCAGGAGTGCTAGCAGAGGTCTTGGGTAAGTGCACCACAATCCAGTCTGGCATCCCTCTCCAGAAGTATGTCCTGCAGATGGCGCAAAAGGTCTGGGAGAAGCCCAGGGCCAATGCCCAGATGAACAAGAAGTTGGAATACAGGTTCATGCTGTCGGACGGGGAGCCAATCCTCCTGGACTCCCACCCGCAGCTGCATTCTTCAGTGGTGGCTGTGGCCTCCTTATATTCTAAACCATTGTCTTTGTTGTCTTCCTCCATGGGAGCCACCTCCAGTTGTCTTTCTAAGGAGGACAAGGTCCTCGAGACTTTGGGAAAGTGCTGTTATTCCATCTCAGGACTGCATCAGCGGCAAGGCAATGCAGACACCCTCTTTTCTGCGGCTAACCAGAAGCTGTGGCGGCAGCTCAGGGAATTCTTGTCCAACCTCCCTTCAGACAAGCAAGCCTCCTTCAAGGCCCGTCTGGCAGATGCCTGGGCCATTGAGCAGGACCTCATGGAGTCTTTGGTCTCCAAATCAACACAGCCAGCAGAGGGATGTGCCTTGGTGTTGAGATGAGAAGGATGGCATGGATACACGCCACTAAGTTTTCATCTGACGTGCAAGAGCGGATCCTGGATCTGACCTTCGAGGGCGTGGACCTTTTTCATTCTTCAACCGATGATGAGCTGACAAAGAAGAAAACCTCTGCTCAAACTGCTAAGCTATTGGCCATCCTGGCAAAACCTTGACAGAAATCCTTCCCTTAGTCCCAGGGCAGGACCGAGTTCGTACCCTGCGCTTTGTCCAGCTTCAAGGGGTTTTGGGAACGCGGTACACGCAGGCCTGACAGGTCGCTCAGTTACAACAACAGGAAGCAGCAGAGGTCTTTGCGCAGGTTTTTCCACTCCCCCTCCTCTGCCCCCGCCTCTGAGCCAAGAAGCAGTGACGTCAAGGACGGGGAACACAGCTTGCCTGTGGGGGGCCATTAGGCTCTTTTCCAGGACACCTGGAGCGTCTTTTCAGCAACCCATGGATCCTATCCGTAGTCTCAGTCTTCCTCTTCCTTTGCCTATACCATCCTCTCATTATCTTCGTTAGATTGGGTCACCGGTTCTTTTGCGGGAGGTCCTTTTGCTCTTGGCAGGCGATAGAACCGGTTCCTCTTTCAGACAGGGGCTTGGTACTATTCCAGGATTTTGGCGGTTCCCAAGAACAACCAGGCTGGCCTTACGGTTGTCCTGGACCTGTCATTTGTGAATCTGTCTTTACCGCTGGAACGCTTCAATATGATTACTCCCGCACACATAGCTGAGTCTCTGTGTTCAGGGGATTGGATGTGTTCCCTGGACCTCAAGAATGCGTACCTACATGTACCCATCTACCAACCGCATCGGTTCAGTAGATGGGTACATGTAGTTCATGATTTTGTCTTACAACTTTCATTACAAGGTGCTGCCCTTCGGCCTGAATTTGTCCCCTCGTGTCTTCACAAAAATGATGAACGCAGTGGCAGGCCTTCTCCACTTGAAGGGCCATCATCTGTACCCTTATTTGCACAACTGCCTGGTAAATGCGAGTCACCCGAGGGGGTTTTGCACTCCTGCAGAGATTTGCGGATATCCTTCATCAGCTGGGGTTCTCCCTCAACCAGAGGAAGTCACAGTCGTGCCCATCTCAAGATCTGGTCTTTCTAGGGGTGCTTTGGGACACTACGGTTCAGTGGGTGTTACCTATGCCCAAAAGGCTCCTGTCCCTCCGCAAGGCGGTGGGGCACTTTCTGGCCAACTTAACCACCTTGGCATATGCTGGGTCTGATGGCCTCTTGCATGCTCACTGTACAGCATGCTCGCCTCAAGATGAGGCTCCTCCAGATCCACTTGGCAGCTAATTGGGATCAGGAGACGGGGTCTAAGTTGGACAGGATCCCAAAACCACTGCTTCTACTTCCTGATCTTTGCTGGTGGCTGATGGATGGCAATGTTTCAGTGGGAGTCCCCTTTACCCAACCAGAGCCTACCCTGGTGGTGACGACGGACTCCCCTCTTTTGGGCTGGGGGCTACTCTGGAGGGCTACGCGATTCATGGAGGATGGTTCAGGTCAGAAGCCCTCCTGCATATCAGTCTGCTCAAGCTCAGTGCAGTGGGCCTGGCCCTCAAGGCGTTTTTACCCCTCAAGGCGTTTTTACCCCTCATCAGGGAGAGGTCTGTTCTGCTCAGGGCAGACAATTTCACTATGATGTTTTACCTGAACAAGTAGGGTGGTACCCATTTCTGCTTCCTCTGCATGGAAGCATTATCGATCTGGGAATGGGCCCTGACGGAGGGATTTTGCATTTCAGCAGTCCACTTCTCCGGGGACAGCAATGCTTAAGCTGGCCAGCTAAGCTGCTTGGGGTTCAACACCTACACGTGGGGAGTTGCACGATCATTCCTTGTTGCCCCTGTTCCAACGTTGGTGGTTCGCGGACCTGGATTTGTTTGCATCCCCTCTGAATTCCATGTGCCCCCAGTTTGCTTCATGGGCAGGACGGTGTAGGGGATCTCTGGGAGATGCCTTCCAGATCTGTTGGCATGGCTGCAGGTGTTATACGGTACCGGCCACCCCTCTGCTCCAACTGACCCTCATCAAGTGTCGGGCTTCGGTGAGTTGCAGCCTCATCCTGCCCCCCCCCCACTGGTCTTTGATTTGCTGCAGTTGTGCTCCCAGGGTCGCGTCCATCTACCGATCTCCAGCAGAGGATTCCTAACGCAGCAGGGCGGGGCGGTGGAACATCCAGACCTGGCCAAGCTGGCACTGGCGGCCTGGTTCCTGACCAGTTTAGGATTCAACATGCTCAATTTTCAGATGACAACTGGGACATCATTCAGCAGGCCAAAAGCCCTTGACTCACAGTATAAGAGTAAATGGACTAGGTTCTGCCATTGGACCCGTGACAAGGGTCTGGACCCTGTGACCTGTCCTCTGGATGATGTACTGGCTTTTCCAGCACACCTGGCTCATTCTGGAGTTCAGGTGGATACATGCTGCATTTATTTTGCAGCCGTTGGGGCTTACAAGAATTCTGCTGAGAATGTGTTTTCTCCGGCCAACCCGGTGGTCAAGGCCCACCTTAAGGGGTTGTCTAGGCTTTATCCGCCAGTGCATATGCCGCACCCGGTCTGGGACCTCAATGTGGTTCTTGCAGATTTGCAGCGCAAGCCTTTCGAGTGAATGGCCTTGGTTGACATCTGCTTGGTGACATTATAAAGACAGTTTTACTGGTGGCTTTCACCTCTATGTGCAGGGTTAGTGAGCTGCAGGCTTTGTCCTTGTGCAAGCCCTTCACCACGTTTCACAATGACAAGCTCATCTTGCGCACTCACCCAAACGTCCTGCCCAAGGTGGTCTTGCCATTTCATCTGAATCAAGAGATCTACCTGCCAGTTTTCTTCCTGAACCTGCAGTCAGAGGCAGAGAGGGCCCTGCATTCCTTGGACCTCCCTCGGACGAAATCCTTCAGGAAGTCTGAGGCATTCTTTGTGACTTTCTGCCCCGGGTTCTCAGGCTTCCAAAGATGCCATCGCCCTTTGGATGGTTCGGGCCATTTCAGAGGCATACACCACTCCATCAGCCTTTTGTAAGCACTACTCACTGGACACCAGCTACAGGCGTGGTGCAGAGTTTGCTCTACTGAATCTGTTGTTACCAACAGATAATCCTAGTGCACTAAACCCAGAGAAAAAACCTTTATAACATTCGTATGACATAAATCAATTTACAAAACATATCACCCTAGTTCACGTAAAAATTAAGGCAAAACATGCCAAAAAGTTACCTCTTTTCATGTCACATGTACTTTTAATTTTTGCTTTTTTTACTTCCTTTTCATTTCCACCCTTTATTTATGGGTTTTAAATGGTACTTAACCAATTTTAGAGTCCAAGTTTCTAATAATATTTCAATAAAAAAAATAATGAAATACTGCATTCAAATGGGGTAATGATCTCTGATGCATTCCTTTCAAATTATAACACCTTGTGTGTACATACTTCATTATCCACATCAAAAATTCCTTCACTACCACAGAATTAGACACAATGTACTAATGTCTAACCATGTATTTGCCGACACGTTTCGGATACTTGTATTATTTTTCTTCATGGGCTTATATGATGTGTTCCCCTAATTTTTCTTCAATTCATTTTCATTCATATTCTATAAAAAAAAGAACTTAATTCCCATTATTTAATGTTCATTTTTGTTTGTAATGATTTTAAATAAATCCACTTTGATGTGCCACGGACCTCAATGTGTCCCAGGCATATCCTCCTGTTCATACCTAAGCAGATACATTAATAACGATTAAAAGGCTAGAGAATTACAAAGGCTTTAAAGTACAGTTAAACTGTCTAAAATAAGCTGGTTCCGACACCTAAGTTCAGTGGCTAACATGTATTCGACTTACCCAACATAAGTTGGCTGGTTTCTGTCCTCAAACAGTGAATTTTGTTGATCGGAGTCCCACAGTGTTCCTATGGGAACAATGGTTCCATTTAACAATTTAGCATTTCATTTCTCCGTAAATAAAACATACATGGTTCTTTATTACATATCATGAGCCCATACTAGGGCATACTCACAATGTTTTACAAGACTCCTGTTACCACTCTACGAACGGGCTGCAAGGGATCCAACCGGCAAACCGGTCGGGTGCCGCGCGTCCGTTTTTGTTAGCACTGTGTCACCATGGCTACCCTCCTGGGAATTCTGGCCAGAGAGCCCTCTATCCTGGTGGCCATCTTTGCCTAGTTTCCTGTGCGTGTACATACTCCACAAGCAATCCGCTTGATGATCTATTAACTTTCTATCACATCATTCTAATGGACTCTGTATTGATCCACATTGAATTAGTACTCTTCCTGATATACTCTTTAATTCTATGCCACTGGTACATTTATTGATATGTCTGTGCTAATGCGCCGGCAAGATTTTATATTTCCCTGTAGTCACAATGTGTTCATTAAACATACTCCTCAAGCTGGATTCACCTCCATAATATTCTAGGTTTCAGGCTGTGTAAATTAGCATACAAAATTGCCGCTCTGCAGCACAGGCGTGAGTGGCCTAGTTTACATGGCAACGGAGGTCTGTTCCTTTGCATGCCATCATACAGAGTCCTCTACAATGCGATCCATAATGTGTGCGATGCAGAGTTTGGTCAGGCGGTTCTTAAGAACCTTTTTGCTTCATCCTAGATATGCGCCAGGTTATCACAGCTCCACCCTATGTTCTGGCTTGGTGGAATCACCCACAAGGATGGAGGAAAGGGGACTGGACTTATGAGTAATTAAAGTTAATCACCTTAGTGACTAGAGTACCCATAGTCCATAGTCCTCTTTCCTCCATACGTCCCACCTGCCTTCCCCCGCTAATATGCCAAGGGCTAATATGTAATAAGCGCAGCCAGGTATCTAAGCGTCCAATGTGTTCAAAGGGGACTGAGGTGAGGTGCCGTAGGGTGGGGCCTAGGCGGGGCATTGCCACGACCGAGGCCGCGCCCCGGGTGCTATACCAAATTTTAAGGGGAAGCTCAATTTCCGTTGCCAAAGGTTCCACCGTGCTGGGGGATGCAACAAGGATGGAGGAAAGGGGACTATGGACTATGAGTACTCTAGTCACTAAGGTGAGTAACTTTAATTTTTCAGACATAGGACTGTTCGAGCTGGGCAGTAACGGTACCTAGTTTACTATGTTCAAGGTAGTCCTGTTCGGGCTCTGTTGCAGTGGTATAAGTGGCTTAATTCCAAGGCTCCTGCCAAATCTGCCTTGAGTCTGATATCAAAGAAGGGAACCAGGTTATTGAGGAGGTGAAGCTGGATTTGGATGTTCCATGTTATTATGTTCACATGGGGTGTGAATGGCAGCATTGAGAGCTGGTGGCAACATTTCTTGCTTTGTCTACAGGCTTCAAGGGGGCTTCTCGGGGACTGTGGTGAGTTCAAATATACGCTAGAGGGGGTGGTTGGGTAAGAACAGTATTTTGGTTGTCGACCGGCTGAGGCACAGGGTGATGGCCTATCCTGGATTTTAGTGAGGCATGTTGTTATCTGCTGTTGGTACCTTTCCACTGCTGGATCGTGATTTGAATATCGTCCCCATACATTTGGAAAGACATTGATGAATGTGGTCAGAGGGCTCATGTACACTTTGGGGAGCAATAGCGCGAGTACTGACACCTACGGTAGTTGGCAAGTTATCGGTTAGGGTGTGTAGATGAATTGGTCTTTTTTACTTGGCTTTGAAGGTCTTTTAGGAATGCGTTTTTTCTCTTTTCTCATATGGTGCATTGTTAGAGGATGTGAAGATGTGGTGGACAATAGCGCCATAGTTTGCTTACAGACATAGGAGGATTGAGGCCGCCGGAAGGTTGTCGTCTACTGATTTGAGCTATTCTTCTGTAATGTCCAGCACCAGTGGCACAACACCATTGAGTAGACCTGGCTCTAGCCCCCCACCCGACCCCTGAAATTATGGGCTATGTTGACTCAACCTGGCTGACCCACAGAGCCGTGGGTGAACAGAACAGGACACAGATGTTACAAAATGCCTGGGCTTCACTGTTAACAAAGGCCCTGCAATTACTAACATAAAGCGTTTCACTGTTAGCACCTGCATTCATATGCATACATTTTTAGGCAATTGAACTTGAACGCTCCCCCACCACCCCCCACGCCTAACTGAAATGTTAACCTAGGTGCACTCCTGAGCACTGTGGACTTTGTGCTAGTGCTGTTCCAAAGCCAGATTGTTTGTCATGTTGTCATGGAGAAAATAAATGGTATTTGCTGTCCTTCTGCTGTGTGGTGGGCAATATTCTTGTGTATTATGATTTATGCTTTGATCAGGAGGTTTGATAGGGGGAGTAATTCGGTTTTTCAACTGGGGGAGACGATCACTTTGCTGAGTTGTTCGGGAAGAATGTCACATTCAAGGAATAAGCTACAGAGGCTCGTTTTAGCTGGCCAAGAGTCGTGATGTGTTCCTTAATCATTCTGAAAAGTGATGGGTTCCTTTGTGCTAAGGAGGCCTTTGCGCACAAAAGCATTTTTGAGAAGGGGAGCTCTGTGATAGGAAAGAAAGGTCAGACATTGGCTGGTGGATCCAGGGTTAGTTGGCCGGCTGCGGTAGCATGTTGGTTGGGTACTCTGTGTTTGACATTTACTTTTTGTTGCTGAAGAGGCTGACAAACTGCTATCTTTTGGAAAAGGCTGATGGTATTCAGCTTGATGTGGGTCAGAGGCTGGATTACACATCTTAACCAGTTCTATGGTTTTGTAGGTTCATCTGTGTTTTGGGTAATGCAATAATTCCTTTCTTTGCTTGATTGTGTTTCTGTAACCTCTTGCACGGAGTCTGCAGGGCAATGAGCATTTTTCATAACGTGTTTTCCTTGTCTTTTTTTGAGTTCCCTAACTTGTTCCTAACATCTCTTAGTTCTTTGTTGAACTGCTTATGGTCAGGCAGTGGTCTTTCCAGAATTGTTGCACGGGGGCTCATTGTTCATGCTGGTGATGCAGTGCAGTAGATATTACTACTGATGTATGTATAACCACCTTTGTGGGGGGTCCTTGGACTAATCACATATGCCTGTGCTGAGCATGCTATTCAGAAAGTCTTGCACTGTTTTTTTATTGCAAGTAAATCTGCTCCCCTCATGTTTAGTTCTCTCATTAGCATTACACTATTTTCTGTGCTCTGCACATCCAGCATTAGGTTAAGCAACACATCTGGAAAGGAAGAATTATGTATGCGGCGGGCTCTATGTGGTCAGTAAGGTGATAGGCCAGGGCTTAAGACGAGGGTGGACGGTGTCCACCCAGTTTTTTCAGAGGGTAGACGCCGCCCCCCTGGGTATGTTCGGCGTCTGGGCACTTCACCACTGCACCAGATAATCTGATGAAAAATAGCAAACAACTAAAGGTGAAATGTCACATTTCGTGGCTGCATGTTCCAGGGAAAACATTGCTATTTATTCTTGGAGTTTAAAACATGCACACCATTTAACATTTTCAAAACAAAAACACTATTAGAAGAAAATATATGTTGATTTTATGAAAGGCAAATGCCATTCGTCCTGTGCAATTTGCATGGGTTTGCAGAGCCAATTGACTGACGTGCATATTTCACCTTGCTATGCTAGTTTCTGGTGACGTCGCATCCCATTGCTTATGTTAATGTGTCCCCCCCCCAAGGACTTGGCCCCTGTGGTAGGCATATCTGGTCGATGAGGCCTTGGAAAGATACGTGTTTGAAGCAAGAGCCCAAGCAAACACTGTGCACTGTTTTGTGGGGGATATTGTGAGCGTTTTGACGAGCTGCATGGAACTTTCTTTTTTTAGCACAGGATTGCGAAACGTGTTAGAGGTGTCTACGGGTGTGAGGTGGCTGCTAAACACATTTCAGGGAGGCAGAGGAAGGAGAGGTTGTGGATCTGTGTGTAGGCGTGTATGTGTGATGCAGTTTGGTAGCGGAGGGAGGAGTTAATGAGATGCTTCGGTAAAGCAGATGGATGTAAAAAGTATGGTGTTAGGCTAAGCGTCCCAGTGCAGTCGGAACCCAAGGCACCAAGAAATGCATGTGTGCACTGCATACGATCTTCGCATAGCCCTTCGTTGCAGCACTTCCTGGGTGTTGTTGACCTTCCCATATGGCATCTGAAAGTACCTTCATCGGGATCATGCCATAATAAAGGATGTAAAAATGTTGATGCCCAAAATACCACATTTACAGAGACCCCTATATCTGTATCAACAGAAAAAGAGGGAAACAAACACACTCCCAGCAGGGCAGCAGACATCTCCAAAGCACTCCAAAGAAAAAAATCAGCTCACATCATAAATGATACGAGTTTATTTAAATCATCCAGAAAAAAGATAGCAACATAAAAAACAACAGCGGCAGGACGCCGTAGGGTGAGTCCTGCGGCACAACGCGTTTCGCACTGCACTGCGCGCTTGTTCACGTATATATGTGTGTGTGTGTGTATGTGTGCGGGGTCGGTTAAGTTAATTAAAAAAGGTGGAGGGGCACCAGGGGTTGCTGCGGTGATCTCTCCCCTGCATATATATGCAGTAAAAAGGGGTAAAAGAGCAAAACAAATTCAGCATTTTGGACTTCGAAATTTTATTTTCAAAGTGATCACATAGATCCCCTTCAGCCAATGCCCTTTTTAAGTCAGGCAATAGTCACTGCTCACAAAGCATGGCTAGGACTTTTCGTGCAGGATGTGGTCTGGTATTTCCATGAAAATTACTAATTATATGCTTAAGAACAAGCATTTAAATGGACAGAGGATTTAGGGGGCATGCTCTCTTCCCTAGCTTTCATATTCACTCATGTGACAAACTTGCCATGTGTAGGGACAGTCAAGGAACCCAAACCCCTACCTGTGGATCCTGGCACTGAGATGCACGTGCAGGGTTAGCCTGGTCCTCCCGGGTCTCCAGAATGGACTGCTGGTGGAGACACAACAACACACCAGGGGGGCGGTGGTTACTGAGAAGAATGTAGACTGGAGGAACAAGCCAGGTGCTGAAAAAACCTCCTGGTAGAAGAGCATCCACTGAGGAGAATGTGAAGCGTAGCGCATACTTCTAGGCAGCGGAACTGTGTCCAGAATGAATCATCCACAGCGTGCAATCCGGAAGGGGAGGAGGAGTAACGCTGGAGAGAAACAAAGATTCAGTCAATAGCCACCAAGATCAGGTAGCTGGGTTCCCCAGGCGAAGGCTTAATATAGAATCCCAGGAGAAATTAGGAAAGCAAGGGGCGGACTCGCAGACCACCAAGGGGACAAGAGGAACGAAAAAATACAGGATCGGGAGGGAAAAAATCACAGTACTATGAAGCGTCTGCTCGGAGAATGCAGGAACGTTGAGACACGTCACGAGCTTCCCTTTGCCCAGTGAAATCCAGTGCATGACGTCAGTCGTTGGACTCTCTGTGTAGCTGTGCAATGTGTTGGCAGCCATCTTGGAAAGAGCTGCTCTGATGCATACCAATGTGGTACACATGAATGGGCCACTGAGACAGCCAAACAAATGCCATCTGGGGCGAGCCGCTCTCAGGCAATAAAAAGGAAAAGCATGGTGGAACATGACAACCGATGCCCAGAAGGGGTTACCCACACACGAGCAGAGGCAGGAGGTAGTGATGTTTGGTCTGGATAAGAAAGCAGACTTGGATTTGGAGCAGGGGCTACACTGTGGGAGGGTCTAAGCATGTCTACCTCTACGAGCAAAAAAGTAGATAAGCATCAAGGGCCTATCCAATCCACCTTTTAGTGCGACAAACCAACCACTGAAAACAAACTTAGATGAATGCCCAGAAGGACGAAAAAGGGTCAGATAGATACACATACTATAGACATGCAAGTTGGGACAAGGTTCACGAAAATTCACAGGGGATAAATGAGAGAACGTCACAAAAGATGGACTGCTAGGGTTTTTATAATAAATAAATCCGAAGTGTGCCACAGCTCATGCCTAAGAAAGCAAGGGCATGTAAATGGACATAGATACAACAGAACTGGTATCAAATGTCCCTGCTCCCCACCACAGACTCGGACACCCCTGCACTCACCACCTCCACTGCCCCCACGACCCCTCCCTTTCACTTTACCCCTGTCTCCTTATCGGATGTGCTCTCCATCATCCAATGCCTGAAGAGATCCAATTGCACAGGTGACATCTGCCCTGCCCAACTCATCAAGTTGTGCACTGAACCCGGCGCTCCCACCATTGCTAAATTCATCAACACATCCTTCAACTCCCACATAGTCCCCAACTCTATCAAAGAAGTCGGGATCACGCCGCCCCTGGAAAAAACCCTCTCTCGACCCCACCCTCCCCACCAACTACCGCCCTATCATGACAGTGCCCTACCTCCTGAAAATTCTTGACCGTACAGCCTACTCCCAACTGCAAACCCATCTAGAAACCCACAATGTACTTGAAACGTGCCAATATGGGTTCAGACCTAGACATAGCACACAATTGGCCTGCCTTGACCTAAAAATTCAGCCCGACCACATCTTTGATGCTGGGCAGCTCGCCATCTGCCTCCTAATTGACCTCTCAGCGGCCTTTGATTTTGTCGACCACGACATCCTATGCAGCCACCTCACGGCCACCTTCAACCTCTCCACTGAAGAGGCTAACTGGATCAAGTCCTTCTTTACTGGTCAATCCTCCAGGGTCTTCACTGGGGCTGAAGCTGCAGACCCCATCCCTGTCTCCTATGGAGTCCCACAAGGATCATGCCTGTCACTCACACTGTACAATATGTACACCAAGCCACTCTTTGATTATCTAGACAGCCTCAACATCCCCAACACAAACTTTGCCAACGACGCACAGGTCCTACTCGAACTCTCTGATAACCATGATCTCGACACAGAAAATATCAATCACATTAACATTTACATCATTTATGCCTGAATTACGATCAAATGGAGCTCCTCGTTGTTGGTTCTCCGCACCGCCTGAAACACCTGGACCCTGCTTTCACCTCCTTCTGCATCAACGGGACATCACCCCTGTATCTACCCATGTTAAAACACTGGGAGTTTCTCTTGACTCAGAGGCAAACATGCAGAACATGCAGAAACATGTCAAGGCAGTCGCCTCATCTGCTGCCTACTCAATCAAACTTATTAACTTATCCAGGAAATTCCTCACCACTGAAAACTGTCTCACGTTAGCTAGGGCCGTTATTGGAAGTAAACTAGATTACTGCAATGCCATCCTTGCATGAACCTCATCAAAAAACCTCAACAAATTACAACTGATCCAAAAAAATACCCTCAGAGTAGTGTGGGGCCTAAAACGATTTGGTCACATATTCATAGTGAGACAAGAAGCACACTGGCTACCAATTAAAGGGTGCATCGAGTTTAAAATCTTATCCATTACCCATCATTGCTTCCACAAAACTGCACCCCTCTACCTCACCCATCGCATCACAAAAAAGTCCAATGCACGTAACTTGCGATCCTCCTCTTCTACCTCACTAGCTACCCCCTGATTCAATAGAAAAAGAGTGGGCGGATAGAGCTTCACCATTATCGCTGCCACTCTACGGAATGCCCTACCCTCCTGTATCCAAGATGAACCTGCATACCTGATCTTTCGCAAAGTAAAAGCTGCACTTTGTAACAAATATGCATGGATATACCTATATGCATGAACTCTTGAGATGTATCTAGCTGTAATAAAATCTTCTATACTGCTGCTGTAACCTCACCAAATAGCACTGTGATACCTCTGGGTCTGGGCGCTATCAACAAATAAAATAAATTAAACACAAGTCAGAATGGTGTTATTCAAGGTTTAAAGATGGAGCACTCTGCGTCGTGATGGGATATGAAAACTCCACTTACAAGCAATCCCAGATGGGTGGAGCACACTTCTTACTACTTGCACATTGATGAGACGAGTCCCACCCTCAAGCCAGAATTAAGATATGCGTCAACCTAGAGAATCAATCCCAAAATGTAGAGGAAATACCCCTTAATTCAAAGCTAAGACCACAGCTAAATGAGAGGTGGCGCCCTACCAAATCAGAATTAATATCCCTTTACACCAACTCTATGCTCACTCTCAACCTATATCTTATATCCTCCTCAATCAAATCTAAAATGAATTCCCTTGTGTGTGCTAAGACCCTGCTCTTCTTACCTCAAACTGGAAGTTAGTATGACACTCATTTAGAGCTAAGTCCCTCCTCAATCTCGTCTAGAAATCCTCCCCCTGAACCCACAAACAAAATCTTTAAGCAAGGGTTGATGCCCTACGCAAACACAACACAGAACCTTCCCTCAACCCAGATCAGGACTGCAACTTGCATAAACCAGTGGTAAACCCCTCCTGTTCTCTTCTAGCCTTGGGCCGGGAGGATACCTCAGGGAAAATGCGTTTGTCTGGGAAGCAAGACAACGCAGAGCAACACAGGTTTGGCTGGTCTGCGATAATAAGCATGTTATAAAAGGTTAATTAATTAGTCTTGCCAGAGTGGCCTCTTACCTAAGCGCAGAGCTAATGGCCCCAGCCCTTTTATCCACCAAGACCTTGTAGATGCAGAGGTCTTCCAGGAACCGAGGGTAGAATTCTCCCACCTTGAGCTGCAGTTCTGTATAGATCATGAGACATCTCATGCATCCGGTCCACATTGGGACGGTAGATGCAAAGGAGGCTGATTCGATAAAAGGCTGCATTTAGTTTAACCGTCTCACCGTGCACACTAAAATGTCCTCAACATTCACCCTCTGGTAACATCTCCAGCCTCAGTTCATGACTATAAAGGACCTCGCCATCTCTTTCAACTAGCCATACAATTCGATCCTGGCCTTACGACTCCCTTTCGTTTGATCAGGTCTCATGGCCATCTTCAAACCTTAAACTCCACCTCTCCAACTAATAGGACCTCTCTTGACTCTTGAACCACCCCAGCTACCTCTGCTGATTTCTCTGGGTAAGTCTGGCCAATTCTCGCCCTAAGTATCCTTGTAACCATGTAACTTCAAAAAATGTAAACTTCTTCCTCCCTTGCTGCCGCCTCGCCAAATCTGGGTGCATCCCAGTGTCTGGAGATCTTTCCCAGACACGCTCCTGATGTGTGATCAAATCGAGGCCAGCAGGACACTGTAATGGTAACATACAGCAAGCTGCCTGCACAGCGCCACCGGATTCGTTCCCCTCTCAGAAAACAGAATCTGCTGGGAAGGGGCAGCAAGTAGTCTACTGTAGGAGGCCTGTTGCGATGGGGGCAGGGTCATCCCCCATCGCAGCAGCCCTTCCTTTTATGCTGTTCAGCATATGTGGCCCATGCGTGGGCCTGCGCGGGGCCCATGTATATGCCATGTGTATGTTTCCAGCCCCACAGGAAGAGCAGGGAGCCCCCCCCCATTGGCGCCCTGAGCCATATAGGGCCGATTTCTAGAGCATCTATCTTACTGCCTCCCCAACCAACTCCCACCCTCCTCCAAGCACTAAAGGTGAGACCCGGAGTCACCCCTCCCGGATCTCTGTTGCCCTTTGCCTAGATAGTGGCCGTTTTATCTCGCCCGTGCAACTGCGCCGCTCTTTATTGCGACTCCCTGTCAGAGGGACTTTTTGGCTTACTGCACAAAAACCCAGACTCATTTAAAAGTGGAAAAGGTCGCTTTAATGTGACAGGCCAAAGCTTACAATCACAACGCATTAACTGGCTCCATGGCCTAACAAACTAAATAGCTATTTGAACAATCAATTAAATAACTTAAACATTTCCCATTTTCCCCCAACAATTAAATAATTAAATAACCCATTTCCTCCCTAATGATCCCTTGGATCCTACCGAATCCTTGCCCCTTTTCCAGGCGTCCCGCTTTCTCCCCAGGGGCCATGCCCCTCCAGGCTCAATACCTGATCCCCCGGGGTGACCTGCTTGTGCAAACAGCGCCACCCCCTCCTTTCCCGTGTCATTCCCCCATTGTGCTTCCCCCCCCACATCAAAAGGGGCCATGCCCCCGGCGCCCCGGCCACCTTTGACCCCGAACTCCCCTCTACACCAAACTCCTCTTACCTGTGACCTGCAGCCAGCCTGACCTGCCACATCAGCAACAATATTACACACACTTCCCCGATGCCCAGACCTGTCACACCAAGCTACCATCCCTACCCTCTTAACCGACCCCTAGACCATAAACCCCCCGCCCCCTCCTCCTCATAATCCACTGACGAACTACTCCCCCCATTACATAACCAACTTCCCTAAACAAAATGAAGGGGTGGGAGGGCGGGACAATCGCCAAGTCCTAACCGTCGCCTGTCTCCCGAACCTTCCCTGAGCCCTTAAGTACCCCGGGAGGGGCGCTCTACCCCCCGCGGCCACTCGCTGGCCGTGTGCAGCGCCAAAATACTCCCCGGGGGGAAACGCTACGCGTTCCCCCCGGAGCCCCCCTTTTGGCTTACTGCACAAAAACCCAGACTCATTTAAAAGTGGAAAAGGTCGCTTTAATGTGACCGGCCAAAGCTTACAATCACAACGCATTAACTGGCTCCATGGCCTAACAAACTAAATAGCTATTTGAACAATCAATTAAATAACTTAAACATTTCCCATTTTCCCCCAACAATTAAATAATTAAATAACCCATTTCCTCCCTAATGATCCCTTGGATCCTACCGAATCCTTGCCCCTTTTCCAGGCGTCCCGCTTTCTCCCCAGGGGCCATGCCCCTCCAGGCTCAATACCTGATCCCCCGGGGTGACCTGCTTGTGCAAACAGCGCCACCCCCTCCTTTCCCGTGTCATTCCCCCATTGTGCTTCCCCCCCCACATCAAAAGGGGCCATGCCCCCGGCACCAGAAAAACCCTCCCCCGAGGAGTTCTTTCTGCCCCACCCCCCCCCCAAACTTTTCCACCTCAAACTTTTTACCCAGTCTCCCAGCCCATAAACTAAGAAGAGCCACCCGTATTCCTCACCCGGTCATTCTCCCCTGCATGCAGAATCACCACCTCTGTAACCCCAAGCGTTCCCTCGTCCCTGCCAATATAGGAAGCAGCTGATCCCCGCCGGCCCCCCAACCCGTGCCGTCTCACCCCCCCCTTCCTTGTAACTGCACCCCTGTTACCTTCCCAAACCCTCTTTCCCCACTTCCTTCCCAGCCCACTTAACAATTCAATGGCCAACAAATCAAAACTTGCGTCAACTCCCCTTCCTTTCGCGCAGCATCTGAAAAAGAAAATACAAAATCACTGACAAGTCAAAATTATTTCAACAACAGTTGGCCCACCAAATCCTAACCACCTTCCCAACAACCCCATTATCAAACTCCCTGCCGTACCCCTTATATTTCCCAGACCTCCAACGTCCCAATCTTTTCACCTTGTCTTCTGACAAAACCCCAGCCCGGTACCCTCAGATGCTGCGCCCCTCCTAAAGTAATGAGTCCCGAAATCCTCTTCCTTTTCTCCCACTGCCACCAACTCCTTCCGCGATACCCCTAGCACCTGGAACTGGGCATAAGACCTTGCTCCCACGATCCATCCGAAACCACGAGCCCCTTCCCTTCTTATCCGTCTTAGACCTTTTAATCTTGATGTCTAAACCTTCTTCTGTAATTTGAACATCTTCCCACTACAGTCCCACTACCCCCCCTTTTCCCCCCGACCAACTCAAAAACCCTGAAAGTCCCCACACAATAACCACGTAAAAACAAGTCGCAGACAGCTCCCCTACAAGCAATAAACTATTTGTTCCACTTGTTGTGCCCAGTTTATTCCTTTACATTCCTGCATTGTCCCCCCTGCACCGGGGGCCCACGTGCACCCCCGCCCATGCAGGCCCTTTAGTTTATTCCTCCTCACGCCATTGCACCAGGGGCCAAACCTGCACCCCCGTCCATGCAGTCCCTTACATATAACTCTTCAAGCTCCTCGCGTTCATTACCACCTTTTTTTTTTTTTTTTTTTCTTCGCCTGCACCAGGAGCCCTAATGCACCCCCGTCCATGCCGACCCCTTTTCTGCCTTACTCCTCTCCACCGCTGCACCAAGAGCAAACCTGCGCCCCCGTCCATGCAGTTCCTTCCATATCACCATCTTCAAGCTATTTGCGTCCGTTACCACCTGTTTCCCACCTGCACCAGGGGGCCTAGTGCACCCCCGTCCATGCAGGCCCCCCCCCCTTTTTTTTTTTTTTTTTTTTTTTTTTACTCCTCTCCACCGCTGCACCAGGGGCCAAACCTGCGCCCCCGTCCATGCAGACCATTACACCTAAATCCTCTTCCGGCACCTCGCTTTTCTGTTCCACTTTTTTTTTTTTTTTTTTTTATTTTAGCTGCACCAGGGGCCCTAGTGCACCCCCGTCCATGCAGACCCAACTCCTCACTTCCCCCTGCTGCACCAGAGGCGCTCCCGCACCTCCGTCCATGCAGCCTGAAACCTACTCACCTTGTCGTGCGGCAAGCGTGAGAGCTTCACCCCCGTCGTCCCTGCCCTCCAAACGACAGCTACCTCCCCTTAACAATTACCACCTTTACATACCCCTTGCGGCCCTCCCCTACCTACGCGTCTTCCTCCTCACCCTTTTCCTGCCCCCTTTTCAGTTGCCCCAACCATCTTTCATCAAACCTTGTGCCCCCCCCTCCTTTTACATTAAACTGAGCCCGACCTACCAGCACACCCCAATTTACCTGGTATGCGGTCCTTCCCCCCCACTTCCTTGCCCCGCTCCTCGCCCTGACTCACTGTCCCCTGCCTGCAAACACTCTGTAACCGGATGCCGACCCGCACACCTGCTGCACTCGTGTTTAAATTTGCACATCCACCTCGTGCAGCCTCCTTTATTGAACGCCCAACATGCAGTTGAGGGCTGCCCTCCGCCTCCTCCCCCCACCCCCTCATGGGCGGGGCGACCAAGAAAGGGCCGGTAAGGCACAGGCAGCCCACTCGCCGTGTGCAATGTCGGGGCTGGCCTCGTTGGGGCCATCCATTGCAGCCAAAGATCCATATCTATCTCCCCCCAGACCGCCTGACTGTCCTCCGCCATTCTCGCTCTAAATTCCTCATCATACCTTACCCAAGCAAAGCCCCCAAAGCTCGTGAAAGCCTTCCTTATTACATCCATGTATTTAAGCAGGGCCACGCAACGCTCCGGGAATTTTTCGCAATACACGCTGGCATAAATGATAAACGCCGACGTCCAATTCTCAATGGTCACCGGGACCCTCGGGCGTGAAGCCAGCTCTCTCTCTTCCTCTTTAGACCCCTCTTTCGCTCTCACCTCCCTATGCAGCAACTTGAAGACATCCACAAATTCACCTCCCCGTATCTTCTCCCTGGTTGCTGCCATCAAATGTGCCCCCAATGGCTTTGTTATCCCCATGTATGGCAATTTCTTCTCCTTTCCCTTTACCTCCACCTCTTTATCTTTTTCCGCCTGCACCTCGAGCCCCAATGGTTCCACCACCTTGTCCGTTTGGACCTCCACTGAGCAAATGTTCTTTCCAACCCCTTCAGCTCCAAAAGCCTGCACCCCTACTTCCTTCATCACACCTTGTAGACCACCCCGGTCATCTCCCAACCCCCTATTTGTGACCCCTCTCTGCCATGCAGATGACCATTCCCTTTCCCCCTCACCTCTTTCCACGCCTGCCATCTGTGGCCTGGCCTCCACACCGCTGCTCCTCCTCTCCATTCTCAGAGGGCTCCTGCTGCGGGGACAAAACATGTCAGCACAATCGCCCAGCCAATACTTTCCTCGACCCATTTCGCCCCGACCCCCTTGTACTTCCCTTTCCCCGTCCCATCTTGAACTTCTTCTCTCCTCCGCCCTTCCCCTTTCCGCCCTGTAATCCTCAAATTCCCATTGCCCCCCGTATTCATCCCAACCAACTTCATCACCCCTTAAATACCATTGAGGGTGCGGGCTTCTGCCCGAGATGATTTGCAGATCTTCCTCCGAGCCCGGGGCGTCCGCCCCGCCACTCCGCTGACGTCTTCTCGGCGTGGCTGTGGGAACCTCTGTCTGGTCCTCTTCTCTTGGGCGAGGCGTTCCGACCTCCACCCTGACATCCTCATTGCTAGGGGCCGTGCTGTGCCCTCTAGGCTCTCCTTGCGTTGACTGAGGAGGGGCCGTACCAAAACCCTCATCCTCCATCTGCACAGCGGGGGCTGCGCAGCGCCCTCCGCCCCCACTCCTCCTATCCGGGGGGGCCGTTCCGCGCCCCACCCTACCCTCCTCAATTGACGGGGACCTCTCCCTCCTTCTCCCACCCGCGCTCTTCTGCAGGTATTTTCCCCCTCTTCCTCTCTGCCCTGCCACACCCACCTGCCCTCCACCCCTGCCCCCACTGTTGTTCCCTCGGTCTCTACCCACTCGAGCGCTCCCCTCTACCCTGGAGCTATCATACCCTTCCTCCCTTTCTGGCTGACCCCGTGAACTCATTAAACCCCCATCTGCCCTCATGTCTATCTCCCTCCTCATCTTCCTGCCCCTAGATTCCCAAATCTCCCCTATTCCTGCCGTAGGGGTGCAAGCCACCACCGCCGCCAATGCACCGTCTGCCGCCGCTCTGCGCTGCGGCCGGCCCCCACCGTTCCCTTCCTCTCCCGTAACTTCCCCTACCGCACTCCCCAATTGGGCTTTAGTTGCCCTGCTAATGATTTCCAGGGCCTTCTTCAAGGCCCCGGCATCCACCAGCCCCTTCTTGCTCGCCCCCCGGCCTGTCATTGTGCACACTAAATTGTGTGTGCCCAGCCAATACAACCCTTAGAAATTGCCCTAAATAATCTATGCCCCCGAGCCGGGACCTACCCGTGGACTAGCCCTTACGGCCTTGTAACCTAACCAACTCAAAAGGAGCAAAGCGCCCCCAAAAAACCCCAAACCACACACACACCTAGTGTGAAACCTTGAAAATATCCTCCCTAATAGAGCCAATGAATAGCAGGCCACAAATTTAACTAACCTTCCTTAACTGTATATATATATATATTTTTTTTTTTTTTGCTTCCCTACTGCTAAATTGAAAATTATAAATTAGCCAAAAATTTTTTTTTTTTTTTTATTCCCCCTGCCCCACTACCCCTTATCACCCTGCCCTCCCCCTCCCCACCCCTATTCCGGAAGCGGGAGCCCTACAAAAACTCCCAGAAGCAAGCCCTTGTTAGCACTTGCTAACAGGCAGAACACTGCCACCTGGCTGTGTCCGGAGCGCACCGCACTCCGCACTAACAATCGGGCGCGGCTCCTTTAAACCTGCCGCCCAGCCCCCTATAATGCGCGAGCGTTGGGAAAAACGCCCACGCACGCAGAACGAAACGATCGGAGCGGAGCGGGAGGATCTCAAAAGAGCCCCGCGTAACCAACTCCGCGGATCAGCTGCGGCTCCGCTCCCCCTTTAGCCCCCACCGCTGACACGAACAAAGAGGATGAGTAATCCTCAACCGACAAAAGGACACGGAGCCCCACAAGCCTTTCCCCCGCTCGCGGGCCGCCCACCTGCAGGCACAGGAACCTCGCTAGGCCGAAAGGACACGGAGCCCCAAAAGCCTTTCCCCCGCTCGCGGGCCGCCCGCCTGAAAGCACAGGAACCTAGATAGGCCGGTAAGCCGAGAGGGGTGTCTTATTTACGGCACCCCTCCTACCCAGCTACCTAAACCAACTTTTACTTTTATTTTTTTATTTTTTTTTTTTTTTTAATAATTACCTACCCGCCCTCTCGCTCCCTAGATCCCCTATCTCACCTGCACTAACCGACAGCTAGGCCCGGGGACACAGGGAAGGCTCGGGAGAAGGCAACGGGACCTGTGCAATCGCCAAGTCCTAACCGTCGCCTGTCTCCCGAACCTTCCCTGAGCCCTTAAGTACCCCGGGAGGGGCGCTCTACCCCCCGCGGCCACTCGCTGGCCGTGTGCAGCGCCAAAATACTCCCCGGGGGGAAACGCTACGCGTTCCCCCCGGGGCCCCCCTTGTGACTTTGGCCGCTTCTCCTGTCTGCACTGCCCACACGCCGGCCATTGAAAGCAGCATTTCTGCTTCCCTAATGCCGATATGCCCCATTCTGTCAAAAGAGAAGTCGCTGCGTTGTGGGAAAGCTTTTCATGGGGAGCAGTGTGTCTACAGTGTGTGCAATTTGTCTCTGGGTTTGATGCAAGTCCCGAACATTTCTCCCAACCTCTCTCAGACGTGCGCGTCTCTCTCTTCTCTCTCTCTCGTGCAATTGCACATGCATCCATCTGGCACCCCCTTTTCATTGTCAAGCTGCATTGTCGCCATGCATCTTACTTAATGCTTCATGTATGGTAATCGGTGCAATTAAGCTTTCACATGATCACCGGTGAACCCCGTGGAGAGGGGTGTGTTGGTGGGGGTGGTGGGATGGAGCTTAATTGACTCGTGGTTGCAAGCTCTGCAATGCTGCACCTGTACTGTGTACCTCCGCCAGGGAACCATTGCCGCAACGTGTCTAAAAATGTCTGTGTCTTGTGTTCACATTACTAAATGGATGTGTTTGCTTGTGGGACATTTGCACTGTTTTGTACCTTTTCTGTGTGATGGAAGCTTGAAACGTTGCTGCACAGGTTGCAACTGTTGGGCGTGTTAGTGAAGTTTTCAGTCTGTTGCTTGTGCTGTTCAGTGTGTGAGCAGAAACTGCGACTTCTGCTACCCGGGTTGCACCCGTACTGCATGTGTGCAACTAGGCTTCCTGGTTGCGCTGGTTCTGTGCGAATAAGCAAAGTTGTTCTATTTCTCCCCATTCCTTGCTTGTTCAGTGGGTCAGTGAAGTTTGCGCTGCTCCTGTCCAGGCTGCACTGTCTGATAATCTATGAGGGAAGCTTGCACGTTTGCACTGTCTGTCACGAGTGTGTGAGTGAATCCAACCCACCAATCAACCGGCAGAGAAGCAGTCCTCACTTGGGGTAGGTGTGCTTGGTGCAAGAGGGAGGCGTTTCTCGTCCAGTTTCCTGTCGGGGCCTGGGCCTGTAACCATCAGCAGAACACTGGACTCCCAACCAGTAATCCACCGAAGCCCCTTCCAACAGGAGCTGGGACCCTGTCGAGTTGCTGTGCAGGGATGGATACTACCAAACAGGCACTTCAACTCCACTCCAAAATGGCCACCGAGACCCTCACGGAAGCCGCATCGGCCATCCGAAGCTGCGGTGCAGCTCTTTGCAAGGCCTCCTTATTGACTAGTAGGTCCTGAAAAGGGCTCTGACCCCATCCGCCGGCTGCAGAGCTGACCCCATTCCAAAGCCCGTTTGTAAGGCTTCAGAAGCCTATCTGGGCCTGGGCCTGTAACCATCAGCAGAACACTGCGCTCACAACCAGTGATCTGCTGAAACCCCTTCCATCAGGAGCTGGGACCCTGCAGAGTCACTGTGCAGGGATGGATACTACTGAAGAGGCACAGGTGTAGACAGGGTAGGGCCTGAGTGGGCAAGGCCCACCCAAAATCTGTAAATGCCCACTAAGCAGCGCTGTGTGGGCACCAGTAAGGAGACCAGTGCCGGTAATCCCTTACCGACCCACTACGAGGTCCCTTAGCGGGTCCCTCCGTTAAAGCGTGGTCTGACCTGGTGTTATGGACGTGACCCGTTAAGGGACCAGGACGCAAATAGCGGGCTTGACATACGCCAGCCCGTTATTTGCGCCCTCCCCATTCCCATTGAGCCCTATGGGGGCTGAAATGGGAATGGGGAATGGCATTTTCAATGGGGACTTACCGGTCCGCAAAGGTCAGACTACACCGGTAAATCCCCATTGAACTAGACCAGTGCCGGACCCGTTATTGGTGGCAGTCATGGTGCAAATAGCGCCATGACTACCACCAACCTCGGAATGAGGCCCTCTGTCTTCATCAATCCACATACTTGTAGGTTCTGAATGGGGTCCCCTTGCAGGGGTAGCCTACTGTAAATACATGGTCCCAGACAGGACAGGTCACTGCCCTTGGAACTGAGAACTGGGAGCTTGCTTCAGGTTGACACAGTGCATATGAAAGAGGTGTTGGGGTTTCCTGTCTCCTTTGTTTTAGCCTGTTTGAAGAATACTCTATTAGTATGGTAATTATGTTAATTGCTGCCACCATCTGCAGAGGGTAAACAAACGAACAGGGCAGATCCATGGAGCCTTTGATAGTTAATTAGGCTGGCCATGGTAGGAGGAATGTTTTGGCCCTCCCCTTTCTCAGATGCATCATATACTCCACCTGTCAGATCCCTGATATGACATGGAGTACACCGGTCTATGTGTATGTCGTGCGGTGAGCATAGGCAAATGTGTTTTCGGATTAGCCCCACACATTTTCCAGAGGTTGATTTAAAAAAAGCCCAGGCGAGCGCTCACCCACTGTGAAGATCTTTGAATTCCTCAGTCCACTTGGGACCTACATGTACAGCCCTCCACGGCCGTTTTCCGTTTGTTTGTCCTACTCTGGCTCTATACACTCACAGTGCATATATTTTCTGCCAACTTTCCCCGAGTGCATATGAGCTGTGACTTTGAGTGTGGAAAGTATGGGTGTGTGTTGCACGGTCAGAGGTTTTCAGTGCGTGGCTCACTGAAGTATGTGCCTGATTGGATTTCACCAGGTAGTTTAGGGAATACTGTGTGACTACAGAGCATGCAGATCATCTTTGGGGTGCTCAGAGTAACTTCGGGTGTGCAGGGGGTTTCTTAAGATGTGCATATTTCGGCTTATGGGGTGCTTTGATAGGCCTAGTTGCTGAGTGTGTGCACAAAGTGGCCAAGGGTGAGTAGAGTGTGGCCGAGTCGGTGCAGATAACTATTGGCATGGCCAAGAAGGGAGCAGAGCATGACCGACCATAGCTGCAGAGAGAAGGCCTGAGGGATTTCCGCGCGTGGCCCTAGGAATATGCAGAGCACGGCCTTGCGGGGTGCAGAGTGATCAAGGCTTCTTCGGGGTGTGGTTTAAGTGAGGCTTAATGCAAGCGGGGGGGGGGGGGGGGAGCTGAGGGTATTCACAGCATAGCCGGTCAAGTGGCACAGCGAGTAGAGCGCTCACTTTGACATCTGTGCAGAGCCCCCTAACGCAGGTTCGAATCCTGGCAAGGCCAAACTCAGCCTTTCATCCTTCTGAGGTCGATAAATGAGCACCACACACTGTGGGTAATAATAAGCAGTGCACAGATACCTGAGGGTTCGTAGCACTATATAAATGCCAAATTATTATTATGACCCAGGGTGTGCAGCGACTCGCTGTGGGCGTGTGCAGTATACATACGGGTTTGTGGACAGTGTGCTCTTTGTGGGTCATAAACCGTCGGGGGGCGGGCTTCTTTCACTGCTTTCCCGTTATGGACTTCTTTATATTGACGCGGGTTCCCAATTGGTGACATGCCAAGAGCCCAGGGGTCTACGAGCATAGGATGTTCTCTTGCAACCGCAGCTACCAAGGAGCCGGCAGCTCAGTGCCCTCTTGTTCTTCTGCCACGAAGGTCTGCTTAAGCATCCAGTCAGCATGATGCATGGTGCGCCCTCCTGGTCAGTCCTTGCGGGAGTGGGCCCTCTGCTCTGCCCTGCCCGACCCCCTATTCTTCGCTCTTTAATAGGATTAGGAAGAAAGGGGATTTGCTGTGGTTTATCGTGAGCTGCCGAAGTCCTGAGCTCATGAAAGGAGACGTGGCACGGTGGGCCTCTAGCGGAGATTGAAACGCAGTCTTAACGGGGAGAAAACAAATTATGTTATGATAACAAGAAAGGGAAGCAGAGAGCAGGAATGGACTGAGGAGTCAGTGGGCCGTGCTGTCGGGAGCTTCGCACCCCAGGAGACTGCCTTTTGGTGGGAGCTGCTGCGTGGGAACACGTGTACCAATTAGTGTCCTCTCCAGTGCCCAAGGTCTGCCAGTGTCAGGAGGAGCTCAGGCCTTTCATGACTTCCCCCAGAGAGTTGGAGCTGCCAGACTGCCTGGCATAATCAGCATTGTCAAGTGCAGGTATTAATTAGGTTGGGCACATGTCTAAATAGCTGTAGAACCTAAGGTTCTGCTGCCTGCGCCGAGCGCCCTCATCAGTATAGGAGCATACATGCTTGGGCCAGACCGTATATTGCACATCTGTGTGCTGGCACACCTGGGAGGAACAGGTTAGTTGGGCAATGGATCCCTGTGTTTCGGCATGGAAGAAGGGTCATGCTGTCTGGGCCCTGGATTGCATGCATCCGCTGGGCCCGGGTCTGGGCAGGAAAGGTCTGCCAGGGTCCTGAATACCACGTACCTGCATGGCAATATGCCTCAAGCATACTTGATGGGGTTTTTGTTCCTTATATGTTAGACTGTTTACTTGGGCGGAACATCCTGTAAGACCCTGGCTTCCCATGCGCCCTATGGTAGCATGAAAGGGAGTCCTGCATTGTTTGAGGCCTGCATCCTCTACCCACGGAGGGTAGCATGCCCGGGGAAAAACAGACTCACAGGACCATGGATTCCTGTTACCTGTATTTCACTTAATTTATCTATAGAGTTTCTGCAGAGTGCAAAGATGTGAACTGAAGGGGAGGATGGCGGCGAGGTGGTCCAAGTGAAGATCAGTGAGCCTGGGGTGGTTGCTATGGCCGGCAAAATGTGGTCATGTGGTTTAAGCCTAAAATTAATGCGGGCCGCGTGGTACACTGTATGGTATAGGCTGTGCATGGTTCCTGCTGGAAGACCTGCTTAAATGCCGCGGCAGTGGTTGACATGGGCTAGGCCTACTACGAGACCACTCGCCCCTGCAAGGGTTTTCAGGGGCAGAAGTCCTCCACCTTGGAAGTGTCTCTGTGTCTCTTTTTCGCTAAAACTAAATCCCCCCAAGACAGAGTTTATTCTCCTCTCTAACGCTGCACCTTTCTTTGCACTCCAGCACTGGCTCGCTGCACTATTTCTGCTTGGTATATCCCCGACCTTTGTCTCTTCCACTCAATCCCTAGGCTTTACAGTGGACTCTTGCCTTTACATACAATCCCACTCTTATTCAATCTAAAAATACTGTTGGTTGTATCTTCATCTATATAGTTCCCTCCCCAACTAATTGCTGTACCGCCGTTCGGACCTGCGTACTTTCCAGGCTACGCGGCGGTAACTCTCTTCTTTCCGGTCTGACTGCATCACTTGCTCCACTCTGTTCTTCATTGTCCTGCCCGCATGCTCTCTGGGTCCCACTGCTTCTCCTACATATCCAATATAAGCTGTGCTGCATCAAGTTCAAGGCACCTGCTATTAGGATTCCCATTGATCTGTGCCTAAAGCTTCCATTAGCCAGAATATCCCTCACCTGGAAATGCCTATGTTCTCTCGTGCAAGACGCTACACATTCAGGCCTTTTCTGCAGCCACACATTGACTGTACAATTCTGTTCCCGCCTACATCAGGCAAATCCGTGACCAGCTTGCTTTTTCTTTACTCTTGCCTCCCCTTCCAGCTAGTGCACAGATCCCTGAAGTTTCTGAATCATGTGTAATCTTTTGTTCTAATGCTCTTTTTCCATAGTTTTGTTATTTCTTAGATCAGGCTATCCTGTTGCCGTTTTTAATTCAATTGTTTTGTACAGCACCTTGAGCCATCTTCGAAGACAAAGATAAAATTATGTGATGAGTCAGTATAAGGGTAGTGGAGGACCTTAAGAAGCCTAAAATCGTACAGACCCTCCGGGCGACCACATTCATTTGAGACCTGGGTTCAGTGCTTGCTCCCTGGAAGCAGGCTGCAAGCCCAATTCAGGTGGTCACAACAATGGGAGAGATCTTAAGTCTGCTGGGCCTGCTAGCTAGTCCTCTGTTTTAGATGTGTTAGGGCAAAGGCTATTGTGGGTACCTATCTGTTCCTTGATGTGCAGTAGGCAGACAGTACTGTCTTGCTGGCCGCCAACATGGCTACGAGTGATGTTCAAGTTGGGCGTTGCCTCCTTCCCTTCTTTATGCTAGCTTGTCTCTGGCAGGGTCAGGCTGCTTACTGTGTTCCCTGTATGTATGTATAGCTGTCTGGTAACATGCGTGGATGACATTTCTATGGCTTCTTACCTGTTTTTTTCTTTTCTCTGTGCAGAACACTGATGACCTGCTAGTGGCTTCTGCAGAGTGCCCGAGCGACGACGAGGATTTGGAGGAGTGTGAGCCTAGCACTGGTGAGTTTGTTTCCCGTCCCCCTCACTCCTTCCACTACTACCCCCCCACCCGGAAACCATACTTAAAGGCCCCCTTAGCTCTGAGTCTGGGTAGAACAAATTCTAAAACTTCTGTGGTTAGAAAGAAAGAGGGATTAAGGTCCATCTTGTACTACCGAGCTCCAATACCACCTTCCAAGTCACTTCCCCTTTCGTTTTGGCTCTGCGTGGATAGAATGGGGATGAATTATTGTCGTTCTACAGAACAGCAGTCACACACAAATACAATTGCAATAATATTGAAACGACTGCCCTAGTGGCAATGGCTTGTCTTCAAGCAGACTGAACATCCATCCACATATCTGTGGAAGCAAGAAAGAAACAGATGTGTTCAGTACTGTAAGGTGGAAGTTTAGCAGCGATAAAATGGGCAATACTTCACCGCCAGGAAGAAGCTTTCTTCAGGGTGAATATCCTGTGCCACATGTTCGCATCATCTCTTACACTAACATGGCTGTGTCTAATGGAAAAGCCATGGAAATGTTCCATAGTCCGCCAGCCAAAAATGCTTTCAACATTCCTTTCACCAATGAGGCATGTTTTTAATGTCTCGTCATACACTGTGATCTTGCATGTGAGAATTTAGCTACTCGGGAAACTTCCTCATGTCATAGCAAACCTTTGGGCATCTTCATAAATGTCCCAAAAATTCCAAGGAAGCGTTCCTGCAATTGCTGGGATCTCCTTCAAATGTCCAATTGAGTACTGGCATCCCTTTGTGATGCCCCACCAGTCGCTTTCAGTGCTTCTTTATGTTCCTTCAGATGGCAGGAATTCTCGATGAATGTCATTAATTGGGGGCCTGGCCCTAATGTCGTGTTAATCATTGGTGCATCTTAATGTACAATTAATCTCTGACCTTTGTCCTAATATCCAATTAATCACTCGGCATTTCCCCAACACCCATCAATTTCTGGTGGTTATCATAATAGTCTGTTCATGACAGGGCCATCTTTGCAATGTCCCACTGGCCGGCTTAGATGGTCCTAATGCCTTAGTAATTATTGGGGAGTCTTCCAAATGTCCTACTAGTCACCAGACTGTTATCTTAAGACCACATTAAAACCCAGGGTTCTCTCTTATGTTCATTTAATCATTGGGGCATCTTCCTAAAGTCCAAGTCATCATCTGTCTCCTTCCAAATGACTATTTCATGATTATGACATGTCGCTAATGCCACATTACCAATGGCCCTTTAGTGTAGCATAACTGATATGCCACATCACACATTTGCAACATACACTCATAAAACACCTGACCTACCTCTTGCAAGCCTTCCAGCCAGATCACTTAGTGAAGATTCGGTTTACCCTGCACTGTTAGGATAACCCATCTGTCCTTTACTAATTACTAAGCATGTCTCCCCAATCCTCGGATGGCTAGTGATGGTTATGTTTAATGTCCATGAATTATATGAGACCTTTGAAAGGGTCTATTAATCCATGGAAATCTTCCCCATAGCCATCTCACCATTGTTTGCAGAACCCTCTTATACCCCAACCACGAGATGCTCTTTCTAACATATAAATGCTCAGGCGCACATACCATGTGATTCACTGATCACCATTTGCAGAATCCTAATATACCTGAAAGACGAGGAACTCTTTCTAACAAACAATACTGAAGAGGGAATCCCATTGATCATCATCTGTGGAACCCTAATACGCCTCAACCACGAGGGACTCTCTCTAATGAACAGTGCTAAGGAGGGCACACCATGTATTTCACTGACCGCAATTTGTAGAAACCTAATACACCTGTGACGAATCAACTTGCGGACACCAGTGGTACAGGGATGAATATCGGTTTCTAAATCATCAATCAGCCCCACGCCTCCAGCACACCAGAAGGAAGGGATCCAAACAGATTGGAAACACAAGCAAATTATAAACTTCCTTGTCCAATTTTGGTAACGTGGATGGAACAGCAATATTGTCACCGCAAGGTCGTGGAGCTTTGGTTAGTTGCAACACAACGAAAATACAATTATTACTCAATGATAAAAGGGAATGTCCAGTCAATGTTGTATGAAAATATCTACTTTATTCTTATCAAAGCAGACAGTTCTAGCACACAACAAAATACAAACCACCATGTAAGGGAATGCAGAGGACAGACAGTTTCAAAGAAGGAAAAGGGATGCACTCTGGATACTGACAGGAGGGTAGTCGGTAAAGTAATTAATCGCAATAGTTCAAGGATACTTGGTTTCAACAGAAAAGAAGCAATGGGTTGTAAAATTGCACTAGGAGTCTTCAGAGAAGGACAAGGGGGACAGAACCACAATGTAGCTTGCGTTTGTAGAAGTTCTTGGTGCTCGACAGGGTCAAGTTGGTTTCAGGGCGCCTTGCAGCTTCTGCAACAGTGTTCCAGATGGGAGACAGCTGCGGGTATCAGGTGGCAGGCAGTTCGGCGAGCAATGCTGGAAAGACAGCTGCAGGCTGGCCTACACGGCAGCTCGGGGTCAAGAATTGCTGGCTCTGTGCTGGTCGGCGGGTCTGAAGCACTGGTCGAGGAGTCTCAGATGGTGTTATCGATTGCGGCATGACAAAAGTCAGCGGTGCAGTCGGTTGCAGCTCGAGGAGCTTGACTGCCTCAGAAATGTCCTTTAAGGCGGACGTCGGAAGATGCTTGTCGATGCACTCCTCCTAGCTTCTTCACTGGACTTGTGGTGGATGGCCCAAAGCTGAGGAGAGTGTTGTGGCCAACTGCCTTGTCCTGGATTTGGTTCAGAGACTCTTTGGCAATTCCCACCTAGGAAGCTTGCTTGCAGAGCCTAGAGGGGCATGCTGTGTGCTGGCTGGGTACCGGTTCTGGAGCTGCTGCAGAGTCCTCTGTATTCAGTATCTCCCTCTGTTCCCTGGGAGATGTTTAGGGGAGGGATCTTGCTTCCCTCTTTGGAAATCCTGGCCTTCCTTCACTGGCAGAAGCTGTAAGGCAGACTGTACCTCCAGTCAGGGTCCAAATTAGTTCTTCTTGTTACTCCTTCCAAAATATTCAGATGATCTGGCCAAAAGTGGGGCTAGACCCTCTTTTAAAGCCAGATTGGCCACAGTGATTGGTGTAGGCAAAGCCTACCTTAATGAACCAATCCTGGGTCCCCACCAACAATCTCCTGTATACATGAGGTCTGTCTTAAGCAGAGTGCTTTACAACAGAAAAGGTGAAGGGGTTAAAACATGTAATACTAAGTTCTACCCATCTTCCTGTCTGTTGTGGATCAAATGGTAGCTCTAGTTAATGGAGCTCTCTGGGGTTCCTGATTAAAACGGCAGGTTTCCCTTGAAGCTGCAGCGAGAACAGACTTTCTGGCTCCATCAATACACATTCTCGTACCTTCTGAATGGGGTCCCCCTGCGGGGGTTGCCTACTGTAAACACATATTCCCAGGCATGACAGGTCACTGCCCTTGATACTGAGATGCGGGAGCTGGCTTCAGGTTGACACAGTGCATATCAAAGGTTGTTGGGGTTTCCTGTCTCCTTTGTTAACCTCTGCAGCCAGGTTCTGTATGGGTCTGTTTGAAGAATACTCTATTAGTATGTTATTTGCTGCCACCATCTGCAGAGGGCAAACAAATGGACGAGGAGGATCCATGGGGCCTTTGATAGTTAATTAGGCTGGCTATGGAGGAGGAAGGTTATGCCTTCTCCCTTCTGAGATGCCTTGATGTACTCTTGGTTGTCATATTCTAACTAAATATGACAGGGGGCCGGGCCTCTAGGCTGTGCCCACCCACAGTGCACAGGTCTATGTGTATGTCGTGCAGTGAGCATAGGAAAATGTGGGCGGATTAGCCCCACACATTTTCCGGAGGTTGACTACCATCATTCCTCACAACACCTCAACCAGAGGGGACTCTTTCTAACATACTGTGCTGAGTATGACATACAATGTATTTCACCGATCATGTTTAGCATAATCCTATCACACCTCAAACATGGGGGGCTCTTTCTAACATACAGTGCTGAGGCTATTCCATTGATCATCATTTGCAGAATCCTCATGCACCTCAACACTGGAGGGCCCTTTCTAATACACAGTGCTGAGGCGGGGGAGGAGGTACAATGTTTTACAACCATTATATTTAGCAAAACACTCATATACCACAACCATGGAGTGTTTCCAACATACAGTGCCCATGAGGGCATACCATGTATTCCACTGATCATCCTTCGCATACTCTTCACATCTCAACCACGGGGGACGCTTTCTAACGTATAGTGCTAAGGAGGACATACCATGTATTCCACTGATCATCCTTCGCATACTCTTCACATCTCAACCACGGGGGGGGGGGGGTAATGGGGGTCTTTGTAACCTACAATGCTGATGTGGGCATGCCAGGTATTCCACTGAATTAAGGAGGGCAGTCTTGGAATGTCAGAGAAAGTGTAAATCTAGCAGAAGATGCATGTATTCCGCTGGAATGCAGCCTAGTCCTGAGTGATTGCTTGTGCAGAGAGAAATCCATTGACAAAATATAGGACCATAGTTTAAGTATCTTTTTCTAGATTTGTTGTCAGTAGATTTCTTGACTTTTAACAAGTGTGGATTCAACAAATTATTTGTCACCAGGGGGGATGACAAGTGTGCCGGTTGTGGAAAAAAACATGCACTATTTCCACGTACCGCTCTGCTAAAGTACGAGTTTCGTTACCGAAGCTCTTCATATACTTCTTCTTTTGTGTGGAGCAATTTTCTTCCAAGCAAAAGCATTGCTGCATGCACTATTACCCCATACCATAATATGATTTCCTCTTGGAGTTCTATGGGATTCCGAAATAAGGAATAACTTAAGGGTCTGCATGACTTAGTCGTGCGGGCCCTTCCAGTTACTGCATGCGTACTGCATGCAGTAACAATAATTCTGTTTGCCAGTATTTCTGCTGGTATTACCAACAAACTCGTAATAACCTCCTAACTAATCGAAAATGGTGTGGTCGGCATTGGTAATGAGTTACCCAAAACCTTAGCATGTATTGATTTGCAGATATAAAAAACATACATGCACCCACCACCCAGGAGAATGCTAGCAATGATTTGCTTGAACATTTAATATTAGCACCCACAGCGGGTGGGTCAACCAATCAGGTTGCTCAAAACTCTGTCTGAACCCAACAATCCAACCCCGAGTTCTGAGCAACCTGAGTAGTGGAGGCACCCGCTGGCCATGTTCCCTCCCATTCCCACCTCCCCGTCTCTCCCCGTCTCCAACCCTCCCCTGTCCCGCCATCCCCCACTCACCTGCTGCGTGAACGCCGCACCTTAACCGACTCCACCGAGGGCCACTATAGAAATGGAAATGGGGCTCAGAAGCCCTGACTTCCAGTATCATGGCGGCCATGTTAGGTGAGGAATGGATGCATTTGTATGCATCAGCGGGTCACACACTGTTGGCACCCCAAGGGTTAGTCTTGGGGTGTTAATAGCAATAATAGCAATAAGCTCCTGTTCTGAGGGCTTCACCGGTATTAACAGCGCTTCCCTCAGGCCTATAATTTGGGGCCTCGGCCCATTACCATCCGCAGAATCCCCAAAGGGAGCTTATTGCTGTAGTAAAGAGTAACATGTTAATGAACTGCAAGAAGTCAAATTACTCCTGGCCTGTTTTTCACTCTTGCCGAAGTATTTTGTACATATAGCTTAGAGACTGAAATATTGTGTGTATTGTGCTCATGAATGAAGTTGCTAACACAGAATAGATGCAAACATCTAGCACCCTCCAACAAGGTTTGACCTCCATTGGCTTCTATGGGCCCTCTGTCCAAACAGATCTTATTTCACCCTCCTGTACTTACAATGCCTAGCAGTGATAGTTAAGCTGCATCTGAGGGATACCAGTTCATGCACACATTTGCTTTCTAACCAGTTAGAGTGGGACTGACCCATCTCTAGCTGAGGGAAGGATTTGACGCTAATAGCTGTTTTAAGCGATTTTCTGAAGTTGATGAGATCTTCCTGAAGCCGCAATAACAGGGACATATTATTACAAAGGTGTGGGGATTCAGGTGGGTAACGCCATATTTCCTATTTTGGTTTGTTGTTAGTCCCTCTGCGACAGCTCTGGGTTATGTGTCTTTTTAGGTGGTGATGATGATGTATTTAGGTCCCCTGGAACATTAGGCTAGTGCGCCGCGCAGAGGTTTTTGAGGTTGATCCACTGGTCACTGGAGAGCCGTGAAAGAATGAGGGCGCAGGTGTGGTGCAATGTCTGATTCTGAGCCCCAATGTCATACACAGCGTCTTATTCTGGAAGGAGTGTTTGGAGCTAATTCATATTTTTTATTTGGAAGACCCATATAAAGACCATTGAAATATTCAAGAGATAAACTAACTAGGGCTTTTTGTGGCCTAAATCGAGTAGGGGCGAATTGTCCTAAACAGATGTAGTTAAAAGTGTGCATAGCGTACACATGAGTTGACAAACTGAGCATGTGCTAACCTGGAACCCAAGGTTATCATTAGGTTTTTAATGTTGTGTCTTAAAGTGAGTTGGGGGCTCATGTTCATAGGCCAATTGAAAGGAAGGTTGTGTATGATTAGTCCTACAGTGTGTCTCTTCAATAATAACAACGAACCCTTGTATGCCAGCAGCTCTGTCCCAATTACAGCATAATTCTATTGCTTGGCAATTGTTAAGAAACTGATTGTGGTGTGGGTTGGGGGGACCTATACCTGCTTAACATGCGGAACATCTTTCCCTACCATCCCCAGAGTGGAGCTGCCCCTGTGTGTTGTGAATGGAGGGGTTTAGGTCTAGAATGAGGCCTACCTCAGCAGGCATGTACTATGATCTCATTCCTTATGAATGCAAGGTTGAAACAATGGAGTGGTTCCCTTCAACAGTCAAGTCAAGGTGAGTCTTGTTCTGAGAAAGTCTTGAAAGCCCTCTTTCTTATTGAAATGTGCCTACTTCTAGTAAGGTGCAAGGGTGTGCCTTGGCTGAACCCAAGTATCAGTTTAGCGGGCATAAAGGCTTGGTGCCCTTCTCTGGCCACATTATCAGTACCATGATTTTAACAAGTTTAAGAGCTAATGAGGCTTACTTGCAAGTTCCTGCACTCAGAGACTTTTTCAGAATCCTGCCTGAGGGAATGATAGCGCATAGGTAGCGCGCCCCCTTACTGATGTCATTAGCCAGGCAAGCACGAGGATGCATTAAAACATGGAGCTTGCTGATGGGTTTTTAGATCCTTTGATTCCAGTTTGTTGCAACCGCATTTGGCCTTTGACAGATTTGTGCTAAACCTCCCTTTGTGGGTTTCATAAACTTCTTTAACAAGGTGGAGTAGGGATGTGGCAGGAGAGAGGAAGGAAAGGGTACTTTCTCAGTGACGTAAAAGTGACTTAGCATAGTGGCTTACTTCAGAGCTGACCAGAGCCCAGCAAAAATTAAGCGTGATTGGGCGCTCTGTGTGCCTGCACGTTGTACAAACTCCTCACACCCGAGTGTATAGACAGACAAAAAAGGGGACAGCCACCAGGTTCTTCTGGTGGTAACAAAGTTAAGGAGTATGTTTGACGTGAATGACTTATTCGTACCGGTCAACTCATCATCCCTTTCGTCAGGACTCAGGGGAAAACTGAAAAACATGTATTCAGTTATAGAAGAGATAGCCAAAATGGTTCTTTAAGGGGACTGGCCAAACAGAGTATCTGACCTGGGGCACATTCCAACAGCATAGCTTTTAAAAGACACACATGAAGCAGGGAGCAATGCTTTGCAGATGATGGGCCTCATTACGAGGTAGGAGGTAGCCGTGGTGCTACCCCCTTACCGCATTCCAGGTCCGGGTTCTCGAAATAGAGACTTACCGGGTCATTCCAACCTTGGAGGACCCACTAAGTCCCCATTCGGAGGACCATTCCCCATTCCCATTCGAGCCCCCATAGGGCTCAATGGGAATGGGGATGGAGCTAATAACAGGCCCGCTAATAGCAGGCCCGTTATTAGCTCCCTGGTCCCTTAGCGGCTCGCGCTAAGGGTGCCTGGTAAAACCAGCCGGCCTTAGTGGGACCCGCTAAGGGACCTCGGAATAGGGCGGTAAGGGTTTACTGGCACCGGTCTCCTTACCGGTGCCCGTTAACCCTTACCGCCCACCTCATAATGAGGCCCGATGTCTTTATGGACATAATGCTTGAAGACGATGGATGCCACCTAATGCGCATGGCTCCTTAGCATGCGACACACATGCCTCCTTGTGTCAGGTGATTGGAGGCTTAGATGATTGTTTGCCTGGGAAGGAACCCCCATGAGAATGAGCCTTTATTAAGAGCAAACTGCGTTTGTATTAACGCCCAGATTAAATATAGTGAACTTTTGAAGAACGAAACAGTGAATCATTCTCTGGGCAACAGAGGAAGGGTTAATGGGAAAAAACAATTACCCAAAAGAATGCAGAGATCATCTAAATCTTATACTAGAAAACTTGTGTTTGAAGAACAGCCCCGTCCTTAGGAAGCAATCAGTAAGAATTGGAAGAGGACAGAGGCTGTAACCAGTTGTCGTTTCTGGCCAACGGAACCTCTACAAAGAAAACTGATTTTTCAAGTTACCAGTTCAGGATAATTAATTGTTGAAGGCTAAATTTACATCCCCAATCTGGCTGAGACTTCCTTACTTAAGGGCACAGGAAAGGAAGTACTTCCAAATTGGGCTTTGTTGGATCGCTTCACATGGCTGTTCCTGTTAGTCACTCTTAGAACTTCAGTCTGCAATGGAATCCCAGTCACCCCGAGGCGCAATGGATAGGGAGAGGGTCCGGCCCAAAATCCCAATATCTGGATGAGATATGTTTCCTTCATTAAGGCCCATCCAATTAGTCATGTCTTTCAAGATCCCTCGAAAAAACAATTATCATGGCAGTAGTCTAGAAAGGTACATACCCCCCCCCCTCTCCGGATCCATGCTACAGGCTCCAACACAGTAGCTCACAATATCGGAGGAGAGTGTGAGAGGTAAAGTAGGTGGGGGCTCAAGAGGTGAGCAGAATAATATGGCCACATAGGAAGATTAGCTGTTGGTGTAAAATGTATTCCCCCAAGGCATCAAAAACCTTCATCCCAGCAAAAGGGGTCCTTTACCAGGCCTCCTAGAGACCTGTTTGAGAATGCGGCATTCAGTAACAAGGCTAAAACCGATGGCACTACGCAGCTTGTGCCTTCCACAAGGGATGGTACAACAGGCAGGAACAGCTTTGAAGAGAATGGTTCCAGGAGACTGGAAATCTGTCTATACTTTCGGAGAGAGCGAGGGCAGGGCCAAAGCCCCTTTTATAGTACATCATGATTTTTACTGCAGCAGTGCCACACATATGGGTCTTCTGTGTAAAGTCAGATGGACAACAGAAAGGTATTCAGCACCTTGTCAGTGGTTAGCAGCCATTTCCTCAGCAACCAATAACAAGGAGTATCGCTTGGCCTCTGTCTGTACCATGTCAAAACAAAAGAAACTCTCCTGTAATTTCAAACCTGACCACTCTAACACTCGCATGAACCTTGGCTCTGAAACTGGGCGATGCAGGGCGGCCTATGAGTGCCTGAAGCCAGCTTGCACATTTGTGGAACCAGCGGTGCTGATGAGGCCGAGCTTCGGAGCAGATTACAGCCTTCTTGCCAGCAGTGCTAGAGTGGAATGAGACCTTCTCATAGAGGGGCCAGACGTAGGCCCTTTGGTATTGGCCACCATTGAAACCCCACTGGCTACTTCAGGGCTAACCATAACTTTAAATGCTGTCTAGTATCCCCACTATTGTGCTTGTATTTTCGTAGGCCTTAACGGCACTTTGCACTGTGCTCTAGTATGAAGTGACCAACATATGTCAAGATTTCCTTCGGTAGAAGAAGTGGTGGTACTAGCCAAATCCTGGATCATGTGTGAACTCTCTGGGAAGAAGAGATCAATCACCTGGTAGGGACTGTACAAATAATGGAACTTACCGGATGCCTAGAAAACCTCCTCTGTTGCTGCATAGCAAATTCCTGGAGGGCCCACAAGGCCACACAATCACTAAAGAAGCCGGTTATTCAAGGAAGAGAAAGAAAGGGCGCCTCGGAGCATCCAATCAAGCCATAGATGCACAGACCTAGCTAGGGCAGTACAAACACACACAAAGTATGGGCCAGGTCTAGAAAATGTAATCTGACATGAACGGCTTTGGTGAAGCTGGCAACAAGAGACCTAGATGATGGGGGCCTCGGCACAGAAACCATTCTGACCAAGACCGCAGATATTTGGGTCCCTGGAACCATGCCGGGGCGACACCTAGGGGAGGGTCATTACATTTCCGATCCCCTGCCAGGATTTCTTATTCCCACATATACAGGCTGGTCCCCTCAACTCACTGACCACTCAGCTGTACCCCACAACACACAAGCAGGAATTCAGAATTGCTACAGGCTACCTACCCCCACCTGCCACTCGCACACTTCACACTCCTTCATGGAGATGAATAGGTGCTACAGGCACCACAACCCGCAACCAGAACCAGTGGCACATCACTACAACAAACTCTGACTGGCTTATGCCTGTGATCACCCCATCCCACAAACCAGGACCATCCCCTCACACAACCTACACTGGAAGGTGATGGGAAGGGCAACTGGAGATCTGACTAGGCCATCTACAGCACCCACATAACAACACATAGCATTAGCATGTCCTTAATCTTAATCATCTGCAACTTGCATTTTGTGATATACTACAAACATATTTAGAAAAGCAGTTGAACACACGAGGTGCGCTCCTATGCAATCCTCCATCTGCCCACAACAGCCCTCCTCTAGCTCCACTCACACGCATTTAGTTGCCTTCGGGGGGGTGGGGGCTCCAGTTAATGTGAAGAACGGTATGCCTTTGAAGTCTCGTCCATCTCTGCTCCTCGCACCCAGCCTGATGTTTTTAGAGTCGAACATCTCTAGGCACTTCTGCCATCTCATTGTAAAAGGTTCTTCCCTGAAGCTTGCATCACAGATTTCACCCAATGCAACCCAATGTACTTCTTACTTTGGCAGGTTTGCAAGATCAAAGAGCACAGAGGAGAAACATTGATTGAATTTAAACTCAATAACACACTCTATCACTTGAGGCAGGGCCCGGGTCCCCATAGCAACATAACAGCACTGAAGTGGTGGCAACACGATTGCAACACACATAACTGCAATAAACTTAATATTACAGATAGGGCCTGTTAATGTGCAGTAATTAATAGTAGTTGCAAATCTGTTCTGGGTGACCAACAGCTTTAAATTTCATGTGACATTACGTTCCTGTTTTTAGGGTGTGATGTCTCCTTGGCGGATGCTTAGGAAATGTAAGAACAAATGGGGCATGTTTGAAGCCTTTCAAAATCCAGAAGGTCTTAAACCCCATTGTATTAACTGGGGCTTGAAACTTCTCTCCCAAGAAAATGCCAGGCAAATGGTGACTCTCAAAGAGTGTTTGGCCAGTAACGCTGGTCAGAACTTGATGCAGTCCAGAAATGGTTTGCAGCCGTTCTTGTCTGGAGATTAACCATTAGGAATTTTGGAGAGACCTTAAGTAGCAAACGGTACATTTTTAAGCACCCAAAAAACGGTATTTATGATCAGGACAAGGCAGGATTCGATAGCCCCTTCAATGGCCTTTTATGGATCCTTCACAATGAGGTGTTGGGAAATATGTCATCGTGTTGATTTGCCAACAGGAGTTTTTTCGAAGTAATTTTTCATGAAAAATATATAGGGGCAAGGGGATAAAAAGGGTAAGGATACAAATATAGGGAAGGAGGGGCTTGGGTGGAACCCCCAAATATAACAACAAAAATAATCGAGTTTTTAAAAGTGATTTCGTCGAAAAGAATGGCTTAGAAAAACTCCTGCTGGCAAAGGGACATAGAACCAGGAACTAAGTGGCAAATTGTTCGAGCAGAATGCACGAGGCCGATAACATGGGTCAAAGCTTGCTTAGAATTAAAAGGAAAACGAACAGATTGGTTTTGGGGTGCTCTCCTAACAAACAGACGGGACATTTGGTGGAAAAAGTACATTATAAAGTGCATTGAGCCAGCCATATCGGTCACTACGTGGAGCATTTAAAGATCACTCCCCAAAGGAATTTGGAGGTTCCAATGCTGACACTGACAGGAGTGTTTTGAAGCATTAATTAGGCCGGGGGGGATAGCTCAGAAGCAAAGTGCTCACATTGGAAACAATATGATATCCAGTGTGGTGCCTAGAAGCTGGAGCAGTACCACATTAAGCAGCATATAAATACATTATTAACAGTAACTACTTTGGATTTTGATCAGAAATTGTATGCATGACTTCAACATACACAGTTTGTCATGCTTTTCACTTACCTGCCCACTATGCATGGGTGAAGTTCAATGACAGTTTTTTCAACAGGACACGGGAAAATTAAAGACAAATAACGTACGTGGTAGAATCAAAGAAAAATGTGCTTGTACGAAAAAAGGGCATGTGCAAATGATTTAATCATAGACAGGTGGGAATGCCGTCAAGTTATGTTCACATGTGGCACTTGACAATTGACATCTACGCAAAGGAACACAAGATGTCGATGTTCACCGGGACATCAACGTGGAAATGTGTGTCACTTGTTTCGCCCGTTAATGCATTCGCCAGCAAGGCAAAGGATTGCAAGATAACTAAATGCGCGCAAGGAGGTACCAATCAGCTTGCAACATGTCTGACAAGTGATGCTGATGGTTGCAACAAACACATACCTTACATGTACAAAAAAAGCCAAGTGCAACTTATGTAGTCATGTGCATTTGGGCATGTGTGCGACTCATTTGCCAGGCTTCTATAACATTGGGTTAAGTGGTCACTGCAGAGATAGGACACTGGCCGTAGGCGCCAGGTGCCCTATGTCACGTAGGGGCACTGTGGAGGAGGGGTGTAGAGCTGGTCACGGAGGAATAGTTTGCAGTGATGATTACAGCAACAGTGTACTGTTCATGGAGTTTGCCAGACTGGTCTTGTCTCTTGCCATCAGACTCTCCTTAATCACTTCTGCCTTGCAGACTCCACACCCACGCAGCAGGGATCTACCTAGAACTCCAATGTCAGGTGCTGTAAGAAGTCCATGGTTGCCCTAAAAACGTATTACAATGCCCTTCGAAAGTGTAAAATGCCCTGCTCTCTTCAAATCCTGGACGGGTCACCGCAGGCAGTGCTCTGCACCAATGCATGGTTGTTGCTGCTGATTACCATATGCGTAGCATGCACTGTATGTTTCACAGTACCTGCGTAATAAGCAGCTTTGAGACTCACATTAGCCACGTCCTCCGGTCCTTCCTGCCCAGCATAATCCCATGCGACTCCCCCACTGTGTTAGAGCATGGGCATCAGGCCATTACTCTCCCACTCTCTTGCCAACCATCAGCCTGCTCCCAAATAACTCATGTCTGGCTGCCAGAACAGGTGGATTGGCAAGCCTTCTCACTCTGCCGTGGCATTGCTGTCTCATTCCCATAGCGCTTCCGCCTTCAAACTGGCAGGTCAGAAGCAGGCAGCGCCAGCCTGGCCAGCTGCCTAGTCTTGGCCTTCAAACTAACAGGTCAGAAGCAGGCATCTGCAGCCTGGCCAGCAGCCTAGTCTTGACCTTCAAACTGGCAGGTCAGAAGCAGGCAGCGCCAGCCTGGCCAGCTGCCTAGTCTTGGCCTTCAAACTAGCAGGTCAGAAGCAGGCATCTGCAGCCTGGCCAGCAGCCTAGTCTTGACCTTCAAACTGGCAGGTCAGAAGCAGGCAGCGCCAGCCTGGCCAGCTGCCTAGTCTTGGCCTTCAAACTAGCAGGTCAGAAGCAGGCATCTGCAGCCTGGCCAGCAGCCTAGTCTTGACCTTCAAACTAGCAGGTCAGAAGCAGGCAGCTCCAGCCTGGCCAGCAGCCTAGTCTTGGCCTTCAAACTAGCAGGTCAGAAGCAGGCATCTGCAGCCTGGCCAGCTGCCTAGTCTTGGCCTTCAAACTAGCAGGTCAGAAGCAGGCATCTGCAGCCTGGCCAGCAGCCTAGTCTTGGCCTTCAAACTAGCAGGTCAGAAGCAAGCAGCGCCAACCTGGCCAGCAGCCTAGTCTTGGCCTTCAAACTAGTAGGTCAGAAGCAGGCAGCACCAGCCTGGCCAGCAGCCTAGTCTTGACCTTCAAACTAGCAGGTCAAAAGCAGGCAGTGCCAGCATCACGGGCTCCATATTGGGAGTTGCTCAAACACAACGTTGTGTCTAAGGGTTTCGCAACCTCCCAGCAGCGTATCCTAGCGGTCCTGTGTTTTTCAGGGTCCTCGTTGCTTTGCATTCGATAAGAAGCACTCCCGCTTGATCAGGCGTGCACGTCGGCACTGCCACTCTCCAAATGTGAAAATAAAGTCCAACAGCTGCCGAATTGCAGGCTGGGCGCCTCTGGGCAGCAGGGGCACCGCATTATCTTTACCAGTCCCTCCATCTAGTGTGATTCGATTTCTGCAAATGTTGTCCCTAGCTCGGTTCGGCGAGCGGCGGGAGGCTGGTGATATTCTCCCCGGCCCATCTTTCTTAGCAGTAGGTTCCTGCGATATTGTCACCGGTTTTTATCTCTCCCAGCAGCAGGGGGGCAGTAATCATCTGGCCGGCTTGCCGTTATTAGTACCAGAGCTTCCCAATTATTCTCTCTCCGCGCCATTCCTCTAAGCCAGGCACAATTCAGAGGCATTCTTGCTGCTACTGCACTGGAATCTCGGCTCTTGTGGCCGAGGCGCCTCGTGGGGATTGTCAAGGTGATGTTTTCATCATTACGAGTCCAGGCACAGTCAGGTACCCTCGCACAACCCACGCAATGCGGTCGCTCCAGCCTCCACGGCCAGGACAATGGTCCAGTAGCAGCCGGCTGCAAAGCCTGGGCCGGGGCCGCCAGTATGCAGTGCACGGAGGCAGCCAGCAATGGGGGACATGTTCACAAAGGCAGAGAAGGAAGACATGGCCGGCTACAAAAGGCAGAACCGCAAGGGTTCAAATAAATACAGAGGCCCATGGATTCTGAGGCCCGCAGCAGGCAAGGGAGCAACAAAACACCGAACAGGCAGGGTTCAAAGACGAAGAATGGGGCGGGATCAAAGGAGTGAAGAATAGAACATGCAGGGGTCAGAGAAAGCACGAACACAAGTCACAGAAACCAGGTCCAAGACCCAGAGTGCAGGTAGGTTCGGAAACGCAGGAGGGCGCACCACCAAAGAATGAAGAATTCACCCAATCAAAGCAGAGAACAGCAAGGGTTCCACACAACACATAACTACTCCGGCATGCCATATGCCTAGAACACTATATGATCCGAATCGCAGAACAGCGCAGATTCCAAAACTACGGAAAGGAACAAGAGTACAAGAACACAGAACTGAATAGGTTTACAAAAATGTAGACAGGGTTCCACGAACACTCAACAGTAGTGTTGCACAAATGCAGAACATATATATTAATAAAACAGGGAACAGCAAGGCTTTGCAACAAAGAGCAGTATGGGTTACCGAAACACAGGCCAGAATGGGTAACACAAATATTGAGCAGCAAAGGTTGCAGAAGGTTTAACTTACTTACCTGTAACTATTGTTCTCCAGCATGGGTCTGGCATGGATTCACATGCTCATGAATATTCCCCATCGTCAGGCTGGGAATCCTCCCTAAAAGAAAAAACAGTTTCATTTTCACTTAAAAACTGTACTTCTCCTCTAAACCAATCACTGTCCTCTGGGTCATACTGCCCCCATCCAATGACAGTCCTCTCCCCAAGCCCTCCTCTGGCAGCCATCTTCAGATTTGGTAAGCACGTAAAGTGGCAGTATGACCAAGAAGATCGCAGAGGGGACAGAGGAAGGGTTTGCATGTGAATCCATGCCAGACCCATGCTGGAGAACAATAGTTACAGGTAAGTAACTTGAACCTTCTCCAGCATGGGGTCTGGCATGGATTCACATGCTCATGAATAACGCATACGTAGCAGTACAACATTACACAACCACGGGAGGTTAAAAGGCTCAACAGAAGCAATTAAATCTTACCTCTGGAATAGGCTCACCTCAAACTAACAGGTTGCGTAGCACTGCTTGTCTGACTCTGGAATCCCTTTCGACACAGAAATAGTTCTTGAAGGTGTGCATGGACCTCCACGTAGCAGCCCTGCAGATGGCCAGCAGGGGCACACCAGACAGGAACGTTGTCATCGCATAGATCACTCTGGTGGAGTGAGCTCTCGGAAGGCCAGGCAGCGGTCGGTTCGCCAACCGATGACAATGCGCGATGCAGCCAGAGAGCCACCTCGAGATGGAAACCTTGGACAAGGCCTTCCCAAGGTTCACAGGACCAAAGTTCACAAAATGACGTGAGGTTTTCCGAAAACGCTTCGTATATGTCCCATAGAACGATAGGGTACGAGCAACGTCCAGAGAGTGCAAGGCCCTTTCCACCGGCGATAAATGTTTTGGGAAAAAGACGGGTAACAACAAAGGCTTATTGAGGTGGAATTCTGATGGAACCTTCAGCACGAAGGAGGGGTGCGTACGCAGCAACACCCTTGATTCGTGGAAAGTCAGATACGGTTGCTTGTAGGATAGGGCCTGGATCTAACCAACCCTTTTGGCAGAGGTGATGGGCACAACGAAAGCAGTTTTGCACGAGAGGAACTTGAGAGGGACCTGATGCATGGGCTAGAAAGGGGCCCCCATGAGCCTTGTCACAACCACGTTGAGTTGCCATGCCGGGGCAGGAGCCTTCACCAGCAGGAAAGATCGAAACAGTCCTTTGAGAAATTCCTTGACGAGTTAGTGGGACCAAAGTGAAGATCTTCCTGGAAATCTGGTGTAGCGGGAGATAGCCGACAGATGTACCTTGATCGATGCGTGTGCCAGTCCGGCCTTGGCCAAGGATAGCAAGTATGGAAGGACATGCAGAGCCGTGAACCCGAGCAGGATAACCTTCTGAGACCTGCACGACACAGCCAAACACTTACACTTTTGACCGTAGCACTTCAAGGTCGACAACGACTTGGCCTTGGCGAGGACCTCCCTGCAGTCTGCAGGCAACTGATATCCTTCAAACTCTAGGGCTGCAGGAGCCAAGCCCTCAGGTTCAGCGATCCTGGGTCATGATGAAGGATTGCGCATTCTTCTCTGGTGAGAAGATCTGGAACCACTGGTAGCTTGACCAGAGGTGACGCTGACAGGCTGAGAAGGTCCAGATACCAAATCTGCCTCAGCAACGCTGTGGCTATGAGTATCATCTTCCATGGACACTGTCTGTGTGCGTTGATGACTCGTAGCAGGAGCGGGAAAGGAGGAAAGACGTACTGAAACAGTTCTTCCCATTGGAAGGAGAACGCGTCCCCCAGACTCCTAGGCTGGTGGAATCTGCTGGCAAACGTCTGGCACTTGGAGTTTACTGCCGTCGCAAACAAATCTATCTTGGGCCTGCCCCATTTGATGAATAGACGATCCACCTGATCCCGACAAAGCTCCCACTTGTGGCAGGAGCGCAGTTCCTTGCTGAGGGAGTCTGCAATGGTGTTCTTGACTCCCACCAGGTGGAGAGGGACGAGAAACATCCCCTGTCTGACAACCCAGTGCCACAAGTCCTGCGCTTCCTTGGAGAGAGCCATGGGTTCGAGTGCCCCCCTGCTTCCTGATGTAGAACATGGTGGTGGTGTTGTCTCTGAAGATCCTCACAACCTTCCCTTTCAGAGACAGTAGGAACGACTTGAGGGCCCAGAACACTGCCTGTCACTCCAGGATGTTGATATGAAGAGCCTTCTCCTCTGGCAGCCACAGACCTCTGGCGTGTAGCTGTCCGGTGTGCGCTCCCTATCCCTCCAAGGAGGCGCCCGTGGTGACCATCTCCTGGTATGGGGCGTTCTGAAATCCTGTGCCTTGGGCAATGTTGGAGCGGGCGCCCCACCACCCTATCACCCGACAGAACTCGTCGTTGAGAGAGATCGTGTCCGTGAAGCTTCTGGACACCTGTATCCAGTGAGCGTCCAGGAACTCCTAAAGGGGTCACATTTGCAACCTGCAGAGCCGGATAGGTATATGCAGGATGACATCATGCCCAGTAACAACCTGATGGCCCACACTGTGACTATCTTTGTCGATGACAGTCACTGCACCTTTCCTTGAAGGGCTGCTATCCTCTCCTCTGAGGGCGATGCCAGGTAAGACACAGTATTGAGTCTGGTGCATAGGAACAGCGCGTTCTGCGATGGCATTAAGCTGGACTTTGGATAGTTGAAGGGGAATCCCAGATCCATCAGTAGCTGGACAGTCGTCTCCGTGTGTCCGTCAGTCAGCTCCTGCGAGCGGGCATGAATCAGCCAGTTGTCCAGGTATGGGTATACGTGTATGCGCTGTAGACGTAGATGGGCCGCCACTCGTGCCAGCCATTTTGTGAACACTCTGGGGGCCGACTTCAAGCCGAATGGTAGAGCCTTGAATGGTTAATGCTGTCCTTGCACTATGAAACATAGAAACTTCCGATGTTTCTTGTGAATGGGGATGTGCAAGCAGGCGTCCTGCAGGTCCAACGACGTCAAGAAGTCTCCTTTTTCCAGCTGGCCAAGCATGTGTTGCAACGTGACCATCCTGAACTTTTGGGACTTTAGGTATCTGTTCAGACGTCGTAGGTCTAAGATGGGCCTCCAGCCCCCTGTCTTCTTTCTGACCAGAAAGTATCTGGAGTAGACTCCGGAGCCCCAGAGCCATTGGGGAACTAGCTCTATAGCCCCTTTTTGCAGCATGGCCTGTACCTCTTCCAGGAGCTGAGGGATGTGCTGCTCCTGATGGGTAACCAGAGGGATCCGTGGCCACCTGCATTGAAACTCTAGGGTGTGTCCTTGGGTGAAAGTGTCCAGCACCCATCTGTCAGTGGTGATCTTTTCCCACTCGCTGATGAACCTCGTCAGCCGGCCTCCCACCGGGGTGCACGAGTGGGGGCCCGACGTCGCGGTCGGATCAAACTTGCTTCGGCGCCCGGCGTCCTGCCCTGCGGGTGACGGCAATGCTGTCCTCTGCCACTGTAGGCCTGGGAATCGCCTCTGTAGGCTTCTTGAGTTGTGGAGCTGGAAGGCTGATGGTACAAAGTGGAGAAACGTTCCCCGTAAGGAGCGAAAAGAAGAGCAGTTCTGCTGGAGAGTGCCCAGGGAACGGGGCGTCTCCGTATCCACTTTGATGGCTTGGAGGGACTCATTGACGACCTACCCAAATAAATTCTCTCAGTTGAACGGCATGTCCAGCACCTTCGCTTGGACCTCCTGATGGAAATGTGTGGCCTTCATCCAGCCTTGGCGATGAAGGCACACACCGTTCCCCATTTGCTGGAACCACATGTCTTCGACGTCTAATGCAACTGTGATGGCGTGATCAGAAGCTACCTCCCCTTATTGGAAGAGAGTGATTACCTCCATTATCTTATCATCGGGGAGGAACTCCAGAATAGACCCCAGCTTGTACCACAACTCACCGTCGTACCTGGTTAGGATCGCTAGTGCGTTGGCCGCCTTGATACTGGACGCTGTGGTGTAAATCACCTTCTTTCCCATGGCGTCCATCCTCTTCCCCTCGCTGTCTGGAGAGACTGAAGATAATGAGGACGAGATTGCCGACTGCTTCCTCGCGGCCACCGATACCACTGTATCCGGTGATGGCTGCAACCTCGAGCACTTGAGTGTGGAGTCCGGCACTGATATTTATTCTTCAACCTGTCCCGTTTGGCTGGAGCCGTGCAAGGGTTCTTCATGAGGGCCAGGCCCTCTTCCCAAATGTCGTCCATAAGGGGTACATGTCACGCTCACCTGATTCCCACGGAGGCGCAGGTCTGGCTTCGAGTGCTGATGCTTCTTCAATGGTGAAGCGCAGGACTCTGATGATGGACAGGAAGGGCCCCTCTACTCTGGCTTTTCTGGCTCGCAGGAATATTCCCCTGTGCGTGAAAAGGGAGTATTACCTACTGACGGAATAATGCTCAAGCCTCCCACTCCCTTCCAACCCTCCTCGATACACTTCCACGATTCCCCGTGAAGTCTCACCTTAGGGTTTGGAAGGATGAGCTCTCCATCCTGCTTCTGATGCAGGGGCGCGTTGAAACCCAGTTACTTCACTGGATTGAGGTTTGATGGGAGTTCAATATAAGCTTGACTATTCAGGTGAGGCGCTGTAAGAGTTCTGTTGCAAGTTCAAAAGTTCAAGCTTAATAATAATGTTCATTGTCTTATTGCAGCAAGCGCTAATGCTTATGTCTTTTTCCCCTTAGGGGCCGGGGTTCGGAATGCCGGAGATACGGCGGCGACCCGAAGTGTAAGTTCTGGATGAGCGTTCAGGTAATGTCTTTGCATTCGCTCATTCAATGTCTTTGTCTTTTTTCCCCATTGGGGCCGGGGTCCGGAATGCCTGGAAGCGGCAGGACCCGAAATGAAATGGGAATGACCCAACAGGTAAGTCTTAGAAGGAAACTGAGCTTTTCCTTTTTCCCTTCCTTCTCTCACCTTGTTTTCTTGTCTTTTCTCTCTAGGCTCTGGGAAGTGGGTGCGGATCCGGATGATCGCTGCTGAAGATGGAGGCGCACAGGAAAGGTGAGTGAAATGCAGCGCTGCAGCGGTCGAAAGGAAATGCTTTTAAAATGATGTCTTCCCTTTCAGGATCGTCGGTGTGATGTCCCCGTGATGCAGCTTTAGCAGGTAAGGTCTTCTTTCTCTCCAATTCCTTCTTATCTCCTTTTGCAGGCGACCCAGGATGCTGACAGGCGTGGCTGGAGTCCAGATGCAGGAGCTGACACGGTGAGCGTCCAGCTGCGAGGAGCAGAACAACGCGAAGCGTGAGTTGCTGATCGGGCGTGGTTTAAATAGCTTTGGAAGAAGTTCCAGGCATGTATCCTTCCACCGATCAAGTATGTATCCTTCCCCGACCACACCCAGGTGGAAAGTAGTCCCACAGGTAAAGTAGTTCCATTCAGGCCTCAAGAGGGCTTGGATGTAGCAGCATGGTCTGCATCAGGTAAGTGCACATTAAAACACTTGAACACATGTCTAGCTTTATGAGCCTGGCGCCTAAGGCACCAGGACAGGGGTCCAACATGAGCCTGGCACCTAAGGCGCCAGGACTGTGTCCAAAGGGCCCCAGCTTGGGCCCGCTGGCACTTCCCTGGGGGGAATGATGCCTGCCTCTGGGGTTGCTGGGTCGGACCTGGCTCCTTGGAGGTAGGCATCATGACAGTACAGCCACAATCCTCTTCCTCTTGGCTTCGAGCCTCTGCTACAAGAAGCCCTCCTTCTTAGTTTCCTAGGGCACTACCTGGAATAGCTCGGAGGCTCTGGAAATCATGGAGTGGAACGATCCCACCTCATCGGATTAACCATCCGCTGCAACGATATTCTCGTCGTTGTGGCTGTATCTGTCCCCGTATCCGTATCTGGATCTGCTGTGGGAGAAGGGACTCAACGTGGTGGTGGTGGTTGAAATGGGGCAGCGGTTGACGCTTTCTCTTCTTTGCTGGAGGCTGTTTGGGGGACTGGGGGACCATCAGTGCCCGGGCTGGAGGCATCCTCCTCTGGATCTCTGACACCACGGTGTGCAGGGTCAACAGAATATCCAAGGAAATGTCCCTCGGCTGAGATGGCAGGACAGGAAAATGTGGTCCTGCGCTGTCGTCGCCGACATCCTCCTCTTCAACATCCTTGTTGTACCCCCAAGGCGTGACATGGCTGCAGTGACTTTGGCATAGTCTGCTGGCGCGCCAGAAGGTGGGAAACCGGCTCAGGCCCTGGTTCAAGACCCTCAGGGGGAAACAAGGGCCTGAGCCGGTTTCCCACCTTCTGGCGCGCCAGCAGACTTTGCTAAAGTCACTGCAGCTGTGTCACGCCTTGGGGGTAGGGACAACTTCTGAGCTGCAGGGGCTACCTTTACAGGGTCAGCGCCCTTAGCTGTCATGGCAGTAGCAGTCATCGACTCCGTCACCGATGAGGTCTTAGCCTGTGCCGATTGAGCCTGCTTGGGCTGTTCGGCCTTCTTCTCCTTCGTCCGCAGCTTCTTGGAGTTCTCACGTAGTTTAGCCCGGGTAGATGACTTCCGATTCGAGGAAAAGCTTGATGGCCGGCTGGCAATGGAGGTAGAAAGTGATGTTGATCATGCCCTATCCACCCTGGGACCCGCTTCCACAGTGAACCCGGTGGACTTGGATTTGCGGTTCTGGGCCTTATCTTGGACCTCCACGGATGAGACGCCCTCAAGGAACTTTGACCGCTCCTCAGGACGACCTGTCCTGGATAAGGCATGACCCTGCTTGGAGCACGGGTCAGAGGCCTTTGGCGTTTAGCCATACCGCCAATCTACTGTGCCTGTCCCTCGTCATGTTTTTGGAGAACCTGAGGCATATCTCGCACTCCACCTCCTTGTGGTCCGGGTGCAGGCAGTAGAGGCATTGCAGGTGTTTGTCCTCCACAAACACATTCCGTAGCCCGCATTTTCTGCACGGCCTGAAGAGGGACCTTCCCTCCTTCAAATCCTCTGTCATGGTCGGAGGGGGCAAAGTAGAATATTCGACTCTTCGCCCTTGAGGTGCGCTGAAATTCACTGACAATGGGTCCCCGCTATCGGCAGTTGGAGAAAAGAGCACACTGGCTCCTTTGAAACAAAAATAGACGTTTTTCCATTGAAAACACGAACAAATAACTCGGAGAGCAAACTAGAGAACTCCCAACACTGAAGCGTGCAGTAAAAACCTGAATATGGGTGCCAGAGAAGGGGCTTAGGGCGAGGACTGTCATTGGATGGGGCAGTATGACCCAGAGGATGGTGATTGGTTTAGAGGAGAAATACCGTTTGTAAGTGAAAGTGAAACTGTTTTTTCTTTTACCGAGTATTCCCAGCCAGACGACGGGGAATATTCATGAGCATGTGAATCCATGCCAGACCCCATGCTGGAGAAACTCAGAACTCGCATGTTTGGAGAAAATCCACAAAAGTTAAGATTTAAAAAATACTGAACAGTGTAAGTTTCAAAGCCACAGAACAGCAGAGTTTACAGAAACAAAGAATCACACAGATTCAGAAATAATGAGGAATACAAGTTCAATAAACAGACAAGCACAGTCTTGTATCTGTGTGAGTAAAGTGATTGTGTGTTCTATGGTTGTGCTTCTCTGGCTAGTCCCCCATGCCTGCTTGAAGAATGTTGGGGCATGTGAATGAATGACAGCTCAAATAGTTTGGTGAGTGATGCAGGTATGCTTCCAAGAGTGCCAGTTAAATCTTAGATGTAATTGCAGGATGATGGGCCGGTGGGTGTCTCCCCTGCCTTATCCTGTTGTATAGGAGTAACTGGATTTCCTTCCACCTGATGTGTTAAAGTAACAGTCATGTGCCTGCTGTGTCCCGAGTCTACGTGCGTCAACAGAAGCACCTTTCAGTATAACGCACAGATTACAAAGATGTCAATAATGGAGCCATTCAATTTCTTCTAAACACTGCAACCCCCCAGCCGATTACGCCACCAGGCATATTACCCACAACCTTATCAACTCCTTGAAGCTCACCTAACGTATCTCTACACCCACACTCAACAAAGGCAGCACACTAGATTTTTTCCCGCAAGATACCCTCACTTTGTTATCCCAACCATATTCAGCCCAACAAAAGAAGCCAGCCCAAATCTATTGAAAGTCTCACCCACATTCTTAACCACCAACCTACTACAGCAGGAGCTTTACTCTCCCTATCAACCAACAGTAGATTTACTAGACCTCCAACAATAATAAAATCCTGCCCATCATCGCACCCTAACTCCCTAATGCCTCAAATCTGTTAAACCCAAACTGCCAGTCCCTGGTACTGTCAGAAGCTGAAGGAGAAAGTCTTCTAGCAGGCTGGGAAACATGAGTGTAAATCATAATCTCAAGCCCTTCAAACCCTAAAGCAACTCCACACACAATGGAAAAAGGATATATCTAGAGGCGGAGCTGGCAGTGCGAGCAATCTCCATTCAAATTAGTCCACCACTACGGCAAACCCTTCCTGGTTCCCCTTTCATCTTGTAAGAACAATGAATGGCAATAAGGTGTTTTTTGATAGAATAAATCAATCAGATCCAACCCAGCATTGACCAATCCCCATGACATGCTCTGCACATTCTGTGGGATGGCCATCCATGCCTCTTTGTCTTGCTTGAGCTCTTGCCAGCCTGTTACAGTAGATGGCTCTGTACTCTTCAGGAGACCTCACCATCCAGATTGGGATCCAAAAGTTATTCTTCAAATGCCTCAGGATTCCCCTAATCGCCCAAATGGAATCCTTCTGCTGCTCTCCCGGTGTGATCTATGGGATCCAAATGGACTCTATATTGTCACGCATGATAATCAATCTCTTTATGGAGCCACTCAGATTCCTACTCCAAGATGAAAACACTGACATGATCAGTATAGCAACTACACCTGGCTTTGCCCAAAGGTCTGCTCTACCTTTCTCTGTCCTTAATCGATTACCTTGCACCATCCAGCCCGGGATAACCTCCATTCACTTCACAATAAATAGACTACAAACCGGTTTGGTTGTCCTCTCCAATGGCAGATTGGACTCACTCATCCAGCCATCACGCCATGACATGAAACAATGGTTTCATAATGGTTTCATAACTAATTCATCCCAATTAATGCATGTTGTCACAACTCTCTTTTTAAACGCCTTCACAGGCTTTCCTCCAGGTTCTGGTACCAGAGGGAGTAATCAGCTGTATTCATGGTAGAGTTACTAGGGCTTTTGCTGGTTCAAGAGTGGAGTACTAGTTCTGATGAGTTTGCCAGGACTCTGTAGCTTCCCCGGCTCACGTGCCGTCAGCTGTGGTTCAGCAATCAATGCACAGGCTCTGTGGTATGAGTGTGTGGGGCGGCTCCAGACAAAATATAACAGTTGTCAACAGTTGTCACCAAATGAACAAAATAAAAATAACATTGAATGTTATAATGCTTTAGTAGGGTAGCTCCATGTTGCGGTGTGTGGTACTGTGCTTAGGTTCTGGGCTTTCATCGGTCTGTCTGTCTGTCTGTTTTTTCAGAAGATCACCACCCTTGCGTATACAGGCATCCTTGTTCTCTGGCTGTGCCCCGGGGAAAGAAGCTTCTGGTTGATGGAAAACTGAATCAGGGTACCAGAGCCATGCTTAAAGGAACTTTAGGGCTGTACCTGGTTCTCAAGGTCAAAGAGATCCAGCCTCCTTCCGATCCTCACATTTGTGGTTTCCCCCCTTGGGTTCCTTCAGGTGGGGGCGCTGCAGTTTCTGGTGTTCCCCAAAAATATTGTCTTGACTGGGATGACAGGAAACCCCACTTTACAGAGATCGACAGTTCAACTATTCCTCCTTCGTGTTGGCGGGTCTTGCAAAAGCTCTGCACCAGTTCTGTATCCTTGGGATGCAGCAGCGAAGGAGGACTGGGTGTTGGCAGGGAGGAGGGTTGTACGTAGAACACCAGTCGCTGCGAAGAGGGAAGTGGCGGCACTGCAGGTCACCGGTGCCAAACCTCAAATATGGAGCAGAGATTAGTTCAGGTGGGGGCTGACTGGGATGAAGCCACAGCAAGCTGGTCACAGCTCTAGACTCAACAGTCGTAGGGCTGAATACTCAATGCTGTGGAGGCAGGCACATTATGGAACAGCCAGAAGTGGTGCAGAGAGATTGAATGCTAGTAGCACTCCAGGGGCAGTTTTGGGGTGTTAGTTTGTGTTCTGGCACCAAGTAGAGTCTTCGCCCTTTGCTTGTTGTGGTGATATGAGTGGGTGGCCTCACTTGCAAGAATTGGTAATAAAATGGCAATAGCAGGAACAATGTGTCAGTATCTGGGGACAAAACGACAGTGCCTTGCAAATGCTTATCCAATACCTATACACAAGTCAAAACAGTGGCTTTGCCAGTTTTTGTTTTTAACAAGACTTCAGTGCAGGGAACAGATTTGAGACCCACATATTGCTTATAAACCGAGTGGCTACAGGCACATTTGGTTAAGACAGTTTTATTACACCAGGAGCACATACAGAGCAGGAATCAAGCCATTAACTCCCAAAAGACTGCTTAGAAATCACACTTGCATACACTCTACAGTACACTGTTCGAGGTTACTGCAGGATAGAGCTAGCTCAAAGAGATCCTAAGGTTAAGAGGTGCTTTACACAGGTAGGGGCAGGTGGAGAGTGAACATGGCCATATGGATTAGCATGGCCAGAGGCATTCAATGTGCAGGGTAAATTACCAAACAATGCCCTCCGCTATATCCCTCAGACATCCCACCTCCCTCCTATGTGCACTCCAGTGCAATCATTTGCACCACCTAATAACCAGACCTAAAAACCAGGCGTGTCTGCAAAACACCAGGCCAGGTCACAGAAATAAATAGCCATACAGAAGTCAGAAACACACAGCAGCACAGGATCCAGAAAAGACATAGGAAGCACCGTTTAGAGAAACCCAGAACAGTACGGGATGGAGAAAGAAGCTGATTCCAAATATGCAGACAAGCACGAGTGTCAATGTACGGAGCACGTCGGGTGAACATGCAGCTATTATGGCGTTCTCGTGTTAAATGATCTGTTACTTACACTATTTTGTAAGATTCCCTTCCCGCCGCCCCCCATCCTCCCAACCGTCTCGCCTGCTAGACTGTCAAATCCATTACAAAGAAAACGACGGAATGCCTGGCGCTCTGGCGCAAAACAAGGAGACGGCGAGAGAAGCACCCGCGGGGAATGGCGGCGATCTAGCAGGGGCAGTGCCCGAAAGGCCGGCCCACCTGGCTGGCGCGTCCCTGATTCTTCGGGTAGGGTGGGCCAGCTTTACAAGTTAGTGCACTGTTCCGCTGGTAGTTGCGACCAATGTTTCTGGCCCATTATTTGCCATGAATATTACCACACATGTTCCCGATGGTACTACTAGAAATAGATGGTGGCAAATAGCAAGGAATGGTAATTCGCGATCAAAGGTTCACACGTGTATCCGGCCACGAGACTATTTTATGCAAGGGTGTGACCCTGGTGACCGATTCAATCATATTAGCTTGTCGGGGCCAATACCGTGTGTTCAATTGAGGCGTGCCTCATCGCAACCCACTCCACATCAAGGGAATGCTGGATTTCCTGGAATGCAAAGAGGCTCCTGCTGAAAGGCACAGGAGGAGCATCCTGCCTTGAAGTGAAGTGATTTATTCATCTATGTTCTCGATTTGTTTGTTTCATGAGTGTGTTCAGGGGGCCAGCAGCCCCAGGTTATGGGGCCGACTTTAGATCATTTCCACCCGCTGGTGTTGATAGTCCATTGGCTTGGTTGCCACCATGCCAGCCGTGTTGGGTTAGTGCCTAGAGATGGCGCCAGCAGCAGCCACATTGGTTGCCCACTCCTTTTAGGTTAGAACCTTGTACTTCTTTAGCGCACTCTGCGTTGGGCTTGCTGAGGGCACATGCAGTGCAATCATCAGCGTGGACACCACCTAAATAATATAATCAGGACAATGATTTAGATATTCTAGAAGGGACAGGGAGTGCCCCATGGGAAATAAATGGCACCAAACTCTCTATCCGCATGTTTAATATAGAGATTCTGCTCTAACTTAGCTCCAAAGTGCACGCCTGATTTCTGCTTAACCTTCAATCTTTAAAGTGGCTATGTTCCAACCCTGGCATTGGCAAAGACCTCATGTGGCTGACTCTGCTTTTGATAAGATCCCTATCTTTTAAGTCTTTCTTAGTTTCGGGCCTAGAGGAGGGCTCACTTAGGCACAGTATGTTCTATCCTGTAGTCGAGTTCTCGATTGACAGTGCTAAAACCAAGCCCTGCTAGCAGTAGCTTGGTGAAGAGCTAGCTGCGAGCAGATACATTTATGTTTGGTCGCATCTCAACTCTCCAGGCTAGCCTCCTCCCAGCCCTTTTCGACTCTAATCGTGTTTTCACTAACTTCAGCAATACATGGACACTTGGATACAAGGTCCAATGCAGCCTCTCAAAGTGATTCCCGAGGGAGCATAAACTTGAACGACATCCAGACCAAAGCACTCCTCCCAGTGTTGCCCTTCATAGAACCTGGAGCCGGCAGGATAGCTCAAGGGCAACGTGTTTGGCTTGGAAGAAAGACAGCGTAGAGCACCACAGGTTTGAATCCTGGTCCATGCTTAGATACTTGTATCCCGTATTCGTTTGCGTTACAAAATATGAATTAACTAACTGGACTGGGCTGCATCCCATCTGACATCCTTACACCCACTGAAAGTGGTATAGCCCATGCCTTGACCAGATGTATTTATTGTTTGCTTGTTCGGCACTTATACAGGAAGTAAATACTGTTTCAAAGTGCCCAGAGGGGAAAAGGGAGGGGACAAGGGGATGTAACAACAATCGCAATACATACAAATATAAATACAGTGGGAGGGGAGACAAACCTACTATGCCTTGTGAGTGTCCCGAACATGCAAGTGAAGTGCAAAGTAAGGTAAGTGCGACCCATCAGCCTGGAGGGTGAGCCGAGGCAAGTGCTGAAGATAGACAGAAGCTGGGGGATTTGGGGTGGGAGGTCAGGGCCCCGGAGATGCATAAGGTCCCTGAACACCAAACAAGCTACTGTGAGATTAATAAAAAGTGGTGCCAAGTCTGCCAAACCCCTGCATAACCATGGGTTCACAGACCACCATCACTGTATGAAAAATGAAGGCATGGTTGGAAAAGACTTCTGATGCTGCTGTAAATGATACAAGTACTTAACAGTGGGATGAATTCACCACGATGTTTACAAGGAAGCTTTACTCAAAATGAAAGAAAGTGCCGCTATTTCTGCATCCATAGTCCAACAATCTCTCGACCAAACTATTCCAGATCTACTGTTAAATGGTGCAAATTTTCCAGACATCAATCAACCTGCTCCTCTCACAACAATTATTTGATGAATGTATGACTTTATTGGACAATAATATTGCCCACACTTGGCAACCACCCCTCTGATTACATAGCTGTGCCTTGTTGCTCTGCACCTTTATACTAGTTCAGCCAGATCTCTTTCCCCGACATAAGCAGCATCACTAATGCAATGACACTGTCCTGCCTGGCTAAGGATATCGCTAACAGGTGGCCAGACTGGCTTGTCTGTCCTCTTACCTCTCATTATAAAACAACTAAAGACCCATTTTAGCAAAGGGGCAGCACCCAGAAGCCCAAACATACAATCACCAATCCCTTCTTGAAAAACCTAGGCCGCTTTTCAGACTTTAGAAATCGGGGGCGCGTCATGGGAAAGCCCTTGAAACTGTGCACATGAGCAAGCTCTCCTCACAGCCGATAGTACATGGCCCACACAGTGATTTTCAATCCCGCGTCTGCCCTCGCCAGTGGAATGCAATAACCCGCTTGAAAATTAGAGAGGAACTTATTTCGTCTATAGATGAAGGTGATGCATGTGCCTTGGAACAACTCAATCTGTCTTAAGCTTTCAATACAAAAGACCACAACATACTTCCCCACAGACTGATTGTGACTGGACCAGTGGTACTGGCAGTGTCTTGCCCTCCCATAACAAAAACACACATCAGGTTCAGCATCATGCTTCCCCTCTGAAACCACTGGCACGGGTTAGGGATTGCTGCAAGGAGCAGCGTCTTCACTGATCCTTGTCTGCCTTCCCATAAGACCAACGTAGAGTGTCCTCCGTGGCTATGGCCCAGCCTATTGCCTGTTGACGTTTGGATCTCTGGCAGGATAAAAGAAAGCTGGGGTGTCGCCAGCAAGGCCCAGCCAGCCTGATACCTTTCCAGAAATGGGCGCCTCCTGAAAGCTGCCTCTGCCTCGGGGCATTAAAAGGACAGGTTCCTACTCCTCTGCCAGGCAGGTAGCAGATCCCTACTTCTGACTTTTTCAGCGGGGCACTTGCTTGCTGCTCCCGTCATACAAGATCACTGTGCTGCTTGCAATAACATGGTCACCGCAACCGCATTAAGCCTTTGCTGTATGGCAATCGATTATTTTATATGACATGGTGGCACTGCTACACAAACTGCCCCAGAGAACCTCAGCCCGTTTCTATATTCAGACAGAATCTGACCAATTGGCTAAGAGTAAATGATATCTAATCACCCTGACCATCACCTCTCTCTTGACGCCTACCCCTCAGCTCCTGGAATTCGTTTATTATGTGCTTGAACTACATCCCGGATGTACTGACCGCACCCCATTACTATGCTATTTGACCTTGTTTTTTTTGCAATGTAATGATCTTGGTGCCACTCTAGCTTTTAAGTCACACTGTATATAAACTGTAAATTGTAATCCTACGATTATCTTGCACACATGCAACCTGTAATTATGCTACCCGACCATTGAATCTGCTTTCTATATAACTGTTTATTGTAGCATGTCTGATGTCCCTGTATATTCCTTATATACCATGTACCTGTAACTAAGCTGAACATATTCCTATTTTTCGCGCCCTGATGCCCCAGGGTCTGGTGCGCACTATAAATAATAAACTAAACTAAACTAAACTGTATAATGGCTTTGATTCAGCTGGATGCAAGAGCTGCACATCCTGTTTGGTACTATGCAAATAGTTCTTGCCCTAAGAGCGTAGGCACTCATGACAAACCCCTGCTGGTGGGGATTACCTAAGATCCGTTATGATGATCATGGGTCATTGTTATTATGGAATACGGTTAGAGCATTTAGCTGCAGTAAACCTATGCTAAAAGAGCACAACTGCAGGACACGTTAGGACTTGCTTTGCACTTCGCTTTTAATAGCCATAAAGAAGGGAGAGGCACAGCGGATACTGCACCATGGCTTAATCCAGGCATGGGGTACCAGACAGCAGAGCCGGTTGTTCAATTAATTCATGCAACTCAATAAGAAGAGATTCCCAGGGAAAAAGCAGACATCCGTGGAGAAGTGGAGAATAGAAATTCCAATATGCTTCTGCGGATGCGACTCTCACATCTTACAACGCGGTATGGTACACGCATTTGTACAGCCTGACATTCACCTTGAAGAGGAATGTTGGTGCGAGGGCTATGACCTAATCTGAAATGAGGGGCAACTGATATGTAACTAGGAGTAGGAGGGAAAAAGATCTTCTGCCTCACTTGGAAAGTCTAAAGTTTGGGACAACCAGTTGCCCCAATGTAGTCGATCTAAGAGGCTTATTGGGCCTACAGGGGTTGAATCACTCCTGAAGGAAGTAGGGACCCCGATGGTGACTGACGCTCCTTGCGTACAATCTTCTAGTCTTCTACAGGCAGCCAATGGAGAGCATGAAGTGCTGGGGCAATATATCATGATGCAATCACAGGCTGCCTGGAGCATTTTGAATTATTTGCCATCTGTGCCAAGTTGTTTTCGACAGACCCAGATAGACAGTGTTATAATAAGCAGCTAGATACAGGGACCTTGAGGAACGGAACTCTGTGTGAAATGGAAAAATAATCCAAAAATCTGCACAGTATGTGAAGATGAAAGAAGTCAAGGTTTAGAAACTTGGCTGAAATGTTGGGTCGCTGATAAGGAAGAGTCAACTAGAAAGCTCAAATAATGGACATGTGCTGCTGTGGGTGGATTTTGCCCCAGGGACGGGGGCCAAAAGATGGCAAGCCAACAATCCAAGAGACTTGCTAGTCCATGTTGGATCTTAGTTACCCTACAAAGGAAAACCTCTGTTTTAGAGGAATTGGATTTTAATCTGTTCCTGTTCGTCCACTGGCCGACCTCCTCCCTGCAGCTTCTAATATGGTAAACAGCAGCCCTAGATAATTTCCCAAATGGAGAAAGCCTGGGCATTCTCAGCACACATGTAGGCCAGTGCCAGCAAATGGACAAGATCAGCAAGGGGTTTCATATACAAGTTAAATGGAGGTGCGGGGGTCTCGACCAAGACAATGGAGCACATCACAGGTGATGGCCACCTGGTTTGGCTGGACCGGCAGGATGACCACTGGTTCACTTTGTCCTGTAAAGAATAAGTCAAGACGTGCTAAGGCGTACACAGAGATGGAAAAGACAGACCAGGAGTTCGGGATGCTGTCAAAAACTGCTGATAGTTCCAACAGGATCAGAGCCCCTACACTGCTGCCATTCATCACCCTCCTAAGGCCGTCCAATGAAACTACAATTACCAATTCTGTGCTATGTCCAGGTCGTAAGCCTGCCAGAGAGATGGCTGAGTGGAGAGAGTCCTCAATCAAATCCAACAGCGTCCTTAAACAAACGTGCCATTTGTTCTTTGACTCCAGTGAGCATTGATGTAAAGTGATAGAGTTCACTGTACCACCATATCGCGGGATGTTTCGGCAGCCTCTTGAAAATTCCACCTAAGAATGAGATGTTTCTTGTCAGTAAAATGTGAGTTAATTGGATGTTTTCTATGACCACTTGCCCTTTATCAGGGACTCACTGATGGCTGGAAATTGCCTAACATGATTGCAAAGTAGGTAGAGTTACACTCTGATCCACTAGGACTAGGGGCACTATTGCTTCAGTATTGGACTGCCAGCTCCCTGATCCAATGGCAGGAATAGACCTCTGTCAAAGTATAGCTACACCCCTGCATACCACTCAGAATCCAGTCCAGTGCCTTTTATCAATGGATGCCGCCAGAGCCCTCCTCCAATAGTGAGAACTCTATGTACTACCACTTTGAAGTACCATATATGGGAGCTCCTGCAAAGACTGTGAACCTGAAAACCTCCCATCTCAGCTTCTCTCACCATGGTTGTTTCTTAAAGTGTAGCTTGGAGAGGCCATACCAATTAGATTTAAACCTTGCTGACCTGTTGGAGAAGAAAGCCTTGCTACCTGGGCATTGTCGTGTAGGTGAGGATTTGCTTCTAGATAGAGCCTGACTCATTCCAGAGCACTTAAAAGACTCTCCATTGCATAACATCATCCTTCCAACCAAGGGCGATGGTGACCCGATTCAACTCAAACCATGAGGTTCTAAAAACAATGAAAACGATTTTCATTCCAAGGTGACATGGAAAAAAGTGGGCAGACGCCGTGTACCCTGGACATGAGCCCTGCTCACCCCTGCCTTAGATGTTACCAAGCTAACCCACTGGAGAGGCACTACTGCCGGGATTCTTGGGATATTACGCAGCTAAACACTATTCTGAGGCTTATTTCTTATAGTGTCTGGGGTGAACTTCTTACCCACAACTAGGCAAGCAGGAGAGAATTGTACTTTATATTTGAAACCTATTATGGGCATTATTTTAAGGACAGTTACAGCTATTCAATTCCCGAAAAAGCAGAAATGTGACTCTGCTTGTGTAGATGCAGAATCAGAGAAAGAGTCTCTACGTCGCCTATTTTCTACTGCTATAAAAGTACTAGGCCTCCATTTATACTACAACTTTTTAGTTCTCTGGCCTGTCCAGGTGGAGCGATTGGCTGGTTTCAGGCCACAGTGCCACACGCTTTTCCTTCGAAGACTCTTACATCCACTTACTGATACACAAGTGGCCTACTTTTCTGCACTTGGTCCTTGAGCTGCTTGTTGAGCTAGACCATTATAAATTCAGATGTCTTCATGTAACCATTATTCAGCACAAAGAGTGTTGACCAATGTGCTGAGGGGCGCAGGTTTAACGCTGTGCTTTGTAGGCAAGTTACGACCAATCAAAGCACCAAAGGTACAAGGCTGACGTAACAAGGCTGAGGTGGTGGATATCCTGGCTCTTAAGAAAAGCTTCACATGGGTCAACCCCATTTGATTGTATTTCCCTTTTAGCAAGTCATGTTTTAAAGGCTGCAGAGATGAGCGGGTACAAATGCATCTGAACCTTCTACTGGACTACTTAGCCTGCATTGGTCTGCTCCTGGCATGGGCTTTCTTGATGCAACGCCCACCCCCCCCTGCATCTCACGCTGTTGATAAAATACGTCCTTCTGCTGAAAGAATTTCGAGTCCAAGGATTCTTTAGGCCATATTCCATTAACATCATTTGCGAATTGGACAGGTTAGCAGTGTCTAAAAAATGGGCTGTGCGCTGGTTCTTCTCTTGTGTGTCCCTTGTTAGTTGCCACCAGTGTCAGCCCAACAGGATGGTGCCTAAAGTGGTGGCTTGCGTGAAGCCAGAAACGATGATCCTCTAGGGTAGCAAGTCACTCATCAAGGTGGATGGACATGGCTGCCATCGCAAGTTCTCTCCAAGCTCCGAAGGAGCCCACCATCCGCTTCTCTCAGAGGTGTGTACACGAGATCTTGAGAATCAAGTGACAGGCAAACCTGGTTCCATTTTTTTAAGTGTGGGCCCCTGGCAACGTTATCTTCAGATTGTCCATCTAATGGTCAGGGACCCAGAACTGGATCTTTTAAGCTGAAAAGATGTATTTTGAAATGATAAATCTCTGTGTTCCTTTTTGTTGTTGGTTTGGTTTATTGTGCAATTTAGTTAATAGTTAAACTTTTTTGCAGAGTATTAAATCCGTAAAAACAATTAATCAATATTAATAAAACAGTATCTATAATACAATTCTAATATCAAATACAATCACCCTAAAGGTTGTTAAACATTTAAAGAGGGATCATTCTGGGCACCTTAATTCTCTTCCAAGGCTAACTTGTATAATACTGGGCAGCTTTAGCACCTAACCCATCACCTTTCGCTTTCTGCGATTCAAGTTACTGCATAAATGCACACATTATACACAGCTCATACCAGAGAGCCCATTGTCATCTTGTAAATAGAGCTCCATACATACGTTTCAAGTCCGCTCGGGGCTACTCTACCCATTGCCCCATCATATTTTGCATATATATTGCACAAAACCGAACAGTCAACGAGAACGTGTTTAATAGTTTCCAACTGGACTCTACACAGCCCGCATACTCTCTTTTCCGTATCAAGCTGCATCCTAGCACCCAATCTCATCATACTGGGTAAGAGGTTAAATCGGCGTTTCAATCCAAAATGTCTCATGATAGCATTATCGCATAATATCGAATACGGGAATGAAGAGAGATATGGGACTTTCTGATTGATAGAATTGCACGGAAAGTGGACACTTTAACCAGGGGGGACAGACACTCCTATGTCCTTTAGTTCCCTCAAGCCGCTCTCTTGTATGCTCATTGGTGTAATGTTCTCCAAACTGACAAAGACATGCAGGTGTCTGTGCTTAGCTGAGTATCAGAGGCGTTGCTGGGGGGGGAAGGCATGAGGGGGCTCTAGCCCCAGGTCTTTTGGTTGTAGCCCCGGATAGAAGCTTGGGGGGTACAACCGAAAGGCTATAGCCAGCCCTGAGTCCAGACAGTCTGACATTAGCGTAGCCCCGGATCTTTTCCAGACCAGGCAACACCCCCGGTGAGTGTGAATAGTAAAGAGATGATCGCTGCCCCAATTTGTATTGGGACTTCTCTTTCTCTCTGCCCTACTCCGTGCGCTCGATGATGGTGGCTGTGTCTTCCAATCACTATGGCTCATTCTTCTGGCTGTTCCTTCCTCATCTGAAAAGAAGCAGCCACGTGGGCACCACCTTTGACCCTGGTATCACTCTGCTTGCAGGTGTCATTCTTTGGTGAATCGGCAGTGAGTGGGGGTGGTTTCCAGATACTGGCACTCTTAAAAAACGTAATTAATCGTTTTACGTTTCTACATACTTGTGTTGGCTGCAAACTGTCTGCAGGGAGTTGTGCCTAGGTTACGGTGGATCTCCTCTAGGCACCTCTTACTTTTAGTCATGATTGATGCAGGTACTGCTCACTTCCCTGAAATCTTCATAATTTCATGAAGTCCAAGTAACAGTAAACTGCCCGGCACAACAGTGTAGTGGGGGGTGAGGTGGTCATACCTGCCAGGTGTTGATGGATCTGGGCTGTCAGGACTAGCACGAAGTGGACGTCATGGGCGAAGTCGATTCCCCTGTCCCCCAGATTACAGCCCCTCTGTATAGGCTCCCCGTGATGGAGGGCCGTGGGCCCATGATGACTGGCTTTGCCATTGCTTTCTCGCTCTCACTGTCTCTCCAGCTCCCTGCTGTCTACCTCGGCCTAACAGCCTGCCCTTTCTCACTAAGTCGGCCATAGCGGGCTCCCGGGCCTGGCTCGTTCCCACCTACCTGCCTATGCAGCAACGCACGCTCTCCTCACCCTCGCCATTATTCCCCGTGTCTATGCGGGCGCCCTCAGAATGCGGCGCTGGGGCCGAGTTATTTTCTCCTAAGTCGCCCAGTTCCTTCCCGCGAGCCCTGCTGCTGGGCGAGGAGAAGAGCCGGTAAGCCGGGCACGCAGACCCCGCCGAGAGCCGAGCGGCTAGAGACAGGGCCGGGCCTGCTAATTAATTCCTCTGCCCGCCAGTGCCGGGCTCCCTTATTCGGCTATCGACCGGCTAACAGAGATTTGCCTGAAGACAAACGCCTCTTGTCACCGGGGGGTGAGCGCGCAGCGCTGGGGCCCGGGCACGGCGCTCGGCTCCCAGGTTGGGGGGCGTGGACGCGGCTGCCCGGCTGTCGGGATGGATCGCCCTCTGAGCGCCACTTCACCCGATCGCCTTCGCTTCTAATTGACTCGAGCAGGCGCTTGGCGAAGAGGTGGCCGCGTTGTGTTTCGGTTATGTAACTGACCTTTCCCTTCAGCCCGCTGCCCCCCTGCCAGCGTGCGTTCAGCGCCCCCCGCCCCTTACCTGCACCCATTTACCCTTCATATTCGCTCTCCTCCCTTCACCGCCATCTTCCAACATTCTCTTCTGATCTCTCCGCGCTGCTCTTCTCTCGTGCTTCTTACACTCATTTCTCCCTAACGCCATTCTCATCCATATCGTCTCTGACTTGGACTCTTGATCTTTACATGTTGTTTTGTCTCTATTGCCAAAATGCCTGACACCCCTCTGTCAACTAACCCTCCCCTTGTCCCTCTCTTATTTCCCCTTTCCCTGATCTTGCCTTTTCTAGTGCTGGTTTTCAAGAGTGCCTGCTGTCATGACTCATGTCGCCCTCCCACTTTCTATTGTCATCCTGTAACATAACTCCCAGCCTACTTTTGATTTCATTCACACCCTCTCTGCCTTCAGTTTTTCGATGACACCAGTCTTCGCCTTAGGTCTGTGCATTGTCTCCATTACCTCCCCAAGCTTTGCTTATCGCCAGGGTACTTTCCTTGCCCTTCACTGCTGCCTCCTCAGCTCCTCCGTGCCCTTTCTCAGTTTGTGGCTAGAGCACCATGGAGTCATCTGTGCCAGAATGTACCATTTTCTTTGGACATCCCTATGAAGGGTAATTGTGTTTCAGCCCGGTTTTCCAGGTGTCAGTGCGCTTGATGGGCCTTGTGCCTGGGAGATGATTTACACGTGGTTGAGTTTGGCACGCCAGCAGATGCCTCATCCTCCCCTGGCTCTGTTGCAAGTTAATGTCATGGAGTGCATTTTAAAGGTATCTGCAGACAGGGGAGCCGACTTATGAATTTCCCAGGGGGCGGGGGGGCCAAATACAGGAAGTGACATCACTGGCAGTTATATGACCGCAAATTTGCATGTAGTCGCCAACTTGATGCAACGGCACGTGGGGGGGGGGGGTGTTGGCGCGCGCAGCGCAGAACAGTGGAAACATTAGCTAGCATGCACTGCATATACTAAAGTCAAGAAAGAAGGAGATTTAAGCCTTCGAGTTGCATTCCAGTAAGACATCACTGCCCCTACTCCACCGCTCTATAATCGTCCAGCAACACAACTAGGATGGGAGAATGAAATGCTTGCTAAACAGAAGGTACAGCTGCAAGGTGGAGTACCACCACCACCACGAAAAAAAAAAGTTCCCAATTCAAGGGAAACGAGAAATAAAGACGCTTCCCGATTAAAAACTACCAAGCAAGACGTGTGTGGTGCCATAGTTCAGTAAAACATCAACAATTCAAACTTACAATAGTGCTGCTGTAGATTGGCCAGCCACAAGTGACATTTGCTAAGATGATACCTCTGGGTAACCAGATAGAGTTAGGGATGTAGCTTAATCTTAAACTTTTCAGTGGACACATCAGATGTGCTGCTGAAGTATAATGCAATCCTGGCTGAAGTATAACGCAATCCTGGCTGAAGTATAATGCAATCAAGTGTGGTTTCAGACTTGGGGGGAAGAGTGTTAACTGTTTTTAACATTGTAGTTACCCAGCTCACCCTGCACCCATGTGATATTTGGGACTGATGGAAGCACTTCCGTCTAAATGTTGTAGCCATGGTTGTCTCCATGTTTTAAAAACTCACACTTTCGTGTTTTCAACATTCATTTGAAACACCCCTTATATAAAAAATGAAGGAGTCAGTAAAAAGGCCAATGCTGAAAAGCCTATTTCGCACAAGTAGTAAGACCCAAAGGGTAAGAGCGACTGTGTAGCAGACCATGTGAATGTAGGATACTCCAGGATTACCTTTAGTCAAAATTCACCCACTGCAATGTTCCATTGACTATGCTGGCTGGGGCTGATGAGCATTGTAGTCCAACACATCTGCAGAGCTAAAGGTTGCAGAACCCAACGTCCAAGCAGAGGCCTGGACCTCCATACTGCCACAAGCACCTTATCATTTGACTCTGGCTCTGAAATAGAGACTTTATGCCGGCCCTTTACCCACAAACACTGGTTGTTAATATTATACCTTGGAGCTGCACGCGTTAATAGCACTAGTGCAAGAAACAGACGTTCAGGACGGGCGGTAAAAAGACTTCTGTGGGTCGTATGCGGCCTATGAGTTCGCAGGGTTTGGTTGACCAGGGAATAGCACACGAGGCATGGAGTTGGGACAGGATGGCAGGTTAGCTGCTGGCAACCTTTCAGGTGGCAACCATAAACCCATGAAGAGGGAGCGGAGATGTGCAGTGCTTCTTTGCCCCCCTGATTCTCTGATTTGTCAGAGCTACGTTTTCAAAGCCTCTCTCTGAATGGAGCATGGGTGCATTCATCTCTCAGTTGACTCACACAGTTATTGTTCTGTCTGCGTCTTTCATTTGTTATAAAACAGCACCCAAGGTTGGTGGCTCTCAGGGGGTAGGGAGCCTGGGACGCTCCAAGGACAATGAACTGGCAGCCAGGGGGTTTTAGCAATGCGCTATTTTTATAAACAAAATGAACCCCCAAAACATCTTTTTTTTGTGACTGCACCAGTAAATCATCAAGAATCGATGACTGGGAGAGAGGCTGCAGGAGAGAGATTTACCCTTATTTGTATGGTACAGTAGCAACGATAGGAGAAAGAGGTTGGTTGGCTCTCGACTTACATCTACCTGTTCAGTAGCAGACCTGGGAGTGGGTAGTTGAACTGGCTTTGGGGTCCACGTTTCTCTGTGATAGCACACTCTGAGGGCATACTTTTTTAATGAACATTTAATTGCAACTGCATGTGTATACCAAGTGCTTAATTTGTAAAACAGTAGGTGCCTGTGCCCAAATATGTTCTAGCACTTCTGTGACACTTGGGCAGTTCCACACCACTGCTGCCACCCAGGGTCGGACTAGGACAAGAAATAGGCCCGGTCACCCAAAGAAAAGTGGCCCACCCCTCGCCTCAAAAAAGTGGCCCACCCCTCGCCTCACGACACTTGACCTCTGATGATATCACGGAAAGTGATGTAATTTGACCCCACACCAAAGTGACATCCCGGGAAGCGATGAAACACAACCTTTCACCCCTTGACAAAATAGGAAGTGGCATCAAATAGCATTGTTCCTAAGTAAACTACATTACGAAACATATGGTTATGATTTCATACAAGAATGGATCACCATACGTATCATTAATATCTCTGTGTATAGATCCATATTGTCAAATTACTGTGACTCCAAGAAGGCGTCCAAGGCCACATGGTAATATGGTATTATATAGCACTTACCCTTAAGCTCTTTTTTATAGAACAAATATGCATACAATATCACCCAACCTGTCTTGGTACTCATATCGACCCAAAAAGGATGAAAGGTTTTTGAAGAATAAAAAATGAAAAAAGAAATTTGAAAAAAATGAATTTTTCCCCAAATTTTTTTTCAAACCGGCCCAAGCATGGCCTGAAACCGGCCCTTACTTCCCAGGGACGATTTCAGCACAGCCAGGGGACAATCTGACCCTGCTGCCACCACCCATAGTGCGACAGAGGCCGGGCCTTTGTGGGGCCTCAGGCTCCATTAGGAGCCTATTCATGAAGACAAAAAAAGCACACAAATTCTTTTGCCACGATGACCATCATCAAGGCAAAAGAAGGTGTGCGCTTTTTCTTTTTGTCTTCATAAATAGGCTCCTAATTGAGCCTGAGACCTCACAAAGGCCCGGTCCCTGTTGCACTAAGCATGTGTGGCAGGGGCCGCGGGTCGGGCTGCTGCTTGTTAATGAAGCAACATCCCGACCCTTTGGTCATTGAACCTTTTTTAAAAAAAAATGTTTTCAAACTGTGGATGCGCGCCCCCCCTGGGCATGAGGCTGCGGCCCACCAGAGGGGCGCACCCCACAGTTTGAATAGCGCTGCGCCTAAGCCCTCCCCTCCAGGACCATACACCAATGAGTCCTAGAGGGGAGGGCTTAATCGCACATTTTCGCGATTATACCCGGCCGGAGAGAAGTGATGCAGTATCGATGGAAAGGGCCATCGATGCTGCATTCACTTCTCTCCGGCCGGGGGAGGGCTCAGCTCCGACTTGATTTTGCCAGGGGGGGGGCTCGGGCCCCAGAGCACCCCCATACTCGGCACCCCTGTCTGCAGATCCCAAAGTCTAACGCTCCCATGCCTTGTGGATACTGTTTCAGTAGTGTACAATCTTCTCCTGATGGGATATCTCAGTTCATTAATCAATTCATTCTTTCTGCAAAACTGAATCCAGTGCACAAGGACTTCCTTCATCACCAAGTTCCCTGAAAGGTCTTCAGACGTGGCCTCCCGTGGCAGCGGTACCCAGAGCTGGACCTGCAGCATCAGCAGTACTGTTCAGAATAACGTACTTGCATCTACGGGCCTTCTCCTGGTCCGACTGACAGCCTTACTCCCTCCTTTTGCAGCATTAAAATATTTATGTGACTTCTCTGTATTCATTGTTTTTTGCCAGGCAATGTTCTGCGCTCTTTGGCCCAGAGTGGCAACGGTGTTATTTGTACGTACAGTATCTAGTCTAGGCCAGACCAGGACACTGATGATTCCTTCTCCAATGTTGCCCTTAGGCTCTTTCCAGCTGGTTCCTGGGTGTCCTCCTCTTAATACCATGGTCCCAAGCTGTTCAGCCATGAATGCTATTGCCCCTTCCTCTATATGTTGGCTCATTGTGCCAACTCAGTAGCAAGCTCTCATGAGGCGACTTTCTCTAGAATGAGGCATCTTCCCTCCTCTTCCTCCTAAGAAGAGTCAAAAGGCAAGGCACTGAAAGGGAGAGAGGGCATCCAGGGCTACAGTAAATGCCCTTGTGGTTCCCTTACCCCACATTCATTGGGACAGAGTTATAATGGGCAAGCATTGCTGTGCAGACATCCTCTCCTCGTCCGATGAGATCCCTTTGCACCAAAAGAGGAGAACGAATGCATGCTGTCTGGAGGCTCCTAAAAAAAAACCTTAAGTGGTTCCGTAATCAGAACTGGTTAACTCCTTTGTGCGCCTGCTTTCTTAGTCGTCTTCCCCTAAGCCCCTCTTTCTGCCCCCGATACAAAAGGATTCATTAAAGTTGGTGGACATTCCTGCCTCTTTGTGTTTCACTACCCACTCAATTGAAAGGTCAGAGCTTGATACCACTAAAGGGCTCAGAGGATGTCACATGGGCATTCCTCGAGGATGTATTTCATGTCTATGAACATTCTCAAGATGTCATCATCCAGAGAGAGAATCCAGGGGTATCCCCATCTCACCTCGTGTGCATGTCCCTCGCTCTTCAGCACACCCAGAACTCTACAAGCGGCCAGGGAATGATGAGCCTTCCAGATGTCAGTTAGTGGCATTATACCAGACCCGATAGAGGGAAATCTAACCATCTCAAAAGTATCCTTAGACTGATCTTGCAGCAGAACTCTAAGAATGTTAGTGTTAGTTTTCATGGAAAATCAGCGATGCATGCTATGGCGGGGTTGTCTCGTTCATCCATCAACAAGGAACTAAACTGATCTAGAGTCTCGGGTTCACTCACTAATAAATCATAGATGGAAATTCGTATATAGCGGATCTGGCAGAGTCGCGAGAACTAGCAAGGGCCTTCCCACCTAAGATCAATGGGAGGGCAGTTCCGCGGGTCCGCTTTGCAGATGATCTAGTCTTCTTAGATCAGTTTGCAGAGAAGACTGAGCACCTTTGAGTCCTTTTTGAGCCAAAATGACATGAAGATTTATGTCAAAAAATGGAAAGTTATGGCCATGAAAGCAGCAGGCAGAAAGATGTGTGGAAGGTTCACTTGGAGAGTAGAGGGAATTCCCCTAGTGATTGTTGACACCATTATTTATCTTGGAGTGACAGTCAATAAGAGCAGAAGTGAACTAGATCACTACTTGTACCTACAATCTAGGTTATCGATATTGATAAACCAGGAAAGGAGCTTTCAGAGGAAATATGGGAGATTGACGCTAATACCGATAATCTCGTTTTATAAGCAAAAAGTGGCGCTAATATTAACCTATGGTGCTGAAGCAATCCTCCATTTGCCCTTCTCTGTGTGGGACAAGTTTGAAGGTTTGTTCTGGTGAAAAGTCCTGAGGCTCCCAAATAGTTTGCCAACCAGTGTGATAAGGCTAGAATTTAAATTGCAGTTTCTTGAGTCCATGGTGGTATGGAAAACGATGGCTCTATACCGTAAATGTATCGCAAAACCTGTGGCACGCCTATTTGAATTATTAGAAGGTGGCCACAAGATCTGTGATAAATATTTGGGTTGTTGGAAAATGAAAGTTGAGAACATTTTGAAGGGGAGGGACATTGAGATTGGGGACTTAATGTCAAACCCTTCAAAGGTGAAGAGGAAGCTCCAGGCTTGGGACTGGAGTGTCACTGAAGAGCGCTGTGGGAAAGATAAATTAGGACGTCTGATTAATGATGATGGGAAGGGTATGAATGTGCTTCCAACTACTACTCCGCTGTCGCTTAAACATCTTAGATACAAGGGGGGATGCAGTGGAGGAGGAAGATCCCAGGGGTCTTAAATCCATGGTGCAGATTCTGCGAGTTGCCTGAAACGGTGGAATGCCCTATGCATTTGTTGACGGCTTGCCAATCACTAGTTCAAGTGAGACGATTCTTTTTGAAAAGGTCTATGGAAGAGGGGACGACTCTGAGCCCAAACTGTAATCACAACAATGAAAATGTTGGAATTTGTATTAGTAGAGAATGGAGAGGTGGGAGGAAAACAAAAATGAATTATACCTTTCTCCGGCTCATAGTATAATAGGAGACAGCTCTTTGACCTTTCATAGCAAAGTCTTGATGCACTATAAAGGATAGAGCTAAGCGATTGTGTAATTAGATGGACTCTTCTTTCTTCTTTCTCTCTTCTTTCTACTGTTGATGATGATGAAGCTGTAAATGATAAAGTTTCTTTTTTAACGATATCATGTACAATTTGGTTGTTTTTGATTTCAGTTTTTAAACCAATAAAACATAAAAAAAAGAAAAAAAATCATAGATGGAAATTACTGATGCTTGTGTTACCCAGGGTTGTCACGACAGAGACTGTAGGCGGGCCTCACTCCTCTTCAACTCGAACAGAAAGCCACCAACAAGTGAAATAAAGAAACTTATGATTAAGATCAAGTAGGGGAGCCCCACAAGGCTCCCCACTCATTTAACATGAGTAGGTTTAAGTCACTAATACAGATTGCCGATGCAAAAGACCTGCAGGGTGACTCTCACTGATAGACCCACCTACAAAGACTCCCAAAAAGCACCCTCTGATCAGCAAGTGAAAACTGGCTGGGGATATCAAAACCTCGAAGGTTGTCTCAGGAAAATGTATGCAAAAGTGTCCAGAGTATGGCCTTACAACATCCCTCCAACAGGTGAATCGCCCTCTGTATTTTGAGGAAACATAAATAGTTCCTATTACTGGAGGTCCTAACATTATTCTTGTCTCTCAAAAACATTTTCATTATCTTAAGCGCCTAAACGTACATCTTATGCTGTGTCTGCTAGAACAACACTTCTGTATCTCCTTTCTTTGATTTTACTAATAAGTGTGTACATTTGTGTAAAACATTATTTCTCCTCATTATTGATACAACTTTCCCTACCTTCCCTTCACATCCTTTCCTTTTATCTCCTCCCGCGCTCTTTAGCTACTGATTTATTTCCTGCACCCTCACCCTCTTTTAATAATTTCTGGTTGACCTTACGTTGCATCACCCACTCGCCCCTTTTGTGCTGCATGCAAGTGGAAGGTTGCAATGGTGTCTCGCTGCAGAGGTGCCACCGCGGGCTTTCATGTACAACATGACCATCCTGGTGCAGAGTAAGGCTCAGTGCTCTAACCAGAATTTCAATACAGAATCTGACTGCACCATATAAATGTGGGCCAAGGGCAGGGGACCCTGTAAACTAAAGGAGATATATTTTTTACATTGTGTTTCTTTTTGCTCTCTTCAGCCACCACACTGACGGATGAGCTTTTATAGGCCATCTTCGTTACATTGTAATAACACGTTTTAGGACTACGCAACTAGATGGCAGCTATTTTATTGATTGTGTAAGGATAAAAGAAACAAATTACCCTGTCACAATTCAAGAAAATGCTTGCAGGTTCCACAAAGAGCTCTAGAGATCTACATGTATCTGAACCCGCCCCCCCACTCGGATCAACCCTTTTAAATGCCCTCCCCCCCTCCCTGTCTCTCCCTAACATTCATTCTCTGTATTCTCCCTCTATTTTGTACACCGCTTACAACACTTGGTTTCTTGGTAGCTAGGCTTAATTCTCTACACACTTGCATACAGCGATAACTGTTTTCTCTTCTGCTGCACAACAACAATCTGCATGCAATATAACCGGTGTGTGTACAAATCCTAATGTATATAAATCACTGCCTACTTTTCTCACCCAACTAATTCATCCCCACTCCTATTTCGTATAAAATACAAAATGCTTAAACAGAGCTCGCAAATCGTGTTCTTTGTGATCTTTTGTTGTTAGCAAATGCCATTTTGTATTTTGCTTTTTGAATACTCCACTGCAACTGCTGGAATGCAATAGGAAGTGATTGATTTGTTTATTTATATAGCTCACCTAACCCTCAGGTATCTGGGCGCATTACGTATGGTTACATAGTTACAAAGGTTACAGAATATAGATACAACGTGAGTAGTATGCAAATACAGTGATATACGTACATAAGTTTTGTACAAACATGCAGCGATATAAGTGGAAACATCAAGTATACAGGTAGGGTATAACAGTTATATACATAATATTTACAGGTACACCAGTGGCAGTAATGACAAAGTTGACAGTTAATTACAGATTAGCAGGAGGAGCAGACATTTATGGCATCTCCTGGGTGATAAACCAATTTTTTGCTTTTTTTCTGAAGCAAGAGGTTGAAGGTTCTACTCTTAAGTCTACATGTAGGGAGTTTCACAGTTTTGATGCTAAAACCGGGAAGCTGCTGCCCCCTGATTTCTGAAGGTTAAATCTAGGGACTTTGAGGCAGTGTTGTTGTGGTAATATGGTAGGTCGGTGTGTTTGGCTTTCAGTAAATTTGCATGTCAGGTATTTGGGTGCTGAGTTGGACAGGCATTTGTGGGTAAGAGCTAAAGTTTTAAACGAGATTCTGCTCTTGACTGATAGCCATTGGGAGTTACGTCTGGCAGCTGATATGTGATGAGATCTCGGTATATTAAGGGCAGATATGAGGACATTATTTTGAAGTATTTGTAATTTTATTAAGTTTCCCTTGTTCGTACCTAAGTATAATGCGTTACAGTAATCCAATTTAGATAAAATAAGTGCTCTGGCCAACGCAGAGCAGCTTGCTGTCAACCGGAAAGGTCTGCAGGCATTTATTTGTTTGCAGGTGTAAGCTGTGGCAGAGGCTGTCGCATTCACTTGTCTGGTCAAGGTCAAGGCTGAGTCGAGGTAGAACCCAAGTGTTTTGACTTCCTTGGACACCAATATATTGATGCCATCCAGGGGTGTTGCTAGGTCTGGAAAAGACCTGGGGCTACGCTGATGTCGGAACTGCCGGGACTGGGGGCTAGCTAGTCTTTTGGATGTAGCTCCTGAGATTCTATCCGGGGCTACAACCAACAGATCACGGGCTATAGCCCCCTTAGCCCCCCCCCCAGCAGCGCCTCTGATGCCATTTATATTGAAGGCTTTAAACTTGTTGTCTAGTTTATTTAGTCTTGATTGGGAACCAATAAGAAGTAGTTCAGTCTTGTCACCTTTGTGGCAAAGACCGTGTGTGGCTATCCATGCCTGTATGAAAAGATAGATTTTGTTCAGTAGTTTCGTGTGAAGGTCGTAATTCCCAGTGATGGGGATGAGAGTGACCGTTAAAAAGCCAGGACTGGTTGAATATTTCACACCTGCCATGGGAGAACTTGAGATCCTGCCCAATGAGTTGTACTACTTTGAAGACTTTCGAAACACCTCAGAGCTTGTGTGATAAAGTTACATCTTTATAGTCCTTTTTTGACCTAGGCATGAAACTTGTTTTTATGCAAAACATACATAACATTTGCAGACCGGCGTTTAATATATTGTTTGAATACCAAACGAATATGCACTCCTGTAAGCTGGTACAGGTTGAGCCATACAGTAATGAGCTTGGGCCTTCCCCTTTTCTGACACTCGCTGTATAGACCCCTGGTAAGGCCAGAAATAGGTAGTGAAACGAAAGGCAAGGTGGAGGCACCTTCAGGCAAAACATGCATAGCCTTCTAAGTTAAAAGATGATGGATAACTGTGGTTCCCGGAAAGCAGGGACAGGAATTTCAAAGGTTTTAACAATGTTTCTTCATGGAGTTATAGGCAAAGCGTTGGGTGGGCCATGGTGGATAGAGGCTTACAGTGTTCCCGCAACATGTCTTCTCCTGATAAATGAGCTACTGGGTAGGGAAGTATTGTTATGGTGCTTCTTCCTCTGAAAAGTAGCCTGTGGAAGGAGAGTTGAAGGGTGTTACAGATCCTTTCTACCACTTTGCACAGTTCTGGATCCTTTAAGAGTGGTTAATCGTCTGCTAGGGGAAGAGAAGTAACAGAGGTGCAACAAAAGGCTTTTCTTCTGGAATAATGTAGCCTGCTGGGGTAGAGAGGTCAGGGATGAGGTGCAAGGCACGTTCCTGCTGCACAATCATATAGTAAGGGTAGGAAAATCGTGTGTACAAGGGACTTCTCTTCTGGCTGAATAACCTGCAGAGGAAAGGGAATGGTGGACATATTAGAGGGCCCTTCCCTTCCCGATGAGTAGCCTGATGGGATAAGAGAGGCATCATGTTGCTTTATGAGTAATCTGTTTCTTGCACAATGGCCTGCTGGGATTAGACGGGTAATGGGTGCTTTTATGGAGCCTCTTCCCACCCCAAGAATTCACTTTGGGTATAGCGAGGTGAGGAAGGCATAATAAGGGCCTGCCTCTTTCCAATTAATGCAATGCAATGTAAGTGGTTTTGTATACCGCCCATCTGCCATTAATGGTGGCCTCGCTGTGCTTGCCTCTGTAAGAAAAAAGAGGGTGGTGTTTGAAGTGGGACAGTGGATAAGGCAGATGTGAAACCTGTGGTGGTGTTGCGTGCAGGTCAACCCGCAACCATCATTCCTACTGTGGCCACGTCCAATTTCTCTCTCTGTCTCTTTACATCTATGTCTCTAATAGATACACTGTACCCCTTGATCAACAGAACAAGCAACTGCAAGTTGGCAGATGAGGGAAAGGGGTGGTTTGAAAACTCAGACATTAACATAGCCTGCTAAATCTTATGGGAGCCAAGAAGTTCAGGTTCAGTGGAAGTGCGGCTTGAAATTTGAGGAACACTGTCACCCAATTCATGTTCCTATGTATGTGGTTTAGAAGGCTGAGTGAGGCCTCAAACCTCCCTCTAACATGATCAATTGATACGTAACCTGCTGGGACCTTTGCCCGTCGAGGGTAGGCCCATCGAGGCGGGGCAAGATAGCCCTTGAGACACCCCACCTTCATCTGTGCTGCACTGTTATCCACGGATACGGGGAGTGCTTAAAAGTCACTACTAGGGCACCCTTTTCGCTCTGCCTGCTTGTAGTGGTGGGGCTTGTGGTCCATGCCCTGCTTGGTGTCTTAACAACAACTCTAAAACACTACCTGCACTTTTTGAAGTAGTGCTTGAGGTTTGCTCTTAAGACACCACAATCTTGTTGCACTGCTTGCTCTCCATAAATGAAGTGTTGGCATTGTTATTGGAAACCTTTTTCCTGCTTTACTGCCTTCTTGTAGTCCATGAGGAAGAGCCATTAGCAGTGGGTGGGGGGCTGATGTACTACCTGCCCAATGCATTTCGCTTTGCCAGTAGTCCACAGTAAATCTCTTCCCCACCAAGCAGCAGGACCTCCAGGCAGTGCTGATTAGGGCCATTTGGTAAACGGGGGACATAAAAATGAAATGTATCCGGGAGCTAGTGCGGGGCACCCGGACCCCCTCCCGTCTCCTGGCTGATTTACATTTCATTTAGACAGAAAAGGAGCACGCTCTAAACGGCTGCGCGGAGGATTATGCGGGTAAGAAAACATATCAGAATTGAAGAAAGACTGGCATTAATCTCTGTTTTGGCCCGACCAACATAGAAACTGGCTTGGTGTGAGATAGAGGGGCGAATTGGGGGAAACACTGATCTTATTGTGGACTCTAAATGCCAAGGTGAGACTACAGAGAAAGGGATAATGTAGGGAGTCAATAATTGTTAAGGATATGCAAAAATATTAGCGCAGGAGTAAGGTATGATTAGACTACTAGGGAAAGTCAGTCTAGGACAGCACAGGAGAAGAAATGGGAGAGGAATAGTTTGGCCTTCCAAAGTCTGACTGGGAAGGATATAGAAAGAATTACATCCAAAGTACCCAAGCCATAAAGGATGGCATATATACATGCGCATAATAGTTATTAACAGTGGTTTGGTATCAGGGTCATGGCGGGAGGAGGATTGCATGGACATCCAAACAAAGTGTGCTAGAGGAACATTATTGATAATGTTATCAGGTTTTGGGTTTTCCCAGAGTAAATAATGACGGTTAGGGTCATAGCAGACTAGAATGGCAAAAAGCACAGGGAGTGATATTTATGATAAGAAGGGTTGATTACAAGTTCTGTTTAACAGAGGATGGTGCTGCCTATTGAGAGGTTGCAGGATCACTCATTGTGGGTTCACGTTATGAGGGCATATGTGGGCTGCAGAGATGTATAATGCATGAAGTAAAGCAGCATCATGAGGTGATTATTGGGAAAGGGGCTGCACCCCCATTGACTGCTTGGAAACTCTTTAGAGAAAAGGGTTTCCAAGGAGACAAAAGGGTTTAGAAATAAAAAGAACCAGAATGGTATATATTGATCCGAACATAAGTCTGTGACTCGGGAGCCGTGTGTGGCTTCATAGTGCTCTTCAGATGTCCTCCCTTGTGAATTTGCTTGCCCTCCAAGTAAACGTTTTGAAGGGAAAGAAACCGACTTTCGGAGGGAGAGATATTAAAGAGGTAGTCCTCGTGGTCATTAATCTCCCATAACCTCATTTGTCATCAACCTCTGCCTTTGGCTGTTCCCCAAGACATGCTGCCTGGCGTACAGAAGACGCAGTGCTTAGCTAAGGGATCTGATTCTTTGAAGGCGTTTACGATAAGGTTCCTCTGATAAAGCCTTTGCCTTGAACTGGCCAGCTTGAGAAAAATTTGCTGGCTAAACAATTAGATGTGGTTGCCTTCAAATAGAATTTGATGATGGATTATAAAGTGTTCGCTATTCAGTCCAAATTCACAATGCACTAACTAGGGAGATTAACCAAGTACTTTCTCTAGATAATCCCCAAGCATGGTCCATGCTTTCGAATTGCAGAATTGTTCATGTTATCCATGTAAGGAACCTGGGTCAACCATCGGTAGGACAAAGGGCCGTTCTAGGTTTATCAGGTGCTACGTCAAGCACCCCTACAGATTTAATAATACCCAGCAAGTGTATTGGGCCCCACACAGCACACTCTCCTTGTAGCTGTGTGTCAAGGGTAAGGCTCCTCTTCTAAGTACTTGAATATGCTGCACAATTGAACTTAGACAAGAATTGATAAGTTAAGGATCAGGCTGTACAATTAAAAAAGAAAGCTAAACCCATCAAACCTTAAAAGCATAACTGGACTATGATGAACCACCCCTTTACCATGATAAAATGCACCCCTTAGATTAACCTAAAACGGGCTGGTTCATAGATGCTGCTCTGAATAGGTGCAGGTCTAGCACTTTCTACTGTAATCCTTTTCACCTGGTCCCCTAATGAGCTCTGCAACTCTACAGAAAGGGGTTGCACTGTTCCAGAAGACCTTCAGGTGTCCTGATTAAAGGACCCCAATGTACAGTTTTTATGGAATGTTGGAATGTGGAGTTATATTTCCCTGCCCCCTTATATTAGCAGTAGCAGACACAGTCCCAAAAATCTGGAACACTCTTCCCAGCTACCTAAGCATAGAGGCAATTGCCTCAAAGTGAGGGACGCTCTCAAGACTTGTAAAGCAGGGCTTCAGTGACTAGGAAGGCCGCCTACGGCAACTATTCTGCATTTATTGGCACTTTTTTCACTCTACTAGCTTTAATACTGTTCAAGGAATCTATTGTAACAGGAACATGCCTAGCTAGGAATATACCAATTGTATTAGAATGGTTATGCACTTATCCCGCTCTTTCCCTTACCCTTACCCTTGTTTCCTCACCCAGTGCTCCCTTTTCTGTCCTTCCACAGGCACCTAAAAGGGGTTCTATGCAAGTGGCATGAAATTAAGCTAACAAAATAAACACTCAGAAAAACAAGTGGTATCATTTGCAATGGGTCCCTTTGAGGCAGGTTTGAGGAAAAATTCACATATCCCATAGGTGAGGAGCCTCACATGGAAGAGGGACCTCGATACAACATGGACCTGAGACATTTCAATAAAGCAGCTGAAGACGACATTAGAGATGGGGCAAGCACACTAGCATGAATAATTTGTTACCTGTGCAAGGGTGATTGAATGTGTATTTAAAGATGTTTACTTTCACATACCTTTAAGAATCAGTCACAGAAAATACACAGGGGTTTCTACTAAAGATCTTGTGAGGCTCAGACCCCAAGTGCCCTATTATTAGATGAATGGTTGAAGAAAGATACCACTGAGAACCACATTTCAGGCACTGTGTACATAACTAAATGTGACTTTTAAGGGTTGCCTCTATTTGAGTCATCCCACCCACCTCTGCTATGAGTACCTCCCACACAGGGGAGATGTTTCACCCAGTTGTTTCAGCTCAAGACCAGTTTTTTGCATGGAATTCCTTCCCCATCGCCATTAGTTCTCACAGCATCCACCTGTAGTAGGCTACTGCATTAAGCCTTTTTAACCATCTTCCATTTTTGTTTGTTGGCCACCACAAAGAGACCCTTCCATGTGTGCCCTAACCATCAGGGCACAACTATAATCAACACAGATTAGTTGGCCGCTTCAATCTTTCTTGTTGCAAGTTCCTCGCTCATAGGCTTTGACCTTGCCCTGGCAGAGCATACCAAGGAAATATTATATACGAACAAGCACCGTTTTATGAAATCCTGTCTCCTCCACAAGAAAGCCATGTCCTTATGGCGATGGCCACTTGACCGCCAAGGAAATCCCTCTTCTCACTCTGTGACATCTCCACCACACCCAGATGCAGTAGCTAAAAACTCTGAATCACAGAATCCAGATCCCTTTCTAGTTCAGGGCCGGTGATCTTTCCATTTTGGGTGGGTGATGGTGATGGAGGGGATCTCAGAGGTGGATTTTATTGCTTCCAGTGAGAACAGCAAGTAACCTCTTTACCTCTCCAGGATGGAAAAAGCTCAGGCCTCTGTGATGGGCAGCCACGCTCAGGACACCAAGGTGACCTGCCTTCTTCCAGTGTTTCTTGGTTAAGAAGGTCAAACGCAGCAAGGCCTCATTGGTACTGAGCTCCCCTGCCTGCAATGGATGGATTCAGTGATCAGAGTTTGGCAAACACGTCTGCTTCTACCATTCGGGATTCCGGCCTTCTAGGATATCCTACGACAGTCCATTGACAGAATCCCTCACCTTGAATCTCTCAGCATGGATGCAAAAGACTCAAGTTTCAAGCCCAGGAAGGCTTAAAAAATGTTCTTGATTAAACAACAGATGGTGGGTTTTCACAATATCAAAATTAATGTAAAGAACATAAACACGTTTATTCACAAAGTATATATCACGTGGAGCAAGTGACAACAATCCAGAAAGCACTCAAATAGTTCACAATTAACTTTTTAAATACATAACCACCTGTGTAACTAAAATAAAGATTGAAGAACAGAGTAGTAGAAAAACAAACAAACAATACATTAATATGCAAGAATAAGACTTTCAAGGGTGCTGAATGATTTATGGCGCCTGAAACATACAGAAAATGCAAACATGCAACAAATGTAAAAACTCAAGCATACTTAAAGATTAGTAGTCCCATACTGGATATGACAATGATCATGTTGGACCATACACTACAAGCACGGTGTAATGACAGACCATTAGTAGTGGCCAATGGCCTGTCTCAAACTAGTCTTTGTGTAGTGTCTTCCTATTGGTTATGTGTTCAGGGATCAAGCAAAGTATAGTCTCCCTTTTATTGTTATCTGACATATTCTACAATCTAAAGGGTGATAATAATAAACATGTATGTTAGTCTACATAATATTAGTTCCATTCTTGACTGTGTCTAGATTGCTGCATTAATGCTTTAACATACCTTAGTTTAGTGGGAGGAGACTATTCAGACTCATTTGGTCTTATGGTTCCATTTAGTGATGTAGGACCCAAAAGGTTCCTGCAAAGACATAACATGCAACTTGGATTGAAATAGAAAATGTTATACTAGCAAATAATACATAACATATGCATTAAGAAAAGTGTGTACCTTGTCTTTGACCTGAATCCCAGCTGTCTTGCTGGGTAAAATATAATGATGAATGTGGTGTGGTGCATGGGCACCAGACACACATAACTTAGTTTTCCAAAATTGATTAGCAAAGTTTGCTAATTAAACTTTTCTTGATTAGTAAAAAACCTATTTGATTAGCAATTTTGTAACATAGTTTTAATGGCACCAGAAGTTACTTGTACGCAAGACCTAAAATTAACAACAATACAGAATGTTTGTGTACTGCTGAAAACATTAGTGAGATGAGTGTAAAACGTAAAGGTTAGCTGCATGAAGGGACACAAATAAAAAAATATAATAAAAAGGCTCTGAAAACAGCTTTTTGGTGCAAGGCTCTGGACACCTGGGTCAAGTTGGTGTTGCACAGGGCAGTGTCCCGTATATTGTATGACCTACATGCTCGACTCCTCATTTGCTCTGCAAGGAGCAGTTCAGATGTTTCATAAATCAAAAAGTTCAATGTTACAGGACAGTCAGAGACTGAGACCAAGTACATAGTATGGTGTTGCGTCAGGGAGGCTAATTGCCAAATTCAGGTGGACAAGATGGCCCTTGCCTGTCATTGATATGGTTTTCAATACAGGATTAAATACCACTGTCGGTGGTGGGCAGGGCTGCTAACATTCCTCAACCCTGAGCCAGTTAGACCCAAGCACACCATGCAATCCCTGTATATCCATGAAAGTGTTTATCACCATTACTACTCAGAACTACCATATGTGGTGCCAATATCTTTTTTGGACTTTGGCACTTTTAAGAGTGGAGGAGATGATTACTGTTGCACTCTCTCTCCATTACCACCCTTGAACTTGCAGTGAACAGAGAAAAGAGAGGGAGAGATGCTGAGGGGAAGGGAGGAATACAGGGTGAGCTGTGCCTTCATTGAACTGGGTAATTTAAGTAGCAAGCTTGGCTACACACGTGTCAATTTAATTAGCAAACCTACAGAAATAATACTGCTTATTTTATGCCTTGCCAGATGAATTAAATTGAAATATTAGTATTCAAATATTTTATTTTTTGCCCGTTCAGTGGTATCTAAAAGCAAGCAAAAGATATTTAAATGACTCTCTCCACCACCCGTAATTTTCTTGTACACTGTTTTTGATGCAGAAAACAATGACTGAAACCAAATATAATAGATTAACAAGCAAGCCTCAATTAAAATCTAAAAGGTCTTCACTTCCTGAAGAATAAAGAACGTTCTTGGAACCTGGGCATTTGGAGGCCAGGCTTTCCATCCAACAGTGTAATTGTCCATGTCCATTTCTACACCATCACAGCATCCTGGATTAGATTTGGGGAATCACCTATTTTTTTTGTTTTATTTGTTATCCAGCTGAAATACAACCTTTAAAAATTCACATTTATCACACATAAAACAGACACAAGTACATTCATGCCTTTCATCAGTTAAGGAATAAGAATATAAGAATAAGAATATATAAAATGACAACTTTTAACAATTTCATACATACATCACATACATCACATAAAATTGTCCATTCAATTGAAAACGAGTACACGAGTACATTTCATACATTTAATCAAGAGATAAAAAATATATACAATTACATCAAAATTTATCTCTTCTATAATAAAAATGAAAATAAAAAAGATAAAACAAAGAAATTACAGTAAATGCAATCTTATGTGCAATAATCTTATGTCCAATAAAACTCATTTACTTGATTAAAAATATATGGGTCCTGTGACGAATCAACTTCCGGGGCACGAGTGGTCCAAGGATAAATATCGGTTTCTAAACCATTAATCAACCCCACACCTCTAGTACACCAGAAGGGATCCAAAAAGATTGGAATAAGAGTGAATTATAAGATCCCCTTGTCCAATTTTGGTAACGTGAATGGAACGGCAGGCTTATCTCTGCAAGGCTGTGGATCGTTGGTTAGTTGCAACACAGCAAAAATACAATTATTACCCAATGGTAAAAGGGACTGTCCAGTCAAGGTTGTAAACAAATATCTACTTTATTATTACTACAACAGACAGTTCTAGCACACTACAATTACAACCCACACGGTAAAGGAACACAGAGGACAGACAGTTTCACAAAGGAAAGGGATGCACTCTGGATACTGACAGGAGGGTAGTTGTTAAAGCAATCAGTCTTACTGTTCAAGGTTATCTGGTTTCAGCACCCCAGGGGCAAAGGGTCGCCACTGTCTCTAGGGGGCTTTGGAGAAGCACCAGGGGGGTAGAACCACAATGTACTCGTGCTGAAGAAGTTCTTGGTGCTCAATAGCATCGCAGCGGTTCCAGGACGCTTCGCAGCCCTTAAGACAGAGTTAGGGCAGGAGACAGCTGCGGGACCAGGCGGCAGGCAGTTGCTGGCTGTCTGGTGTGGCGGTTCAGGGCCAAGAATCGTTGTCTCTGTGCTGGTTGGCAGAACTGGAATGCTGTTTGAGAAGTCCCAGACGGCTCTGGCAATTGCGGCGTGACAACAGTCAGCAGTGCAGCCAGATGCGGTTGGAGGACTCGACTGTCTCGAAATTGTCCTTAAAAAGATGGATGCTGGATGATGCTTGTGTGGCACTCCCCCTAGCTTTTTCGCAGGGCTTGTGTCCTTTCAAGGTGGACAGCCTACAGCTCAGGAGGGTGTTAGCAGGCAACGGCCTTGTCCTTTGTCCAGAGACTCTCCGGCACTTCCCACCTAGGAAGCTTTCTGTCAGAAACTAGCAGGGCACGCTGTGTGCTGGCTGGGTACCAGTTCTGGAGCTGATGGATGGATGCTCCGAGTCCGATATCTCCCTCTGTTCCCTGGGAGATGTTTAGGGGAGGGATCTTACTTCCCTCTCGGAACTCCTAGCCTTCCTTCACTGGCTGAAGATGTAAGGTAGACTGTACCTTCCGCTAGGGTCCAAATGAGTCCTTCTTCTTACTCCTTGCATAGTCTTCAGATGATCTGCTAAGTGAGGGGTTCAGCCCTCTTTTTAAAGCCAAATGGGCCCCATCGATTGGTGTAGGTTAAGCCTACCTTAATGAACCAACAATCTTATGTTATGCATGAGGCCAGGACCAGAGTGCCTTGAAACAGGACAGACAAGGGGGTGACAACATATACTTAAGACCCACCCATCTTCCTGTTGTAGATCAAAATGTCTCTCTGGTTAACTGAGCCTTCTATGATTCTTGATTAAAGCACAGGTTTCCACTTGAAGTATGTGCTGTGAGCAGACGTCCTTTCTCCACCAAACCACATACTTCTCCCCTCTGAAAGGGATCAGCTCTGCAGGGGCTTGCCTATGGTAAATAGTGGACCTAGACATGCATTTCACTGCCTTCCATACAGAGGGGTGGGAACTAGCTTCAAGTTGACACATTGCACACCAAAGGGGTGTTAGTCCCGCCTTCCTGTTGTCTCTCCGGCAACTAAGCCCACTCGGCAGTCTTGCCTCAATTATCTCTCATTAGGATGCACTGCCACCAGCCGGAGAACAAAGGAATGCAGATCCATGGAGCTTTTGATATTTTAATTAGGATGCTCATGGATGGAGGAAGGTGTGCCTTCCCCCTTCTTGGAATGCTTTGATGCACCCAGGGCTGTCACATTCCATTTGAATATGTCAGGGGATGATGGCGCCTGTAGGCTGTGTCTTCCCAGAGTACAGGTGACTATGTGTTTGGTGTGTGAAGCAGATGAAATGGGTGTAGAATGGCTGCACTAATTTCTCAGAAGCTGGTCTCCCATCATTCATTTTCATACAACAAAAAATCAAAAAAGCCCAGGTGAGCTCACTCTCTCTGTGTGGATGGTTGAATTCCTCACAGGTCCCAATCCTTAAAAATGTAGACTCACAAGGAAAAGTCTCTAACCTATGAACACTTGTTAATACATTTTCCCAAGTTCCTCAACATAGGATGTTACCAGTTCTCATGAGAAGTAATTCCTAAGACCACTATGTAATTAAATGAAAACGGAATCCCATTGTACAATTTACATCAGTATCAATTCAATTCCAGCGACCTAAAAAAAAACAACGACTGCTATCAGGTCCAAAGTCGAGTGCCCCTCCAGGCATCTACTCCAAAATAGATCCTCATCCGAGTATCCCCACAAGTAAAAACAATTACAGAAGTATTTCTGACGCAGTTGTACCTGAGAGGGAAATTCAACCAGAATATGTTTGGTGGTTTCAACCATCTTCTTGTCCTTGTAGTATCTGCATTTCCTTTCTATGTGGTCAATCAGGCCATATTTAAAAAGAGTTTCTTTAGCATGTATGAGATTGCAACTGAATCTCAAGAATTCATTTTTGGCTGCACGACAAGGATAGACAGACAAAAAAGGTGCTACAACTCCCATTTTCTTATGTACTCTACATAAATAAGCAAAGGAAGGATAACCATGGACCTTTTCAATGGTGGTAATCCAGTCCCATGTCTTCAGGCATTTTCTTGTCTGTTGAGGTCTAAATTGTAGCTCATCACGATTCAAACCTATATCTAACGAGATGTCATCACACTCTTTTTCAAATCTGAAAGGGCTTTTATAAATGGGTCCTTTGTTACAAGCATTCATAGTTGTTAAAATGTCTCCAAAAAGTGAATCATCCTACGCCATTAAAATTTTACGGAGTAGATCCAAGTAATTCTAGAGTCCCTTGGATCTGAGCGATTGAATACTAAGCTCATATCTAATGATCGCCCCCGGAAGTGAAGTCAGAGCATTAAATATTTTCCTTCAAATTAATAATTCCAAGGATGGGAGTATACTCGTAATTAGGAAATGGGGTATTTCTATTCCATAGAGCAGTTTGGGAATTATTTTTCCTAGATAAAATGTCACGCCCATCATTATAGAAAACATCCCGTATTTGCCATCAACCTTTTTAATTTTATTAATCAGACCGGTCGCTTTCTGAATCAGATTGGCCTAACCTAAATCAACTGTTTCAAGCTTTGATCTCCATGCCTCCAAACCTGCAAAGTTTTAGTTATTTTCCTAAAGAATCTAATTACCTTTGACTGAGCAGGGTTAATAAAAAGATTATTTATCCTACAGTATGATCCAAATGCATCTATACATTTCTGTAGGCCTCTAGGAGTTTGGTCAAATAACAGAAAATCATCTGCGTAACCAATCCAAAATAGTAATTGGGAATTCAGTTTAGGCAGTGCAAAAGCACTATTTTCTGTGCTTCCTCCACATCTGAAGTTTATGAATTAAAAAGACAAGGCGTAAGAATGCATCCTTGTCTCATCCCAGAAAACGTCGGAATTGAGCTAGATACGTCACCCTTCACATTCAGTCTAATTCTTATATTCGATTTGTCATGGAGAGTGATTATGAGTTTTAAAAGAACACTTGGGATGTTCCAGCTAGCAAGTTTCTGCCATAGTCTATTTCCGTTTACCATGTCAAATGCTGCTGTAAGGTCAATATTTGACACATACGTGTCACTAGTATTACCTATTAGTGCTAAATGTTGGACATATTTTAGCACAAGACCATTCACATTAATGCTAAGCTTCTTCCGGAAACCGGTTTGCCATTTTTTCTCCAGGTGTTTTAACAGCAAGGTTGCAAGGACCTTGCTATTTGCATCTAGGTTTGAGATCGGTCTATAATTCACAGGGTCGTTGCTATGCCCTCTCTTGAAAATAGGAATCACATAATCTGTTTGCGAGTTTACCGGCAAATACTCGGTATTAATGAATTGTTGGAAATACATCATTAATATAATTGCCCAGGTCGCAGGGTCATACCTGAATAAAATATTGGCCAACCTATTGGGACGAGGTGCTCAGGATTTACTGATGCACTTTATAATGTCCTGTACTTCTACAACCACAATTGGTAAATTCCAAGTTTGCCCCCATAGTCATTACTTCTAGGGGAAGACCTCTCCCGTATAGATTTGTGGCCAAATTCTGCTTAATAGAAAGTAACCCATTGTTGTTCCACTATTGGGATTTGTTGGAAATCTACTTGAGTTCTCTCCAGATGATTTATAAGGCGCCAAAATGAAGAAGTATCAGTTTTGCACAAAAGTGTCCATCATCAACTCGTTATCACATTGTAATAAGTGTTGTTTATACTGTCTAGGCCAGTTCTGCTAGTTTAATTTGACCTGCTTAGTCTCCTTCAACCCAACCAGAGGCTCATCTTGGTATTTAGTTTTTATTGCCTTCATATTTTTCCTCGTTTCCTTTTTTTCTCATTAACAGAGGGTCAAATTGATGACCAGGTTTTACTGGGTCTATATTTGATTTCGTTTCCACTTTCCCCAATAATTTGCCCCAAAAAAGTCAAATTGATTCAAATTAAAACAATCAATTTTCCATTCTACAGAGGTAGTAGCCAATAACTGGGCTGCACAATTATTTAACAGACGTCTTCTGTTGATTCCAAATCTCCCTATTCTTCCCTTGATTAACAGTGACTAATGGCACATTTTGGAGTGGCCCCCTATTTAGGAGGATATCGAAATTTGCTACAATCATATCATGGTCGCTCCATTTACAGGGATGAATTTTAAATTGGATACACAGAGAAAAGAGACACTCGTCAACAAATAATCCAAACTGGATCGTTTGCGGCTCCTTCCCCAGGTAGTTTGGCTCTGAATATTCCTAGTATAGAGCCATTCAGCCGATGTAACCCAATGGTTTCCATACTCTCAAGCCATTGCTTACCATTTTTCATTTTTAGCACAGTTACCATTTTTCATTTTTAGGACCGAGGGGGATTAATCGTGATTCATCACAACTATTAAAGTTAAGAAGACAGAATGAGTTCAGCGCCCCCCCCAACAACTATCAAACCATCTACCCAAATAGAGTGCTAGTTGGCTATAAAGTCGTTCATTATACTAAAAACGGCTTCCAATATACATGCCAAACTGTGCCAGTAAACATTCAGCAGAAAAATCCTCCGTTTTGTTCTGTTAATACTTAAAACCATTTGGACAACCAACATGCTTTGTGACCCCAAACGAAGCTATTCAACCTCCAATCCCAGGCTGTCTTTTGTTAGTGGAGTATACACTGTAGCCGACGTTGCAGATTAGACTGAACCATTTGCACACTGTCTTAATAATTCTCTGAGACCCAGAAACACATCCTAGTGTCGACTAAGTTTAAAGAAAGTAATAGAATTAAGAGGTTCTACAGAACTATGAAAAGGTTTTTTCACTCCTCTACTAACCCCACTAAAATGCTGTGATGTCTAAAAATGATCAAGTGAATGTTGGTTGCCATCACCCTAGTCACACAAAGTCAATGGTCCTTCCACTTTCAGGTGGTTTTCATGTTTATATTTTGTATTTACGCTGATGTTTTGTTTATATTGATTAAAATATTTGTTAAAATATGTGAACTTGAAGCTTTTTGTCTATACAAATGATGACATTTTCGTTTTGGTGATAGTTGTACACTTGTTTTGACCTTGTGCATGTGAAGGTGGGCAGCTGTTCTTTGTGGATTTCTATATAAACTCCCGTCTTTCATTAGTGTAACCAGGCCTCCAAAAGGTCTGCCCTTGACCCCCTTGTCTGCGGCCACAAACATAGTCATAAAACCATAAACCACCAGGTCCTCAGCCAAGATTCTTGAATAAACAATATAGGGTACTGCTGTAAAAGTGCCCCTAATTTGGAACAAAAGATGTGTATGTCCACAACTGTTTCACGCCATGCTTATAGTGGCCCTTAACTGGACAATTGTCGAAGGCTTACAGCACCGTTGTGCATCTATTCAGGCTCTAGTTAATGGGGACTAGCAGTGTTGATGAAACTATCCTTTGAATGTCTAATGTATTGGTTATTAATCTACAAAGTGGCAGAGTAATGTAATATCTTCCAACTGGCACAACTTGCTTGCACTCCCAAAGTGAATCCTGGTTCGACCAAATAAGGCAAGTAACCGTTCAGTGTCCTTCTCTGAGCTTTATAACTTCCGCGGAATAAGGATGCAGAGGAAACTTTACATTTCTGCTTGCAATTAAGAAAATGTTTGCAATTGAGTATGGTCATTGAACACAATTTCAGTAGCAAGCTTCATACCAAAATACCCATTTCCAGATTAATTAGGAACCCCATTCTGTTGGTATGTGGCTGTTCCAGAAGCAATGCATACATTTACCATAATCATATCTGCTACTCTCGTCATAAGAACCTTCTTTGGTCTTCAGCAATATCAGCTCTGAAAGAGTAGCCCCGAAAATATTTGTCCTGTATTTTTTTTCATTTCTGGATATTCTAACCTTCCTGGAGATCATTGCAGATTCAAATAGAAAAATCATTCCTAAACCACATGTTTATGTTAATTGCCTGTCCCTCTAGATCCCGGTACTTTATGATTTATTCAGGTTACAATTTGGCACCCTTTACCGTTTACACACATGAGGAATTTACCTGCTTGTCCTGTGGTTGTTGTGATTTAGACCTGACGGAAGAGTCTGGTGAAATTAGCCACTGTGGCAGGGGACCTCGTTTTGGGGACAGTGGGCCTCATTACAAGTTTGCCAGTCCGGTAATAATGGTACCGGTAAGCTTGTCGATACCGTTGTTAACGGACCGGCAAACTACAAGTTCTGCTCGCGGGTGCCTGTCAGCCCATCAGGAAAATTCCTGGAAAATTCCCACATTTTACTTTCCTTTTGTTGTGATGGGATGGGGAAGGAAGGCAAGAAAGGCGGGGTCATGAATGATGTTGACATCTTGACAGTGAGATCACACACACACACACACACACACTGAAGATTCATAGTTACAGGTAGGTACCCTTCTTCTCCTTGATCTGGTTAAGCAGGGAGAGGGGAGACTGTAGAGTTTGAGGTAGACAGAGAAACAGGTGTGAGATGAAATATGCTCGGCCTCTACTACCGCCAGCCTCCCATTCTGATGTGCCTGCCTGATCCCAGGTAGCAGTGCATTTCTCCAATGCCACCCTCCTAGTGTCTTTTCTGTGGTAGTTTGCCGTGGCCAGTCGTTGTATGTGCCACGTGGAGCAGAGGCAATGCTTGCACTAGTGAGGAGTTCAGGAGCACTGTCAGGGGAAACAGTAAAATGGCTACTCCTGCGGCGGGCAGTGCGGCAACATCATTCATTGTCCATGGCTGTGATGTCTATAGATGGAATCTCACAATAGAAAATCATTTTGTTAAGAGCCACTGACTCCCTGTTGACAGAAACGTCCACTTACAGGACACAAAGCTAATTATTGGCAGAAACCCACAGCGTTAGACATTGAAAGAGATTCTTAGAAAACTACTAATAGGCATTGGATTAAAGGGATATAAATATGGATTATGTGGCTGTAGGTATTCTGAAAGGAGTTTATTCAAACAAAGTGGGTCAGTAGAAGAGGCCATTTATAAATAATTTGGGAAAGGGCTCGCACGCAAAATAGATAGTGCAGGTCGAGAAGGGACTGCGGCAAAATTGCAGGTTTTTAGGAATTTTGAGTGTCAGTTTAAAAACAGAGGATACTTAAAGAGATCTGGCAGGATAATATGGGCAGTGATGGAATTGCCTCATTGTTGCAAAAACTATTTTAAGAACTGTACAAACCCTACAGGAAAGGATATATTGAGAGAGGAAATGTAGTAACATATATGGGATTATGAAGGTGCAACTGAAAGGACCACAAGGCAAAGAATAGGAAAAAATATAACATAATACAATGACCAACAAGAAATTATAGTTACAAGTGAAGGGCTTTGTGCAAGGGAAATGTTTACAGGGACAATGACAGGTAATATAAAACGTGTAGACGTTACAGGGGAAATTAGATGATTTTACAGACTGGATTGGAAGCATTACGCAATGTGACAGCAGACAAAGGTTGCATGGAAAAAGAAGAGGGGAGAAGGAATTACCAAGCCATATCTAGGGAACATCTCAACAAACAGCATAGGTTGTACATAACATTATTCTAGAGACTCTGGAAGAAATGGGATGGTCAATGTAAACCATTAATGTAAAGTTAGGGAGACCAGTTACCCTAGAAACCTAGGAAAGGTTTCAAGGGTAGGTGAAAAGAGTACATGGGATGACATACACGGACATGTAATTGCCACTAAGGTCTGGAATAGAGTATGCAGGACAAGGGATTGCAAAATGAAGAACATGGGTAATACAGGCAAAGAGCGCTTGGGACCAGGACATGAATGATTAAAAGACAACAAAGTAAAATAGAAAGAACGTATGTGTTCAGTGAAGAATAGGGATGAGGAAAGTTTATTAAAACAGCTCAGAAAGAAAAGGGTTAATATGAAGGCAGTATTGCAGGGAGAGTTGAAAGGGAATTATATCTTGAAGTGCACGGAAGTTTTGGAATATCAAGACTTTGCAAATAGTAAATAGCTGTTACGAAGATGAGAGCTTCCACAAAAAGGCAAACATATGAAGTGTTGTTGTGAAGGAGTTTAGTTGGGTTGATGAGCAATGTTTGGCCAAAATAAAAAAACTGGGTTGCTAACAAAATATAAACTAAATGTCAGGCTAGCTTCTGCACTGGTCCAGTCTTCCCTCTGTGTTACCTTCCTTGGTGATGACAAAATCATCTCAAATGTAGATATCCTTTCCCAGCCTTGCCCCGTGGAGACAACAGCTAGAGCTGCTTGCGAGGGATAGGCAAGAATGGCGGCTGGAGGGGGAGGCCTCTACACTATGACCACCTCCCTGTCTCTTGTGCCCAGCAGCCCCCCTTATCCTCCTCCTTGTCTTCTGGCCACATTCTCAGGACATATCGCGCCATCCTCTCCAACCTTCCTCCTCTGGCTTGCCTCCTCCTTCACAACAACTGCATGTATCAATGTATGGCATGTGATGTGGCTTTCTCCCTTGATGTTCTTCCCAACCTCCTCCTTACCACTTGTCGCCTCATCTCCACTCCTTAAAACACCTTCAGGCTCTACCTCCTTCTTTCTGTTGCTGACCTTCTTGCACCTTCTGATGTTCAATTCCACCGCCTCCTTAATCCTCCTGATTGTCACTCCAACCTCTTCTCACTCCTCTGTTTCCTTGATGTAATCGGTTGTATACGAATTGTTCGTATTACAACTGTTCGAATGACGATTGACCTTTGTGAAAAGGTCAATTGTGACCCTTTAAATTCGGTCAATTGTTCATTCGAACAATTGTAAACAAACAATTTGGGTAATACCATGTAATCTACACCATGTGCCTTACATGGCTCCTCCTCCCTCCCCTTGATATCGTCTCCAACCTCCGCTTCTCTCCTATTATCTTCAACCTCCACCGTACACCGCTCACCATCCTCCTCACTCCTCTTAAAATCACCTCCAATCTCCTTACTCCTGCTTCCAGTATTCCTTCTCTCCTCTCCTGCTCACTGGCAGCCTCTCTCCAACCTCATGTCTCCTGCTCCAGCTTTCTTCTTCTTCATCATCCAACCTGCCCTAAATGTACCCCTGTTCCTTCTCCACACACTGCCTCCTTGGCTACCCCAACCACGTTACCAAGCCACAGGCAGGGGACTTCAATACATACCATACATTGATTCATGCAGTGGGGTTTAGGGCACATGAAAGTTGCTGGGAAAATGTGGTCCTGGTACAGCAATGCAAATGACTTGTGTGCGATAGTAGTTACATTTGGATCAATGAGCAACTTGCATACATAAATGGATAATGTTGGCAACGGTAAAAACCTAGATTGCACATGAGATAAACATTCCATTCACAGAGATGTCCACCACCAACCAGATATACCTCTCATTCAAAACACACTCCACATCAAGTAAACCCAAACCAGGTGGTACCAGCATGTGCTCCTCCGCAAAGTAAAGACTTGCATTTCTTCACCAAGTTTCAGAACAGTAGTCCAAACGCTGGTCGTCTCTCGCTATGACAGAAGCAACAGCCTACTCTCAGGAGTCCCTAATGCCACTTTTGTCCCTCTGAAAGTCATCCAGAATGCTGCTGCATGCCTCATCACAGTAATAAGAAAATTCAGCCACACCAACCCCATCCTCAAGGAACTGCACTCCAAGCATACATCGCGTTCAAGACTGCCTGCATTACCTACAAAGCACCACAGCCAAAACACTGCTCTACCTGGCCAATAAACCCCACCTATCCAATGGCCAAGGCACCATCAGAAGCCAAACCGGATACACAAAAAACTGCCAGAGGGAAAAGCTAGAAAACGGGAATTTTCTAGCTATGTGCACTGTGTCTGGAACAAGTTACCAATGCAGAGAAGACTGCCCGTCTACATCCTACACTTCGGCAAGGCCCGGAAAACCACACTCTTCAAAGAACATCTCACCAATTGCTGAGCACTCCACTCAAGCCTACTTCTCCCCCTCCTGAGGTCCCCTCCCCACATGTTTCCCATTCCCAGTCCAGCTACTTCTTCTACCGCCAGTGTGGCCCTCATGCACAGCGCTTTGTTGCTTCGGGGATAGAAATGCCACACATTGTTACATCCATACAGAGATGTTTCACTTGTACAAGATTGAATTAAGCCTTATCTGTGCCCATTAGATTTCATTTGGATTTTTTTCTGATGAGATACTGGCACTGCCATTCTTCTCCAATACAACCTCATGTGACGAGCTGCATGTGTCTTTTTGGCGAGGGAGTTTGGTGATTTACAAATATTCCTGCAGTGGCCCGGTAATGGGCCTACTAAAAATAAACATGACTGGCATATATGTTTTATTAAAGTGAAGTTAAAGCATTTGTTCTTGCAGTGACTTTGTGTTAAAATAAGCCCCATGGCAGTACCATCGAGCCAGGGTGAGGACATCCACCAATACAGACACCAACCATTTGGAGACACAACTCAAACCACACACAAACCATTCGCCCAGGGAAATCCACACACCCAAATATACCCCACCCACTTGCAGACCGAGATGGGCACGGGTGTGTGTCAGTGTGGGAGGTGAAGGAAAAGAGTGCTGGCACAAGCAGAAATGAGTAGAGCAGGGAGGGGCTAGCTTAAATATGTTGGGTGTGAGGAGAGTGTGGCTGGTGGAGGGTGGTGAGGTAGAGTGAGAATGTTAGAGGTTTGGGGTGTGTTGGGGAAAGGAGGACTGGGTCTTCGTATAGATATAATAAGGAGGTGTGTGAATGTGGAGAACGTAGTGGTTTGTGGGATGGGAAGGGAACTGGAGGGGAGTTAGGCGACTAGGCTAGGCGGGTGGTGCTGTGTTATGATGGTGGGAAACGGGGTTGGTTGGATAGGATTGTGTTATTATATATGTGTTTGAGAAGTGCAGAAGGACCAGGATCGGTATGTAGAGAGAGTGAGAGAATGGAGGAGTGGGCAGAGTGGGGGCATGTAGGGCAGGGTTGGGGGCGAGGTGTGGTTAATGGCGTTTAGAGCAAAGTCTGCTGCTGTGTGTGGAGGGGTTGGGGGTGAATGTGTGGAAGGTGGATTTGTAAGGGAAGTGAGAATTAAGTGTGATTTAGATGAACGGCTGGATAGGGGAGGCAGTACATTGTGGGGAGGTATAGATATGAATGGAAGCAAGAAGCCGTAGGAAGACCTTACATCACCAGGCTTTTTCTCATGGTGTTTTTTGCTGAAAGTTTTCAGCCAAAAAAAACATTTATAAATATGGGGGGATGGGTGGGTAACGGGATATAAGCTGTAGGGGCGTGGGGAATAGGGACCAGATCATATTGAAGGGGGGCTTGGAAGGTATCCCCCAAATAAAAAAATAAAATATTCACCAAAAAATTATGCGAAAACAAACCTGGTGAGCTAAGAACATAGAACTGTAAAAAGCTGTGTTGTGGAAGGATGGGTTAGATAATGGGATGGGGTAAATAGGTGTGTGAGTAGAGTTCTGCCTTCGGCGATAAAAGTGAAACCCCCCAGCACAGCACAGCAAGACTTCAAGATCTGCTTGTTTCACCTTAACATTGAACCACCATATTTTCAGTTCTTTTGTGACACAAGTAAATCAGGTTGGTTGTGAATGTTGTGTGGGAGTGCATTCAAAAGTCCCAGTGCCTGTACCAAGAAAGAGGTTCCATCCCGCTGCACGGTACTTGGATGCAATTTTTCCAGGTATTGCTCTCTTGGGGCATGAGAGTTTGGTCTGGAGTGTACAATCACAAAACATTAAAAACTGTCCTCAATTCGTGGACACTCACGTTCCCTGCACACCCTCTAAGCTGGTAATAGTACCAGTCAGGATTTGTTAAATTAATAATAAATTGCGTATGACAAATTCTATCATCTACAAGATGCGATATCTCCAGTAAAAGATTCATTCAATAGATTCAATGTGATGCGTTTTAATCAAAAATTTGTTCCACGCATATATCATATTGTAGATGATAGAATTTGACATACGCAATCGATCACAAATTTAACAAATCGTGACTGGTACCATTACCAGTTTAGAGGGTGTGCAGCAGACGGGAGTGTCCACCAATTGAGGACCCTTTATGTTTGGTGATTAGTTTGGCGACTTTTTCTCCCCTGCACCTTTAAACACATTTGTAGATACGTTTGAATTGGCATTACCTGTTTTATAAACAGGTGTGCACTAACTTTATCAGTTTTAGTCACTGGAGTGTAAAATGCCAACCAGGATCAGAAGAATTCTAGACCTTCTTGGGGACCACGAAGCAGATAATGTCTATAATCCATGAAGGCGAATCTGGGCAGAAAGGCAGCCGGGGCAGCATAGGCAGCCGGGGCAGAAAGGCAGCCGGGGCAGCATAGGCAGCCTGGGCAGCATAGGCAGCCGGGGCAGAAAGGCAGCCGGGGCAGCATAGGCAGCCGGGGCAGCATAGGCAGCCTGGGCAGCATAGGCAGCCGGGGCAGCATAGGCAGCCGGGGCAGATAGGCAGCCGGGGCAGCATAGGCAGCCGGGGCAGCATAGGCAGCCTGGGCAGCATAGGCAGCCGGGGCAGCATAGGCAGTGCTCTGGGTATCTGGTCTGTTGAACCCTACGTCCAGAATCCTGCAGCATGCCTCATCACAAGACTTATAAAATGCAACCACATCACCCCACCCCAAGGAGCTGTCCTGGCTATACCATCAAGCATGTTTCATGTCCAAGAATGCCTGCATCATCTACAAAGCAGTCACAGCCAAAACACTACTGTACCTGGCCAACAAACCCATCATGTCCAGAGGCCAAGCCACCATCAGAGGCTATGACATTCCCAGACTGGAGTGTGCTGACAGGAACACCTGGACTCCAGATTGAATCCAAGAGTGTAATAAAGGCTTGAAAGTATTACTGTCCTGACATGGTCCACTCTTTGAGGAAAGGTAATGTTCTTTGCCTTCTTTTATTTGGGAGATGTAGAGATTCGTTTTCTAGGTCATAGTCAACTCAGTCTTGTTAAATATGTTGTCTGTTTGCTAGCCCAGATCCCCATGAGGCAACAATGTCTTCTTCAAACCAGGCTCCAGGCTTTCTTATGCTGTGGTTATAAGGGAGGCAGGGGTGCGTCCCTGCTTTGATACTAGTGGTTGCTCCTTCTGGCTGCCCATTGAGTCTAAGTCATTTTTAAACACCATAAGCAATGTTTTTTCGGGGCAATAAACAGTGATTCCCGTAGAGACACACCGTTTACTGAGAGGCACGAAAGCCCCATCAACCCAGGGGCACACCATCCACCAAGAAGCATACAACACATTTGAAGACAACTTCCGCTTAAGGCCGCACAATCCACACACATATGCAACATTTCTCAAGCAATACACCATCTACCTAGCTGCACACCATCCAATCGGAGAAGGATCATCCACGCGTAGACACACCGTTCACTGTGCATCAGTAGACACATCATCCAACCATAGACATCACATCCACCCGAAGACGTGTGATCCATTGTCAGACACTATCTACCCAGAGAAACCTGATGCATCGACATCCTATTGACGTGCACACATTTAAGGGACTGAACTGAGTCTGATCTTCACTCCTGCCACTTGCGGGAGGAGGGCATCACCTTTATTCACAAGATGTCTTTTCTGCTTAGCCAGAAGGATTTGAATAATTAAGTCCCCATCTCCCTGGCGTGTAAGAAAAGATTGTGAGCTGCAAAATCTGTCTTTCTGCCTCTGTTTTCTCACCTGTTTGAAGATGCTCTGTTTCCCCCCTCCTCTTGATCAAAGCGAGCTGCAGCTCTTTGGAGAGTCTGTAGCTGTGCCAAACACAGCGCACTAAATAAAACCAATCTTTAGCAAAGGACCTAGAAGAGCAGATAGAATCCTCTCATTAGGGTAATTGCCACTGGCTAATTAGTGCCGGGGGAGGGGTGGGATTACAGATTCATGGAAGCAGGATCCTGGGACTCCATGTTATGCGCAGGAGTTTTATCCATCCACGGTGACTGTTCTTCCAGTATCTACTTCCAAATCTCCGGTGCCTCTGTGGTTGAGCGTACACTGACGTGCCTGTGAATCCTTTCTAAATGTGATGTGTCGAGGGCTGAACGTGCACCCAGGCACACGCTGACTACAAAAACCCCATAAGCTGGTTCATCTACTATGTACTGCTTCACTGTCTCTACGACCATTGGTAGCTTGCAGCAGAGGAATTGATAAGCGAATGTCTTCCTGAGAATCAATAGCCTGCCAAGGGTTGGCAGATACCAGCCTGCTTTGTGTTCCCCCTTCTGACTGTCAAGTGAGCTAGGATTGAGCAAACACTGCTTTCTTGCAAACCATTCTGATGATAACCAAGGGTCACAGGACTGAGTGTACACCGACTACCACTAGCAAACCACAAACACATGAAGAACAAATGCTCAGTGTACATTGATGCCAGCATTCTGCCTCTGAATGGTCTTTTCATAGCAATACCGAGAGCCATGAGTTAAATCCATTAAGTAATATTGGGCTTTTAGGACGATAAAAAAGGCCCTGCAGTGAACCCTTATGATAGCTAACCCTAGCAGGGTAGTGCTTATACTGACTGCTGTCCACACATCCGCTGTTAGAGAACCCATCTCACATCCAAGGGTTCTAGGACTGAGTATCCTACTGACTACCGTTGCTTAACACTTAAGACATCCATGGACCCTAGGCTTGAACATGCGCCAACAAGAACTGTAATAGTGTGCAATCAGACATGTTACTACTCAAAACTGTAAACTACTGAATGGCAGGAGTCATTCTTATCTTCACTAAAAGTGAAAGCCACAGCCACCACCACCGTCTGACGGAAATAGACGAGGACCATAACAGATGGGAAATCATGACCCACAAAATGGAAAGGCACCCTGTCTCGTCCTTCAAGCCAGGAATTGCGCAGGTTGTGATCGTTGGCACGGATAGCTTAAAAAATTCCCCCAAAACAAAAAGAACTGTTCAAGGGTTTTATTTTTGATTACTCAGACTGCAGGGTGGTTTGATTAAGGGGGGCTCCTAACTGGTCCAGTGTACGAAAAGTAGTAGTGGAACTATATTCCCTGCTGGCCTGCCCTGCACCCCACAAAACCCAAACCCACAAAACCCATTGCCACGCCCTGTGCAATCCAAACCCCCAAACACACCTGATATTTAAGGGAATGCACAGTGCAGTTCACTGAAGTGCAAGTTTCAACTTCTTGCTAAACTTTTGATTTAAAACTAAACCATTTTGGAAAGGTTTCTTTTTAAAATAAAAGTAATGGAACAGTAAAATATTTGTTTTAAAGTAGAGGAGCACCAGTCATGCCCACTTCGAGCACTGAACTAGTCCCTCGGCCTGCCGTAGGCTCCCGCCACCCTAGCCCAGGCCTCCCTTTTCCCCAGATCAGTAACCCTTACTGTGTAAGATAACCTAGCCTATTGGTGTGGCTGTAGCCTTATCTACTTTACTCCCTCCTGACTTTCTAAGTGTTCCATAATCTGATGCCCCTCAATGTGATCAATCATTTTTCAAAAGGGTGCATGTACCCTCACACTCTCTCACTCTCTCCCTCTTGTCTCTGCTCTTGCCCTCCTCATGTCTCTCCTCGTTCTGCCCCTACTTTATCTGCTTTCCTCGCCTGTGTATTGCTCGTTTTTTCTCTCTCTTTCTTGCTCTCTCTCCTTCTCTTTCTCTATAACCCCCCGCCCCCTCTTCCTACTACTCTCTCCTGGCTTCCACCTGCTCTGTTCCTCTGGTCTTCTTACACCCCTGCACGCCCTCTGTACTTCACCCTCCTCCGACGCTCCTCTATCTCTCTTGCTACACCCCTCCTACTATTCTCTTCTCTCCAACCTCCCCTCTACACCTCTCCTCTCTCCTTCACTCACTCCTCCTCTCTCCCTTTCACTACCTCTCACATTCTACCAATCTCACCTTCCACTAACTACTCTCCACTCTAACATACACTCTGACAACCACAACTTCAACCTTTCACACCTGGTATCTCTCTCACATCCAATACCTCACCTGCACCCGCATCCAATTGCTCCACAGACGACTTAGCACTTCACTACACCCCCTGACGTCCTACTGGCCTCTCGGTCCTCCATGACCTCAACCGAACACCTTTCACTCTGTCTGCTGAATGAGGGCTTTTTATACGTGATTTCCTTGTGCTTTTGTGCTCACTGTCCCCTTCCAATTGGCTCCTTGCGTCACCTGGCCTCGCCTAGTCATAGCATTATTCCCTCCCCCCTCCCCCCCGCTGAGCTTTATAGTACACGGGTTTAGAAACCCTGTTAGGCTCCGCCCCTTTTCCGTTCGCCTTGTGCGTGCAGTCTCAGCGGTCGTCTAGCTTCCCTACTGTTTTGGCATGCTACAATCGATACTGTTGAGTTGAACGTTGCTGTGAACGGGATATGATTGGTCGGCGTCTCTTTTCCGCTGTTGATGTTCTGGATCTCGTGGTCCTGAAAATGGTCAAAGACAACTGCGGCCAGAAAGGGGGGACAGAAGACATGAGTGAAAAACTGAGAAAAGGATTATTCGGAGACAAATATGAGTTAATGTTGTGTTATGCCACAAACCGCACGCTCACTTCAAGGGGAGAGATACAACGAGCCAGCACAAATGGAACAAAGAGTATTAGCACCTCAGGAAAAATGAAAGAAGACAGTTAAAGGAAATATGCAAACGGTGATAGCAAATATGAAAGGTGCTCGTGGACGAGTTCCAACTGGAAAAAGTCAAACAGAGCGAATGATAAAAAGAAGACAGAGAAAGCGACACATCACAGAGAGAGAAGGCCAAAGCCTGGCTCAATAGAAGAAGCGAGACTTAACTCCTGGGGTGTGGCCTATCTGTGGGGTGCAACCAGGGACGTAGAGGAAGGGAGGCCATCACAAGCACAAAAAGCTCAAGGCAAAGCGGGCCAGCACGTAATCGCTCACGAGAAATATGATGATCAAACAGGGAAAAAAGAAATAGTTACAGAACATCACGAAAGGCAAGAGATTTACTACTCAAGGTTCTGGGCTGTCTGAGACAGGAGCCGCAAGCAAGGAAAGGTACGAGAGATAACATCACCAACTCACAGGAACACAAAACAACAAATCATAAGGTCTGCACTGCCTCCATTCCAGCAGCCCAGAACCGGAGCAGATAAGGCCGGTGGAAAGAGCCCTGGCACATCTTCAGAGGCACAAATCTACCCAGAGCAGCTGCCAAAGCGCAGAGTGCAACTCCGACTCCAGCGGTGATTGAAGAGATGCCGCAGGGGGAGTCAGACCTAACTCCAACATAATAAGAATTACATATGATATAATGCTCTGCACCAAAGTTAATCCAAGTCCCAAAACAGAGACGACTGAACAGACCCCTTAACCTTAGAAATACAGGTTTCAAAAAATGAAAGTAAGGGCAGTGCTGAAAAAAAACCTGATGGAGAAAGAACAGCCAACGTCCTGGATCAGCAGCAGTGAAGACATCAAACGCAAGAATCCTTCTGCAAAGCATCACAGGCGTGGCTTCATTATCTCTAACAAGATGAACTGGAAATCTCTACAAATGGTACAACAAACAGGCACTAGGAAGACACAAGAAGGAGAACAGGAAAGATTAAACCCTTTCAGGAATCTTCAGAGGAGAGACGCATTCAGACTGGAGCAACTCCTAATACATCTGTCAGGTGCATTTTTGAAACACATCTTTGATATAGAGCATTCAAAAAAACAGAGTGACTATATGAATAATGACTTGCAGGAAATAATACAGCAAAGGAAATGGTGCAAGTAGCAAGAAAGAAAATTTATTAAAAGGGTGAAAGGGGTTCATAGCTGTTAGAACCCGGCATGCAGGTAATGCTAAAGAAGCGTTCAATGTATAAAAACAACCTAACCAAAAACTACACACCATACACTACTCCGCCAGTGATGGGTAATTCTACAGTTGTGGAGTGGATTGACTGGCCACAAGAAGAGAAGAGTGTAGAGGCAATAGGTGCAGTGGAATATATAAACAAGCATTGCCAGAGCTAATAGAGATGACTTTGTAAACAGAGAGGCTATGATTTTTTTAGGGCTGCCAAAAGCCAACAAGCAATGACAATGCCATCAATTTGGGCTTTGGTGAAGGCATCGGAAAGGCACTTGTCAGGCACTACCGTAGTGGTGTTACGTGGCCATTGATGGTAGTAGGAGCACAATGGTGTGAGTGCCTGGGCATCTAATAGCAGTGCCTGGCAAATGTCTAATATGTATACAAAAGCCAGAACTGTTGGCTTTGCCAATGCTTGTTTTTAACAGGATTTCAGTGAAGGACATGCAAGGTGCTTATAAATCGAGTTGCTGAAGGCAGACCGTTTAAGACATTTTTATGACACCTGTAGCAGGTTTGCAACTCCAATTAAGTCATCAACCCTCAGAAGACTGCTTTGAAAAAACACTGGCAGGCACTTTGAGTGCAAAGTTTGATGGTAAGGCTTAATTAAAGCAACTCAAACAGTTCACATGAGGGTTTTTGTTGTCCAGCGAGGGGCAGGAACTGGGTGGGAATGGCCATAGGGATTAGCATGGACATGGACAGTCAATAGGTGGGAAAATTCTATTGCATTGTAATTGTCATTTGTATAATTATAATTGCTCTGTGGTACCGAGCTTAATATCGGAGACCAGTTTCTAACGACAAGTCCGAAATTGAAACTTGTGTTGCTATGTGTTGTCTTGCTTCCAAGACACATGTGTTGCCCCTGGGCTATCCACTGGCCCATTTATGTGGTATAAATGAAATATTTTGATACATTGGCTACACTCTAAAATTCACCTAGATTCAATACATTGGCTACACTCTAAAATTCACATAGATCCAACCCATGGGCTACACTCTAAAATTCACATGGATTCAATTCATTGGCTACACTCTAGCCAAACAACACCTACAAGTTGTGTGTCCCCCCTCATATGCAAGTTCTCCCTATCTGTACTCTAGTGCAATTCTTAAGGCTTATAGGAAACATGCCACCTAATAGCCCATACTAGAAATGCTCTTCTGCTACATTTACAAAGCCACACTTGTTTCCCAATACTTGTTCCATAGGTGTTCCACCAGAAGTGTGTGGCACCGCCGCATTACCCTTTTCCCAATGTAGTAATGCATACAGTTTATTAATTCTTACCCAGCATTTGACACCATATCACCTCAGTGTAGATATTAGTATAATTTGGGATATTGCTAACCTTTGAGAGACCCCTACATCAAGAAAAGCCTTACTCCCTCCACTCACTTAGAGTGATCAGGGCACTGTGGCTCCTCTTGGGTGGCAGCAATGTTTTAAGCTCAGTGGAGAAAATCAGAGGCAGTCTCGATCCGATCGATGTCAGGCCCCACACAACCCCTCTCCAGGCACAACGACTTGGAAGTTACACCACTACAATAGCACTTGTCAAACCTACCTCATTCAGAGTACCTTGTACTTTCTTCATCTGAGCTTTATCAGTAGCAGCAGCAGTCTCTGGCATTTACCAGCATTGCTAATCACAAGAATTATGGGTTAGGGGTGTCTTTGCAATTGTTTGCGTTCTTGATTCTCAGGTTCTCAGATTCCCACAGACTACCTCAGTTCCGTCAGCCAACCAGCAGAAAAAAGGCATGAGCACTATACAGCTAGCCATTCAGTGCTTCCCGCTGGACCTTTAGCTTTTCCTTCCCTTCCTGCTTCATGGTACGCTGCCCTTTAATCTAAAACCACACTGTGCATGCTGAGTAGAAATGAAGCTACTTCTGGGGACAGGAATATGGACAATAACAATGGGGATCTCAGAAGGAAGCTGGGTGGCGCTGGAGCAAATAAAAAATGGGCAGCAACACAGAGATCAGGGAAATAAGTCGGCCGAGGGGAACACATGGATGTACCAAGCAGCAAGGAAACAAAACATGATTTTAAAAACATCATTCACTAATCTCTCCCCTACTTAGACATATTCAGTAACTCCTACAAAATGGCAACCGCTGGAACAGAGCTATCAGCAGGATGCACTTGTTATGCTTCATGGATCAGCTGGTTGGAACCAGGATCCTTTTGAATATGTACTTGAAAACCCACTAGTAGAGAGCAAAGTTCTTTCTAGTCCGACCTAAAAATGAGTGTGGAAATCCCACCCAGATTTGGGATTGTCGTAAGTGGTTACGGAACAGAGAACAGAAACCCAGCATTGAGAGGTTACTCGTGGTAGCACTGAGTAGAGGCTTGTGTACACACTGGTTACAAAATGCATAGGAATAAAAAGGAATTTCCACAGTTCTAACTCCAGCAGTGTACTTTAAGACACATTCTCCCATATGGCCTCGTTAAGGGCTTCAAGGCTGAGGCGATATACAAAGAGAGACTGAACAAAGTGGCCTGTCTGATACATTGTATGTTCTGTACAATGATACAATTCCAGAACTGGGCAACACAGAGAAGAAAAGAAAGTTGGGATTGCACGGGACATCCCAAATTCATCTCTCAATGTATTAGTTGCTTGGGAACAAGACAGCCATAAAAGAGAAGCACAGGACCATTGTTCAAATCCTCGAAGTATGGGTCTGCAGGGATTATCCAGTGCACTGCAACGAGGTAGAGAGGAGATTATGGACTAACTGAAGGTGTAATCACAGATTAGCTGGAGGTTGAATAAAAGATCTGAGACGGGGATTTGCCTTTGAGATATTATACCATCTGAGCTCCAGAATGAGGCCATCTTTTGCAGATTGCAAGAACTAAGGAGAGCACAAGAAGGTTCACCTGCGAGGGTAGGAGTGTAGACCACTGTAGCCTGCTCCCCGACACACATGTGAGATTCATGCAGGGGGTGGGCGGTGAACGTGATGGGAGGCAATGCATTCTCGTCCCAGGCAGAAAGATGGATAGATCCGACTAGCCGGGGCGTGTAGTAATCAGAGCTGCTGTAGAGTTTAGTGCAGAAGGTTACTGACGTCCCCTGCTTGTGTGTCTTGCTTCTGCCTGTGCAGAGCTCCTGCAATAAATCTCCCCTTTCTAGGAAACGTTGTCTTTATTCATTGTCGGCTTTCCCTTTTCTTTCTTTCTTTCTTTCTTTCTTTTTCTTTCTCACTCTACATTCTATAAAGGTTTGTCTGTGTCTTTTAATGTTGCCCTGGTGATTCTTTTCCATCTTTTCCTACTGATCTTGGCTTTTCCCACTTTACCCATGTGCTCACTCCTCCAAGGGCTGATATGCATGGTACTGATGAGTAGGGGTCAGTACGCACAGAGTTCACAAATAGGGGTGGACATACAAGAGTTATACAGAGAAGATGGGATAAAGTGTTTTTTTTAATGAAAATGAAACGTTCGAACTTAGGTTTTTCCTTCTTCAAAACGAAAATACATTTCTTTATGAAAATTCCCAACAATCAGAAAGGGTGTAGGCGTTTAGTGTAGGAAGGTTTGAAAAGTAGAATTCTTTGTGGGGAGGGGCAAAGTGTGGGCACCCTATTAAATGAAGTGGTACAAGAAGTACTAAAAAAAGAGTTTCAGTTCCACAAAATTGGTTTAAATAAAAAAAACATATATTCATCAGCCTCTGTATATAATCACCCGCAGTAGCGCGCTGTCTAATGTCCTGCATTTCAGGTATTTACGTGTAAACTCCTGCAGACAAGACCTGGCAAATTAAATATTGCCAATCAATAGTCACATATCCGACTCTGCCTATCCCCTCCTATATGTCAATCTCTGCCTATCTGCTTGGATCTATGTGTTTTTTACAAACACGTTGTGAAGGGATTTACACCTAGGAGCTAATGTGGGGGATTGCACGTAGGGTTTGATATGCAGGGTGTGATATGCAGGAATTAAATACAGGGCCTGGTATGTGGGCATGTATATTCAAGTGCCAATTGTGACGGAATTTCTACTGCTCTGCAGGAGTGCATCAATGCGGTACAAAAGCAATCCAAACGACAATGGTTCTGTGGTACCACAATAAAATAATGTCCAACAAAGGTTCTATACACAAAAGATCTTCAAACTGACAAAAATGCACGGAACTAATAAAAACGCTACTGGCCCACCCCTGTAAGGAAAAACACAGAGAAAGCAGACTTTAAAATAAAGGGGTGCTCTGGGCTTGTAGACAGGGGTGTGCAGCAAAGATATCAGAAAGTAGAACAGGGGGATAGGGCCTCTTCAAATTCCTTTGGTATCTTGTCTTCTGGGCTCAATGCTGTAGAGCCAGGCTTCTGGGAGCATTACTGCAGTTGAGCTGGTGTCGTGATGATCGAGTTGTGCTTCCCCAATGGCTAGTCAGCATTGTGACTGTTTGAGGTGAGGGCTCCCATTGAATTACATCAGCATTTGAAATGGGTGAGTCGATGTCTTCCATCTAGTCAAGTTAGCAGTCGAGTTGGCATCAACGCAATGCTTCTGCTGGGTTCGAGACAGGAGAGATTATAGTTGCCAAAAGGTCGAGTCAGATTCCAAATGCTTCTGCTGGTTTGAGTCGGAACTAGATGTGCAGCGAGTCAGTTGCTACCATGGAGTCGATCCATCGTTTGGGTCAAGGCTATCTGCTTCAGTGAGTTGATTTGGTACCTGGATGGATGGCTTGAAGAGCAGGTAAGTGGTTCAAAGTACTTGGATGAAGCACTGCAGGCCCTGTAGCATCCCAAAGTGAATTGAACATTATCAAGTTGGCTCAGGCGGAAGGCAGGCTTTGAACTGCTTTCTGGGCTTTGAGTCGCTGGGTGGCCCAGTCCACGATCTCAGGTGTAAGGTAGGTCCTTTCTTCTGCCTTTCTCAACCAGGAAGGTTTGTAGAGGTGCTTTACAGGGTTCTGTTATCTCCAATGAGCAGTTGCCTCAGTCACAGAAAACCTTGAGCAGTGAGTTGGTCATTCCAATCAGGCCCTTGAGAAGGTTAGGGAGAAGAGCTTTCCTCTTCCTTGGAGCTCCTGGTCTTCACATTTCTGGCCGAGAACTTTGGAGTATACTGTACTGCCAATCAGGCTCCATTGAATCCTTCTCCAAAAGGGTTCCAAATATTAATCAACTAATGGGATTCCCCTCACCCCATATAGGCAGTATGCTACCACAGATTGGTCCACAGCAAGCCTGTTGTTAAGGGTTCAATCCTAGCTTCTGTACCAAATGTCCTTTGTCTGTTAATATCATACCCAGAGTGGCTTGTCTGCAGGAAGTACAGAGGGGGGACAGGAAATTTAGGAGTCCCAGCAAAATGCAAGGGGGTGAGACTGCTCTATGGACTGGAGCTCTCCTCTGAGCTACACTATCTATACCCCCTTTCCTCTGTCTGCCTACATCAAATCAGCTCTAGGAATCAGCACCCTGGTCTGAGATAGCCAAAGCAATGACAGGACTATCTTTGAAACAATGGTTCCCAGGGCATCTCCCATGGAGTGTTCCTCCTGTCCTCTGGAGTAAGGTGACAACCCTTTTCAGGGAGATGAAAGGGAGTGCTTCTTGGGCTGAACCGAACATGGCTGTTCCAGATACTCCAAGCCCAGACAGCTTAATATCCACCATGCGCTGCCAGGTAGTAGTCACTGTTCATCAATCCGACAATAAATAACATCAAATGCCTGTGGCTGAATAACAGTGTAATCTTGTAATCCGAGTAGCCACCATGTCAAAACTAGGCATGGCATTTATTTACATATGAACAACTACCAACCGGTGCAGTGGTATACAACTATGATATTTTGAATCAGGGGCATGCGGCTAAAAAGCAACATACGTCTTTTGGAATTTTGTGTTTCAAAATGTACATGTGAACTTTCACCATGCCCTGTTGCCACGTCCGGGCGATGCTGGAGATGTCAGTAGCCTGCATCAGCAAGACACATGGTTATATTATGCTTTTTGGTTTTTGTTTTGTTTTATTCATATTTATATAGCGCACATCAGCCCAAGGACATCGTGGCACTTGTTACAGTACAAAGCTTAGTTACATAGTCATGAGCAATATATATACAAGGTTACAATAAAGTTATATTACATTTCTGTTTATATTACAATATACATGGCACGAGTAGAGGAGGCAGTCGTGGTACTAGTTGAGGAAGGTGGTCTTGAGGTTGTTGCGGAAGGCAGAGAGGGAGGTTTCAGCTCTAAGGGAGGCAGGGAGACAGTTCCAGAGTTGTGGTGCAATATAGGAGAAGCCTAGGCCTCCAGCTGAGGCTCTCTTGATGTGTGGTATGTGTAGCTGGTTGGTGTACTGAGTTCTGGTAGGGCGGGGTGGAAGTGGTCCTTGATATTGCTTCAGATAGGTATGTGGGATCAGTGTTGTTGATGCATCTGTGTGTGATGGTGAGGATTTTCAGAGTAATTCGGTCTTTGACCTGAAGCCACCGTGCTGCACGTCTGGCATGAGATATATGGTCCCTTCTGGGGATGCACATAGCAGCTCTGAGGGCGTTGTTTTGTGTGGTTTGCAGTCTGTGGATGTTCTTGGCGGAGGTGCCAACTAGGAGAGTGTTACAGTAATCGAGTTTAGCGCCTATAGTTGCTCTAGCTATGGCCACACGGTTGGGGGCGGATAGGTAGGGTTTAATGCCATTGATGAGTTTGGTGCTGAATTCTGAGGTGGAGGCTATGGTGCTGACTTGCTTGTTCATTGATAGATTAGCGTCAATGTGAACACCTAGGGTCTTGACGGAGGATGATACAGAGATAGTTGAGTTGTCTATGTTGAAGTTGGCGTATTGGGGGCTTAGCTTCGTTATTGTGTTTTTTTGCCCAAGAATGAGAATTGCAGTCTTCTCTCTGTTGAGACAGAGGCCATTGATTGCCATCCATGCTTGGATCCTAGCATAGATATTGTGGAGGTTAGTGGCGTCTTGGTGGTAGAGTCCAGTTAGGGGTATAAGTACTTAAGTGTCGTCTGCATAGTTGGTATATGCCACACCGATGGAGTCAAGTAAGTCGAAAATGGGTTTTGTGAAGAGGTTAAAGAGGGTGGGGGGTGTACATGATCCTTGGGGGACACCACAGTTTATAATAGTACGATCTGCGTTTGCTGTGTCGGAGTAGACCTTCATGGCTCTTCCTTCGAGGAAGGAAGTGATCCAGGATGCTGCTTGTTTAGAGAAATGGGCTGCATGAGTGAGGTGGGTGGTAAGTGTTTGGTTATCTACCAGGTCAAAAGCTGCTGATAGATCGAGAAGGAGGACCAGGGCCGGTTTGCCTTTGTCCACGATCTGTGTGATTTGATTTTTTATGTCTAATAAGGCAGATTCTGTTCCAGGCCCGACCCGGAAGCCAGATTGACTTTTGCCTAGTATGGAATTAGCTTCTTTGTATGATTGGATCTGGTTGTGAGCTGCTTTGTCCAGAATTTTCATGAGGAACAGGATTTGTCGTTACCGGTCTGTAGTTGTTGGGTTGCGCTGGGTCAAGTGTGACTTTTTTTAGAAGTGGCCGCACCCAGGCTTCCTTGAGATTGTTTGGGACAGTTCCTGTTTGGAATGATGCGTTAATGAAGGCAGTAATCAAGGGTGCTAGGTCATTAGCGCATTCCTTGATGATTTTAGGAGGGCAGATGTCTTCTTTGCAGAGAGATGGTTTGAGATTTTTGATGGGATTAAGGACCTCAGGTTCAGTGACATCTCTGAAGGCGAATTGCGCGTGATTGAAATTGCTGCACTTGTCTTGTGTAGGGCGGTTGGCTTTTTGGTTTGGGAGGGCTTTACAGTGGTTTTGTATTTTATTCTGGAGGAGTTTCATTTTGTTGAGCATGGCGGACTAGATGCTAGCGCACCAGGCTTTGTCTTTTTTTATCTCGTCTGCGGTAGCCGGGGGTGTGACTAATTCATTGAAGATTGCGAATAATTCTTTCGCTTGGGAATTGGCCTTTGAAATCCTATCATTGAAGGAGTTGGATTTTGCTATTAGGATGGCTTTTTTGTATTGGAGGGCAATCTGTTTGGTGCATGGGTTAGGGTTTTAGGTCTGGGGTTGGTGGGAATAAGGAATTCAATGCACGTGTGGTCCGTCCATGGCAAGGCGGATTTAGAGATAATGTTGGATGCGCATTTGTGATCCATGACCCAATCAAGGGTGCAGCCTTTGGATTGAGTGGGGGTGAGGACTCCTTGGGAGAATCCTAGGTCTGCAAGTTATTTAGCTAGAGTTGTGGCGGGTTTATCCTTCAGATCATTGAATCCTAGATTTAGGTCTCCTAGTAGAAGGATTTTGGAGGATTTTTTAATGTTGTTACTGAGCCGGTGGGGGAGCTGCTCTTGGAAGTCTGCTGGGAGACCGGGCGGTCTGTATACGATGTGGATATTGATGAGATTATTGGGGGAGAGCGTGAGCTTGGCTGATAGGATATCAGCATTTCCACCCCAAGTGTTGTGGTCTGCTGTTCTAATGGACAGTGAGTCCAGTCTTATCAGGTCTATCTTGCCTACGGATGGTGTAGCCTGGGGTAGGGCTAGTGCGATGGCTGGGCAGGAGGCAGCATTGAGCCAGGTTTCGGTGATGCATAGTAGGTCCAGATTATGTGTGGATAATAGATAATTTATCTCTAGTGCATGTGCAGGTAGGGAGCGTACGTTCAGTAGTGCACATTTGAGAGGAGGGTATTGTGTGCCTTTGATGTTTTTGTGTATGCTAGTACAGGGTGGAGTGTGCTTGTTGCGGTGTGTGGGAGTGAAGGATTTAGAGCGAGATAGTGTAGAGGCAGGTTGGGGTGGTGGAGATAGAGGGGCAGTGCATTTACTGATATTGGAGTGGGGTAGTGGTGTGGTGTGGGTGCCTAATCTAGTATTTCTAGTTGTGATGGGTGTGGGTGAGCAGAGCAAATACCTAGGAAGTGATCAATGTCTGAGATTGCGGAGTCTGATGTCTAGGCTGGGTGGCTGAGACTGTGTGATGTTATAGTCTGATGCTATGGCATGTGAGTTAAGTGCCTGGCACTGAGTGAAGAGTGATGGGTATGTGTGGGGAGGCGTAGGGGCCATTATAGTGAGAGCTATGAAGAGGGCTGTTAGGCTGGCTGGGCGGAGTGTGGCAAGGAGAGTGCGGGAATGTTCGCCTGTGCTGTGATTGGGAGGTGAGCTTATGGGCATTATGATGGTAGGGAGTAGCTGTGTCTGTGCATGCAGCTGGTGTGCGAGGCTAGTGTGTAATGGGATATGACAGTGAGGTTGTGCGACTAAAGCTTGGCTGTGGCAGGTCACAAGTGGGTCACAACTCAACAAAATGCAGTGCCTAAATAGGATATTCAATGAGGGGCAGGCAGAGGCTAGTGGTGGCAGTACACACATGGGCAATAGTACAGCGACAATGCAGTGCCTAGATTCGATTTTCAGTGATGGGGCAGGCAGAGGCTAATGGTGGCAGGGTACAATTAGGCAACAATACAGCAAGAATACAATGCCTAGATTCGAGCAGGCAGAGGCTACTGGTGGCAGGATACAATTAGGCAACAATGCTGCAGAAACACAATACCTAGATTCGATTTCCAGTGATGGGGCAGGCAGAGGCTAATGGTTGCAGGGTAAACATAGGCAACAAAGCAGTAGAAACACAATACCTAGATTCGATTTTCAGTGATGGGACAGGCAGAGGCTAATGGTTGCAGGATACACATAGGCAACAATACAGCAAAAACGCAATACCTAGATTCGATTTTCAGTGATGGAGCAGGCAGAGGCTAATGGTTGCAGGGTACAATTAGGCAACAATACAGCAAGAATACAATGCCTCGATTCGAGCAGGCAGAGGCTAATGGTGGCAGGATACAATTAGGCAACAATGCAGCAGAAACACAATACCTAGATTCGATTTCCAGTGATGGGGCAGGCAGAGGCTAATGGTTGCAGGGTACACATAGGCAACAATACAGCAGAAACACAATACCGAGATTCGATTTCCAGTGATGGGGCAGGCAGAGGCTAATGGTTGCAGGGTACACATAGGCAACAAAGTAGTAGAAACACAATACCGAGATTCGATTTCCAGTGATGGGGCAGGCAGAGGCTAATGGTTGCAGGGTACACATAGGCAACAAAGTAGTAGAAACACAATACCTAAATTTGATTTTCAGTGATGGGACAGGCAGAGGCTAATGGTTGCAGGATACAGTGGCAAAGTGGGTATAGCGCTCCATGGTGGTATGGGGAAGAGGGTGCAATGCTCAATGTAGGTGGTATCCAAGTGATCACCACAAGGTTAAGCATTGATACGCAATAGGAGTGATTGCAGGGCTTTAAGTCACAGTACCTTAAAGGGGCAACATCCTGGAGCAGGTGGCTTCTTTGTGCGGAGATGCAGCATTTCTGGCAGGCGGCAGGGACTGGCAAGGGACAGGCTTGGACAGGTGGTGGCCTTTCCGATTCGGGCCTTCCTGGAGGGGGGCCGGCTCACGCCTCTGGTCGCCTATTGGTCAACTTGTAGTGAGATGCGACCAATAGGTAGGCAGGCAGCAAATGGCAGAGGAATTCTGCAGGGCTAAGGGGCTAAGCGACCATCTTTATGTGGCTACTGCCTCATGGAGCCCAATGGCGGTGAGTAAAGATCACGGCTTGTGGGGTCTGATGCAGCGATTCGTGCGGGTTTCATCCAGGAGTGGGTGCGGTATGTGAATACGGCCCTGTGCCGGTAATTGCAACGCAAGTTGCGCGGATGATGAAAAAATAAATTATTTGCAGCAGGAGGGTGGTGCAGCCATGTGGCTTACCTCCAGCAGCTGCATTGGTATGTGAGCTGCATGTCGCGGCTCCGGCAGCTTGGGGAACTCCTGCTCCTTCAGTGGTGCTTGGCATGGAACATCAGGAAGGTAGGGGTCTCATTAGCAGATTTCATTTTCAGAAACTAAATTATGCACATCATTTTATCATTGAAAATCAAAACAGCTCAGGCTATCTCAACCTCACCAAATGGCATTCTGTCAAACTGAAATGCACGGTCTTATATGTAGTGGGTGCTATGCACGGACAGAAATATGGGGGGTGATACTCAGTTGCAGGCACTTATATGCGCTTTCTAATGTGCAAAGATTGATCTATAGTGGGTAATGTGCAAGGGCTGACATCAGGGAGCTATTATGGTGGCTGTAGTATCCAAAAGGTGATATTTGTACAGGATTTAGTGTCTCTAAAACGCTTTGGATGTCATTTAAATGGGATGCAGGTGGGAGAAGCTCGTGGCTTGTCTATGGAGCAGTAATGAAAGAGGGAGAATATCAATAAATAGGCTATTGCAGTAATCATATACGTCAACGTTTTTCACTGAACGTATTTTTGCGTGGGGGAAGATGCTTCCACTGTTGTTACGGTGGTAGAGGGCCACAGTCAATGCAGCAGTAACAAAGGAGAGAGTTGCATGTTTCTATGTCATTGTACGTATCTACGTGAAAACTGCGCGCCCTGTTTTATTGAATCTGAAAATGTCGAATCTGAAAACAGCGGCACAGTGAGCACATGGATCACAAGGATCACACTGTGCCACCTGCCCCCTACCCGTGACGCCCCGCTCCCTACTTACCATTGCTTCTCCCTACTTACCTTCACTCCCGACTGTTCCTCCACTCGTCCGTCCCACTGTGATGTAAGTCTCCTTCCCCTAAAGTGGCTAGGGATTTCCGTAGCAGGGTCCTTTTTTTCTTTACTTTCGTTTTTACAGGTGCCAAACTGTTTCCTTTGGATGCACGGAACATCCCAGAAGGCCCCAAACCAATTATACCAAACATGGGGAGCAGGGGACACCCTGCAATCCCCGTTCTATTCGGTATAATGGGATTCATTGAAAGCGCTTTTGTTCTCAATGTTCCCGCTACACCCATTGTACCACCAGGTTTCAGGAAGACTGGGATTAGAGGTGGGATTTACCTCCATGAGGCGGGAGGTGAGGAGGTGACAGTGCTTAAGAAATAGTCTATTTCACATTTGGATGTGTTCCAGCACAATGCCATCCATGGCAGGTTTCTGCACAGACGTTAATCTGCTATTGGGTGTTAATGCAGGGAATACTAGCAACTCAGATAAAGAGGTAGTGTGTGAACCAGAAAGGGGAGGATAATGGCCATTGAAGAAAAAGTTGAGAGAGAAAGGGATGATGCCAAGACACACTACGCTGCATGCTGTGGTGTTTTAATAGGAGATAGCCAGATAGATAGATATGTGCCTAGGTACATAGGTACATAGATACATACATACAGCATAGATCCCTGAGTTTGGGGATCGGTGCTGGGATACCTCCAAGCACCAGCACACAATGGTAGACAACTAGTTAGGTAGGTAAGGCGAACAACCGAAGAGGGTGGTTTCTTTAATCCTCAGATTGGTCATTGTTGCAACAGTAGGCTGTGGTCCATTTTCTCAAAGACTGCCGCAATCTTTAGCAGGAGGGAGTATGATGGTGGTAATGGGTGGAGGTAATACATTTGGAAAGGCAGCGGAGAGGTGTGAAGATATGGAAGCATGGGTTTCACAGATGATTCAAGAATACATACAGGGCAATCCTGTTGAAAAAAAGATGCACTCAGACTTTGGAGAAGAAGGGAAACCAGGGAGCCATTTTTATTGAATGAGATGGCTGGGGGATGAGCTGTTTTAATCATGGAGAGGGGCTCTAAAGTTGTGAAACCTAATAAATAGCATGTGCCACTGAATTTTGAAGAGCCAAGAGAATTGGTTGGCTGCACCACAATACACCCAAGCAGCAGCGGCCTAGCAGAGGGCTCAGTGTGAGTGGGTGGATTTAGTAATTGAGGCAATCTCTTAGGGCAGTGGTATTCAAACGTGTTTATGTGGAGCCCCCCTACGCCCTCCGCCCCCTGAGTGCAAATGGTGTTGCTGAGCTTCACCCCCCCCCCCTTTCTTGGTGGGAAAAATGGTCGCTGGGCCCTCCAGATGCAATTGTCTGTTAACATTTCTGTTAAAGGCGGTCACGGTACTCCCTTTTGGAAAAAGAGCTTCACGACCCCACCCCACAGTTTGAAGACCACTGTCTTAGGGGGATTTGGGGAGGCTAGAAGGCATGGTGGGCATAGCTGGTAGAGTCCAGCAGAGCAAAGGGTGAGGAGGCACGCAGGGAACCGTTGTATGGGTGTTATCCTACTGGAAAGGAAGGTGTCAAAAGTCATTCCCTAAGAGGGAACATTGAACAATGGGGAGCTGGGATGTGGAAAATGCTGACACTGGTGTGGAGGCATGCAGGGCATTAGCTGAGAAGTAGGGCGTTCTCTGAGGAGCTTATAAACATGGCCTGTTAGGCACATAGTTTGATACGTGAGGGTTGATACGTGGAAGCTGATACAATGGGGCCATCGAAGAGCACAAATGCAGCACCAGCACACATAAATGCCTCGCAGACATCCGACGCTGCCTCCTGGGTCACAGACCAGGGCTAACACTCACGCGTGCTGGGCACGCAGAAGTTAACACACCGCAGACACTCGCTGCACGGCTCCCTGCGCGCCTGGGATGATTAAATTAGCATTTAGATGCGTTTTGTTTATCGCACAGCAGCACAGCCCGGCACTGGAGGGTCTTCTCTCGCCGAAGACTGCTAATGGTGGCCGGCGTAGCAGACTCTCACTAATTGACGCACCATTTAGGGATTCTTTTCCTTTCATTTAGCCCCAGAAAAGTAAACCCAGCAGATAGCTGGGGCACACAAGGTCTGTGAAGAGTTACATTGGTCAGGGCCCTGTGGGTGAGCACTCAGCTGAGGCGCAGGGAACGCCAATCCCTTGACATGCCAGCGTGTAGCTGCCAGCTGTGGCGCAGCAGCGAGCAGTGGCACACTGTAAGCGAGTTTTTCATGTAACGGGCACGAGCACCTCACGGTAGGGCCACAAAACCTTGGGGCTTGCGAGGAGAGCATGCGGTGAGAATCAAGGAGCAGAAATAACTCGCAGTGCCTTTCCTAGTCCACGAGGTATCTGAATAGGGAAGCCGTTCTCTGCTTTCTGCCCATCGGTTTGCCTGTTCAGGGTGGCACCATCCCTTGAATTACAGGCATGTGAGCAAAACTCTCCTTTTGACCAGGGACACCCCAACCATAGCGCCTTACCTCCCCTGTTGGTGACCTGCTGATTGGAAGGCCTTCATGTGACCTCCGAGCAAGCAGCATAGTGTGAGCTCAGCACTGCTGTGATGAAGTCATCACCAAAGGTGTGGGGCTGTTAGTTAGAAAATAGGACCTCGAGTGGCATATCTTGGAACACTTAATGGTGCATGCAGCGGAGGCTGCCAGTAAGTCTGTGCCAATCAGTGCCACTGGAGATGCTATCCACTGGGGATGCTATTTTCTAGCAAAGCTCGCCTGCCCACCTGAGCTTCATCGACTCGGATATATGACAGTGCCTTTCTGCTCTTTAAATATGTTTACTGGCCTTTGGGACTTCTAAAGATATCCAGACAGTTGCAGACGCAGCAAAGGTGATACGAGGCAAGGATACAGTGGTGTGTGATTTGAGGGCAGTAGAGCATGGTAAAATCATATTATTAAGCCTGTCCAGAGGTTTTCATCTGCCCCTGTTTTAGTTCCACTTTTTGTGGTTGACGTTTCCCCTTTAAAGGCCAAGGGCGGGGGCCTTGGCCAATGTAGTTTTGTGCCAAAACCCCCATGCGCTCTGTGGCATGACACTGCTTCATCACAAACGTGTAAAATATACTTTATTTCTCCTCAGCCTTGGGCAGGATGCATTGTGAAATCCCCACTTGCATTCATTGTTTTGTAAAATATGTACTAGCTATAATCGACCCTTGAAGTGGCTGTCAGTTAACAAGACAACTCTGCAAGGGAGAAGCTGCATTGGGCTGTAGGTTACCTTACCTACCTAACTTAAGAGTTAGGGGCACTCTCTGTTGCTTTGTGATGTGCTTTTAAATGGGCATAAAGACCCCCACTGCCCTGATACGCACTAATGTGAAAAGAAGTGAAAAGGGGCCCCTGGAAGAGCACATCCAAGATGCGTTAATTCAGATGCCGGTCCGGGGGACGTAGTGGCCCTGATCTTCCCTGAATGGGTCCCTGCTACTATGGTACCCACTCAGTCCTACTCCTCCTTCAAATGCCTCGTCTACGGCCTTGGTGTCTCTCATATCTTCTCTCTGACTCTGGCCGCCATCTACAGGCCCCCTGGAGCTGTCTCCCTCTTCCTCTCAGAGTGGTCTGACCTCACTTCTTCTCTCCTGGCCTCCACCTCCCAACTTCTCCTCCTCAGAGACTTCAGTATTCACCTTGACTCCCATGATGCAGCTTCTGGACTCTGCCACAACCTCTGTGACTCTCTTTCCCTCTCCATTCTTCCCTTGGGTCCGATCCACTCAGCTGGACACCCCTTGGATGCTCCCATCCCAGCAGACATCCAGATCCCCAACTCTCTCACACCTATTCTCTACTGGTCTGATAATGCTCTCCTGTCCTCTCACCTGGACCACTTGGGTCCCTCGGCTAAGCCCCCACCTGCATTGCCAGTCTCCTTCTCCCTCATTCGACCTATGAAGCACGTGTCAGTTGCAGCTTTTTCCACCACCTTCATTCCCCCAGTCTCCTTTTTTCCTCTGCCTTCCCTGGCCCTCTGCACTGACCTCTCACTTCATTACTAAAAATCAGGACATCCTGACCTCACTCTACACCACTCCCTTCTGCCTCACCCGCTCTCAGGCTTCCCTTGGCCCATTCTCCCCATCCATCCTTCTCTCCTCTTTCTCTCCTATGGGGGCTCAAATGCAAATGGGGATGGACCGGGTCCGGTTTCCATGAATGGGAAAATACCCGGCCCTCGAAGGTCAGAATGGCCCGGTATTTCCCCATTCGGGGAACTCGGGCCCGGGTTTGTCGGTAGAAATGCCCTTATTAAGGGCATGGCTACCTCCAAACTCGTAATGAGGCCCAATGTCTCCAGAGCTCTGGTCCTCTCCAGGTTGGACTACTGCAACAACCTCTTCCGCAATCTGCCCAACTCTTCCCTTTGCCCCCTACAACTAATCCAGAACAGGACTGCAATACTTATCTTTGGCCTCTAGCCAAGGGACCGCCTCTCTCCAGCCCTAATATCTCTCCAATGTCTCCCGGGTGCTGCGAGAATCTCAGGAGGGTATTAGCAAGCAACAGCTTTGTCCAGAGACTCTGGCACTTCCCACATAGGAAGCTTGCTGTCAGAACCTAACAGGGCATGCTGTGTGCTGGCTGGGTACCAGTTCTGGAGCTGCTGGACAGGTCCTGTGAGTCCGGTATATCTCTCTGTTCCCTGGGAGATGTTTAGGGGAGGGATCTTGCTTCCCTCTTGGAACCCCTGGCCTTCCTTCACTGGCGGAAGATGTAAGCTAGACTGTACCTTTAGCTCGGGTCCAAATGCGTCCTTCTTCTTACTCCTTGCAAAGTCTTCAGATGATCTGATCAGTGAGGGGTTTAGCCCTCTTTTAAAGCCAAATCAGCCCCATCAATTGGTGTAGGCTAAGCCCACCTTAATGGACCAATCCTGGGTCCCCACCAACAATCTGCAGTGATGCTTCAGAAACAGGGCGCTTGGCAACTGACAGGGGAAGGATGACAACATATACTTCTAAGTCCCACCCATCCTACTGTCTACTGTACATCAAAGTGTCTCCTTAATTAACTGAGCCCTATGCAGCGCTTGATCACCACATGGGTCTCCTTTGAAGTAATGGGTTGCAAGCAGACTTTCGTCTCCTACAATTCACATACTTCCCTGCTCTGAAAGGAGTGGTTCCATACAGGATATTCACTGCCCTTTCACACCAATGAGGGGTGTTAGTACCAAGCTGACACATTGCATTACAAAGGGGTGTCTGGCGTTTGATCTCCATTGTCACTCCCTGCACCCAGGCCTTCCCTGATGCCTTCTAATTAACATTCTTCAGTATTCGCTGCCACCAGCAAGGTTTCACAATGGAGATGCAAATCCATGGGGCCTTGAAATTCTAATCAGGCAGTCCATGGCCAAAGGCTTTTGATGTACCCACGGCTGTCAGGGGTCAGCTACACATGATAGGGGGGAGGGCAGCGCTGATAAGCTGTGTCCTCCCAGAGTACATGACTATTTTTCTGCTGTGCAGTGAGAGTGGAAAATGTGTGCGGGAATGGCCACATCATTCATTCTTTTTAAAACAAACAAAAAAGCGATGGCGAGCACACTTTTCCCATGTGGATGGTCGAATTCCTCACACCCCTGGCACTTGGCTTCCACTGACACTCGCTTAACCCACAGACCCTTCCGCCCTGACCAGCATTTCCCCCCTCTGCGCTCCCCCGTTATTCTTGCTCCTGCACTTGCACGATCTGAATGACATAAGGTCTAGTAGGACTGTTTTTGGTTTTCTTCATCCCTGCCACTCACCCCTCTACCCCCCACCCACCACTCTTGTCTTATTACACCTTGAAACACCTTGGCTGTATAGGCACATTATACATACACAACAAATAAATAAATTCCCTTTGGGAATGGGCCTTATCCTTTTTTAAATGAAAGAATCTGAGTAGGCACCACGTAAATAAATATATTAGCTCTAGTTTAGTCTACGTACTGTGGTCCTGTCGCAAAAAATGTCTCATCTGTGCTGCAGACTAAACTGAAATGTTCAATCGGTCCTGCTGGTTTAGACAGGAGCTTGGAAGAAACATATAAATGTTCAATGGATGCTTGAAAATAATTTCAAAAGGCAATTCTCAGTCAATCTTACTATATTGCGTAGAATGGTTCTACAAACAAGTTGATATTCAAAACACAATGTTATAATTTTAGCAAGAGAAGCAGAAAGTGAACAGTCGAATCCAATGCATTTCGGACTAAAAGTCCATCTTCAGGGAAAACATTCGCAAAGTAAACAGTCTGCACATAGAAAGAACTAATTAAACAGTCATGGAATGGTCAGTTGAGAAATGCATGGTATCATGACATTCCAAGCATCCTACCTGCCGGTTCTGATTGAGTGCGCGTTCTCAAATGTGAATCTGCGTCAGAAAATGTTGCTTTTAAAGCCCTTAGATGTGATTTTAGTTAGAAGTCTCAGTTAAGGACTCGTTGTATGTTCTAACACTACAAATCAAGAAGGAAAGATACGTCTAAGTAAGAGTGCTATTAAGAACAAATTTAGCACAAAATATAATTACAGCTTGTTGCTGCTTCCCTACATACCGTGGGGAGTACCGTTCCGGAGTATGGCAACCGCAAAGTAGCAGCTTCTACTGCAATGTTAACTGTGTCCACTGGGTTTCTTAATAAAATAAATCCCCCATTCTAACGAGGACATTTACGCGTCATGATGGCTTCACGAACGTGATGACGTCATCGCGTTAAAAGCCATGCTAGACAGCTTTGGAAGCCATAAGTAAGTGTTCTAAGTGGAAGGGGCTGCATTAGTGAAGCCAACAGGTGAAAAACCTATGATTGGTAGTCTAAACCTCCATTGTGCTTTGAAGGTAATGAAATGATAGCTGATGTATACAATATATACAATTGTCTGTGTTAGTTCATGTCTGTGCAGTAAATTAGAACAAGAGGGTCTCAAAAGGGATAACAAATCACGTGATACCATAGATGCCAGTAGCAGTGGTGATTCTGGAGAAGAATGTATGAATGTGAAAAGGACATTTCTAAATGGAGAACATTGGTCATGCAAAGCTGCATATAGACAAAACATGAATTCATGGTGATCGGTTGTCCTGAAAAACAAAGATGCACACAAATGCAATGATGGTCTGGGATCTCCAACGAGCATACACAACGATTATAAAACACAGTTAAAATTGTATTGTTCATTGAGATGCCTGGAAATTGGGAGTTAAACCGGTCTATACAAAAATGTGCGCTTTAATTAATCGTTGTTGTCAAATCTTGCTCTCGCGACTTGGCGTTGATCACTTCAAGTACTTGGAATTTCTTCTGGGATACTTGATGGCCTTCTTCAAGAAAATGTTTAGTCACTGAGAATTTGAGGTTCTTGGTTCATACATTGGAGCAATGCTCATTCCATCTAAGCTGAACCTTCCTTGTGGATTGGCCGGAATCCGTATAATTGATGGAATTTAAAAAACTGAATGGGAGATTTGCCATTACAGTGAACGAGGGGAGCAGGAGTTGCAGGACCCTTGTTTTCACTGTAATGGCTTCGGGGGGTTGCTGAGCTATTGCCCACTTTCTGAGAATAAAGTTGTGAAAAGAAAGAGGACCCTGCAGAGCCGGTTCCCGATCACGGAAGTGAAGGCAACAGGCGTTGCAGGGACACAGCGAGTCAGTGGCACACAGCGAATTGTGCCGCCGAAAGTTAAGTAAGAGGTCGGTTGGGAGCAGTTTGTCTGAAATGACTTTGGGATGAAAAACCAAGTTATTTTTTCGTTTTTTTTCTCCCTCAATCATTTCGGAATCATTTAAATCATGGACATCCGGATTGCCCCACAAAGTATTTATCACCCTGGTATCTAATGTTTTAAATAGCTTTTTGACTCTCCCATTAATTGTTTGGCCTGTATCGTGATGGTAATGCCAGTTGCCTGTAACTACAAAGCTGCAATTGGTACATTGGAGACATGGGTTTTTATTTACCTGTCTTATTTGGGTTAGCTATCTTGTTTTTGGTATTGCTCTTGGCCAAAACATCTTTGAGAGTCTTACTTCTAGTATATGAAAATATGGCAAGTCCTTGAAGAGGAACCCAATGTGGTGTCTTGGGAAAGCATAGGTCAAAGTTTTAGTTTAAATTTACTAGGAAACTACGCTTAAAAGCATTCTTTTCAGAACATAGCACCGACAAGATGGAAGAGTCAATAGAAGAACCAGATTATGTTCGACAAATATGTTCTCAGAGATATATACAAACATGTCAATTGTAACATACACAAATGATCTCTAATTAGATCGCTGTATTCAGAAGATTCCATCATAATTAAACCTGCAGATAAAGGGGTAGCCCTGCTTATAGTAAGTAGCAGCAATTATGAGTCTGAATGATATAGTCAGTAAGCAGACAGGAACATTTATGCACCTGTAAACATGGATCCTACCAATGGCATAAAGACCAACCTTAGCTTACTTCTTAATGAGGCTGAAGAAAGGGGATAGATTTCTGACAAAACCAAATCATACCTAACTACCGCTCATCCCAGGACATCCATTTTCTACACTTTGCCAAAGATTCTCTAAGTCCTCAGACACCACCTATTCACCCCACAGTTTCAGCCACTAACATTATATTACAACCTCTTGGCAAGAATATTGATTTCTTCTTGCAACCAGTGATACAACAGACAAGTACACACATCAAAGATATCACACATTTCCTCAATATCTTATCAGATCTACACCCTACCACAACAGACATACTATTCACAGTAGATGTAAAGAGCTTGTACACATCTATTCCACGCAATCCAGGTAAGGAATGAGTTGAATGGATGTTACTGAACACTGAGGATCTAAAAGCCTCTAAAGAATTCCTAATGGCACTTTTAGAGTTTATCTCACAGAACTCAAACTTTAGATATAAACAACAACATTATCTACAAGTAGCAGGCACAACTATGGGGCCACTATGATCCAGTCGTATGCCAACACATTTATGTATAAGTTCGAGAAAGAAAAGATAATAGATCACCCTATCTGGAAGAAAAACATCAGGTATTGGGGCAGATACAAAGATGATGTGTTTGGTATTTGGCAAGGAACGCAAGAAGATGTAATGCTATTCATTGACTACATTAATACAATAGATCCACAGATATAGTTCACAACAGAACGTTACTGTGACCTTGATTGCTACGGGACTCAGGATTTCACTCTTTCACAAACCTACGGATTGAAATAACTTCTTGCACAGACTTAGCTTTCACCCACCCAGCACGATAAGGAGTCTCCAGTACAGCTAACGTCTTAGAGTAAAAAGGGTAGTACAAGATCCAGAGGAGTGTGACAGACTTTTGTAAGAGATGGCTTCTAAATTTCTGGAAAGAGGTTACACCGAACAAGACGCCCAAGATGCACAAGAAAGAGTCACAACGTAATCCAGACAGCCATTACTGACGAAACAGCAAACTAAATCAACACCATCTCTACTATATGTAGTGAAATATTCCACACAAAGTTACAGAATAAAAACAATTGTACAGAATCATTGGGCAATCCTTTCCCATGACTTCACATTGGGCTCTATCATCAAGGACCCATCAATATTTGCATATACTAGAAGCAAGCAACTCAAACACTATTTGGTCAAGAGCAATTCCAAAAACAAGATAGCTAACCGAAATAGGACAGATACATACCCATGCCTCCAATGTACCAATTGCAGCTTTGTAGTTAAAGGAAACGAGGGATTACGCAACATGTGATAGTCCAAATGTTATTTACAGCATCAGATACCCCTGTGGTAAATACTATGTGGGGCAATCCACAAGGAAGGGGAAGCTAAGATGGAATGAGCAACGCTCCAATGTACGGACCAAGAATCTGAAATCACCAGTGACTAGACATTTTCTTGAAGAAGGCTGATGAGAGGCTGAAGAAGGCAGATGAAGTACTTCAAGTGATCAACGGCAAGTCGTGAGAGCAATATTTGACAAGAAAGATTAATGAAAGAGAGATTTTTTGGATAGACTGGCTTACCTTCCTTTTTCCGGGGTCCTCAATGAAGAATGCAAATTTAACTGTTTTTTACAAACGTTGTGTATGGTCTCTGGAGACCCCAGATCAACAATGTATTAGTTTGCTCATTTAATAGCGCTCTTACTTACACGCATCCTTCCGTCTTGATTTGTAGTGTTAGAACATACAATGATGCCTTAAGTGAGACCTCTAACTAAAAAGCACCTCACTCATCCATAGCAGGCACGGTCTTCTTCGACATATAATACCACAACATGTGTTTAATCTTATGTTTTCTAAGTCACAGCCAAGAGCTTTAATAGCACACTCATTTGACACATTAGGTTCACATTTGAGGACCCACACTCAATCAGAACAGGCAGGTAGGATGCTTTGAACGTTATACCATACATCGCATGGATCTCTCAACTGGCCCTTCCATGACGGTTGATTGAATTCTTTCTATATGCACATTGTTTACTTTCAGAATGTTTTCCCTGAAGATGGATTTTAGTCCGAAATGCATTGGATTCAGCTGTTCACTTTCTGCCTGTGTTGCTAAAATGATAACATTGGGGGTCATTACGACCCTGGCGTTAAGGGTTTAACGGCGCCGTAAAAGGTGTCGGCGCCATTAAACCCTTAACGCCTGATTACGAGGTCCCTTTGTGGGACCCGACCTTAACAGCTGGTTTTACCAGCCGTTAAAGTAGGTTGCTGCAAGGGACCTCGGTGCTAATTACGGTACCGCAATTTGCCGTACCGTACTTAGTGCCTTCCCCAGTCCCGTTGAGCCCTATGGAGCGAAAATGGGAATGGGGAAGGGCCATGGTGAAATGGGGAAATACCGCCCCGCCAACCTTGGAATGGGGCGGTATTTTCCCCATTTCACCATGGCGGACTCGTTACAACACCAGCACCAACCATGGTGCTAATAGCGCCATGGTTTAGCGCCGGGGTTGTAATGAGGGCCATTGTGTTTTGAATATCAACTTGTTTGCATAACCATTCTATACAATTTTTTGCCGCAAGTGATGAGATGTGCTGTTTGGGAATCTGCCCTATGTATTGCTCCAGTCTGCCTAATTATGTGTTTAAAACCCATATGGGGCCATACTTCAAACGCATGGCTGTAGTTATCGCCTCCAGAATACTTGTGGTATTACAGGTGAAGCGTTGTTCTCTCATTCCAAGTTCCACTCAGACTTTTCAACCTGGGCTCAGTGGCAGTGATTCTCCACAATGTTTCTGCTTCTGCATTTTGTATGACTGTTCGGAGTCTGATACTCTGCCATAGGATTAAAGGCTGCTGCCACTGGGGTAATGTACAACTGGGGAAACGTAACTAGGGAGAAGCATTGAGAACTCTTTCCATGATGAGTATATTCCTGACCTATGTTCCATAGTCCTGGGGTAGGTATGGATTAAGGGGAGGTCTCTGCAGATCCAGCCCTTGACCTCTTCTGGGTACCTTCCTGCAATTGTCTAAGGGCACAGGTAGGGTGATATTCATGGTTCGCAGAGTACTCTCCAGTTCCCGGGACAGGGTCAGAACTGATTTCGTCACACTGCAACGATGGCTCGTCTCAGAAGGCAACCTGGCAACGGTGACGATATGGTACAAGGTGAGGGACTAATTTAGGACTCTTTTTTAATAGGTTTTCTGCGTAGGCCAGTCAGCCCTCTTCACTTGAGTCTTTCCCCATGATGCCCTCCTCACAGCAGTAACAGCTAGACATGGATGAAGAGGCTAACGATATGAAACATGCTAAAGCACAAAGGGCCTCTTTAGAGGTAGCAGAAACCGCTGGCATCAACTGTACCTGTTTTTCCAGTCCACCTGATTATGAGTTTTAAAACCCGTGTGGGGGGTGGGGGAGGGGAGGGGTTTATACCTCCAATGCATGGCTAAAAGCATTACCGCCCCAAGAAATGGTGGCATTGCACCAATCCCCAATGAAGCCCTACAGGACATCAGAATGCGGACTATCTAAAGCCTATTTTCAGGTGGACATTTCCCATTTATCGTCAGTGAGAATGGTAATTCCATCTAGTGGTATTACCGCCAAACCTGCAGTGAGGTTCAAAGTTCATCTCTACCATATGGATGACATAATGGTCTGCATTCGCTGAAAACCAGTTGACGCTTTCTGGCCAGAAACAGGGATACTGCTTTTGGTGCCGCCCTCTCGGAAGCAAAGGTGGTCATCCCATTCTGTGGGATGTGCTGAATCAGGCAACACAGATCTGGAAAAAGGTTCTCATCCACTGTAACCTATAAAATAGTAGAGCCCAACAGTAGAGTTAAAGCTCACCTCCGAAGAGACCCTGAATCAAGAGATTTGCCTGCCAAACTACCAGTCTTTCACTGTCATTATCCTGGACAAAGGCAAGAACCATCTGCCTCTACTGTGGTGCTATTGGATAAGGACTGCAGACAGATATGCAACACACAAAACAATATTTACATGGCCTCATCGCTCCACGCATGATTCAGTGCCGTGTTAGTGGGTTATAATAACAACATGTTGAAGGGCCTTTTGTCTTTTTACAGCTGATCTCTCCAAGGAGAAGAGGAAGTTGATTGTGATGATTATTGCAGGGAAATAGATTTGTGTTGCCCTGCTGGGGAGCACCTTCTTGCATATCATCAAGTCATCTGGCGGCATGGAGCTTTCGTTTGGTGCTGTTACACCATGGCAGTCTGATATCCACAAAGACACCCCCAAGGCCACTTCCACTTACAATAATTATCTTAACTTGCCGTTTCATGGCATGGAGACGATAAGCAGCTGGGCAAGAGCAAAAGTGAGGCTAGCACTTCAAAGTACTTGCACATAATATCCAAGATGCCTGCTGAATTCTTCAATGTATCAACAATCCAAGGACACACTTGGATGAAACTTGGCACGTTGGGCCCTCCATGCCAGACAGGGAAAGTCTTACAGCAGAGATACAAAAGTAGACCAAGCAAGCGGTTTCTCTGTTCACTGCTCTCATCATCAGAAAATGAAAAAGGCTGACTCATTGTCCTGAAGTGCCACCTCCATAACCTTATTCATGCAAGCAAGGCTGACATGTACTCAAGACAATATCTACCTTGTTATGTGTACCCAATAAGACTTGAAGTCCCCTCACACTCCCTCCCTATCCTACATCAGCCAGTATCACATTAGCTGATAATGGAGATCCATATGCTCTTGGACATGGAGCTTTGGAAGAGGTCTGTGCAGCAGGTAGGGGCCTAGGATTCCATTCCTACTTTTTTACAATGAAAAAGAAAACCAGAGGGCTAAGTACCCAACTACACTACCTCTGGTTCAGCCAGTGCATCCCCGAGAAGCACCTTGAAATATTTACTGTGCAACAGACCCTCTTGTCCCTTCAATCCGGGGAATGGCTGTGCCCCATTGAGCTAAGAGATGCATATATGCAACTCCATAGCTGGGTCCCTCATACGTCGTTCTGAGATTTCATGTGAGAGATGAGCATTAGCTCTACTAAGGTCTGCTTTGAGACTCTTTTAAGAATCACAGATTTCTACCCATGTAATGGCAGTGGGTGGCTCTAATCTTTGTTAGCAAATGCCCCATGTATGAACTCCCACCTAGAAGACAGCTTTAATTAAGCACGTTCTGCAGAGGAAGTAGCTGCCTCACTTTTTTCTCTTCTAGACTTTTGCTGCTCTAGTTCAGTCCTTTGGTAAACCCTCCAAAGTCCACATTGGCTCTTTTGACTCTCTTGCAGAATATTCCATTGATTGGCCTCAGATGAGTCCGTAGCATGTCCAGAGCCAAGCAACCTCCCCAACCACCCAAAAGAACATCATCTTGCCTGCCTCATAAAAATGTATCTCTACTTTCGGAAGGACCTTATATTGCAGGTTTTCTGGTTCCAGAGTATAAGGTCTCCTGTCAAGTGGTCCTCTATGACCACTATCACATGAGGCAGCAGACTCTGGTTAGAGCAGTTAAACAATTGGGACCAATTCTGTGGTCTACGATCCCAACAGATCACCATCACTTGCTGTGTATTAAATGAACAGTGGAGCCCTACCTCCTGGTGGGGATTGCCTTCATCGCACAGAAGCTCGACCTCTCCTTGACCTCAGATTTCGGACTTTGCCTGGGACGGTACTTGCAGCACCTTAAACCCCCCACCACTGAATTATCATTAGGCCATGTCTCCGCACATAACCATCCTTAAACTCACGATTATCTTACTAACCCTAAACAAGTGTCTTCCATCACTGCTGGGCAAGACAGTACTGATAATTTCAGACAATACAACTGTGCACAAACAAGGAGAAGCCCATTTCCTGCAGCTGTGTGCTCTGGTAACAGAACTGCAAAGCTGGGCTGTACGCCATGAAATGTTCATCTCCACGGCGCGTCTGATAACAATGGACAACTGCAGGTGGCATTAGCAGATGGACTCATCGCTTGTAGCAATGAGGGTGCTGAAACCTATAGGTGAACCTGAATAGATGGGCCTCCTCCCACATGATTTATTTGTGGATCAGCCAAACTTAAAAATGCAATCTTCTATGAATCAATAATGACCGCAAGCCCTCTCTTTATTTGAGATGCCATTCTGTTGAACTGCACAGGGGTGTTCTCCATCTCTCCCTACCCGACTTGAGCAAAACATTGTGTTTACACCACCCAGATAAAGAGGATTTGGCACTCAGATTCTCATCCTGTCTGTAGTGCGATTATTGCTGCTGCTGCACAGATCTGCCCTTGAGTTTTAGTAGCAGCGGTTTCGGCACACCTGCCCTCGGTATCTCTGCTTGGGGGCTCGGTGCCTGAGAAAGTAGTCTGCGTGTATCTAGGTTTGTTGGGAGACACTATTAGGATCCTGATAAAATCTAGAAAACTACTGACAAGAGCAATTGGTTGAGATTTTGTCCTCCACTGTGATATGACCTTGACATTGATTGTTCTTTACCTCTCATCTGATGCGTTCTCTCATTCAGGGCTGTCATGTAAATCCTACTTGGCAAGGGTCAGAGTCTACAGGAATTCCGAAGAGTAGTGTTTCCCCTTGCTACAATTGTTTCCTCCCATGCAAAGCTATTATAGTTTTGGGACTTGAAGATTGTGTTAGCAGCTTCATCACACAATTTATTTTAGGGCTTGAGTTGCCAGCTGAATAGCCTTATGCATCATGAAAGCTTGCCAACTTCAGAAGAGCCTTTGTTCGGGGTCAGAGCAAAGGTAGTGGTGTATATGGGAATGCATGGTCTGTATGCAGGTTGAGGTCCACTTGTTCACAGGCTGCCATTTTCATATGCTACGCAAGAAATGGCCTGCTCTAAGGACCAAAAGTAGAGATAGGTGTCACTATAGTGATTCACTTGTACAAATCCAGCTGTCACTGAGCTTGGCAAAGCATGACTTAAACTTCACAGTGTTTTGGGCAGTGAGATTATAAAGTGAATTCTACAACAGGCCCCTTTGGTATAGCTTAAGGTTAGTTAGCCCTGGGAATGTATTTCTGTCGGCACTTTTGGTAGTTACAATTTTTTGATTCAAACGACCATGAGCCACCCACTTCTCTGTCATGGTATGTACGTTATTTGGTCACATCATTTAGTCTTACCTAAAGTCCCAGTGCATGAGTGTTGTTAATCCACGGTTTTAACTAGCCCTTGTAGTACTTCTTAAGCCTCATGCAGGCTTAATGAATGTTTTTAAAACAATATCGATTGCTCCTTACTTTGGGCACCACCCTAGCCCCTCTTAAAAGTAAGGCACACATGCCGGTCCAAGCACTGATGGTGTTGGATCGTGCAGCAAAGGTCTTCTTAGCTTTGACATAGGGTGTTGCCTGAAATGCAAAGGCATACACGTGCCACATGGGTTCATGAGGGGAGTCCTACTGGTCTCTAGCCATCAAGGAGAGTAACACGGCACTCACAGAGGTAGCCAGACCTTCCAGGCCAAGCAAGGCCCAACATGGAGTTGACAAAAATGTACTGCCTGATTCATGGAAGTGTTTTATAATGGCGCAATCCCATAGGAAAACATTCCATGAATCAGGCTCTTAATTTGGTGGACAGTTTCCCTTTTGGACTAGCCAGATAACTTAAATCCAGATTAAAAATGATATCTGTTCTGCTGTATTAATTAGAGGAGTGTCATTTTACATCATTAGTACACTTAATGTGTTGACCAAAATTCCCCTGTGGGAGGTGGGAGTGGTATGTCTTGCCAACATTTAAAAGAGCCTGAGGTTATAATCCCGGGCAGGAATATCTTCAGGGATCAAGGAATTGCGGATGTGTGCTTCCTTGTGGTGGTATACCTCATAACTCGAGAGGAGCAGGAATACTTTGTGAATTTTCAAGTGCATAATATTATGTCATATATGTACAACACTGCAGCCCTTAGTTAGGATTTACCTGGGTGTGTCATATATCTGACCTGATTCACAAATATTTGGAGCAAATGAGGATGTGCCCATGAGCATTTCAGATTTGCACCTATACCTTATACATGAATCACAAGGTCTAAAACTGGAGCAAATCTATATATGCCTGGTACTATCAACCAACACATTAATAAAAACAGTATACCTAAATCATGTGCACTTTCCACAAGGCACATCTAAGAAACAACATACATTTGTCTGCAAATCAAAAAAGCCCAGAATGGGATTGGGTGGTGGGGTTAGTATGTGACAGTTCTGCATATGAACATGGCATTGACTTTTGAACTTATCAACCCAGTTGTGATTTGCCCAATTTTGTTTGAAAAAATTGACCAAATTACAATGGAGTTGATAAGTTCAAAACATTGGACATTGAAAGGAATTTGTCCAACTTCTTTTGAGAGATTTGAATTACTTTCTCTTGTTTTAAAATCAATAGATGAAAAAATTGACCAAATCACAACGGCGTTGATAAGTTCAAAAGCCAATGCCATGTTCATATGCAGAACTGTCACATACTAACCCCACCACCCAATCCCATTATGTTTTTTTTATTTGTAGACAAATTTGTGTTGTTTCTTAGATGTGCCTTGTGGAAAATGCACATGATTTAGGTATACTGTTTTTATTAATGTCATGTTTGATAATTAGAATACATTTTGTTTTAACGTGTTTAACTGATCAATCTGTTTTGACATATGTGCCTAAGTTGTTTCAAAATATGACACACCTGTAGAGCATTATAGGCCTATTCTGGTGGACCTAGAAAGAGGCCATAATGAGAGAAGCATCACCCATCTTGAATCAGACCCTACTGTTGTGAATAAGACTCTTACATCCTTGAGAGTGACCACTGAAACCCTCCAAATTCAGTGTGACAACCTGGAAAACAGGGCCAGGAGGGATAACCTCTGAATCGGGTTCTTAAAAGAAGGCGCTGAGGGACACCACATTAAAACTTGCATAACGCAGATATTCAAAGAGATACTTGTGGATATCCCGCATACTGATATCAAGATAGACAGAGCGCATAGGTTTGGTCCCATCAGAACCGACAGAGCACACCCTCCCCTGGACATATTGGCCAAAATACACGACTATAAAATCCAAGAACTGATTCTGCGGGAAACACAGTAGAAAAATCGTATATCCTTTCTTGACTGCACAATAAAGATCTTTCAGGATGTCACGCAAATCCCCTTGATGAAGAGGAGGCAGATGAGACCAATAATGGAGGGGTTGAGAAAAAGGGACATCACATACAAATGGACATATTGCTTTGGCTTCAGTTTAAGCCGGAGTGCAGGTTCCCAGCTGAGGCGGGTTTAAAGTTATTAGGCCTCACTGCGCAAAATGTGTAACCAGCCCAAGAAGCCGTGTTGAGAGGCATCCTCGGCTGGGGACCACAACGAGAACCGTGGTGCACCAATCTTCCCAGAAAGGTTGCAGGATGAGACTACGTGAACTGTTGATTATATAAGACGAGAGAATCCACGACAATGAGAATTACTTCTCGGCCCTTGAACGAACGTCTGCTGACCGACAGAAATCAAGAACAAGGGGGCCAGGGGGGTGAGTTGCCCACCACCTCCTTTGTACAAGAAAGACTGATATTAACATTCATTGCAAGGGCCTTTACCATCTAAAAGGGTATATCCAGGATGGGGTGCTGGCGCAGGGGCGGGTAGTACACCTGAAAGTTAATCACAAAACCTATCGGGAGGGAGGGTGGTAAAAGGGAAACTATTTAACAATTATAACACTGCATATCCGGGGGGCAAAACTACTACTGGTCCAAGCTACAGGACCCTTATGAACACAGATATTTCCAGTCACCACTTACGGCACCTTTATCATTCTTTAGACACAGGAACCAGAAGAAGAGTGTCTGAGAGGACACGTGGGTTGCATGACCATGCAAACATTTTTGCCTCACTCAATGTACGGGGTCTGAATACGCCTAACAAGACAGTGCAGCTGTTTGGAGAATTAAGGCTCTTATATCTGAGTGGTAGCTCCACTGGAAACCCATCTGCTGTGTTTGGACTACCTCGCACTACAAGGTAGGGACTATCCCGTACAATATCACGCCTCATCAAACAGTAAAATGTTGGGGGTGGCCCTTCTATTCCACAAAGAACTAGCATTTAAACATCTCTATAGCAGGAACGACCCATCTGGGAGATATATTATGATCAAGGGCAACCTACAGGGTAGGAGAGTAACGATAACTTCCTTCTATGCACCTAACACTGCAAAAGAAACGTTCATGATTACTTTTCTTAAAACTCCTAAATCAATATGCAACAGCGACATAATTATAATGGGGGATATGAATCTAGTCATGGAAGGCTCTATAGATAGATCAGTTCACAACACTTATTCTACAATCAGTACGGCCTCACATAAATTGAAAAACTGTTTTACTGAGCTTAATTTGGCCGACATGTGGGGGATACAACACACCAACCAATAAAACATTCTCTCACTATTCACACATACACAAATCTGCCTCCAGGATAGATTTCATACATCTGTAGGCAACCATTGGGACTCCCTAAAAGCGGTGCTAAGGGGCAGTATAATAGCTAGTGCTGTTGCTATGAAACGAATGAGAGTTCATACAGAACAGGAACTCTTAGATGACATTAAGGGGCATGAAAAGGCATACCAGCAGTGTCCATCCAGATCCATATACAGGCAATTGGCTGACTCCAAAAATCTGCTCCACCTGTTGAGAAGCCACCGGTCAGAACGTATGTTGATGCAATTGAAACAGGGCTATTATGAATACAGCAACAAACCTGGAAAACCCCTTGCAAATCTTCTAATAGCCATAACAGGGAAGTCCTTCATACACATAGTTTTAGACGGGAAGGCTGAGGAACATGGTGAAGTAAAAGGAGGATTTTATGAGTTCTATTCAAATTTGTATACAGCCATCCTGTCTGATCCCGCGTTGCAAACCTCATACTTAGACAACATAGATCTCTCTAAATTATCCACAGCCAGTAGATGCCATCTTTATTCTCCAATAGATCTGCAGAAAATTTTGGATACGATAAAGGCGTTAAAGGTGAATAAGTCACACGTCCAAGATGGCCTGGTGGCCACCTTTTATTGAACATTGAGACAACTATTGGCCACGCCACTGGCAAATGTTTTCAATGCCATTAGAACGAGAGACGATCTCCCACACTCCATGAGGGAAGCACAAGTCACCCTTATTCTGAATCCGGGCAAACATCCTAGACTCTACTGTTTGTATAGACCAATGGCCCTACTTAATTTAGATGTGAAAATCTTTACCAAAATTCCCACGAAGAGAAAAGACAATACATACCTCTGCCTGTAGATCCGGATTGATCTTGATTTATTGTGAGAAGTGGAACATTGGACAATATACAATGGGTGTTGCACCTAGTCGACAAAGCGAGGGAAGAATCCAGCCCACTCTCTCCTCCTGACACTTGAGAAAGCATTCAACAGAGTGGACTGGGCATTCCTGAAGGCCACCCCAGAGAAATTTTGTTTTGGACCCAGAATGCAGGACATGATAATAGCTAACTATAAAATCCCAATTGCATGCCTTATGATTAACGGCATCTCACTGCAATGATTAGAATAGATAGAGGTTCTCCTCTATCCCCTATTCTGTTTGCAGTGATTAGTGAGGGGGTCCCCTCGCCACACGTATAAGGTCCAATGGAGACATCTCAGGTATATATTTTGATGGCACTCACCACAAAATCAATCTATTCACAAACCCCCAAACATCTGTCAAGGCTATGGAAAAGGAAATGCAACATTTTGAAGAGATCTCTGGTTTTAAAATAAACCACTCAAGATCAGAAATTCTGAGCCTCAATATTCCCCCAGATCTCATAATGATGGGATTTCAATTTCCATACACTTGGGCACCTAGGGCCATACAGTAGCTAGGGGTTAAGGTGCCTCCTAGCCTTGACGATTTGTACAGGGCTAATTATCCCCTCTGCTATTCGCAATCTGAAAAGACCTAAATGAATGGAACACCCTGCAGCTCTCTTGTTTTGGGAGAATGGCAATAATTAAAATGAATGGTCTTCCCAGGTTGTTCTACCTCTTTCAATCAGATCCCATCCCCAACCCTAACAAAACCATTCGTGAAAGGGAGTGCCTCTTTTTCAAAGTTATATGGCTGAAGGGGCACCTAGAATTAATAAGCATACCTTATACACATCCAATGGCACAGGGGGACTCACCTTCTCGAGGTTATTGAATTACTATTGGGCTGCTCATCTGTACCCAGTGGTAGAATGAGTCCAAAAATACTCAAGCAAGATATAGCTATTTATGGAACAGGCAATAGCAGGTCGTCATCTATGGACATAACCATGACTAGGGAGAACCATGAGGGCACAACATTTGTACAATAATCTGATAACAAATGCTACCCTGGGTGCTTGGCACAGGGTTATTAAACTCAAGGGCTCACTACCTTTACTTCTCCCCTCACCCGTTCATACACAACAGCAATTTCACCACATAAAGCGCTGACGCAGGATACACTAAATGGACTCTGAGAGGCTTTGGGAAGGCAGGAGACATGTTCTAGAAGGGGGAGATTCTCTCCTTTGAACAATGTAAAGGACCCCTGGGCCTCGAGGACGGTACAGATTTTGATATCAACCAGGTACGCATTGGGTCCTTCACCCAATGACTAAAGATGCAGTGGCTAGGCCATCTACTCCGTTAGAATCCAACAGCCTCATCTCCAAACTATAGAAAGTGCTAAATTCACTTACCATGCATGAACGCAGATCTTACTGTGAGGGATGGGACATGGAGATGGGACTACCTATTGAACCAAACATTTGGGGGTGAGATCTACAACAAAACGAATACATATCTATGCTCACACTTAGCTGAAACTCAAATGAAAATACTCACTAGAGGGTATCAGACTAAAAAATACAGAATTGTTGCCCTCATTTGTGCGCCCCCACAGTCACTGTGACATTGGGGGCACACAAAATACTGACTCCCAAGCAGACTGAGGTTGTCCTCTGCTCTCCTTGGGGGCAGTAACGGGAGTCGGGAGCTGCAGGGGACAAGAAAGTAAAAAGAAAAAAGAAAGAAAAAAGAAAAGAAAAAAGCATCCTGCAGCATCAGATCAGACCACAGGGATTCGTCGGTGCACACAGAAGTGGGCCACCATAAAGATAAGTGTGGTGCGGGGATCGGGTAGGGTTATGCGGGTAAAGTGATCTATTTGATCACTGCGCCGCGCCCTAATTGGCATTGACATTTTTGCCGGCGCAGTTACGGGCGCCGCAGTGATCACACAGATTCTATCAGACACCGGTAAGACCAAACAAAGTCAACTCTAGCCTATCTGAAATGTGTTGGAGAATCTGTGGAGAAAAAGGTTCTCTGTTGCACATTATCTGGGGTTTTGGTTGGAAATAAGATCCAGAATTGAGATTATGTTGAAGGTAGACATACTGTCTTACCCTATGTTTTTCATATTGGGAGCCCAAGCGACCTATGTACATTTGAAAAATTCAGGTATGACTAAACTCATCGCTCATCTCCTACTAGGGGTGAAATTGGTCCTTTTGAGAAACTGGAAACAAGATACATCTCTATCCATCAACCTCTGGCTAGATAAAGCTTGGCATATTCTAGCGATGGAGAAACCTATGTCAAGCATCAGAGAAACTGCATTACCTTTTACAACTATTTGGTCCCTTTTTATTAAATATAAGAAGAGGGACTATAAGTATGCTCTTGAGCTTTGAACTTGATAGAATTAACATGACCAGCAAAATAACTTTAACGTATTGGTGACTACACTTATGATGTTGTTCCATTATACAATGTTTTGTTTGCGAAAGGGGGCAAGGGGGTGAAGATTTTCCACACATTGTTTTGATATGGTGATTATTCTAGAAAATCAATTTTAAAAGTTTATTTGAAGAAAAAAAAAGATAGGTGCAAATCTATGACGTTCAAAGGCATAGCTTCATTTACTCCAGTGTGAATCTTTGTGAACCAGTTGCATACTATTTATCTGAGCATAATGAGTAGGTTGCAACTAAATGGTACATATATTTTTTACATCTCAGCATACAGTGCATCATAGCTAAGTTTGTCACCTGTTATGGGCACGATATAAAGAAAATATCATATATCATATCATATATCTCAGGATACTACAGACAAGTTCTAACTCAGTAGGCCATGTAGTGGTCACACCCCATCATCCAACAGACAGGTTCCAGCTCAGCATGTCCTGTGGTAGTTACATCTCAACGTACTACAGACAGTCCAGTGTCTACAGGCAGATTTTGGCTCAATGTGTCATGAATTAGCTCAATCCCAGCATACCAGAGGAAGGTTAAAGGTCAACATGTCAAGTGGTGTTTACATCTCTGCACACCACTGAATAGTCTCAGCTCAGTGTTTACGCCTAATGTGAGATTCTTAATGAGAAATAATGAACATAACTTCTTGTATCAATGTCCCTGGTAGTCTTGGATATATTTAAGCAGTGCACAGTTTTACCAAATATATATTTCTGTGACACAGGATGGGTTGAAGCATGATGATTGTCATTTGAACATACTTTGTTAAGCTAAACGCAAATGAGACCTCCCAGGGCCTGTGTCTCTCACTGGTTGTGATGCCTCCATGCCTTTCATTGTATGTGCGTTAGGCCACTGTGTTGCTCGTTCAGGCAGGTGGAAATCATTTGCTGATAAGACTTCTCCTCAAAATAGGTGCCTGGGGTCATTTTACTTTGACATTCTTTTATTGGTTAACTTACGTGGGTAACAAAAGAAAGGTGGGGTAGCGGGGTGATCAGTCCCATCAACAGAAAGCCCACCAAAAAGAGGCAAAGCAGTAAATGTGAAGAAGGTAGTAAGATGGAATAGCTGGCCGAGGGATTAACTGCGAAAAGAGTGCTGCAGTAAAAGGACCTGTGTCTAGGCACACAACGGTGCCATTTTGGTACAGGTCAACAGAATAGCATGGGTGGTGCTTGGCTCTGGCCTGGGTGTGGAATACTGACCAAGAAAGAATTGTCAAAGGCATTGGGAATTGAGAGATTGCCTTCACTCAACAAAGTAAACACCACGGGGTTCGGATTTGACACAAAGATGTCTAGCAAGTCAAACATAGGGGTCAGGATTGCATCTTGACTGCAACAAAATGGGGATCTTTGGAATGATGACCCTACACCTGTGACTAAGATCTATGTCCAGAGAAAAGCACTGACCTGATCACAACTGCTCAAGACCCTTGTCCTTTGGTATTTTTCACAGTTCATATAAATAACATGGTTCATTTACTATTGTAAAGTACCCACACTAGTGGAATGGTCCTGGACACTGTTTAGACCACTTTTTTTATTATTGCAATGCAATGTCCTCTTCTAAAAACACAAAAAACACAACAGGCATGTCCAACAATTGGGAAGACCTAGACCTGCCACATGCAGAAATTCTAGACTTTTCCAAACCTGGAGTTGCCTAGATCTGTGTAAAATCGGGAAAACCAAAGGCAATGGGGCAGCCGTAGACCTGTGCGTAACTTTGCAAACCCTGCGCCTTGTATGGAGGTGAGAAGACCTAGGCCTTTCCACAGTGGTGGTGTTAACAGGTGAAGAGGGAGCAGGCAGTTTACAGGCATTGCCTTGGTGGGGGACTTGCAGCACTCTGTAGCTATGCCCTCCATTGTTATTTAACAACTCTGCACACAGTGACATTTTCTGAGCAAAGTACTGTAAAGAACGTGTCTCGCTTGTTCCTCCATCTCACATTTATGGCCAAGGGGTGTTCACTATGTCTCCGTGGGCAGTTGGGAATGCCGGAGATCAGATAAGTGTCCAACACTCACCTGAACAGAACTTTGTGAATAGAATAGAAATGCAATTCTAGGGAACATTAGACTTTATTAATATTTTTTTTTTTACAATCAGTAACAAAGGCACAATTCTTTGCTAGGTGACCTCAAATTGGAAAGTAGATGTGTGGTTTCAAAACAAATTTTTGGCCTTTTCATTGAACCGAAATTTGTAATTTAAAAAAAAAAACAATTGTCAATGTGTTTTGTTTTGACTGGTTTCCATTAATGTAGAAATGCTTTGTTCTCTCTGGCCACTAGTCCCTTGCGTCTTTCTCAAGTGTCAAACCGCTGGGTCATCCTCTACAACTGTGCTGCTGGGGGTGAAAAAAGTATAAGGGCTGCCGATAAGGCATCCCCTTTGCCATGGCATGAAGCCATTTGGCTCCTATTCTTTCTTCTTCTTGTAAGATCTCAATCGGAGTCCTTATTGGCCATGAGGGCACAGTGACTGTTCATGCTATACTCAACTACGCCAAACAGTCTTAGTTCTAGTGCGCATTTGCTGAAGCATGCCCTAAACCTAGTGAGCCCCTGCCCAACCTGGCCCTAAATCAAGCGTTGCACTGCGACTGCCCTCTAAATCAAGTGTACTACTGCCTTACTGGCCAATTCCCAACTTGGAAGAAATTATCTAGAACCACTCTCCAATCTGGTCCAAAGGATAGTGCAGCTCTGCGCAACATGGCAGAGCCCATAGTATGCCACTGCCCAAACCACAGCACAAAGTAAAATGTGATCAAGCTGAACCTGATACAAACCTTAGAGGCCCACTATCCAAACTGACCTTGAATCTAGTGTTGCACTTCCCAATCTGCCACTACTCTTATGTCTAGTCTGTCACTGCCCTAACCTGCACAACCAATGTTGTGTCTCTGCTCAACATGGAAAATCTGGTAATTTACCACGTCTCAAAATCACACATTTCTCAGCACACCACCGGCCAAGCTAGTGCACTCCTTACTGTGTGATCTAGCCCGATTCATAGTCTGCCACATCCCAGACCGCCACCACCTGTGATTTGCTCCTGCCTAGCCTATCACATATAGAAGTGTGATATTGTATGACACAGCACAAACATATGACTAACCACAGTGTACCACTGCCCAACCAGACACAAACTGTAGTGTGCCAGGGGTCAATCTAGTACAACATCTTACAGTGTGTCATTGCTCAGACAGGCACACCCTTAACCTTTGTGTTACTACTGAGCCTGTGCTCCTAATGCGTGCCATTACTAAGACTGAATAGGGCCTCGTTGAATCAAAAATGAGACTGATGCAAGCATCAAGCACATCATTGCTCAGCCTTCTACTAGGGAACAGACAGCAAGGCAACATTACACCCAAACCAATGATGTTGCACTCATTTCACTCCAAAACACCATCACACACATATCTTGAGACACGCACACACAATCACAGACACCCAAACACAGAGGCTCACAAGCATGGAAGCACACAATGGCACACAAATAAAGTCAAACATTTCCAGACAAATCAGCACACAAAGACACAAGCACATACACACATAATCATTAAAATAAAACAGCTGACACACAGCTCAGCTAGATAGCTCACAAACATGCAAACTCTAACTTCAAAGGAGTAATGTCCATCAACTCTGCTCTAACACAAGAAGAGTGTTGCGCCTTCGCCTGTACTTCAAACACAGGGAAGTGACTCCCCATCTCCACCACTCAATCCTCAGTGGAGTGACACCCTCTTCTTTATCTTTAGGGCTGCACCAGCCCCTAACCTCCCATAGAGCAATACCACCGTACTTCTACTACAACCACAGGGGCATGTCAAATTCTAAGATTTACTGCAAACTCAAGGGGGTGATAGGCCATCCCTTTAACACTAACCTTAGGACAGAGATGTACTGTCACTGCTACTCTCCATCCTCCACTCTAAACCCAGGGGAGGGACAGCATTCCTATCTGCTCTAGCTAAAAGAAAGCAACTCTCTGTCAATGTGTGAGTCCAGCAGTGGGTGGAATTGACAGCCGAGGACCTGGCAAAGCCAGCTAAAGTTGTGTGGACATTCAAACTGTAGGTGGTTGAAGGTAGTGAGTGGCAATGGTGGCAGCCATCACCTCATGGAATAGACATGAAGTCTCTCGTTTTGGCACTTGAGAAGACCATACCTCCTCCCTCAGACTGTTAGAAGACATGCTCCCAAAACAATGTCAAAATCAATGCAATGGACCAAAGTTTGCATCCCTTCTTTCCTTTTTTGTTCTGTTATATTTCCACTCCCTGTCATTTCCACCTCAACATTACGATTTTAAAATTCTATAAAGACATTGATAACGATGGTCACCAGAGAAAAAGAAAAAAACATTAACATGTTCAGATTTTAAAAAATCTTGTCTTTCTGCCAGAGCATCTTACACAGCTTTGTTTTGTAATTTTTTTTTTCTTCATGCTAAAATATGGCACGGCAATTTGTTGATGTAAGTTGACTGAATTCCGTGGTATCCTATCTTATTTTACAACCAGACAGAGAAAAGAAAAAGAGAGTCAGGGATAAGTGAAACAGCGATTTTAGGTTACTTTAACATGCTGATATACTTCTAAATTTTGCTTTTATAAATAAAAAAGACATACCTTTTCTGTTAAATTGTATTTTTTAAATCCTAGACAGAGTTTTTTAGATTTTAAATGTGAACATAGAGACAGAAAGTGAGAGAGAGAGAAAAGAAGCAATTTCTTTATTAACTAAAGTGTTTTTTAAGAGTAATTTAAGAGTAAGAGACAGACAAATAGCTATACCTTGGAAATGTCAATGTGAGGTTTTGTCCAGTGTGAGGACTTCCGGCTCTGTACTAATCTTTCTCTCTTTATGTTCTCTGTCTCTTTTCTAGGAGGGGAACTCATTCTGCCCATAATTACAGAAGATTCCTTAGACACCCCTCCAATTGCTACCCGTTCACCGTTCATACCCCCACCCCCAACATATCGCCCCTTTCTCACAGTTGTACAGACCACTCAGGACACCCTCTCCCCCCTTGCCCATCCAAGACCACCCTGCCTAGCCGACCAGGAGGACAGCGACTGTGAGGATGGCATTGAGGTGTCTGGCTATGCCTCAGGTGAGGTTTTTGACTCCAGCCTGCCCCCGACAGACGATGAGGACTTCTACACCTCCTTCCCTTTGGTCACTGATCGGACTTTGCTATCCCGGCAGGACGGTGCCCCTCGAAAATCCCAACCCAACCTTAGGATGGGCCAGTCCACCTCCCTACCCCCAAACCTTCTGACCTCTACTGCCTCTCCTGACCTTATTCGAAACATTCCTGCTGGCAAAATGAACAACCGAGACCCCCTTAAACCACTACCTGACCAGTACCCTCCCGCACCTACTTCTCTAGAGTTGGACAGGCCGAACAGCCGACAAAAGAATGCAGGTATAACATCTTCCCCCAATTTCCACAATTTCCCTACAGCAAACCCGACGGGCTCTGGGGAGAGGGGCCCCCCAGGAGCTGTGGAGGTCATCCGCGAGTCAAGCAGCACCACGGGTATGGTCGTAGGCATCGTGGCAGCAGCAGCCCTCTGTATCCTCATCCTCCTCTACGCCATGTACAAGTACCGTAACCGAGACGAGGGCTCCTACCAGGTGGACCAAAGTCGCAATTACATCAGCAACTCAGCACAAAGCAATGGGGCCGTAGTGAAGGAAAAGCCTGTTGTAGCAGCCACCAAAACCAGTGGCAAAAGCAAAAAGAACAAAGACAAGGAGTACTATGTCTGATGTCCCCTGGCAGACTCCAGACTTTGAGAAGGTCAACAACCAAACGAGACACTGTTTTTGCCATTGCCTGTCCACACAATCTCTCTCGCTCTCTCTCTCTCCAACTGCCAGCCCCATGTCCCTTTATGTTCAACGTCTCACAAGTATTTCTTCTGGTTTCTGCTTCAGAGCTGGGACATTTTAGAACAGTCAAAGGGAGAGAGAACAAACAAGTAAACCTTACTTCTAACAGGACTTTCATTTGAATTCTGTTTTTTGCGGGAAATGGACCTGGACTTTCAAAGCGACGCAAAAAGAGAACAAAAAACATGATGCCAGGAGAAGGAGGAGAAAACAAAGAGAGGAGAAATGTACAAAGATACAGTCCCAACCCAGCGAACTTGAAACTGTTCATGTTCTCTACGGATGCTTTCTTCAAAGACAAAATGTCCGCCTGTTGCATCCCGAACTAATCGCTGGGGTGGGGTGGGGTTCAGACAGGCTCTGAAATGTGAAGCAGGGTAGGGGCCTGCGGTCTGCTTCTGAATCTGCTTCCTCCCCCCCTTCAGCCTCATCTGCAGAGAGCCTGAGCAATCAAGAGATGCAACTGGAGAAACAGAGAGATCAATCATAGGCAGGAAGATGGGAAGGGAAAGACATGTTCAGCACCAAATGCCCCCAGATTCTCCAAAAACGTTGACCAATCTGTATGTGCATACAGGGCTGTGGGGGAGACCAGGACAGGGTTTTATTGTTTTTAATCATTTCTACAATTTCTCGCCCTCATTCGCCCTCTCCCCTTCACCAAGGTGCTAAGTCTGATCTTCTGTTCTGGTGTTTTTCAGAGCATGTGAACTATATATATATATATATTTTTATTTTCTGTTGCTGTCATTGGTTTCACCGTGAACGCTGCACCCCTGCCTCTGCCTCTCACCCCATGTGAAAGAACGGATGCCCACCCACCCCCCCTCAGCAGGTATCCTGGAAGTTTCAGAGGACAGACTGAACCCCTCCCCACAACTTTTGTAGGCTTCTCCAGAAAAATGCTGAGGAGAAGAACGCACAACAGAAAAAAGAACGAACAAAAGACGTATATATATATATAAAAATATATATATATATATATATTATATAAAGTATATATGGACCATTAATATGTGAAAAAAGGTTCTGTGGACTAACAGGAACTTTTTTGGATCACCACAACGTAAGACTAAGCACCCAGAACCGACCCGGCCTTGTTGTGCTTAAGGGTTTCTCTCTTATGTTTGTGCCTATGGCAGAAAACCTTTACCTAACTGGGTCCCCTGTCTCCAGCGTGTGTGTGGGTCAGTGTGCGTGTGTGTGAGTTGTCTGCCTGTTGTGTGCGAAAATGAGAGAGCGTGCAAACTGTGGAATCTCGATGAAAGGACCCGTCCACCCTTTTCTAGCCCTGACGACAGATTGGGGGAGGGGACCAATTCGGCTACACCAAGGTTGTTTCATAAATGTATAATGACGACGAAAAAAAGCAAGGAAAAGTCAGAAGCACTATCTCAGGTGCCAATGCTGTTTATTTCATTGTGCCGCCCCCTCCCTCTTGTTTCACTGCCTTTGTCCAGACCCAAAATTAATAAAACTTTTTTTTAAACTGGGTGACCCTACAGAGATGCTGGCAGGCTAGCGAAAAGTGTGTGGCAAATGGCGGTAACGGTTATAAATCCCAATTTGATATTACCACCAGTTACTGCACCTAAGGCTCTCATCATTTCATAGGTGCCCTTGTGAGCAGATCTATGCCATATCTAGTGCTGCGCACTTCCAAGGGAGGCCAAAGTAAGAATATCTGAAGATGTTTTACCACCCGTATCAACCCTGCCGCCATGTTAGAAATGCCCAAATTGGTGACTTACTCTGCTGGAGGGCTATGTGAGATGGCTCATGACAGAGGCACCAAACACACAGCCATTGCTGATGTGCTTATTTGGAATTGCAGCCTTTCCGGCAGCCACTGTGCCTGGCCACCTCACACTTTGTTGATGTATTTGACCTGCTTCCCGTGAAAACTCTTCTCTGTTTTCCATCCCCATCCCACCCACACACTTCACCTCAGTTTTCTTTTTTGCCAAAGAGGAGCTGGTCCCAGTGAAAGGAAACATTGAACTACTGCTGGTGGCCGGTCTCTATTGTATTTCTATATCATTTTTGTTGGTGCAAACCCCATTCCTCTGAACTTGGTGTCCCTTCCCCATATCACCCAGACATCTGTTTTTCTTTAACTCCTCTTATCCTTTGGTCCTTTCCTTGAATTTGGGTGACCCGGTGATTCCCGGTTCTCGCCTGTATCTTCCTGTAATTCAATGTTCTTGTAAAGTGTTAAAGAGTCTGATAATGGAGCGTCTTCTCTTGTGTATATTTACCACTGGAAAAAGGGAATACAACTGATTCTGATCTTCTTAAGCCTGCTGTCTGAGCCTCTTATTTCTCTGTCGTGGGTCTGCAAAGGGGGGATAAGGGGAGGGGAGGGGGTTGGGGGGGTGTTTTTCCTCTGGATTTACACCACCGGGGACAGTCGTGTGACTGAGCTGACTATTCCAATTTGGGACTGCTCCTCTTTTGAACAACGGCTGAAACCAAGGGGAAATGTAGATGCCAACACAGTGAAGGAGCACTGGAAGGGTGACTGGTTTTGTGATTATGGATGAAGGGGAGCACCCATTTTGTTTAAGATGAATGAACCTAATTTAAATAATTAGAGCATTTGAATATTTGACTATTACTTTGATGGAATATATTCATGGCTATATGCCTGCTTCTCTCCTGTATCACAACTGATAGAAACGCCTGGCACCTAGTGTCCTGACAAAAAAGCTTTTTTGATTATGTTCAAAGAACAATCTGAAGTTGTGGACATGTGTAACTTTAGACATGTGTGCAGTCACGCCCCATAAACATGCACTTGCAGTCATGCCTCAATTCTCTATTCTCCCTTGCCCCCACAGATGACCAGGAATGTAAGATGCATTTTGGTGTGCTTTTCTTGTGGCTTGGTAGGTCCCAGCATCTCGCCATCACTAAGTCTTTGTCCTCTCTTTTACAATTGTCTCTCACCGAGTTTCGTTCCCCGATTCCATGAAATTCTGCCAAGATTTATCTACCACTCATCCACCACAGAAATGTGACTAAAAGCGGGATTTGTATATAAGCAAGAGAGACACTTGTGTCTGTATTGAAACAACCAGAAAACCAATGGCCAAGCAACATCAAGAACAGAGAATGGCACAGTGCTTGGCAGGGACTTTCGGAATAATCAGCAGGTCACAACCTTCATTCCTGTGTCTTCTGTCCTGTTTTCAAATAGGAAACCCTTAGGTCCGAACTAAATGTGCAGCTTGTTCAGATGCAACAACACTTGGTGCCACCAACCTTTTCTACCATGAAGCAGATGAGCTTTCTTTTAGAAATGATATATGTTTTGTGCCAGAAACGAGCGCCCATTTCTCGCTCAAAAGCTCCATTCATCCAGGAGTTGATCAGCGTTTGGTGAGATCTCTAAAGACAGTTCATTTAGCTCTGACTAAATTCACCAGGAGGGTTGACCAACCTCAGGTCAAATAATCTTGCTTTATTACCCACTCACTTCAGGTTGACCAGAGAGTTGAGCCCTGCCCATGAGTACACAGTTCATAAATTAATTAGGTGTACAACACATCCATCAACAAGATCTTGCACCCAGATGCTTGCCAGTCCTGGGACTCCAACAAGTACAAGAGGAGGTGGAAACTGAAGTAATGAACAGCCACCAACCCCTTCACCAACTAACCTCATCCTGGGAATAAAGCCATCAATGTGTTCTCTTTAGGAACAAGAGCAAAAAAGATAATTTTTGCTTCAGTGCAGAGTGGCCCTGGGTATTAGTGCACCCTTTCCTGTATATCCCATAACCAATGTCAAGTAATATTGACCCCCCAACCCCCTGCGTTGTGTGCTTCCTGCCTCAAGATCACCAGAGCCTTTGTAATCCAACAGCCAAACAAGAGACTCTTACTTTTTATTACATGTGCTACCCCCTAATGGTCCCCTGACAGAGGAGTTCTTTAGTTTGTCTTTTCTCCCTCTGCCAAGCAATGCCTGGGCAACAGGCATTCCCCTCATGACTACTAATCAACTCATTATACTTCTGTGAACAGCAAGGTTTCAGGCCTCACTCCATCCATACATGTTATTTTTACAATGAAGATCTTTTTGTCTCTATGCCTACAAGGGCTTAGGAGTAGCTATTGAGGAAAAGCTGGCCATCTCCCAGCTTAATCTTCACACTGAATCTGTTGGTTGTCTCCATGACCATCAGTCTGGCTTCAGAGGGCCCAGAAGTACGGAAACTGCTCTCCTTAACATCCGTGAAGACCTGCTCTCTAAACTGGATGCAAACCACTCCTCTGTCCTCATCCTACTCAAGCTCTCTTCTGTCTTTGATATGGTCAACCATGCCATCCTGCTCAACCGGCCGAGTGATAACTTGGGTATCACTGATCAGGCCCTGCCTGGCTGACCCCTTTCCTCTCTGACCAACCCTCCAAGGTCCAACTAGGGTCCTTCCTCTCCTGTATCTCAATCTCTACCTGTGGTGTAGCCAAAGGGTGTAATCTTTCTCCCTGGCTGCTCAACCAATACCTGACACTTCTCGCCCACTGCATAGCTGCACTCTGCTCCAACTTTCAGTGCTATGCAGATGACACTCAGCTTGCTTTCAGGCTACTGTCAGCCGCCTCCTAACTCTCTCTCGTCCCGGATTGTCTGTCTGCAAACCAGGAGTGGTGTGCCGCCAATGATCTCTGCCTTAATGCCAGTAAGGCGGAGATCGTCCTCATCAGCTAACCGGCACCTTCCTTTCCTGTCACTCTCTCTCCACCCACACTGGGCCCTCTTCCTGCTCCCACCTCTGTGGCTAAGAACCTCAGGGTCATCTTCAACTCCACACTCTCCTTCTCTCCTCACCTCTCTGACATTTCTAAGAAGTCAAACTACCTGCCGCACCACCTCAGAGGTATTCTTCCATTCCTCACCTTCCCCCAGAAGCTCACTGTCTCCAGAGCTCTGGTTCTCTCTAGACTGGACTACTGCAACAGCCTCTTTCTAAAGCTACCTGCCTCTACTCTCCGTCCTCTACAACTCAACCAAAACAGGAATGTGAGACTTGTCCTTGGCCTCAAGCCCAGGTTTCGTATCTCACCAGTCCTGAAATCTCTCTACTGGCTCCCAGTGGTGAAAAGGATCAAGTTCAAGACCCTCAGCATTGTCCACAAGGCCTTCTGGGGCCCGGGACCACAATACCTCCAACTCTTTCTTCAGAAATATCTTCCTACTCGAGCTCTCTGCTCCTCCACATCCAACTCCTTGAGGGTCAGTCGCTTCTCCAAGCAGCAAGTTGGGGGCAGATCTATTTCTTCGGCTACCGCCTCCCTCTGGAACAGCCTCCCTACCTCTCTGAAACTTGAGCAGAACCATCTCTGGTTCCAGAAGCATCTCAAGACCTTCCTCGTTGCTTCTGCCTTCTCTCTTCCTCTACCCTGCTGATCTTCTGGCTGATACTGCACTGGTCACCTGGCTACCCTCTAAACTTGGACCAAGGTCCCTGCCCATCCAGTTGCACACCCGCACTGCCTCCTGGCATCCCCTGCACTGTGGTCTGTATCTGTAACCCTACAGTCCCTTTCCTGCACTTATTGACACCTGCTGTCTGCACTTTTAACGCTCGCACTTGCCACCTGTTGGCTGCAATACTTGTATTGTTTTCATGACCTGCAGTTGCCCATCCTCTCTCCTGCCCCTGGCACTTCTCCCCTCCCGGCTCCCCTGCACTTTCACAATCTTAATGTCACTAGGCCTAGTAAGATTGTTGTTTTTTGTCCTCCCTCTGTTCCCCCTCCCTTGTCTCGTCTCGTTGCGCCTTGACACACTTGTGTATAGGCGCCTTATAAATATATCACATCAAGTCTCACACTCTTTATAGTGCATAATCCTGAGCATTGAGGGCTAAAATGCTTATTCTCAATTTAAAAGAGGAGCAGGTGCACACAATCAGACACTGTTTCCTACTCCCAACAAAATATATGGAGGACCTCCCTCTGCAACCTTTTGAGCTTGCCACTCCCCTGTTGAAAACATGCCTTTTCATTGTGTTGACATTGCATCCTTGATGTTCCATTGTCAGGCCGTTCCTAAAACCTCTAGGGCATGTCTTAAAAACACATATAGATCTCCAAAAGATAAGCCTATGTTTATGAATTGGAATCCAAATTTAGCTTAATATATTAGCCATTAATATTCATAATATATTACAGTGCAACATCTTGAAATATTAAATCTATTAATTTCACCTTATAGCATTAAATATGAAACTCTATTCATATAATCAATAATAGACAATAGGTGCCAAAAAAAGAAAAATAGATTCAGAGAACGTCATCTTCTTTTCAAGCCCATCAGCAAATATAGCACCTTGGCATATCCCAGCCCTATATCCTTACCAAGTAACCCGCTCTTTATATTGCCTTTCCACTATTCACCTCATTAACAAGGTTATTTGAAAGTGACCCAATTTTATGATATCTCTTAGATTGGTTCACCTTGTCTTCCCTAGTGGCTGATTGCATTTCTATAAGTGAGATGCCCAGTCTAGGGATCCTCTTGAAATGTAAAACCTAAGTAGTTTAAAGTGCCTTTTGGGTCCAGGATCGGGCTATATATGATGGATTCCGCCTAGTGTCAACAGCAGTGACTTCAGGTCAGCAATATTGATTATCAAGCTTTTGCCTTCACAGAAGAAGCAAGCCAATAACCTTTGAAATGCCATTCAGTATGAGTCGCCAGAATAACAACATCATGTATCTGCATACCCCATATTGCACGCTTGTTAAATACAGAAGCTGGACCCTACTGTCCCTGTGGAGAGAGCGGCCCTGTTGAGGGATGTATTTCCAAAATGTATTGGCCTGCATTTTTAACGTCTGCCGCTGCCATTCTCTTTGTTCAACAAGACTTATAGATGTATCATTATGAACCATACTAAATAGGTTTTTCCTGATTCAAAATCCTGCAGAACTTTGCTGAGGCAGTGGTCTCACTGAGCGAGCACACAGCACTGAGGTTTCCTCATTTCGGTCTATATCACAGTTGTACACACACACATCGAATAGTGCCACGTTGGGATATCAGAAATAGTCCCCAAAATTTTATTTTCAGACTCAAGAACCTCTTTAACCAGCATTGGTGGTGCCCACTGACCTCCCTCTCATCATAGCTTTTTCCACACACATCTCTGACCTTTATTTGCCTTTAAAAATCATTTAAAGCCCTTGCAGTGCATTCATGACCCTTTTTCCTGTACATATGATGATACAGCTTCGATTACAAATGACATTTTCGTCAATATTGCCATTTTAACTATGTCGATGTAGCCTATTAAGCTTAACGGTAACCTACTCAACCTGTAAAGCAGGCTTTCAATTTGAGATAATGATACCTGGACAATTTTTTCTAGTTTTTAAGTAACCAACACTCTGAAATATTTTAAGCAATTTTTCATCACAGGGGAATCATTTGTCAAATTCACAATAATGTTCTCTGTTTTTGCTATATTTTATTAGTAACATGATAATAACCTGAAAGCATCAACCTTCTTGTTCAGACTACTACTAGTACGTACTGGATCAGTGGTCAAAATCCTCAGGTCAATAGCATAAAGGGAGATTTTTTCTCCCAATCCCTGCAGAAGAATGGCAGGATGCCTTCTGATTCACAGTAGCCCATACCAGTAGATCAATATTTAAATAAAAAAGAAGCGGCAACTTTTCTGGTGCCCCTCTCGATTTGAATTTGAGGGAGAGTTGTTAACTTTTGAATGATTTGGTAGTACCTAGTGTTCATATTGTAACAAGAATCCCTTCTGACTCAGTCACATCTATGTTCCTGCATCCTAGGAATTGTGTTAGCTCAGGTAACTGACAATTTGGAGCAAAAACTTTCTGACCGGGGTGGATTAGATCTTTGGCAACACTTGTGTACTTGTGTATTTCTATCGCGCTCTGAAACACTAGTGTACGAGCGCGATAGAAATAAAATATCATATCATACAATACTTAATCGTCGGGCCAGGATTTCTCTGAATACCTTAGAATCCGAGGTCAACAGGGAGATAGGCCTTTATCTGTTACAATCTTAATGGCTTTTACCCAATTTCAGTATGAGTCTGATGGATGCATCTCCTCATGTTTATTGGGGCTTCCCTTGATGCAAGAGATCAGTAAATAATTCTAGAAGGACGTTTTTCCAAGAACTTTATAGACCTATGTTGGTAGGCCATCTGGGCCTGGTGGCTTCCCCTTCTGTAACAGAAATATTTTTCTGTGAACTTTTGAAGTGTCTTGAATAGCACTCAAGGCATTGCCTTTCCACTTTCAGGAGTAGGGGCATCATTCAGGGATGCAATGGTACACTTTTGGTCTGATCATCAGGCGACTGATTAGAGCTTCTGGAACTAAATATCCTGCATAAGGTTGTGCCACTTTCAAGCCTGTCGATGAGGCTTTTTCACCTGACTGCTCCAACGATTTGGATCAGTCTAACAATACTCATGACAAATTCATCCTTCCCATTGTTGCTGCCATACACACATAATGTGCTTAAAGCATCAGACTGCGCGGGAGCCGCCTCCGCATTTACTACTTTCAGCGATTGCAATAATTATGGACTCTTTGGAGTTTGGGTAGCACTGCTCTATGTAAATTAGCTGTGACCATCAGAGAATGTGGCCCTGTAGATTAGCCCCTTGAAGCTGAAACCCCTTTTCTTGGCCCTGACAGTTTTCCTTCCAGTGTTCGAAGACATTGTCCTGGTCCGTGGAAACAACATGGCTACTATATTTTACATCAGGAATCCGGGTGGTACATACAACCCCAACCATTTACAGGTGTACATGTGGGAATGGTGATAGCTTACAAAATAATCATAAGTGCTGCTTATGTCACCAGATCCTTCAATATACAACTAAACAACAAGCTTCAAACACCTTTGAAGTAGGCACTCAGCGATGGAGTGATCATCTGAATTATGCCACTTCAACCGCACGAGGTGCCTCTCTTGGACGGAGTGAAACCTGGGATTCTTATGAGATGCCTCTATGGCCAATTATCGGAAGCAGTATCTATGACTGCTCCCTTACATCCTCTTCTGTTCATTCCCAGGATGCAGAAAAGTTTTAGGATTTATCAAATATTCTTTTGCTCAATTGTATAACCCTGACAGGGTAATTCTAGTCCTGGTAACACTCCCTGCTTCTTAAATAGTGTGAACCTAAGTACACAGTGATTCAGACGTTTGTCTCAGGAAACATGAAACTCTTCCATGTCTGAAATTGAAAGAGTGGATCCTGAGGAACTTTCATTGTGATACACCACAACACCAGGGCAACCATTTAGGATACTGTGACTTTTCTCACATCTTCACAGAATGATAACAATGTGTCCCCTGAGCATTTAACATATGTCTCAGTTACCATGGGAAACAAGTAAATGCATGATGGACCTTTAGTCCGCAAGCAAAGACATCAAGTACCATTGTATTGGTATCCTTTATGTGCACCCTTTGTGGGAGATCCTCCTCTCCAGATAAGCATCACATTAATTCTGCCTTATCTTATGCAAAAGCCCTCAATGTGTATGAAGCTAGTGAGCACAGTCTACTTTCATGGAATTGCTTCCTTTCAGGCACCACGTTAACTACACACGTTAGTGAATCTTTGACGCATAGCCAGTTTTTCCCCTGAGACATGATTATACTCAAGTTTAATACATTCCATTTGTCCTACCATATCAACAAGGACAGTTGCCTTGCAGTAATTATTTCTGTATTTCAGTTTTCCTAAATTAAGGCAATGGGTTTTTAACAAATTAGATGTCAGATGTTGATCAGACATTATCTCCAGGATCCAACAACTATCATATGAAGCTCACCCACCTGCATCACTTGTAGTGGGTCCAGAGTGGGACGTACAGTGTGCATGCAAAACAACCCTTGGATGATACAGTGTGTCTTGTATTACTATTGCTATGAGCTTCATCGAAGACCTCCAGATGGAATAGATGAAACCTAAAGCAACATCAGGGTTTTTTCCCAACATGTGCCACTGAAGACATATATAGGTAAGCAACCAGAGCTACACAACGCACGTTCTCCAGGCCACAATCTATGTATTCATCTTCTCAAAATGAATGTTAATGTGTCCATTAAATCCTCGTGCAGCTGCAGATGCTTGCTTGAAGCCTGACTTTGATGCTCTCTAATTTCCATCTGTCCTTTATTTGTTTGGAAATCCGTTTACATTGGTTGGTAACTGACGACAGGAGAAGGCAAGAGTAAAATAAAGTTCCCATTATGGTGATTCCAATATTCCTTGGCCATCTCTTATACCCACAACCTCCCTTGAACTCATTGGCTAATTGGCAGGGTACTTCAAACACATTGGGTCATGAGGGAAAGTGAGTCGACTGAGCAGCTCTGTGCAACAGGACACATAGCCCAATATCTGTGTATGGGTGTGCATGTTTGACGGACAACTTCTGATCCCAGCACAGGGTGAAGACAATTATCATTAGATGTAATTCACCATGGACATAACTTTACCTGATTGTGCAACAAAATTGAAGAATTAGAGAAGTATGTGTCTTGAGGAGACAGCTGCTCTGGTTAACTTCATTATTCGAGATGCCTGTGGTAATGCATTAAAGCAACAGGACAAGGTTGGAATTATCTTTTCTTATGTTACAACCCTCGTAATTATTTTACCACCTCAATTAAGGTTGTGGACAGTCACCATTCATTATCTTGAGTAATGTAATCAAATACTCTGTCTTTGCTGCAACACAAAAGAAAGTACTGTTGGCAAAATCACATGCATATATGAAACAAACGTGGTGGCTGTCGTGTGGCTTGCACATTCAACCAGAATATAGAAGTGGAACCGGAAGCTTGCTGGGTTAATTGGAAACATTTTCATCTCCCCATTCTGCCTGGATAAGGTAGGTGCTTCTGAAGGTTGTTCAATGTGTTGTCTTGCTTTGCAAATGAGATGCTTTATGCAAAACAACATACATCCAATTTATGAAAAGACACGTTGCACGATACAATGTCTGGAACCATGATGATCTCACAGTTGTTAGAAAGAAGGCTCATCGTCTCAAGGTAGGAACATGACCACACAGTAGAGGACTGTGGAAGACACTCAACAGTGTTCAGCGCAACTGTCTGGTTCTGATTGGCTTCTGCTCTTGAAGACCATCTCAACTGCTCAAAAAAGGAAGATTCACTTCTGCATTACATCCTCAAAGACTGACTCTGTAGGAGTCTAAAGAAGCCAGGGTCTCAACCAGTGGCTAATGCATGCAAGCCGGAAGTCCCGAGTGGAGATTTGCACTCTCCCAAATCCATCAGTGCTTCATGTGAGTGTCCAGAATTATACACACAAGTGGCTACAGACATGGCCAAGCATATATAATTATGTTAAAATGCATACAATACAAATATACCTAATGTACACACATACAAAAAAAAATCGAGTGTGATCTTATCTGGCTCTTTCAGAGCTTTTTCTATGTAAACACAAATGTGAATATATAAGTTTACTGTCTTCTGAAAAGATTGTAGAGGGTTTCCCCATCTACTAAAGGGCTTCCTGACAAAAGATGAGGAGGGTGGCAGCCAGCCTTCAGTGACCCGCCAGACACTACCATCCACATCTAAGTAGCAGGGTAGAAGGTGGCAGCAAAATACACGGCCACCTCCATGCTTGCCATCGTCCATTTCAGGCATGGACAAAGCCATTTGCAGAAGGTCTAAATAGCACTAATCACATAGAGGGGCCATATGAGAGAGAACAAGGCCTTTCGTGGAAACAATGACCCATGAAGATTTCATTGTGATATTACCCCTTGCTCTTGAATATACGCCTACATGGGAAAATAGTTATGCTATGTCTCTCGTTTAGGATACTTATTCTACTTCTGGATCTTGAAAGACCATCTCAAAATGTTCTGCCAAAAAACAAAACAGGCTGCCCTGGAAAAATAAATGCCAGTGCAGACATGCACTTACATTTTTCTGCACACACTGTGCCGCGCCAAAATGGCTGGCAACAAAAGCACTGCGCCATAATGTCTGGCTTTGCCGTGACAGTGGTATGCTAGCGAGAGCTGGATAAAAAGTTAAGGTCATTAACTGAGCTCCAATCCAACCCCATGGTCCAAGCCTAATCACAGAATGAGGCAAACTGGACTCTACAAATGTTGCTTGATTCCCTGGCTTATAAATGCAATGTTGGTTTTTAAGTAATTGGGGGTCATTACGACCCTGGCGTTAAGGGTTTAACGGCGCCGTAAAAGGTGTCAGCGCCATTAAATCCTTAACACCTGATTACGAGGTCCCTTTGCGGGACCCGACATTAACGGCTGGTTTTACCAGCCGTTAAAGTAGGGTGCCGCAAAGGGACCACGGTGCTAATTACGGTACCACAATTTGCGGTACCAGACTTAGCACCTTCCCCAGTCCCATTGAGCCCTATGGGGTGAATGGGACAGTAGTTCCCCATTTCACCATGGTGGACTCGTTACAACACCGGCACCAACCCTGGTGCTAATAGCGCCATGGTTTAGCGCCAGGGTTGTAATGAGGGCCATAGTCTCAGAACATCCTTACCGTGATTCCACTATAAGAAGCAATGAGGTCAAAATTATTCTTTTGCGGTGGGACAAAGTGGAGAAGATTTTATAACTTTAATGTGAAATGTTTAGCAAGAGTAGGCATCAAATTTGGACGACACATTGTTAGGCACCTTGTCAGCCTCCAGCTGGAGCACTCTACGTTCAGTCTCGGCTGTTTTGAGGAACCTTTCTTCTACTGCAGCTTAATTTCTTCCTCTGTAAACTGCAATAGCTGTGTGCAGATTTCTTGTGGTTCTGGATAGTTAGAGCACCAGAATGTGTTGAATACAACTTCACTTAAACTGACTTCTGCCTATGGTGTTATTTCAATAGGATCCTGACTGGTGATGTCCACAATCCAGATCCGGGCTGTTTCGAGGGTAAATGCTCCTCTATCAGTAAATCACCCCAAGACTCTACTAGAGAAGATTTGCAATAGCCCAGGGTGACATGGCCACACAAGGGCTTGGGCAAATAGGGCTGAAACCGTGTCTGAGGGACCAACCAGAGACCTTATACACAAAGCCCTTCAAGTCGTTTTTTAGGTTAGGTTGAATCCACACGACAGACTCAGCAGTTCTCTGTCAGCATGGGCTTTTGGAAGCTAACTTCAGTGCGGTGGGAGAGTTCCCAAAGTAGCCCCACACTCTGTTGACCCACACTCTGTCTCACCCTAAGCCATCTATGGGCATCTTCCTATGGGCTGGTGTAAGAGGAAGCTGTGGGAGTCAGGAGGAAAATCAAGCATGTCCCTGATGTGCCTGAAGGCTCAGTAGAGCTCTCTTCGAAGTGGAGCTCCTTCACCCGCTATCTAGTCTTCGTACGTAGAAATATCACTGCAGATGTTCTCTACGTGCTTCTTTTACCAAATCTTTGCTGCAAAACATAGGCAGGAGTCTTATTGCGAGGAAACATTGGGTGGGGAGAGGGTGGGGAGTTTGTGAGTTTGTGTGGGGCAGGGGAAGAGGAGCTAGGGCTTTCCCCCTGCATTTTGCAGCAAAGAATTGGTAAAAAATGCTGCAGTGAAATGTAAGTGGTAAAACACATAGACGCCTTCACCATTGTGGCCGGTCCAATAGAACTGTCTCTAGCTCCTATCCTTTCTGCATGTCTTTGGATCCTTTTCTCCCATGCCCCTATGCACATGCATATCGTACACCCACTTAGGCTCAACTAGGGATTAATACAAAGACACCTGCCTGATTATTGTGTATCAAAGAAGACTTCCAGTTTAGGTGGGGGTTGCACAGAAACGTGCAGGCCCCAATTTAGTAAACACACTGCATCAAAATAAACTAAGAACATGTGCTGCTAGCCGATCTGACTGAAACCGTCTGTGTAGGGTTATTGAACTAGCGAACAAATATACTTTGTGTAGATCAGCTTACAATTTCAAAAACAGGCTGCTCAGCTGCGCTTTTTTAAGTTACTCAATAACAAATAACAACCATAAGTGGCCAGAATGTTGTCAACAATAAAATCAGGACAAATGGTAAAATGCTGAGAACTCTGGGTTGGAACTGCCCTGTGCAAAATGAACCCTAAGAAGAACAAGTTCCTTACCCCTGATAACATTCTTTTGACTGGATGTTCCTCCCACGTATTCCTCATCTTTGATATATGGTATCCAGCTTCAGCTGCTTCGTAATGTTTTTATCAGCAGAGGGCGCTGGGCGTCAAATGCATCGACTCGAAGTCCCTGGAAGGCCTTCGTCTCGAGGATGATGTCATAGAAGGCATATATAGCATGCGCAGCACCCGTTGGCTTCAGTTCTGTTTATTCCCCTACAGCAGAAATACCCACAGCACTACGGGAATGACCGTACTCAGTCTTGAAAGAACGAAAGCTGTAATAACATGGGAAATTCTACTGTGGAGTAGGCTGGGAGGGCGATGAGGAATACGTGGGAGGAACATCCTGCCGAAAGAACGTTACCAGGGGTAAGTAACTTGTTCTTCGAATGGATTGTGTCCTCCTACGTATTACTCATCTTTGATAGACTCCCAAAGCAGTATTTGATTTGGTGGAGGGAATAGAATTTTTATTTGAATTGTTTTCATGAACCGAGTGCAGCACGGCTTTACCAAAGCTACCATCCTGACCGAGGGAAGATTCCAGGCAGTAATGCTTTGTAAACGTGTGGGGGGGTAGACCACGGTGCCGCTTCACAAATATTTTTCATTGGGAAACCCCTTTGCAGGGCTGTAGAGGTAGCCATGCCCCTGGTGGAATGGGCCCTTAAACATTCCGGAGGATCCTTCCTTGCCAACCTGTAGCATTCTGAAATGGCCAGAATGATCCATCTGGACAAGGCCTGCTTAGAGACAGCTTGACCCATTTTGCAGCCCATATAGCCAATGAACAAATGATCATCAATTCAGTTTTGACATTCTAGATATATAAAAGCTTAAAGCTCTATAAGGGTCCATCCTATATAGTCTCTCCTCCTGCTTGCTACGATGGAGGGGGGGGATGGGGTAGAAACAAGGCAAACACATTTTTTGTCCTATGTGGAAATCAGAAATGATTTTGGGTCAAAATGAAAGTTTAATCCTTAGAACAACCCTACCCTTGTGGCCTTGTGGAAGATAGTAAAGCGTGGCTTGGACGAAAGTGCCTGCAACTCGCTCACTATACGGGCTGATGTTAGAGCTATCAAGAGAATGGTCTTAAAGTTTAACAACCTTAAGGGTCATGAATATAAAGGTTCAAAAGGTGTACACATTAGACATTTTAGAACCAGATTAAGATCCCAAATTGGAACCTGGAACGGAGATGGGGGGAACAGGTTGGTGAGCCTCCTTTAGAAATGGTGTCACCAGTGGAATTTTGAAGTAGAAACATTCCTCTGACGAGCGCTTAAATATGGACGCACCGCCAAATAGCCTTTAATAGTACCAATCTGAAGCCCCAGATTGGCTAAAGATAGCAGAAAAGATAAAACATCCAGTATTTTACATAGAAACTGATCTACATTATTTTCTCTGCACCAGTTGCAGAATTTATTCCAACGGCAACGGTACAAAGACTTTGTTGCTGGTCTTCTGGCCTAAAGCAAAATCTCCATTATGTCATCCGGGAGGTCCCAATCCTTGTATCTCAACCTTTCAGAAATTAAGCATGAAGGTTGAGAGTCTTGACCTCTGGATGGAGAACCCAACCCTCCTCTCGTGAGAGAAGGTCCTCTCTTTGTGGAAGATATACTGGAGGACAGATGGACATAGCCAGAAGGTTTGGGTACCACGTCCTCCTGGCCCAATCCGGGGCAATTAGGAGCATGTGTTTCCGAACTTTCTCAACCTACTGATCATGTGAGGAATAATGGGGACTGGAGGAAAGGCATACAGGACTGGAAATTCCCAGTACACCATGAACGCATCTCCTAGAGCTCCTCTTGGAGGAAATTCCCTGAAGCAGTACACCGGTCACAAACAGATCCACCTGAGGGGTTGCCCAAAGGGTGATCTCTTGAAGGACCTCCTGAGCTAGCTGCCACTCGTGGGAGACTGTGCTCTGCCTGCTCAGAGCGTCTGCCGCTGTGTTCTCCTCTCTGGCTAGGTGAACTGCCGATAGGGAGATTTGTTCTTGTATTGCCCAGTTAACAGAGCAGTATTGTCTCTCTGCACAGTGGTAGTGACCCTACACCTCACCTCCTCTCTTGTTGAGGGAGTACATGGCCACTGTGTTGTCCGTCATAATCAGGACATTTTTCCTCCGTAAAGAAGGCAGGAAGGCCTCCAGGGCTACTCTGATTGCCCTCAGCTCCAAAAGATTGATATGTAGTTTGACTCTGATGGAGACCAACAACCGATGACTGTCAGATTGTTGGTGTGGGCTCCCCACCCCGTGAGTGAGGCATCCGTTACTACTGTTATCTCCGGTCATGGTTGCCAAAATTGTTCTCCCTTCAGAATGTTGTCCTCACAGACCCAACGCAGAAGATTCTGTGGAACCCTGATTGGAACCCGAAGTAGGACCAACATCTTTCCTGAGAACTGGCACCACTGAGTTCTTAGAGCCCATTAAAGGGATCTCATTCTCAGGCGGGCCTCTGGCACCAGAAAAATGCAGGATGCCATGAGGCCGAAATTGGAAGGCTGGGAGACACTGGGCACTTTGAAATTTGGTGACCATCTGAAGAATGTTTTGAGCCCTCACCTTGGGTGGCGAGCTCTTTCCCAAGGATGTATCCAGAACAGCTCAGATGAATTGGAGTTTCAGAGAAGGTGTCATATCGGACTTCCTGTAATTGAGGGAGAAGCCCAGTCTGTGAAGGGAGTGGCAGGTAACATTGAGATGATCCAGGACTTGTTCTGGAGAAAGTGCCCTGATCACCCAATCGTCCAGATAGGGGTGTACGTGAATCCCCCCTCTCCTGAGACTTGCTGCCACCACCACCATCAGTTAGGTGAAAACCCTTGGGCAGAGGTCAGCCCGAAAGGTAGAACTCGAAATTGATAATGAGAACTGCCAACTGCAAACCTCAGGTATTTTCTGTGCTTGAGATGGATTGGCACATGAAAATAAGCATCCTGAAGGTCCAATGATACCAACCAATTTTGGAGTGGGAGGGCCTGAAGGATATGGGAAAGTGTGACCATCTTGAACTTCGCCTTCCTGAGGAACTTGTTCAAGTATATCAAGTCCAAGATGGGTCACAGTTTCTGTCCTTCTTGGGTATTAGGAAATAAGGGGAATGCCAACCCTTGTTCCTCTCTGCTACAGGCACTGGTTCTATAGCGCCTTTCTCTAGCAGGGTTAAAGTCTCCTGCAGAATGAGCGGATATGGAACCCTCAAAGAGTTGTTCCCCGGTGGATTGTTCTGAGGTCTCTGTATAAAAGGAAGGCAGTAACCGTGGGCTACGGTTTCCAAGGCCCAAGCATCCGAAGTAATGTCTCGCCATTCTCCTAGATGCTCAGACAATCTGCCCCCAGCCCCCACTGGTGAACTGTGACTCAAGACCTCAGAAAGATTTTGAGGCGGCTGATGCAGCGGCAGATGGTAAATAAGCCCCTTCTTAGCTGGCTTTGCACCCCTTCCTCGTCCACCACAAGGAAATCTTCTTTGGCCCCTTTGACTGGCCATTGCTCTCGCCCTTCCAACCGAGGAGTAGTAGCGAAAAGATCTACCACTCCAAGGTTATCCACTAGATCGAAAAGGCTGAGGTTGCCTAAGAGCGATGCCTAAAGATCTGGCAGATGCCTTCGAGGTCTGCAACTTCTCAAGACTCTCTTCAGCCTTGTTGCCAAAAAGGTGAGACCCGTCAAAGGGCATGTTACGAAGTCTGGACTGCACATCCAGTGCAAAACTCGACTTCTGCAGCCATGCAAACCTGCGTAGAACGGTGCTGGTAGCCATAGCTCTGCTGATGCTATCAGCGGAATCCAAACCTGACTGAAGAGACTCGCACATGGCTTCTTTGTCATTTCTAACTTTGGCTAAGAACCCGTCTCTTTCATCCTAAACTGGGTGATCTCCAGCCCTTTAAGATGAGTAGCGATACCCTTGAGATGGATGGGGATGCAGAGTTTGTTAATACATCAATAATCAAAACGACTCAGGTAGTTGGCAAAAAGGATAACTGTTTTAATATCAATTATCTAAAACAGGCACTACAACGGACATCATCAGACATCGCATAGCAATTTCTCTCAATACATTTCAGAAAAAAGTAATCTTAAATAGCAAAAAACCGTCATAGGCGACGTTCAACCTGCGTTTTGCCAACGTCATCCTGCGTGGCAAAGTACTAAAACCTAGTGGCAAATGTGACTGGGTCTAAGGAACTATCTAAGTGTACACTCTATATATGGGATAATGAGTGAAAGTGATAGGCTTCTTAACATCAGGTGGGGCAACTAAACCCTCCCTTCAAAATGGCCACTATGAACGTCACTAAATACACAACGTCCCATTGGCTACACAAACTATAGGACCCCTAAATTATGTTGTACCCTACAACTCGGTGGCACTTTAATTTACGTCAGTACTTTTCCACCTACGTCTAGCGGCACACAGATTGTACTTCCAGGTGCTGGTAAGCTTGTCTAAAACAGAGCTTCCCACCAATTAGCATATCCATCTATCATCACCTCAGTGGTCTGCTGGCAATTAAGACTTTGAACTTGTCCTTGGGAGTGTTCTTAGCTCTGGAGAATTCAGGGAGTGAAGGCACGCTCTGACCTCATGCCTAGGTGTGACCATCTTGTCCTTCCAACTTCATCTGTCCATGTGACTGTAGACTATGATTTTGAGCTTCTTGTGTACTAAAAGTATTTTCTAACAGACCTCTGATGTCTTCCTTATTTGGTTCATGCCTTCTGAACAGGAGTTTTGTTCTTTCACACGACTTGTATCCAATGCCTGCTTGCTCCAGCCCAATAAGACCTTGGCTTCTTGGCTTCGCTTCATGGCTCATCCAACCTCGCCTTTCCAAGATTCACTTTTAATTCATTAGTTTTCTTTACTGCGACACACTGAAAATGAGGCCTTCCTTTTCCAGTCCAATTCTGCTATAACACGTGGTGGAAACATCCATCCTTATTCTTTATGCATATATGTATATATTGGCGCATGCAGCAACTTATTCACAACTTAGCTAGCCTCAAGAATACTTTGTCTGCTTGCGTTTCTCTGCCTCTGTACATGTGTAAAACAACTTGATACCTTCATCGTTTCTGTGGCATTGATCCCAAGATGTCACTTATTCTTGATTCCTTCTTGATGCCTTATGGAATATCTTCATTCTCTTGTCTCTGCATCTCCTCTATGCATGTCAGCTCGATTCTGCATGACGTGAGAATTCATCTTGGTCATTCATTTGCTCTGCTTTCTCTGGGATTTCATTCAAATGGCCATCATATTGTCTCATATGCAGGTATGGTTTTCTCAATGGGAACCTTGCTTCCACGGTTCTCTTAGGTATTGGTACTCTTACTGGTACTGAACATGTCTCACACTCTGGCTCCCAATATTTTGGCAATATGGGTGAAGTGGTTGAGGTGGGGGTACTTGGCTGCTCCACTACGCTCCCCCGTCTAGGATATTCATCGACCACTCTCCCATCATCCTTCACTCCTAGACATCCTTGTCTGAAGAAATGCTTCTTTGGGATCCATATCTTTATGGCCCTTCAGGCATCCTGCTGATTTCACATGCTCATCCTTGTTCCAAGTCATGAGCATGCACTGTCCGCTTGAACTGCAGTAGATCCATCTTCCCACATTCTTCTTATGATTCTTTGGATACAGGAATTTCGTTCCCTCAAGTGCATGGATACTGGACTTTACAAAGTCTCTGATTTCTTCGTCTGTCAAGCCTTTGGCCTTCCACCCTGATTCAACCTCGATCATGATTTTCATCCCTGTGGCTTTCTTTGCTGTCTTCTTGCATTGTGTAATTATTATCTTGATTACACAAATCCAAGCAGCACCAACACGATCAGGGCTCCAAGGAACTTGAACATATCTGCCATCCATCATAGAACCCAAGAAAAGAGTGATCAAAACCAACTGCAATGTCTTCTACTTCGTCTCCCATCTGGACATGTAGCTTCGTTAGCATCCCTATGGCCTCCGTCAAGGTTCCATTTTCGTCATCATGAGAAGGTATGAATGTGCAACATGATTCTCCAATTTTGGCACAAATACATGTCTTGGACATATCTGTTCTGGAGAGTCATCAGTTGTATGGCTCTCAGCTCCTCCTTGAAAGCATTGAATCCTTTTATGGTTGTATTGCTCATTTGCAGCAAATCCCATCTGTTAATCTGCAGCCATTTGGTATTTGCTCCAACCTGGATACTCAGCATAAAGATCAATATGAAGACTGAATCTGTCTGGCTAAACAGTCTATGCTCATAGGAAATAGCATCAAAAGCTTCTATTGACTTTGCTGAGAAACAGTTCTCTCTCTTTACTCTATTCAGAAGTTCCGTAGATCTCTTCTTACTTAAGTATGCATCTGCTTTTAGGAATTCACCAATATTCAGGTCACTTTTCGGAAACAACATAGCTGGGCCAGTGAACATTGTCCTCCCCAATCTGCGGGTAGCTTCATATATGCTCTGGATCCACAAGCCAAATAGTGATCCATGATCACTGCTGTTCCAAATTTCATTCCTGGTACATCAAAAAATTCGACCACAGTTCTGGTTCTCTCCAACTGTTCTTGTGTCATTATTTCTGAAGCACAGCTTTGAACTCTACAAAGGCACTATCTGCAGGGGTCCTCCTCTGTCTTTGACCCAATTCAGTAGCTTAGTAAGTCTCGGCCATAATGGTTTGCATCCATTCTGGACTAAGCCAATGGCTAGTTTATAGCAACCAATGACCACCCAGGCTCTGCAGATAACCACTCTCTCTTCCCAGCCATCTGGAGATAGCACTGATCCCAACATTTGCATCTGGCCTCTGTTTTTCCATCTATGGACTTCTTCTGCAGATTCTCCTGGACTCTCAAGTTTCTTGTTTACTCCCCATCTGATTCCAGCTCCTGATCATGTGATTCTTGGTGTGAGCTCTGTTTCTTGTCTTTGTGTCATGGACAAAGTCGTTTCCATCTGGATCTGTCCATTCAGTTGCCCATTTGAGATAGGCATCTCGGCCCATAAACTGGCTTCTTGTCGGGCAGAGTGCTATGTGTGATAGACAATGTGCTGTCTGGACGTCTATTTCAATAGCTATGAAGATTTTAGACTTCCCCATGCTATAATGCAGGAGTGCCCATACAAAGCAGTCCTCCTCTGAAGGACTTCCTTCATATGCTGATACCATATGTTGTTCCTCAAACGTGCTGTACTATCCAGGTAATCATTCAGCTCTTGATCATTCTCCCTTACAATTCTAATAGATCTCATTCTTCTCGTATGAGTTTCTATTAACATCTCATGAAGTATGTCGGCATAGTTTCTTCTTACTGGACCAATTACAGAAACATTTGTCAGTGGACTTGGTGTTTTTATGTGTACTATTTGTGTGGGAGAAAGTTCCAGAAGCTTAATTCTGTCAACATAGCTTGTAGGCATGAAAAGGTCTCCCATAATCTCTAGTCGTGATTTTCTTCTAAAAGGTAACCCAAGCTCATTCATTTCAGGGCCAGGTGCTCTTGTGTTTAGTTTAGTTTAGTTTATTTATTTATAATGCGCACCAGACCCAGGGGCATCAGGGTGCAAAAGATAAGGATATGTTCAGCTTAGTTACAGGGTACATGGGTGCATGGAATACAGGAAGAAATATAAAAGAATGTCAAACATAATACATTATACAGGTATATACAGTGTAAATTAAATGGACGAGTAACATAGTATAAAGTATGTACAATGTAAATTACTTGATCAAGTAGCATAGTATTGGGGTGGGCGCAATACATCCGGAAAGGAGTTCAAGTAGACAAGCACATAGTATGCGAATCAGCGAACAGAAAGGTAGGCGTCAAGAGAGAGGTGTTAGCCAGAGTGATTATATATCATTTTCTTTTAGCCAGTTGGTCAGATTCTGTGTGAATTTAGTGAAGGGCTGGGGTTCTCTAATGCCAGGAGGTAGGGAGTTCCACAATTGCGCAGCCTTAACTGGGAAGCTATGTCCTCCTATAGTCGAGAGTCTGAATCGTGGGCAGTTAGAGTTGGCTGTTCTCATCAGTCTGGACGAAGTTTATTTACATATTCTGTCCGTGAGGTATGGCGGTGCATTATTATTAAGGCACTTGTGAGTAAGGGAGGCAATCTTAAGTTGTATTTTATCAAAGGTAGATAGCCATTTGTGTTCTGGTCTTGCAGAGGAGATATGCTCATTTCTATTGATCTTGAGAGCTGCTCTCAAGGCATTGTTCTGGAGAACCTGTATTTTATGGATAGTGTGTTTATTCGCTCCAATGTAGAGTGCATTACAGTAATCCAGTTTGGAAAGTATAAGGGCTCTGGCAAGCGTAAGGCAGCTATCTGTGGAGAGGAATTGTTTACTGGCTCTGATAAGTTTGCATGTGTATGCAGTAGCAGAGGCTAGGGAGTTGACTTGTTTAGAGAAGTTCCGGGTGGCGTCTAGGTAAAAGCCTAAGGTCTTCACTTCCTTTGCTACTTTTATGTTATTGCCATCAATAGTGAAGTTAGCATAATCAGGGCTAAGTTTGGATATGTAGGTCGGGGTGGCTAAGATAATAAGCTCAGTTTTGTCGTTGTTCAGGCATAGCCCATGGGTGGCCATCCATGCCTGAACAATGCTGTAGATTCTATTCACTAAGGCCAGATCCATGGCGTAATCTCCTGAAAGCAGAAGGAGGATCTGGGTATTGTCTCCGTAGTTCGTGTATGCGATACCCAAATGGTCCATTTCGTCGAAGAGGGGCTTAGTGAATACGTTGTAGAGTGTGGGTGACACACAGGATCCCTGTGGTACGCTGCAGGTTATAGGGATCGGGTCTGCTGAGGCTGATGGAGAGAAGACTCTCATGGTCCGGTTACTCAGAAATGTGTGTATGAACAATCACATAAGGTTTCGGCTTCCCTGTAGTTGCCACATTTGTACCTTCCTTCTGTTCAGGAAGATTTACAAGAATTCTCCATTTATGTCTATATAATAAGACGTATGCACTGTGAGTGAAAGCAATATCACTATAAACAAAATGCAGGCATCGTACAGCAGCGGCTTTTGATGCATCGTGGACGCCTGAGGATCTGGCATAACAATATTTCTACTAATGCGGCCCATTTTATTTAAGGAAGGAAAACCTCTTTTTAATAAGGCAACACTATGCAACTCTGGAACCTGCTCAGTCGGTTCTGTAAGTCTTCTCAGTTAATAGGTTGCTTACT